>NC_071104.1:29792500-30992500 GCF_024256425.1 Clarias gariepinus | reverse complement strand
TGCTCACACTGGGTTGTGCTTTGTTTGGTCTTTTTACTACTCTTGGCTTTTACCGCCATGTATTTATCATACTTTTCTGTGTTGCTTCAGGTGCTGATATAAATGTGTCGTGTTGCCACCTGATGTAGCGACTTTAGTTTTGCCAGTTTTGCGCAGTACCTCTTTCTGCTTAGTGTCCGATATCCTGAAACCAAAATATCGCCAAATAACAGAGCTTGCATTTTTTCTGGGCACAAGTTCAGCGTCGGTCACTTCTGTATCCATTTTCTTCCGTCTCCACACTGCGCTGCGGAAAGTCACGTGACCACCAGCATGCGCGCTACACAAGTCTGACTGGTTATTTTTTATTTTTGACATAAGAAATGGCCATGCAGCTCTTAGAATGAATGTCTTGTTACGTCCGCGAACGCATTTGTTTATTTAATATAATCGCAACATTTGCTGTAATGTAATCGCATAGGCTGACATTGCGATATGATTAATCGTGCAGCACTACTAGCAACCAGCAACATTTGTGTTTGGTATAAATGACACACAACATCTGAAGTGCATTCTAGTGCATTGAAGTTTTGGCTTGGGGTCCTTCACACGCGGCAGCAGCACATTTCACCGCATCAATAACATGGGACTGCCCGCAGATGTGCCTGACTTTAAATCGGCGCTACTAAACAAGGATATCGGCCGATGCCGATATATTAAAAAATGACAAATATCGGCGCTATATATCGGCCGACCGATATATCGGTCGACCTCTAGTGTTAAGGCCTCCTGTTCAGAACGGGCGAAAATCAGTAAGTCATCAAGATAACAAAGAAGGCTGGAAAAGTTGAGATCACCAAATATGCTAAGCATCATGCGCATAAAGGATGCTGGACTATTACACAGGCCTTGTGGAAGACGATTATATTCATATAGGCCCATGGGTGTTGTGAATGCTGTGTAATGCCGATCAGCCACATGGAGAGGAATGTTGTAAAATCCAGATGTTAAATCCATAGAGCTGAACAGAAGATTGCCGCCAAGAGCAGCTAGGCAATCTGCCTGATGAGGCAAAGGATGAGCATCCTTGACAGTTTTTGCATTAAGCCAGCGAAAATCAGTACAAACCCTCAGAGAGCCATCTTTCTTCCAGGCCATTACCAAGGGAGACGCGTACTCACTGATGGACTTACTAATGATTCCCTTCTCCTCCATGTCAGAAAGAACCTCTCTTAACTTGAGATAGTGGGCAGGGGGAATTCTGCGATAGGGCAGACGGAAAGGACGCTCATCGCACAGATGGATCCTGTGGACAAAGTCCTTCACCTCTCCACAGTCAAGCCTGTCTCTCGAGAAAATGTCACAATAGGACACAATAAGACTCGCTAACTCCTCCTTACATGACTTTGAGACCTCACACCCATCAATGTCAATATCCCCCAAACCATACTCATGCAGTAATTGCGTTGGGTCTACAGATGGAAAAGGCTTGGTGAAAGCTGAATCAGGGACATTGAGAGGTCTGCACAGACCTTGTGTGACAGTAACATCCTCCACCGCCAAGCAAGGGGACACGTCAGCCAGCTTTGTATTGCGACGAAGAGTGATTGGAGACTGGGTGGGATTAAGTATTTTCACTGGCACCCACCGATCGCCCCACAAAGGAGATACCACACGCCCAACAAGAACATGACGGGGCGCTGAACGTGATGTAGTGGGCTCAACAATGACCGTGCTACCAGGGGAAATATGAGCATTCCCAGGCAATTTTCCCCAGACAAGGTGCTCACACCTGGGAAGTAAAGTGACTGCTTGACGAAGCTTAACTGAGCCAAGTTTTTCAGGTCGAGTTGACCCAGACCAACGAGAAGTACAGCTCAATAGCTCAAGAAACTCTTCACACTCAGCGTTGCCGCTTTGGCTGGAAATTAGCTCCCAGTATTTCTTCTCCTCCTTCATCTTCCGAAGCACATGTTTGATGACATTACTGCCAATAATAAACTCATCCTTCTGCCCAGGTACTACCAAAGTAGGCACAATAAACTTAGACCCGTATACCTCAATTTCCAGATCATACGTGCATTTAGGATGAACAGTAAGACCACCACAGCCAACTAGGACCATGTCACTGGGAATCACAGAGGGTTCTGGGAGAACGCCATCAGCACGTAACTTAGATTCGCCATCTGTACTCAGGGTGCAAGCCATACTGCCAGAATCAAGCAAACCATTAAGTACGGACCGGCCCCCGACAGTCAAAAGAGCATAAAACAGATCACTAGCTCCATCAATTTTCTGAGATCCCACATACAACACTGTTTTGTCAGGTGGCAACAATTTACAACTATTCACAAAAACTTCTTTTGGGTCGAACGCATCTTTAAGGGGAAGTTCGTCACCGCCCACGCTAACCCCCTCCACGCATGGGCTGTTTAGTTTAACTGCGTAAGAGGAGGAAGTGGGTTAGAGTCTGCTGCCCTTGTACAGTTACTCTTAAAGTGTCCAGGTTTGAAACAGTTACGACACAGCCTATGACGCATACAGTGAGTATACGTTGTATGCTCCTTTGACTGACATACTCTACACGCCGGACTAACGTCGGGCTTAAAACCTGAGGCCCTGCTAGGACACGCCGAGTTGGACGTTGACAATGAGACAGTACATAGCGCTAAAACTTTACCCATCATATCAACCAGCTGTTGCGTATCGGTATTTGAGACAAAAGGGGCGGCGTTGGGGTTTAACAGAACATTAGAACTTGGTGACTGACCTGACGGGAGTTCAGGTTGTTTCGGAGGACTGCATACTGAATCATCACAAACCGTCACTGTATTCTGATGGCAAGCGGACACAGATGGGTAACGTGGGGTTCTAATAGAAGCTCTTTTCGTGTCCCTATGGTGACAATCCAGCCGCTCTTGAACCTCGGCCGCACTCCACTGTTCAGCAGGTTTGAACTGAAAAGACAACGCAAGCCCAGGATCTGGACAGTGAGAGATAAACATCATAACAGCTTCAGCTTCTGGGTCTTTAACACATTTGTTCCGCCCACGCAAACACTCGTCAGCCACATCGATTGCCTTATTTAGCCTTATCCAATAATCCATTGGACACTCATCCACTTTGGGGAGTGTGTTACATGTTTGAATACGTTGAATCGCTAAAATTATGCTTTAGAATATCAAACACTCTGCAAGGGGGCACTGCAGCAGTTGGTCCAGGAAAGCTGCGCAGAGATACTTTGACTACATCCTTTGCTTTTCCTGCTAACCTAGCTAAAATGAACTCACAGACCTCAGCATCGTCAGTGCATTTCCTACTGTTCAAATAAGTGCGCATCATGTCTTCCCATTCATGCACGGTAAATGAATCACTCTTATCACCTCTGAAGAATGGTGGAGGCGTAACATCATGTTGCACAATAACTTTCAGCTTGGAACCATCAACACATCCACTAGAGTGCTGCACATTTGACATGGACTGCATGAGGGCTGGCTGTTGTGTTAAATTGAGACTGGTTGAAATGCTTTCACCAATTTTCTGTGCCAAATCAGAGATAATACCGCCTAAAGACTCAGTGATAACGCGATCAGTATTTGGACACGTAAAAGGAGTGGAACAAGCAGCTGGGCCCACTGAGGCACCAATACCTGAATCAGATGCATGTGTATGGTCAGTTTCAGCATTAAAGAAGAATCTACCCCTACCAACACATCGAGGTGAAATTTCAGATAAGTTCTCAGTGTGATTAACTATATTCCCTCTACCCCTACCTAGTGAGAACACAGCACTGGGCTGTCGCAGAGGGCTAACGTTATCCTGACTAATAGTGTCCTCAAACATGACTTAAGTAAAGTAGAGATCACAAAAAGAAACGTAATAACTATCTCGAGGGCAATAAGAAAAAAGAATTAAAAAATGAAATCACAACCTTACATAGGTGAACGTATAAGCACTTGCAGAAACAACCATGTACTAGCACTTTTACAAAGTAATCAGAAGTTCAGTATAACGCTGTACAGGGTAGGAAAAAGAAAGAAAAAAAAGTTTCACACGCGACAATCACTAAAACAGCAGCGTGAGTACAGTACAAAACTTTTTTTAAAAAATCAATAATGAGCGTGCAGCAGCGCGAAAACAGTTAGCAAACTCAGTCACGTTAAATGTGCTGCTAACAGTTCAATGCCTTTCGAAGACAAACAAGATGCCGAATAATCTTTGATAAAAGCCTAAATAGTTTTTCACCATACCTCCAAATGCAAGTGTTTGGGTGAAACCATCCAACGGTGAGCAACGGACAAGATGAAATCGGGAGACGAGACCAAAACGCGAGGCGGCTTCTCCAATCGGCGAAACACTCCTCCGGCGTCCCTGAAGCAACGCGCAGCGCATGCGCAGTTTATCCGAAGCAGCACTCCCGGTGAGCGGCGAGCAGCCAATCACGTAAAATCCAAAGGGTCACGGCACCACGTGTAACCGGTCACTCCAGTTAGACTTTACTCTGCGTTGTGTGAATCAGACACGGGACACAGATGGCGGTTCACTGGAAGCATTTAATCTGACACATAAAGGAACAAACAGCCTTCGAGTGAGAATAGCCCTTGTTCTCTCTTCCATACAGTTCCATCAGGAAAAGGGCAGAATTACAGCATAAATAATTGAACATATGTAAATAAAATTAAAAATTAAATATTAAGAAACATACCTGACACATAAAGGAACAAACAGCCTTCGAGTGAGAATTGCCCTTGTTCTCTATAAAATAAATATGATGTACATCATGTGCTTGATTTCCACATGTTTAAGCCAAAATTGGTAATATAACCCAAAAAAATGAAAAATGCCATAAAATAATCATGCAAATATATTTTATAACATTATACACACAAACTGGAGTAAAGATATAGAAATAAAAAGAATAATAAAAATAAAGATTTAATTGGATTACAAGGAGTCAGAAACAACATGTCTCTTCCATACAATTTCATCAGGAAAAGGGAAAAGGAGGGGACAAAACAGGAAATTGTGCTGGCTTTAGGAGACATCACAGGATTTAAAGGGGAAAGGGCCTACCTCGAACAGGCATCTACATCAGGTATATAAAATGAACAATTTTGTGTAAATTCTAACAATTAAACAGGTTAATTTCTATACCTGTTACATGTGGTGTAAATGTTCATAATGCCTTTTGTTAAGCTTGTATTTACAAATACCTGTTTAGAATGTGTTAAATATGTGTGTAAAGCATGTCAGGTGGATGGTGTTTGCTAATGCCTCAGGTGTAAATGTTTGAGATGCACTAGACTTGTCTAGTCTATTGTCCATCAACAGACACAGAGGGGCACAAAATGTA
Organism: Clarias gariepinus; assembly: GCF_024256425.1. Classification (NCBI taxonomy): domain Eukaryota; kingdom Metazoa; phylum Chordata; class Actinopteri; order Siluriformes; family Clariidae; genus Clarias; species Clarias gariepinus. Next base: position 30,987,168 of record NC_071104.1, on the reverse strand, counting down.
TACACTTCATACCTATTAAGCGTCCATTAATTGGACATCCATTTACTATGAACAGTTTAGGCTAACATTTATTTATTTATTTATTTATTTATTTATTTGTTTTTAGGAATGTGTCTGCATCACCCTTGCCTTCACCAGCACCTCACATCAGGACACCACATCAGGTTTGCACCATTTTACCATGAATGTTGTTTGCACTTTTTGCACTTTTTATTTATTTGGAACTGTTTCTGGAATTTTTGCAAGTGAATCTTAAGTTATTCTAAATAAACCACAAACAAAGTAATATGTTTCTGTCTTCTAGTTATTTTCTTGTAACACTTTCCTATGTGTAACACTCAGACTCCTAAGGGTTAAGGGAGTTATTATTAGTAGTAATAGTACTATTATTATTATTATTATTATTATTATTATTATCAGCCCTTGTCCCTAGTCTGGAAAGGACCTGGGCTGTAGATGGAGGAGCTGAACACGCAGCAACATCGAAAGGCCGGGGCCTGAATAGTCTGGGATGAGGAAAATTACAAGTCTCTAATTCAGTGCTCACAGTAGATGGCGGTAATGCTCTATCTAAGAAGCGAGCCACCAATAAAAAAAAATGAGGAGAAGGAAGGAGAAAGGAAGTCATTAGGGGTCGAGAGGCCGTCCTGTCTGGGAGGTGAAGAAGGATGGCAAGACAATTGGATTGCAAGGCGGTTGGCAACAACTGGACTGTGAATGGACAGGAGTATGCTGAGGAAATGAGACGAATCAGGAAACAAATTAGGAGAGATGGAAGTAAGTGGCGAGAGTTATGGAAAATGGGATATGGTTAGGAGTAATAAACGGAAAAAGAAGCGACAGAGTAAATCGGATGAAAGTAACTCTGACAGGGGATCAACTGTAGAAGAAACGAGAGAGGAATACAAAGTATTTACAAAATTTATGCATGATGGAGACTTGTTTGAAGGTTTTAATCCAATACTGTTGACAAAAGCGTTGAATAAAGAAATTGGAGAAATAAAGAGTGCTAAAATACTTAGAAACGGATTATTGTTGATTATTTGTAGAGACTCAAAACAGCAAGAGAAAGCAATCAAAATGAGCAGGATAAATGGAAAGAAAGTGGAATGTTCTATGGCCAACAGGAGGAAATTTATAAAAGGAGTTGTTACAGGAATCCCGGTGAATATATCGGTAGAAGATGTGAAACAAAACCCAAATGTATATAATAACAAATGCAAATGTAAAAGAAATCAAACGTCTAAAAACAAACAGGAACGGAAGTTTAAATGATAGTACCTCGATTATGATCACCTTTGAGGGGGAAGTTCTCCCAGTGTTCTGTTATCACTAAAGTTGTAAAATGTATCACTAAAATATCATTCTCAGTTTGCTATTTATTATGTGTTTACAGCACCCTCTGTGGTTGCTCCGAATAATGCACTTTAGAAACCGCTTTATTTTGAAAGAGAAAAAAACTTTATTGAACAGGAAGTAGGCTCAGTTAAGAAAAGCGAGTAAGCAAAAAGAAGGGAAACATATCAGCACGCACTTTATGGTGTCCTGTTGGAGAAAATACTGTCTACATCTTCTGTTTATGGTTGTATCGCCGGTATGTACTTAAAGTATAAGTTATAACTTTGTTTTTGTGCAATATGTTGCTCGCTAATTCAGTATTTGGCTGTAAAGATAGTTCTTTTGTTAAACTAATTACTCACGATTTTGGAGGTTGTCTAGGACAGCATTAACAGTACAAGTTCACATAATTAGACATATGACATGCTATGTACTGTAGTAGCAATGTGGTATGTAAATCTATATTATGCTGCATATATGTATACCATGACTGTATTTTTGTTTTGTTTTTAGTTTTACCCTTTTGAATGTCAGTAAACCTGTTGACAACGTTCATCGGTCTTCAGAGTGGTGATATAAGAAAGGTGTTAACGCCCCTGCATCAGACATGCACCCATAACGGCACACCCAGTAAAGATATACATTGGATGTTACAATGTGAGGCTATACATACCTCCACCACTTAGATGTTTTAAATGTCAGAGGTTTGGACATGTAGCGGCGGTGTGCAAGGGAAAACAAAGATGTGGTAAATGTAGTGGAGAACACGAGTATGGTAAATGTGAAGAGGGTGCCAAACTGAAATGCTGTAATTGTGGAGGGCAGCATAGCACAGCATATCGTGGCTGTGAAGTAAGCAAGAGCCAGGCTGAAGTACAAAGAATTAAGGTGGTTCAGGGAATCAGCTATGCAGAGGCAGCAAAGAAGGTTTCAGGGGATATAAAAATGGCAAAACTAAATGAAAGTGCCAAGGATGTGATAAGTTGACAGAAGAGACTCTGATAGTGAAGAAGAATGATTTTGTATTGTTTATGGCACAAATAATTAACTGTTCTGCACAGACAAAAAGCCAAAATGAAAAAATTAAAATTATTGTCAAATCAGCAGAGAAGTATCTAAATGTAAAAGAGTTGCCCTGGGAAACAGTTAGAGATACCCTTAATGAAGAAACCCAATCCTCTCAGACATGGGCTGGATCAACATAATGGTGTTGTCTATTCTACAGTGGAATGCAAGAAGCCTAATAGCAAATGGTCGGGAGTTTAAGAAATATATAGATGATTTAGCAGACAAACCTAATGTAATATGTATACAGGAGACATGGATGAAACCGCAGTTAAATTTAAGTATAAACGGTTATAATGTAGTTAGAAGGGACAGAGAATCTGGCAGAGGAGGAGGAATAGCAGCATTTATACAGAATGGTATGAAATATAAGGTAGAACAAATAAATTTAGATTTTGAGTCAATTAGAAGTAAGATATGGACTGAAAGAGGTTGTATAGATACAGTGGTGTGAAAAACTATTTGCCCCCTTCCTGATTTTTTATTCTTTTGCATGTTTGTCACACTTAAATGTTTCTGATCATCAAAAACCGGTAACTATTAGTCAAAGATAACATAATTGAACACAAAATGCAGTTTTTAAATGAAGGTTTACGTTATTAAGGGAGAAAAAAAACTCCAAACCTACATGGCCCTGTGTGAAAAAGTGATTGCCCCCCCTTGTTAAAAAATAACTTAACTGTGGTTTATCACACCTGAGTTCAATTTCTGTAGTCACCCCCAGGCCTGATTACTGCCACACCTGTTTCAATCAAGAAATCACTTAAATAGGAGCTACCTGACACAGAAAAGTAGACCAAAAGCACCTCAAAAGCTAGACATCATGCCAAGATCCAAAGAAATTCAGGAACAAATGAGAACAAAAGTAATTGAGATCTATCAGTCTGGTAAAGGTTATAAAGCCATTTCTAAAGCTTTGGGACTCCAGCGACCACAGTGAGAGCCATTATCCACAAATGGCAAAAACATGGAACAGCGGTGAACCTTTCCAGGAGTGGCCGGCCGACCAAAATTACCCCAAGAGCGCAGAGACAACTCATCCGAGAGGAAAGCTATAAATTAAGAAATAAATTAAGTTTATACAAAAATGTGAATTAAGTAAAATAATATAGAATATACATATTGCATTTCTATACCCATCATATTAATAAATGCATAAATCCTGATCCACACTCCAGTCCAGTCGGTGGCGGTAATGCACCATAAAGATTGGTTTGCCAATCGCCATAAAAACACAAGAAGAAGAAGAAAAACAAGGAGAAGAAGAAGAAAGGGCGCACACACGCTGCGACAAGCAGCTATGCATGTACAACACATACATATGCTGTAACTGTAAAATAGGATGGATAAACATTTAACAATGGAAATGTAGAATGTAGCAAGAACATTCTGACCATTATCATATTTATGAAATAAGTAGCAATGTACGAGTGTTCAATGCCCACACACCCCCATCCCCAGAATCGATTAATCCAATGCCAAAGTGAAAGTTGGCTAACTTTCACTACGAGTTGAGTTGGACATTAGGCTATTTTGCCTCCTCAATCCAACATGTCGAATAAGCGAAAAAAATCAGGTAACCGAAAAAAAAGGAGACACATTAGAAACAGAGAGAAAACTGCATCACAGGCAGCAGCTTAGTACAAACTTCAGTGCGGTGCAAGAAGGTAAGTTGAGGCATCTCCTCAAATGCTATTTCCTCAGGCTATGGCAGTGTCATAGCACTGGCTCCATGTTCATTTTGTGTAGTACAACTTTATAATACAGTACATAACCCAATCCTTACCGTGAATTCCTGTTGTGGATACCTAGGTCCATCAGAAGGGGCATGGAACAGTCAGGCAATGGACAGAAAAAAGAGATGCCAAAGGCTGAAAGTGACCATGAAGGTAAAGAAGTTTGTAGAGTTGGTGAATATGAAGAGGTTTGTAGAAAGTTAGCCAGCATTTAAAGTAAGAAAGAATAAGTTGAAAAGCAAGACCCCTGTTTGTCGGATGACAGAGTTGTTTGTTGCAGGAAGAAGGTTACGTGCACCAGAAAAACAGATTTAACAAAACAGCTGTTCAAAGACCAAATTGGTTGTTTATTTCCTGATTATCTTATTGGTATGGAATGGTAAAGCAAAAGAGACTGTCAACCAGTGCACTTAACAGTAAACATGACCGTAAAAATGTGAGCCGTTACATGGCACAGCATATAGTGGAAAAATACTTTAGGTAGGAAGTGGAACTGCCGTAAACAAATGCAAACCAGGTTTGAAAAGAACAGCGCGCTAAGACGTTTGATGTGACATTTCACCTTAAAGAGGCAAAGCCCAAGAACCAGTAATGTCTTGGATAGTAAGGTCTTGGGGACAGTTCTTGGCTCAAGGCTTGTTATGATCCACTACTACTCCAAATCTAACCCTGGTAGTGCAATAGCATAAACGATTGGGCGGGGGTCCCTTGTCAGACAATACCATTACCCTATCAGATTGTACAGTTAATTTGTCCAGTCAAATAGAGGGGGTCCAGACACATTAAGACACAAAAAGACAAACAAAATCCTCTAAAGAATTAAACCTAATTTGTGCACCACACAAAATGTTGGATTTTATGCTGCTGAATGTTGTCCACAATTGTCTACATTTTTTGGCTGTTTAAATTTGTCAATTATACAAAGTATTCAGTCCCACTCCAGAGTGATGAAATCTTTTTGAAGAACTAGACTGGTTGTTCCATTAACCACCTATAAAACACACACTGGGAGCTTGAATTAATACTGTCAGACCTGTGGCAACACATTAAAGGACTTAAAGGCGAACTGTTAAAGTCCACAATATCTTCCCAAAAACAGTGATTGGAATAAAGACATTTTGTCTCCTGATGCATTGCCCTTCTGACTTTTTAGGTAGAATTATTTCAGCTTAACTTTTCTCTCCCAAAGCAAAATAATAATAATAAAAAAATAAAATTATTAGTACCTGAATAAATGTAATAGCTAAATATTATTTCACATTTATAATGTCTTCCTTCTTTTTTCTCACAGAAACACCTGCAGCTCCTTTTTTTTTTTCGAAAAAGATACGCCGATTTATACAGATGCGTATTGTTAGTTATATTGCAAATTTGTTTCATCAACAGGTCACTCAGTGTTTATTAGTGCAACTGATGCCAGCAATGTTATCGCCCCCGTAATGATCGACAATCAGATTTCTGACTTCAAGATGAACTTAAATAATGGTGCTCAAAAAATGACAGATGAGAAACAGCCAGTAAGCAAGAGTAAATATACATTTATTATATTATATTTGTTTAACATAAAAATTTTTGAATATTATGCTTTTTGTCTTAAGTAATTTCAGAAATAATTGCTTCTTTTCTTTCTTCTGCTCCTCACTCCCTTCTTCTGTCTTTATTATCTCCAGACAACGAAACATTTTTGAAGAGGAACCGCGGAAAACTTATTGATAAAGTAAAGAATGTTAATAGAATCGCTGATGAGCTCCTTACTGATGAAAAGTTGGCAAACGTGCAAGCTGAGCAAACAGATCAGGCTAAGATGAGGAAACTTCTGGACTACACAAACACCAAAAGTGCTGCTCAGCTTCTAGTTGATGCCTTGTATAAACATGAACCTGATGTCATGAAGGAGCTGACCACAGCCTAACAGTTTAGTGTAGCATTTTAAAACTACTCATTGATGGTGCAGGGAATAAATTACAGACCAAATACCTAAACTTTTAAATGATTTTTAAGAGATGTATACATTTGTTTTATATCATGCATGTCCATCATTCCACTATATTTATACAATTTTACATTTTTATAACTCTGTCTTCTCTTTGAGAAGGCCAATCAAAATTTTATGACGTAAAAATCAATAAATGCATAAATAAATAAATAATATTGAGTAGAAGTGTATATTTGATTCAATTGTAAGGATTGTATGTTTTTTTAAGCTCCACGGTACATTTTCTCCAGCAGTGGCATGCTTGTAAATGATCAGCAACCCCAGGAGTTTGTGTGAATTTCAGTCCTGAACTATTGAGCACCTGCAGTTATAAGTCATCAGAGAACAGCTGTCTGCAACACCATCTTCATGGTCAAGTGCAACCTTAAATTTTGTTTTGCTAGCATCCCTGTGTACAAAGAGATATTTCCCAGATGATCCTCATAGAAAAGCACAAAGAGTATGCCATCACCACCAAGCTACAGTATGATGAATTTTATAAATTTTTTTAGGTTTTCTAATAACACAAGATAAAAAAATATATACACACAGTATATTAATTGGTGCGAAAAGTTATAAATAACTTAAAATGCCATACCCAAGGTCTATCAGCTTCTTGTTAGTTATTATTATTATTTACTACAGCAGGTATTTTCTTTGTGCCAACATAAAAAAGGGGTTGTTGACAGCATGTATTGGATTGACCAAAATACAGTATAATAGAAAAGCCAAAGGAGCTTAGTGTGTGCAGCTCTAAGGAAGAGGCTGGTTGATTGATGAGTCTTTTGAAGTCTAAATAGAGTGTATTAAAGATCTGAAAGAAGAACAGTCAACCTCAGCTTAGATGGATGGTCAGGAGCAAGCAAGGAAACACTCAGGCACAGGCCTAATAGAAACTAAAAGCTGCTGGAACACCAGTGTTTGAGATTTACCTCTGCATGGACTGAAAGGCTACTATACAAAACAGAAGACACTGCTCCAAAATCTACAACTTTAAACTCAATTAGAGGTTTGCCGTTGGCCACGTAGAAAAAGAAAAGGCCTTCGTGGGAAAGTTTTGAGTAGAAGTATGTTTTAATGCATAACGGTGGGGCATTAAACCCAAAGTACACTCTACCAGCTGTTAATTATGGTGGTGGAAGCATCAAGTTTTAGGGCTGTGTAGCTGCCAACAGAACTACTGTAGTGCATTGCGCAAAGTGAAAGTTGGAATAAGTGTTCCGAAATTACAGTGACAAATGAAACTCAAATCAAAACTTGTAGCTTTGGAATGGATAAGGCATGCTAACTAAGCTTTTGGAACCTCAATTGTGTCAAAAGTTTGTGGAACATCTCCAGCAGCAAAGATGGGTGCTCAGGAACAAGCAAGGAACTACCAAGGCACAGGCCTACAAGGAACTGGAAGCTGCTGGAACACAAATGTCACTGTCTGCAGTCTGGTGAGTTTTACATTCACATGGCTGTTTTAGAAAGAAGCCCCTGCCTTTGTAGCAGGTCACAAGGATAAAAAAAAAAAAATTTGAGGGAAGGTTTGGAGGAAATATGTTTGGACATGTAAAGGTGAGGAATTCAACTCAAAGAACACTTCACTAACCGTTAACCATGTTGGGAAGCATAATGCTTTGTGGCTGTTTACCTGCCAATGGACCTAGTAATTTGCACAAGTAATACGTGGACAAAATTAAGTGATTCAGCAAAACAATGACACCAAACACAAAACAAAACTGGTTGTGGAATGGATAAAGCATGCTAACTTTAATCTTTTGGAGTCTCAAGTCTGTCAAAAGTTAGTGGAACAATTTGGAGGTCAACATTCTACAAGGTGAAAAAAAAAGAAAGAAAGAAATAACATCTCCCAGCAAGCCAAAAGTGGAATAAATATTGGTAGATTAATAGTTTTAGGAAAAAACGGCGCTTTCTAGGCTTGGGTTTCAGATTTGAAAAATAAATTCATCACAGAAAAATCTGTCTGCTTAAATAACTAACAATAAATAAATATGTAAGTACATTTCACACGCCATCTAATCGTACATTTTACTTACCGTCATGATATGTGAATAATTCATGTTGATTGTGATGCAGTTCATGTGGAAGCCACAGGGTGGCATAATAAAGACCAGAAGTGTTTTGGTAGTGAACCTGATAAGATGTCTGTCGTATATACCCCATAAACACATATCAAAACATGGTGTCAGAAGTAAATTCGTAAAGCGAAAGACGATTTTGTAACCATGGAAGGACTTAAACCACCCGCTGGACTTGATTTACAGCAAGGAAACCTGTCAGAAAACTGGAGAAGATTTCGGCAAAGGTTCGAGTTGTATCTAACAGCTATCGGAGGAGCTAACAAGCCAGATAAGGTACAGTCCTCGCTATTTCTTCATGTTGCTGGCGAAGAGGCAGTTGAAGTGTACAATACTTTCACGTTTGAAGAAGAAGGCGATGAGCATAAACTGACGAAAATCATGGAAAAGTTTGACAATTATTGCAACCCGAAGAAAAACATAACCTATGAGAGGTACAACTTTTTCACGTGTGTGCAAGGGGATATGTCATTCAGCCAGTATCTTACCGAGTTAAAGCTAAGGGCAAAATCATGTGAATTCGGACAATTGCAAGAATCCCTCATTAGAGATCGAGTTGTCTGTGGAATCACGTCGGATAGAATGAGAGAAATATTGCTAAGAGAGGTTGACATAACTCTTGAAAAAGCAACCCAGCTTTGCGTAGCGGCTGAAACGACTAAAGCACAAATTAAAAAAATGCACGAAGAGGATCACAATGTACAAGCTTCTGCTCGAGAAAGCAAGCAAGTGGATACTGTGAAACAAAGACAGACACGAAAAAAAGACTATCAAAATAAATCGAAAGTGAATGAGAAAGATAAAGCAAGCACGTTTGACTGTAAACGATGTGGAACTGAGCATTCATCACGTGCGTGTCCAGCTTATGGCAAACAATGTAAAAATTGCAAGAAAATGAATCACTTTGCAAGGATGTGTAGATCGCGGAAAGTGCATGCAGTAGATGATGACGCAGATCAGCAAACGAGTCTTTACATTGGAGCTGTGCATGTAAACTCACAGTCACAAGCGGATGAATGGGCAGTCGAAATACAACTGGAGCACAAATCTGTCAAATTCAAACTCGATACGGGTGCGCAGGCCAATGTAATTCCTTACAGCTTATTACAGAGAACAGGCAAGAAAAACATACTTAAGCCAACAAACGTGAAACTGTCAACATACACCGGAGACAAAATACCAGTGAAAGGAAAGTGCAACTGGACAGTGAAATACAAAAAGAAAAGTTATTTCCTGGAATTCATTGTTGTGAGGTCAGATGCTCAACCAATACTAGGTATCAAAGCATGTGAGCAAATGGGGCTCATAAAGAGAGTAATGACACTGAATAAAAGTGAGGAAATAAACATCTTCAAAGAGTATGCTGATGTGTTCGAAGGAATTGGTTGTCTTGAAGGGGAACACACCATTCGCATTGATGAGAGTGTGACACCAAAAGTTCACCCACCAAGAAAGATTCCTGTCACTCTAAGAGAAAAATTGAGAGCAGAGCTGAACAGAATGGAAAAGATGAAAGTTATAGCAAGAATTGAAGAGCCTACAAAGTGGGTAAACCCTATTGTGATTGTGGAAAAGTCCAATGGAAAATTAAGAATCTGCTTAGACCCACGAGATCTTAATACAGCAGTCATGAGAGAACACTACCAGTTACCAACTGTTGAGGAAATAACCTGCAGACTGTCGAAAGCTAAATACTTTACAGTACTGGACGCAAATTCAGGTTTTTGGCAAGTTAAACTAGATGAAGCCAGTTCTCGCCTCTGTACGTTCAACACACCTTTTGGTCGTTACAGATTCCTTCGTCTAGCTTTTGGAATTAATTCAGCACCGGAAGTGTTTCACAGAACAGTAAGACAACTGTTTGAAGGAATTGAAGGAGTAGAAACGTACATTGATGACTTGTTGATCTGGAGAGAGACAAAACAACAGCATGATGAAAGACTGAGACAAGTGCTAGAGAGAGCAAGAGTCAAGAACTTCAAGCTGAATAAAGAAAAATGCAGAGTGGGCCTAGAGGAAATTAAATACCTGGGTCATGTCTTTTCAAAAGAAGGATTGAAACCTGATCAGAGCAAGATAGAGGCTGTAAAGAAAATGCCAACACCTGAATGTAAGAAAGATATGGAGCGGTTTCTGGGAATGGTAACGTTCTTAGCAAAGTTCATTCCAAATATGTCACAACACACTGAACCATTACGTGGACTAACAAGAGATGATGTGGCATGGAAGTGGAGAGATGAGCATCAGCATGCATTCGACAAACTGAAAACAATGCTAACTGAAGCTCCTTTGCTCAGATACTATGACATAAACCTTCCTGTGACACTATCAGTGGACGCTTCGAAAGAAGGACTTGGTGCAGTTCTACTGCAAAAGGACAAACCGGTTGCATATGCATCGCGAGCTTTGACTGAAACAGAACAGCGCTATGCGCAAATTGAAAAAGAAATGCTAGCTATTGTGTTTGGGGTAGAACGCTTCCATCAATATGTATATGGAAAGGAAATTAATGTGGAGTCAGATCACAAGCCACTTGAAGTGATAATGACAAAACCCTTGAGCAGTGCACCAGCTAGAATACAGAGACTATTGCTGAGGCTGCAGAAATATCAAGTGCATGTACAGTACAAGCCAGGAAAGGAGATGCATATAGCAGATACATTGTCTAGAGCTTTCTTACCAGTGACCTGTACACTTGATAATGAGATAGAAGCTCAGGTGCACATGGTGATCTCCAATTTACCTGTGTCAAGTGAAAAACTGGATGAATTCAAAAAGGAAACAAAGAATGATGAGACACTAATGAAACTCACAGAGACAGTCCTGAGTGGATGGCCGAAGACAAAGAGTCAAGCGGCAAGAGAAATACAAGTGTATTGGAATTACAGAGAGGAAATTTCAGCAGTGGATGGAATTCTATTCAAAGGAGAAAGAATCATTGTTCCAACATCAATGAGAGCTGAAATGCTTTAGAGAATTCACGAAAGCCACTTGGGTATTGAAAGTTGCAGACGTAGAGCAAGAGAAGTACTCTTTTGGCCTGGAATGTCACAGAGAATCACAGAGATAGTGAGCAGCTGTGACGTGTGTAAAACTCATCAGAAACGACAAACCAAAGAGCCGTTACATCCACACAAGGTTCCAGAAAGACCATGGCAAAAGATAGGTGTTGATCTATTCACCTTTGGCCAGCAGGAGTATCTACTCTTAGTGGATTACTATTCCACGTTTATCGAGGTCGAATGGCTAAGATCAGACACAAGAAGTGCAACAGTCATCAACCATCTTAAATCACAATTTGCGAGACATGGAATTCCTGAGGTAGTAAATTCAGATAATGGACCTCAATTTAGCTCTCGTGAATTTCAAGATTTTGCAAAAGAGTGGGAGTTTTCTCATGTAACGTCAAGCCCACACCATGCCCAGTCAAATGGAATGGCTGAGAGAGGAGTACAAACTGTTAAACATTTGCTCAAAAAGGCTAAGGCAGACGGAAAGGATCCGTATTTGTCTTTACTGAACCTAAGGAATACACCACTGGAAGACATCGGGGCGTCACCAGCCCAGTTGTTGATGGGGAGACGAGTGAGAACGAGACTTCCAACAAAGTCACAAATGTTGAAACCCTGTTTGGTCTTTGAACCAGTGCAGCAGTTGTTTGAAAAAAGACAACAGAAACAGAAAGAATACTTTGATCAAGGAACAAGGATGCTTAAGAAACTACAGATTGGCGATAATGTCAGAATATGGCAAGAGGGCGTATGGAATCCAGCTCAAGTAACTGACCTATCTGAACAACCTAGATCCTATGTGGTACAGACGCCTGATGGCAAGAAGTACAGAAGGAACAGAAAGTTTCTAATGCAGACAAAGAAGGAAAATGTCATAACCAAGGATGGAGATAATCCAAATGTGACACAGCAGAAGGTGTGTGAAGACGCATATGAACAATGTGAAGTGGACATTCAAAATGGAACACAACAAGAAAATGCTAGTCCTACAAAGCTTCCAAGTTTCCCAATCAAAACAGCAAGTGGAAGGATTGTTAATAAACCGAGAAGGCTTGTTGAAGAGTAGTTGTGAATTTTCTGATGTTTGGTTAGGAGTGATAGTAAAAAAAAAAAAAAAAAAAAAGTGTTAAGTGATGCTGAGCAGAATATTTTTGTTTTCTTGTTGTTGTTGTTTTTTTTGCACGTTATGGACTTTCTAGTGAAAAGTGTTAAAAAAAAAAAAAAAAAGGTGATGTCATGATATGTGAATAATTCATGTTGATTGTGATGCAGTTCATGTGGAAGCCACAGGGTGGCATAATAAAGACCAGAAGTGTTTTGGTAGTGAACCTGATAAAATGTCTGTCGTATATACCCAATAAACACATATCAAAACACTTACCAACTGTCAAATTGTAGTACTGATAAAATATGAGAAGCGTTCAAGGCAAACCAGGACATGTGATAAAATTTCTCATAAATAAAGGTGTAAAACCAAGTGACATTTACAGAAGACTTCAAGCACAAATGTTTCCACTATTCAAATGCAGTAAAACATTTGAGTGGTGCAACTGTTTTAAGGGTCATATCCCATATACACTCAGCAAAAAAAGAAACGTCCTCTGACTTTCAACTCTTTTTACTTTCAGTAAACTTAATGTGTAAATATTTGTATGAACACTAAAGGGTCAACACCATAAGACACAAACTAAAAATGTTTTACAATGTGTCCCTGAATGAAGGGAGGCTCAAAATCAAAAGTACCAGTCAGTATCTGGTGTGGCCACGAGCTGCTTGAAGTACTGCAGTGCATCTCCTCCTCATGGACTGCCTATTGCGGACAGTCTGAGCACTGATGGAGGGATTGTGTGTTCCTGGTGTGACTCGGGCAGTTGTTGTGGCCATCCTTTACCTGTCACGCTGGTGTGATATTCGGATTTACCGATCCTGTGCAGGTGTTGTTACGCGTGGTCTTCCACTGTGAGGATGATCAGCTGTCCTTCCTGTCTCCCTGTAGCACCGTCTTAGGCGTCTCACAGTGCGGACATGGCGATTTATTGCCCTAGCCACATCAGCAGTCCTCATGCCTCCCTGCAGCATGCCTAATGCACGTTCACGCAGATGAGCAGGGACCCTGGGCATCTTTCTTTGGGTGTTTTTCACAGTCGGTAGACAAGTCTCTTTAGTGTCCTGCGTTTTTAGAACTGTGACCTTAAATACCTACTTTCTGTAAGCTGTTAAGGTCTTAACGACCATTCCACAGGTGCATGTTAATTAATTGATTATGGTTAATTGAACATGCATGGAAAACATTGTTTAAACCCTTTACAATGAAGGTCTGTAAAGTTATTTGGAATTTTACAACATTATTGTTGAAATACACAGTTCTGAATAAGTTTTTTTTTTTGCTGAGTATATATACCCAACTGAAATAGTTCCTGTGAACATTCAGTGGAACTTGAAAATTAACGGATGACTTTTTTGCCAATTTGTGGAAAAGGGGCATTGGTCTCTGGAAACTGTACACACAATCATTCACTAACACCAGTTGCACACTACAGCAATTTAGCTGGGATTTGCCACATCGCCCATACAGTCCTGACCTCAATCCAAGTCATTTCCACGTTTGGACCTCATGATGTTTTCTGCATTACTCATCATCCATTTCATGAAGTAGTAGCTCTTAGCAAACCAAAAAAAAATTTTTTTAGCTAAATAAATCATTCTTTGGAAAATGAAACCATCTTATTAAAAAATATATGAAAGTCACAATGGGAGGAACCATCAACTGCACATTATTCAATAAAATTACCAAAAGAAAACTTATGCAGGTGCAGAGAAGAATATTTAATATTTGGCTTCAAATGTGTGTTCTATGTTTAAAGCAGCTTTCTTATTAAAGGGATCATCCAGAAACATTTTTCATTAAATTTTAATATGATCTTTAGGGTCCTAATGAAAAGTTTGTAATATATTTAATTAAAAAAATTCTCAATGGTTGTGTAAAAAAAACACTACTTTTAACTGGTAAAAACTAGCTCTGTTCTCAGCAACCTATTTCAGTGCATGTTCCTTTAAATGCTCATGATCTCTGCTGAGCCCGCCCCCCCAGTTCTGTGGGGCGTGTCTTCACAACACACGTGGGATATAGCCACGGAAGTGTAGTCCAGTGCGGGCAATGCTTTGGACTGCATTACCCACAAAGCATTGCCCACAACGCAGTGCTTTGTGGGTAATGCAGTCCAAACTGGAAAACGCTGGAATATAGAGCCTGAGCCTGTTTTCTTCAGTAGTTTTTGGTTTGATTTAAGTACGGAACCTACGCGGAAGTTTGTAATATCGCCTGACAACGCAGAAATTTAAAGAATGGACATGCATCGACTCGATTTGTCTTTCTCATCACTGCATGGGCATGAATTAACGGGCTGTTACGCTGCCGCGAGCAACAACAACAAAAGCGGAGAAACTTACTGAGAGAGATACGAACGCGATGTGTTTACTGATGTGTTTACATGACTTCTTAATCTTCAACAGACATCGTTATAAACCATCTAACGTAACAAAGGTAAGCATAATATAGTTTTCCGACTACGTACACAGTTTGCAACTAGACAATCACCTTAATGCATTGTTTATTATAAACGGATTATATAGAGACGGCTTATCCGTCGTCTTACGCTCCGCATTCATCGTGATTATTAGAAAAGGCGATCTGCAAAGATTCATAGAAAAATAAATTACTCACTGAGCCTGGTGAAGATGAAGCAGGAACACGAAGCGTTAGTACAGATCCATTTTTAGGAGCAGCTTCCTAGTAAAACCTGCTTTATATTGACCCGCGTTTATAAAGCAGTCTGGTGAAAAATGATTAGCGCAAACATGAACGCATTTAGGTAAATCAGCGGGGACGTTAGCTTTAAAAACTAAATTCAGCCACTGCGTCCTCAGTGGCTCAGATACCTAACCCTAGGTAGGTACCCTAGGTCACTAACCCTAGGTAGCAAATGACGACTGCTGTGTTCACTATTACACCCAACAACTGTACACCACAGTCGCTTAGGCGGCATTTTGCTCCAGGGGCGAAAAACAATGGCCAACAGCTTCTTCTCACTCGGGGCGGGTCTTTGCTAAAACACCAGTGTCAATCAACTAGTGTAGGAGCGGCCTCTTGTGGTGTGGCATCACAGTGACAGGCATTTGCGATTGGCCTGATTTCAGAAGGGGCATGTTATTGTAATAAATGAAAAGAAAACCACTGGGCGGCTCTTTATCATCGTAGAGTGGTTGTGTACGCACTCTCCTAACACACAGTTCAGTCCAAACAGCTTAAAAAAGTGCATGTAGGCCTGTATGACCCCTTTAAGCCATTTGGAAGTAAAACAGGAAATCTTGACCATAAAATATTAATGGTATCCAAACACTAGTAAAACACTAGGGCTAAGTGTATTCGTATAGAATAGGATTATATAGGGAAATAAAGGTAGTTTTTACTCTTATAACTGTGTTCTGCGTATAATGAAATTAATTATAAAAAAAAATAAAAAATGATGCTATAAATAGCAACAAAAAAATATAAACTAAAAGACACTGACACTGCACTTTGCTTTGTATTTGTAGATTGTAGGTTTAATTTGGAGAATCCACCATAGTTCTCCTGGGGAACCTGGTAAACCTGTTTATTCTTTCAGTTAATTCTTCATGAGAGTTTAAAAGTTTTTTTTTTTTTTAACTCTTATTACTGTGTTCTGTTATTCTGCACAATCCAATGTCCTGGCTTGACTTTAACACCCTTCATATATTTAAAAGTAATAATGGAGACAAATTTTAGCCTTTATCTCCTGGCTACAATTATAAATTATCAGTGATACATCACCTAGCTAAATTCAATAAACTTTTGTCTTTTTGCAGGCTTTGCCAGTTATGAGTCAAGTTCATTAATTTGTTCTCATGCAGTAAAACAAACCGTTCTTACCCAACTTATGGATGACGTGTTTTGGATGCTTAAACAATCTAAATAATTGTGCATTTTATCTTCTCCGAACAATGGATTGCAGAGTCTGGTGCAACACAAAGAAACACTGATTTTAAATTAATCATATTCATGAAACCTAGAACAATTTCTAAACACTCTTGATACAACCATTTGTTTTATTTTAGGTATATTTATAGTGGTGTGAAAAACTATTTGCCCCCTTCCTGATTTCTTATTCTTTTGCATGTTTGTCACACAAAATGTTTCTGATCATCAAACACATTTAACTATTAGTCAAGGATAACACAAGTAAACACAAAATGCAGTTTTTAAATGATGGTTTTTATTATTTAGGGAGAAAAAAAAATCCAAACATACATGGCCCTGTGTGAAAAAGTAATTGAACCTAATAACTGGTTGGGCCACCCTTAGCAGCAATAACTGCAATCAAGCGTTTGCGATAACTTGCAACGAGTCTTTTACAGCGCTCTGGAGGAATTTTTGCCCACTCATCTTTGCAGAATTGTTGTAATTCAGCTTTATTTGAGGGTTTTCTAGCATGAACCGCCTTTTTAAGGTCATGCCACAAAATCTCAATAGGATACAGGTCAGTACTTTGACTAGGCCACTCCAAAGTCTTCATTTTGTTTTTCTTCAGCCATTCAGAGGTGGATTTGCTAGTGTGTTTTGGGTCATTGTTCTGCTGCAGCACCCAAGATCGCTTTAGCTTGAGTTGACGAACAGATGGCCGGGTATTCTCCTTCAGGATTTTTTGGTAGACAGTAGAATTCATGGTTCCATCTATCACAGCAAGCCTTCCAGGTCCTGAAGCAGCAAAACAACCCCAGACCATCACACTACCACCACCATATTTTACTGTTGGTATGATGTTCTTTTTCTGAAATGCTGTGTTACTTTTACGCCAGATGTAACAGGACACGCACCTTCCAAAAAGTTCAACTTTTGTCTCGTCGGTCTACAAGGTATTTTTTCCAAAAGTCTTGGCAATCATTGAGATGTTTTTTAGCAAAATTGAGATGAGCCTTAATGTTCTTTTTGCTTAAAAGTGGTTTGCGCCTTGGAAATCTGCCATGCAGGCCATTTTTGCCCAGTCTCTTTCTTATGGTGGAGTCGTGAACACTGACCTTAATTGAGGCAAGTGAGGCCTGCAGTTCTTTAGATGTTGTCCTGGGGTCTTTTGTGGCCTCTCGGATGAGTTGTTTCTGCGCTCTTGGGGTAATTTTGGTCGGCCGGCCACTCCTGGGAAGGTTCACCACTGTTCCATGTTTTTGCCATTTGTGGATAATGGCTCTCACTGTGGTTCGCTGGAGTCCCAAAGCTTTAGAAATGGCTTTATAAACTTTACCAGACTGATAGATCTCAATTACTTTTGTTCTCATTTGTTCCTGAATTTCTTTGGATCTTGGCATGATGTCTAGCTTTTGAGGTGCTTTTGGTCTACTTCTCTGTGTCAGGTAGCTCCTATTTAAGTGATTTCTTGATTGAAACAGGTGTGGCAGTAATCAGGCCTGGGGGTGACTACAGAAATTGAACTCAGGTGTGATAAACCACAGTTAAGTTATTTTTTAACAAGGGGGGCAATCACTTTTTCACACAGGGCCATGTAGATTTGGAGTTTTTTTTCTCCCTTAATAACGTAAACCTTCATTTAAAAACTGCATTTTGTGTTCAATTATGTTATCTTTGACTAATAGTTAACAGTTTTTAATGAGCAGAAACATTTAAGTGTGACAAACATGCAAAAGAATAAGAAATCAGGAAGGGGGCAAATAGTTTTTCACACCACTGTATTTACCCTATAGTCAGTCCAAGTAAAACTAGTTCTGCATTCACGGGCATTCCTTTTTGCAGCTCCACAACTTCTAGCACACCAGACATTTCCCACAGTCACCTGCTACCCATAAACCCCTGCTGATTAATGATCAAAACCCACATCTGCTCCTGACTAATAAACCTACAGGTGATTCATTATAAGACATTACTGTAAGTTAGTTTTTAATATAATATGCTTGAATACAATGGTGTAGCCTGGAAAAAAACATTCACAATTTCTCACAATATTATCCTTAATAATGTAATAGAACTATCCTTTAACTTTTACAATTGTAATTTAATTCTTATAAAATAATTTAAACTATGTCTGCTTATGTTCTGCCTGAATGACAATTTTAGAATTTTTATGTTTAACAAATTTTAAACCTTTATGGACAGTTGATGCTCTATCTGTTCTGCCTTCTCCTTATGATATTGAATGTTTTGAAGAGGCAGGACCTAGCTACTGAAAAGGTAAGAACATGACTGACATCTCAAACTTTCCTATTCTGCTTCATTGGTAGTAATGACTCAAATTTCTCCATTCTTACAATAAATCTCAAAGCAAGTGTTATGATAGCAGTAAATATAGATAAATACATCGAGCCAGATAAAAAGGAGTCATATATTGTAAAGACATTCAAATGTTCTGAATGCAAAAGTACTGTCTTTTACCCATTCTATTTACTGTACATACCTTATATTCTGTCTGCAGCACAGTGGCATGGTGGTTAGCACTGTGACCTCGCATATCCAGGGTGGAGAGTTCGATTCCCATTTTGAGTCTGTGTGTGTGGAGCATGCTTGGTGGGTTTCCTGTATGCACTCTGGTTTCCTTCCACATTTCAAAGACATGCAGGTCAATTGGTGTTGCCAAATTGCCTGTTTTGTGTGTGTGTGTGTGTGTGTGTGTGTGTGTGTGTGTGTGCCCTGCGATAGATTTATACGCTATCCAGGGTGTACCCCGCCTTATCCCTTAAGTCTTCTGGTCCCCCGTGACAACACAGGGTAAGTGGTGTAGAAGATGAATTAATTATTGAATGAATTAATGAATTAATTAATATTTCCTATTATATTCTTTTCCTCTTTCCAAAGGTCATATGTGGACACTGGACACTGTGGTGCCCTGATCCTGGACACCACACAGGATTAAACTGTTTACCTTCCCTTTTACAGCGTACATTTATGCCTCTGTGAATTCTCCTTAAGCTCCTGTCCCATAATATTGCAACAGAGACATGTTTTTCTAGTTGTAGTACCCAGATGTTGAGATGTGTTCACAAGGGACTGTCAAATTGTATTTCCATACCCTGCCTAATCTCCCACAGCATAAATGCTCAACTCCAGATGGCACAGAAACACATGGAACACTGTGTATGTTAAAAGTATAATTGCAGATACTAAAAATGTATCATGGAAAATTAGGATTCACACTGTGGCAATCACCATACTATTAATTAAGCATCCAGTGCTTTTGCATGAGGTCATATGCTGTGCAACCCTGAGAGTTAAAATATTCTGTATAGAAACCATGCTGACTGATAGCACCACAGCACAATTACTGATTTTAGGTTCTGTGGTTACAGGACCACATTATAATGGTACTGTAGAAATGTGATCTTTAATAACTTTTGAATGACACAAGCCCTGTGCCGCTGTGGTGTACATGGTGACTTTAAAACTCAATTCCTAGTTACAATAAAGTGTAAGAAATTTCTACTGTACAGAGCTCATCATATTTTAGTCAATCATTTCCCCAGATCAGATCTTTTATTACTCACTCACTCACTGTCTATACCGCTTTATCAGGGGTGCAGGGTCCCTGGAGCCTACTGGAGACTTAGGGTACAAGGCAGAAAACCAGCATACACATACTACGGGCAATTTGGGAATACCAATTTGCCAAATCTGCCAAAAGTCTTTGGATTGTGGGAGGAAGTTTATTAGTACCACTTATGTGGAGTTATGAAGCATGTGAAGGATTGTGGTTTATGAACAGTGTTGGGGTTATAAGTAGATAATTACATTACAAAATTACTGTCTTTAAAAAGTAATCAGTTACATTACAGCGTTACTTTCTGATAAAAGTAACTAGTTCGAGTACTTTTGCATTACAGAAAATGAAAACTCCTTTGTGATTCCTCGTGCATGTTGTTTTAGTCAGGACCTTTATAATTATTCTACCATCATCACTCAGCAAAGTTTGGCCCATAAAATAAGTGGTTTCGCACGGTGGCCGTAAGTACAGTTCATCATGATTCACCGCGAGTTTTGCTGCTGTGATTAGGTTTCCATCTTTCCGTGCATCGGTCCTTGTATAGTCTAACCGCATAGGTGAGATAGGGGTATAACAGCAGTTATTGAAAAACTAACTAAATAACTGAGTACTTAAATGGCGGACTTAACGCGTTAGATTACTCGTTACAACCAAAAAAGTTATCCAAGTAAATCCCATGAGACACTGTGAAGCATTTTGTAACAAAATAAATACAATTTAAAAACATTATTTTTGGTGAGGGAAAAATTCTGTGGATATTTACTGTTAAGAAACTATAAAGACCTAAAAAGCAACAAGAGTTTTAAAAACGTGCCACGACTCAAGTGGGAGCTACAATATATGCGACAAAAGTATATAGAGACAAACCTGCAATGACATAGTATCCAAATAGATAAACTTCAGTATGAAGTTGGTCCCCCTTTTGCTGCTATGACAGCTTCCACTCTTCTTGGAAGGCTGTCCACAAGGTTTTGGAGTGTTTCTGTGGGAATTTGTGCCTATTTATTCTGTTCATTCTAATTCACACCAAAGGTGCTTGATGGGGTTGAGGTCAGGGCTCTGTGTGGGCCAGGCAAGTTCTTTCACACTAAACTCATCAAACCATGTCTTCAGTCCTTGCTTTGTGCACGGGGGCACAGTCATGTTGGAATAAAAAAGGGTCTTGGCACGAAGTTGGAAGCATGTCTTGGTATGCTAAAGCATTAAGATTGCCCTTGCCTGTGACAACACAGGGTAAGTGGTGTAGAAGATGAATGAATTATTGAATGAATGAATGAATTAATTAATATTTCATATTTTATTCTTTTCCTCTTTCCAAAGGTCATATGTGGACACTGGACACTGGGGATAAGGGCCTGATTTAAACACCTGAATTTAATAGTTAACTCGTTTGGCCAAATCAGGATACTGGTCGAAAAATCAAGGCAAATACTAAGTAAATACATAAATATTAAATATATACTTTTAAATATAAAAGTTGCTGCGTTCATGAAGCCTGTGAACTTGAAATTTTCCAACTTGGAAATACTCATCACTCTAATTTATGTCTATGCATATAAAATTAGGAATTAAATAGTTGTTGGGTTGGTGTTTAATTCATTTCAAAGTAAATGTTCGAAATGTACATTTAAGACCAACTTGATTACAAATATCTTAGAGAAAACAGATTATGTACTAGAGTGAGTCAAAAATTATCAGTACTCCGGCTATATTAAAACTTCTTATCACTGTCTTATCAGCACTTCCTGTTCAAGGGTGTGAACGTGTTACGTGTCATTTGTAACTGCGGTTCAAGCAAAAATTTACAAGTACCCCTGTCTGCAGCCTGCAGATCAGGGCGGGGCTGCACGTGTTGCCCCGCCCACATGCCTTCTCATTGGTTGTAGGCAAATTAATAATATTGAGACACGTAACTCCCACAACTCATCTCATTGGTGGCAAAGTAATGACGTTGAAACCTTTATTTCTGGTGTTCTTTACTGCATGGTGAGTGGGTGCACCTGGTACATTTTATGTGTAAATTGGTTATTTGTTACAGTTAAATTGTTAAATTTAATTGTTAAAGTGTTAAAGTTTTTTTTTTTGTGTGCTTTTTAATGCATATAAGATAATGTGTCTTCCCCAGTGCATGCGTGGTATGTCATGGATATAGTTTCCATCTGTAAATGTCTGTAAAAGTAATTCATGCATATACTGTATATACAATTTGCCGTCTGTCACGGAGCATCAATGTAATAAGTGTGTAATTTTTATTACAACAGTAACTGTAAAGGGACTAACTTTACTGAGTTAGTTTAACTGTATTTTTTCCTCAGTAAATTAACTTAAAGATAAGATAAGATAGGTCTTTATTAATCCCGAAGGAAATTGTTTTTCCAGTGGCTGCATATTTAAAAAGATACAAATACAATAAAATAAAAAATATAGAGAGAAAACTAAAAAACTACAGACTGTACAGAAAGGTGCAGAATTGTCTCTTGTACATTTGTTATTGCACCCATGATTATATTACACATAATATTTGATATTGCATATAGAGTAGTAATGATATAGCACACCAGATATATATAAATATTGCACATGATTTTCATAATATTTTATAATTAGTGGTTTTGCATGTGATACTGTTATTGTGATAATATTGCACAGTGTATCAGGGCATGATAGAGTTCTATTGATTATTCTGTCATGACAGCTTCTGAATGAAGGGGGAGGAGTTTAGAGTTTAACTGGTATAAATGATGTCCTGTGGCGTTCAGTTTTAGACTTTGGTAGCCTCAGTCTGTGGCTGTATGACATCAGTGACTCGTGAAGGGGATGTGATGTATTGTCCATGATACTAAGAAGTTATATTAAACAGTTTCATTTTTAATGTAGTGATTTTAACTTGGCAAAATGTTAGGATTTGTTTCTGTGACTAAAATCATTCAGCACAAGGTGCATAAAAGGAGGGCTTGTTTTCTTTATACAGTAACAACTATATATGCAACTTTTATATATGGACAATTTAAATAATTTGAATTAAATAGATGATATTCCTTCTATTTGCAGATCCTTGATGTTGACGTCCCCATTAATATTTCCTTGTCACCACATTTTCTATTTTGTTTAGCTTGTTTTGTTTTGCTTTTATTCTCTTACCCTTACGCTACCCCTCAATTTCTCTCTTTGTTTTGTTCACATAACCCAAGGGCTCTTTTCAGAGCCATTTTCCTTGCAAACATGCACAAAACAGTGTTAAGCAAGAGACAGTGTGAGCAGTATTTAAAAGACTGCTGCAGTTGCCCTTTCTGCCCAAAAACCAGTATGCTACAGTTGGTGTACTATCATATCAAAAACCAGTTCCAGTTGGCAGTGCACCATGATGGTAAGTTTAACATTTTTGCTTTTGTCACTTCAGTTAGTTTACTATGGTGCCAAACCAGCCAGTAATGCTCTGTGCATAATTTTTAAATATGTCTGATTTTTAAGTATGAATACTGTGTCAACAATATGGTACCAATAATCATTTGAATAAATAAATGTAAAAGCATTTAAAATAAATTGTTTTTTTTATATCAACGGGTCCTTTCACAACAACATTTCAGCAACAACTGTGGCATCCCACCTTCGTCGCTTTTTTGTTGTTTATTAGCAATTTCCCTCTGGGATTAATAAAGTTCTTTGAATCTTGAATATTTGTCTTGATCGTAAGTTTATAGAGCTGATGTTTGTTTGTTTTTTCACTAGATTTTGATTCAGTATAGAATAAATGTATTTGTAATGTTTACAATTCCAGTAATTCCTGAGCCTTGCAACTTTTTGCAACAATATTTCCCCTCAGACAGACATGCGGCCCCGGATTCAGCCCCGCCCTGATCTGCAGACAGGGGCTTCTCAAAATTTATGCCCCAATTGTGATTTCTCTTGTGGAGAGATAAGGTTGTAACCTGATCAAAAGCATTGGCAGCATTGGCAGTACATTGACTTACTTCGTGTGTTTTTGTTCACCAGCTTTCATTAGTCATACATTTTTGCATATGATATGAATATAAGTACTGTAGTATAGAAATGGTAAAACAGCATATGTCGCCACATAGTCAGTGCCAAACTGCCGTGGCTTATGGTCGGGATTTCCTGTTTTGCTTCCACATGTCTCCATAAGAAATCTGTTTCAAACAGAGCATACGTGCAAAGCTAAATATTGAATATTCCTTCCTGTACTTACATAAGGTTTCTGCTTTGGTGATTTTTTTTAGCAATAATTTGCACTTGCCTGTTCCTCCTCTTGTGATTTTTAGATTTAAATTCATTTAAAGGGTTTAAGAAATAAGGTGGTTTCATGAAGGATTATTTATTTAGATACAACAGTAAATCATGCTAAGAACTACTTCATAGTAACTCCATGACATGGATGATGAGTAATGCAATACACTTGGATCAGTATTTTCTTTATCGATTAGTACTACTTGCATACAAGTCTTTAAATGGTTTAGCTCCCACATACCTAACCAGTCTTCTGATACGCTATAATCCACCACGCTCCTTAAGATCACAGAACTCTGGACTTCTTGTAATTCCCAGAATTTCAAAATCTACAAAAGGGGGTAGGTCTTTTTCATATTTAGCTCCAAAGCTTTGGAATAGCCTTCCAGTGGTGTGTTCGGGGCTCAGACACAGTTTCCCAGTTTAAAAGTAGACTCAAGACGC
Source organism: Clarias gariepinus (assembly GCF_024256425.1). NCBI lineage: Eukaryota > Metazoa > Chordata > Actinopteri > Siluriformes > Clariidae > Clarias > Clarias gariepinus. Next base: position 30,962,709 of record NC_071104.1, on the reverse strand, counting down.
ATCTCTTTAATCTGGCATACGCGTAACTCATCCCATAACTTCATACTTCAGTACATCTATCCTGAATGGCAACTATGCTAATTCTCTCCATCTGTTCTGTACTTTTCTACCCATCCCGAGGCATCTGGAGATTGTACCAGCTTCAGTAGACAAAGGCCAACCCTGCGAGGATCCTGAGGCATCCAGAGAAGGACCAGCTCCAGCTGGATTCTGCTTTATGATGGTTGGAGCTACACATCCTGCTCCTGTGCTCCCAGTGATCCAGACCCCATATGCCCTCTGCACCTACTGACTCCCTATGCTGAACTGGACTTCATATTAATTTAAAGAATTTCTGTTATATTTAACTTTCATCTGCATAACACACATGATATTATATCATTTCTATCCGTTATCACCCAAATGGAGTCTGAGTTCCCTGTTGAGTCTGGTTCCTCTCAAGGTTTCTTCCTATTGCCATCTCAGGGAGTTTTTCCTTGCCACTGTCGCTGTCACCCTTGGCTTGCTCATCAGAGAAATTTCATTCATTCATCTCATCATTATCTGGACACATTTTTCTCACACATACACAATTTATTATTATTTTTTAATGACTTTCTTTTATTTTTGTGAAGCTGCTTTGAGACAAATACCATTGTTAAAAGCGCTATATAAATAAAATTTAATTTAATTTAATTTAATCGATTAGGTTACAGATGGTGGTGGACTTTGCAAAGAGGATGGAAATGGCAGTAGTAAATACTTTCTTCCAGAAGAGGCAGGAACATAGGGTGACATATAAGAGTGGAGGCAGAAGCACTCAGGTCGACTACATCTTGTGTCAACGTTGTAACCTGAAAGAGATCAGTGACTGCAAAGTGTTGGTAGGGGAGAGTGTAGACAGACAACACAGAATGGTGGTGTGTAAAATAACCCTGGTGGTGAGGAAGGTGAAGAGGACAAAGGCAGAGCAGAGGACAAAGTGGTGGAAGCTGAGAAAGGAAGAATGTTGTGAAGTCTTTAGGGAGGAGTTGAGACAGGCTATGGGTGGTCAGGAGGTGCTTTCAGTTGACTGGACAACTACAGCCAATGTGATCAGGGAGACAGGTAGGAGGGTACTTGGTGTATCATCAGGTAAGGGGAAAGTGGACAAGGAGACTTGGTGGTGGAATGAGGAAGTCCAGGAGTGTATACAGGGAAAGAGGCTAGCTAAGAAGAAGTGGGACACTGAGAGGACTGAAGAGAGTAGACAGGAGTACAGGGAGATGCAGAGTAAGGTGAAGGTAGAGGTGGCAAAGGCCAAACAAAGAGCATATGAGGACTTGTATGAGACAGTATGACTCGGCTAGACAGTAAGGAGGGAGAGGTAGATCTGTACAGGTTGGCAAGGCAGAGAGATAGAGATGGGAAGGATGTGCAGCAGGTTAGAGTGATTAAAGATAGAGATGAAAATGTACTGACAGATGCCAGGAGGGTGATGGGAAGATGGAAGGAGTACTTTAAGGAGTTGATGAATGAGGAAAACGAAAGAGAACAAAGAGTAGAAGAGGTGACTGTTGTGGAACAGGAAGTAGCAAATATTGGTAGAAGTGAGGTGAGAAGGGCATTGAAGAGGATGAAGAGTGGAAAGGCTGTTGGTCCAGATGACATACCTGTGGAGGTATGGAAGTTCTTAGGAGAGGTGGCAGTAGAGTTTCTGACTAGTTTGTTTAACAAGATCTTGGAGAGTGAGAGGATTCCAGAGGAATGAAGGAGAAGTGTATTGGTGCCAATTTTCAAGAACAAGGGAGATGTGCAAAGCTGTGGCAATTATAAAGGTATAAAGTTAATGAGCCAGACAATGAAGCTGTGGGAAAGAGTAGTGGAAGCTAGGTTAAGGGCAGAGGTGAGCATTTGTAAGCAGCAATATAGTTTTATGCCTAGAAAGAGTACATCAGATGCAGTATTTGCTTTGAGGATGCTGGCGGAGAAGTACAGAGAAGGTAACAGGGAGTTGCATTGTGTCTTTTTAGATTTAGAGAAAGCGTATGACAGGGTGCCAAGAGAGGAGCTGTGGTATTGTATGAGGAAGTCTGGAGTGGCAGAGAAGTATGTTAGAGTGGTGCAGGACATGTATGAGAGCTGTAAGACAGTGGTAAGATGTGCTGTAGGTGTGACAGAAGAGTTTAAGGTGGAGGTGGGTCTGCATCAAGGATCGGCTCTAAGCCCCTTTTTGTTTGCTCTGGTGATGGACAGGATGACAGATGAGGTAAGACAGGACTCCCCATGGACTATGATGTTTGCAGATGACATTGTGCTCTGTAGCGAGAGCAGGAAACAGGTGGAGGAAAATGTGGAGAGGTGGAGGTATGCTCTGGAAAGCAGAGGAATAAAGGTTAACCGCAGCAATACGGAATACATGTGTGTAAATGAGAGGGACCCAGGAGGATCGGTGAGGCTACAGGGAGCAGAGGTAAAGAAGGTGCAGGATTTTAAGTACTTGGGATCAACGGTCCATAGCAACGGAGAGTGTGAAAAGTAGGTGCAGAGGCGGGTACAGGCAGGTTGGAATGGGTGGAGAAAAGTGTCAGGTGTGTTGTGCGATAAAAGAGTATCAGCGAGAATGAAAGGAAAGGTGTACAGGACAGTGGTGAGACCAGCGATGCTCTACAGCTTAGAGACAGTGGCACTGAAGTAAAGACAGGAGGCAGAGATGAGGTAGCAGAGCTGAAGATGTTGAGGTTCTCTTTGGGAGTGACAAGGATAGATATGATCGAGAATAAGTTTATCAGAGGGACAACCTATCTTAGATGTTTTGGAGATAAAGTCAGAGAGGTGGTTTGGACATGTTCGGAGGAGAGATTGTGAATATATCGGTAGAAGGATGCTAAGGTTGGAACTGCCAGGCAGGAGGTCTAGAAAAAGAAAGAGGAGATTTATGAGAGGACATAAAGTTAGTTGGTGTGAGAGAAGAGGATGCAGAGGATAGGGTTAGATGGAGGCAGATGATTCGCTGTGGCGAACGCTGACAACAAAACAAGCTAATCATTAAACTTGTAAACTATTTCAGCTGCAATGTTTTGAACATATCCTCAGGTGGCCAAAGTGTATGTGCAGTAATCCACATCCATCTGTTGCAGAAATAAGATGCAGATGGAGGACCTGGTTCCTTTTATCCAGATGAAAGCGTGTCCAGAACCTGACCAGAATGCGGCCCATTTTTTTTGCTACAAAAATGGAGTAGATTAAAAGTATATTGATCTGTGTGCTCATGCATACATTGATATGTATGATTATTTTTTTTCTTATGCCCTTGAGAGATTTTTCTTTTTGTACCAGTTTGCCAGCAAATCAGTCAGCCATGTGAGAAGCTATTGAGAGAACTGAGGTATAGGAATATGTGCGCTCCCTGCCCTCAGAGATTGCCCAGCCTCACTTCCAGGTTGGAATTAATCTATTTCTCTTTTTCTGTTCATTGTGTTTAGTCAAAATGAAGTGTAAATCATTGTACTAAGAATAAATACTTTTATGTCTTAGATCTTCAAGTGCTATTACACTAGCAGGCTTGCAGAGCCTATAATACTGCCACCAAATACCATAAATGTAAATGTAAAGCTTGCAAGCAGGCATTTTTAGACATTTTTGCTTTATAAAGTGAAAAAAAATACCCATTGTAATATTAATCATGCTAGGTGTAGGTGGGAAAAAATGGAATGTGATAGGAATAGAATAACAGGATGTTAATGTTAGGCCAAAAGTTCAGCACATGCTGAATCAGATTACTTGTGTTGGTCTTAAAAATTAGTTTTTGTTTTCTTAATAATTTTTTTATTTAAAAATTATGCCATTCAAACATTAAAACCTCTAAACTAAATAAATTACAGACATTGTTAGGGGTGCTATGTATATCCTAGATGTATCCACACCTGTCCCAACCCCCTCCCTGGTGCCATCCATTTTACCAATATTCAAGCTCCCTTAGCATACTCAGAAATTTGGACAATACACCTCATTTTGCACAATAGCACACTGCTCTTTCATTCTCAAAACTGAACCTAATTGAACGATTGTCTGTCTGTTTAACAGAGGTGTTTGAGTCACAATACACTCCAGGAGAGCTTCTGGGAGAAGGAGGCTTTTGATCCATCCGTGCTGGTGTACGTATGGCAGTAGGCAAACAGGTACATCAACCGTACATCAACAAGTATTTGCACTAATCATAACACAATTTATGGACTAATCGATTTTATATCATATTAGTCGATATGATGATAAATTCATCACCATAGTAAGTCAGCTGAATTTACTATTAAGATGCTACAGATAATAATTTCCATTGTAAACAGTAGGCATCTCTGCTTTTGTAGTTTAGACGTATTCTCTCCAAAGTCATGTCAGTTTCATATTTAGCCCAGGAAGACACACGGCGTCCCACTGGATGTGCCATTAATGAAAATAGTGTCCCAGCCATTTAACTGTGAAAACATCATGGAGCTTCTAGTGTGGCTTGAGTTGTCCGATCGCCATGTCTTGATCCTGAAGGGAACCAGTTCCTGCATGGACGTCCATAAATTTTTGCAAACAACATAAAGACTGACTTTCAGAATTGCTGGCGAGCGTGCGTGTGTGTGCATGTGTTGGGGGGCTATTCTGGCCATCCTGCCACCATCTGAAGTCTGAGTATACTTCTATTTAAAATGGTTTGCAAATACTTGCCCTTTCATAACGAGGAAAACAACGTCTATCAGAGTCTGTGCTTAGCTCCAGGTTTGTCTGCAGGTGAGAAAACGCAGAAACATCACATTTGGACCTTTTTTTAATACATGTATTTAAAATTTAGTTACTGTCTAAATGCCTAATTTCTGCTTAAAATGCACATACAGCTTGCAGTGATCTGATCTGGTGGTGTCCGGTATCCTCTCAAGTAAATCCTCATCCATCCAGATTATCTGGATTTTAGATTGGATCTAAACCATTGCTGTACAATTGTGATTATGCTGCCAAAAACCAAAGGTACATGTGTACCTCATAGTCATTGTGTTCTCATATTATTTATTATAGTGATTAAGATTCAATTCTGACATGTACCTTTTTACAGCCCGGTGAAATATTCCAGTTAGGAAGCTGGGGTCAGACACGACAAAGCACCACTGGAGCAGATAGGATTAAAGGCCTTCCTCAAGGGCACAACAGTGGCGGTGCTGGCGCTTGAACCCCCATCTTTCGATCCGTAACCCAGAGCTTTAACCATTTGAGTCTTTAACTTTGTTATTAGGGGTCAGACACCATAGTTGCTCAGAAAGCGTGAAACCTGGAATCTGTGGAACTTGACAAAAACTGATTTTCTGTTAATGATTTTGTCTAATAGTTATAAAATTTCTAAATAAAACTCCTCTGGAAACTTTGACTGTTACAAAGCATTATGTCTTATGTGAAAGTCCTTCTACAAATGTTAAATGCATGTGTCTTTGAAGAAAAAAGGTCACCACATCAATACTGTACAAGTCCTGGTTCGTGTTACAGCTGGAACTGCTGTGTAAGATGTGCTGTTGTACAGGAGGTTTCCAATGCACATCATCTGCCCAATAAGAAACTAATGGGACCTTCTGAGTGTCATGTTTTATCATTCTAACATACAAAAGAAGATACTGATTTTTTTGCATCTGTATTTAGATTTGGATTGATTGGGCAATGAGGCCTACAACGTTAGCAAAAGTGCACAGAGCTTCAACTGAACATACTATTAATCGCTGTTTGTATAATTAAACAAGCGTATGTTCATCTTCAGGTCCCTTAAAGTCACTTAGTCTGGAGTTCATTTAGCTCATGACCAGCTTAACATGCAAAACAAAGACGAGCACAAATTTATTTATCAAGTTAAGTTCGGTGTGTATAATGTACTATACTAATAGGAAAGCAACAACATTCCATGGATTTGTTTTTGTATAAATCATTTCCTTTGCATCTATTACCAATTAGTTCAGGTCTCCTTAATTATATTTCACCCAGTCTACAATTTTATACTATGACCAGTAGAGGGCGAGTGAGATTTACAATAAGTCCAGCTTCATAAAACATGTGTTTTAACATAAATTCTTGTAAATACTTGTTTTTTTGCTTGTCTGGAAGAATGAATGTCAAATACCATTGAAATAGCTTGTAGGCACATTTGGCACACTCCTAGGGAACACAAGATGAACTTTTTTTGTTGTTGATATAAAAAATGATGTCCAGTCTGAGCTAATTTAGCCTCACTCCCTTAAAATTCATCACCGATTTCATGTAATGGTCAATTCCAAAACAATGTTCATTCATAGGCTTAATTCTGCTCATGTGGAATGGAAAAAAGGGATCAGCACTTGTCTGCTAACATGAGCCAGTATGTCTGCTTCCCCTGGCCAGAGACACTAACCCGGAGTTGGGAAATCAACCTGGACAGGTTACCAGTTAATCACAAGGTACCATGTAGACACAGTCACACTAGAGGCAATTTTTCTGCCAATCCACATGATTTGGAATATCAAAGATTAGAATTTAAAGGAAACTCACACCTGAGCACACACAAACTAAGCACAGACAATAACCAGAGTTTGGGATTAAACTAGGAACACAGGCAATGACACTACCTGCTGTGCCACCAGATGTCACAATAGGACAGAATGAATATCCAACTAACAGTTGCCAAACAGGTTAGTACATGAAATGAGGTTGTTGAAACATTGCCAATGTTTGAGTCTATTTCCCACGCTGCTGTCATCTCTGTCCTGCTTGTTAGAACTCTGCATCTACATGAAAACTTGCTTAAACTTTAAGTACTATACAAATATGATGTTCAACTGAAAAAGAAGATGGTTTAGAGTTCCTTAAATTGGAATCAGCCTCAGGGCCTTAACTCAAACTCCTGGCCTCATTTATTAGAATGTCCTTCTGAACCATAAACAGTTTTAATTACTTAGTAACTGCGCTGATCAATCCCACAGTAGATTTAAGCTTTTTAAAAGATGAGATCATAACTGGCCAATCTTAAGCGACTGCTTAAATGTGGAGGGGGGAGGGCAAGATCTCTATACAGTATACACCTCACTTTGCCACATTATTAAAGCATTTGCAGAAATCATACTGACCATTTCCAGTGAGAGATGCTCATCTAAATAGAAGGCTACAGAGATTACAAATAGATGACATTGCACTCCACTGTAGCGACAGTGGTTTCAGGTTCAATTCACACACTCAATGGGGACTCTTTAGTCCACTGAGCTGTATAATGAGGTGGCTGGGTATTTCATACAGCCAGCTAAATGTGTAAAGCTTCTTTTCCTAGTCGGTTTTCAATGGCATGCCTGGACCACCTTCATGCGCATACCATACCCCAAATACACTCCCTTGGCACACACAAAAGCAAGATGTTAAGCAAGGATTTTTATGTGCCCATTTTTCCCCCCCCAAATAACATCTTTTAAATAACACCATTTCACGGTTGGCAATAGAACAGTTAGATTTTTCTTCTTTTTGCTGAAAAATGTAGAGTGTATAAAAAAAACTAACTCAATTATCAGTAATGCAATACATATTTATTTAACAAGTAAACATGAGCTCATGCATTCTTTTCTGCTAGGTAATCAGACTTCCAGCTGTGTTTTATGCCAGTATAAAACCACCTACACACCTTAAACAAATAGAATGTGTATAGAGTCCTGCAAAGCTATGAGAATAGAAAAAAAAAAAAAAAAAAAAAAAAAAAACTCTGAAAGCTTAGAGAGAAAATCTTCAAGTGAGGAGTCAAAGATTTCTGATACGAAATTTGTCTCAGGTCCTTGATATGCACCATTCACCTCAAGCATACACACTTCCTGTTCAACTTTGCACATGCACATAAACTAACATCCTGGTTCATCGGTTGCTAGTGGTTTTGGCTCAACACTTGCGAGGCTGCTGGATGAAGAAGCAGCGCTGCATGTGCAGTTTCTCTGCGCTTGGTCTGACCTTCCCGTGCCGCACCGACACTGGAGTCTCGGGGAAATCATGGCCCAACTGCAAAAGCAAAAAAAAAAAAAAAAGGGGGTTAAACGGAGTTAAACGCTACTTTATTCTTGCTTTTGTTTTTTAACGCCATGCCAGCTCCTATGGCTATATTCATGGTGAAAGTCAGTTTATGTTATTCGATATTAAAACTAGACAAGCTGTTTAATTCCCCACCCAAACAACTTTAAAACTAAATGTGTACTTCTTTTAAAACTTTTAAATGGGTCAACAAATTTTCCTACACACCCCTTTGTAAGAAGAGGACGTGCAAAAAACTTAAATCTTATTCTAGCGCACTAACATTTTAATACATTACACATAATGTGCTCCTTTATCACCATTACAAATTGTGGGGGAAAAGGTTAATTGGTTACTTCTCCCACACATGGTCTTCACATGACATGTTCATGATATAGGAGGCTAAGAAATTAACAAACCTTCTCTAGTGGGCCTCCTATTAAAATACCCATTTGCTGCATCCGGGTAAAGGTGGTAAGAGACCTGCAACACACCACAGGTAAAGAAATGCACTGACAGAATAAAACACAATTTCAGGTTTTGTTTAAAAAACATAAGTAGGGGGCATGCATGGTGAGCTCACAAGGTATTATTCATTACTTCACCCTGTGCAGTTTTTTTCCCCCCACCCTGCATTATTAACAGCACTTATAGTTTTCTTTGTACATTGCATTTCTTTACAGACTTTCTAATATTTTTGAAAATACACTGAGCATTGCTCACTGGATAATAAAGAATGAAATTTAGCTCTGTACCTGGGTTTATCGGCCCTCTTGCTTTCCTTCTCCGGGGTTACATTATCCTCACTGTTTTTCTTAACAACTCGTTTTCCTCCTGCTTTCACTAAAAAGGAATAAACATGCAGGTTATTCAAAGCAGTTAGAAAGCGAAATGGCTCACAAGTTCATTTTCCACAGGCCACAAGATTTACAAATGTACACACACCAACTATGTTTGGCTCACCACCTGTGTTAAAATAAGTGTTGCAGAAACGTTCCACTTTGCTGATCATACTGCACCACCTCCATCAAACAAGGCTTCTTGGTTATTTTGCTCTTAAGATTGCCTGCTAGCTTTGAAAATTATGAATACATTTTAAAATCATTTTGAGGACCTAGGGCTTGTGAACTTCAGTAGGGCAAACCCCATCCTGGGACTAAAACTTGGAGCAGAGTCTTTAAGGCTGCTGGTATTGCAAAAAATATATATAATAAAACGATGAAAGAAGGATTACTTCAATGTATGCATTTTCAAATTCTCAGTTATTTGACTGTCAAAAAGTGAAATATATACAGTAGATTTGTTACACAGATTGATATTTTAAGTGTTCATTTCTTTTAATTTTGATGATTATGGCTTACAGCTAATGAAACCCAAAAGTCAGTATGAGAATTACTCAGTAATACATGACAGAAGCCCCATAGATAATCTATTAAGTATTGTCTAGAGGTAGATGAGGGAAAAACCTGATCCAACAATAAACACAAACTGAAGGCTGTTATCAAAGCAACCTGGTCTTCATTAACACCTCAGCAGTGCCATAATGATACAGGTATTCGTGCAAAAGGAGCCCCATAAAGTAATTACAAATTAACTTTTTGTAATGTAATATTTTAAGAGATTCTGTATTTTCATGAACTTGAAGCCATAATCATTCAAATTAAAATAGCTTAAAATAAAATCGCCATGTAATGAATCTAGAAGATTCTATGAATCTTTAATTCTTTTTAAAATTAAATAAAAAAAAAATGAAGAAAAAAAAAAAAGTTCTCAACTGCTAGTTTCCTCTCTATTTACAGTGTGTGAACAGTGTAAAGTGTCCATTCTGTTGTTTTAAATTGAAAACTAAATTGCACTTTAAAGTAGCGGGACAATAGCACCTTTACTGACACAAACATTTCATTCCATACTTTTTGTTTCACACATACTTTTGATATACTTCTTAGTATAATTACACTTTGCACATTCTGCATTTTTAGTCACTGACTTATTGTGTATACAACTTTATTCTGTATACAAGGTCGAGGAGGGCCCTTAAGCCTCTACCAGGAGACTTAGGGGATAAGGTGGGGTACGCCCTGGACAGGATGCCCACACTCACACATTCATTCACATACTATGGAATGCCAATTAGTCGAATCTGCAAAATGAAATTATAAAAAAATAAATAAAAATTAAAATCTGACCCTCTTCAATCCCCCGCAACCCCGTATACGGTGTAGGAGTTAATGTATTTCAAATCTGTATAGTCAAAAATACAGGAGTATCTTTAAGTATATTGTCTCAAATCCAAGCAAACACATTCATGGGTGAAATCCGAACCCAACAAACCAGTGTATACAATAAAGCCAGTGTCTAAACGAGAGACGACTCCCTAAACACCCCGGGGCTCTAGGATTAGCACAATAATAGTAGCTAAATATCTTCCTCCACTTAACTCTTACACAGCCAGCTACAGAATCAATACAGCACGAAAGGTCGATGCTGTTATGTACCAAAACCCAAGAGTCAAATAGATACCAAATGTTATCCGGTCAACGGTACCAGCTGTACCATGTGCTAAAGCTGATGATTCAACAGGATACAGGAAAAGGATTTTAAGCTTTGGCATGGCTTTGTTTTTAATATGTTACTTGTAGAGTGCTGCATCGTGAATAAAAAAAATGGCATAAACAAATTATCTTTTGGTGAAATGTGGAAATTTGCAGAATGAGTAACAATGCTGTCCATAACAAGAAAAGAAAAAAAAAGCAACAACCTCTTGTCATTCTAGTTAACATGTTAATTTCTTGTACTTGTGTACATATTTATTCTTTTTAAAGACTGTAAACTACATACAATAAACAAATAATAAATTGTAATGCAATGACAAAACACAAACAAGTGTTAATGTATTTTTTCTCTGATCCACATCAACACAATTCAAATGGTCCTAAGCTAAAGCTTCTTTGTGCTAAATGTTTTAATATGCAAACCGCCATAAAGCCTCAATCAGTACATCAATTTATCTATAATGGCATCTGGCAACTTCATAAACATGTTAGCACACATTAGCTACTTCCCCCTTTGAAGACTTACAGTAGTACTGTAACTGCAAGGTCTACTTGTGAAGTTTTTTGTTTTTTTTTTTAATAGTCGCTTAAAAGTTGAAAGTCGCTTTTAGTTGGCACTAAGCCAGCACATAGCCTTTGTGCAACAGTGAACACAAATTCTTAAGTTATTAGCTTTTCTGGCGGCATTGTTAAAATTAACTGGATAGACATGAAGTAAACATGAAACTTATTTTTGTTTTTGAAAAAAAAAAGCGTTTGCGACTTCCGTTTTCGTCACTTAACCGTTTACTGGCTTATGGAACTTTTCAATGCTGTATAAGTCACGTTTATTGTTGTGATCCCTGGTCACGTGACTAAATACGCGTTCTTGAAAATCTTGCATCTTAAAAAACAACACAGCTATCCGGATTCCCAATTTTGGCACTTTTATTTTGTTGGGATTCGTCGTGTTTTACTTTTTTTTAACTAGATCAATATTTTAGTCGTAGTTAAAACATTCAACCATGAAAAATGATGAGACCTTTATTGTTTCCTTAATGTGTAATCTGTAATTAATCTACTGTACCTCACTACAACGCTGCGGGTCGACAATATCTTATACACTCTTACATTGTTACATTGTTGTTGTGATTCGCGAACGTCATCAAATCATTTTTTTTTTTTTTTTACATTTCAAAATCAAAATTTACAACAACACGATCTAAAACTTCCTTACTGCAGTTTTAGATATAACATTTGTTTACATTCCGTTTCACATCAAACCAAACACAAACCTTTCACCCACTTTCTACACAGGAAATCATACCTGCAGGAGGATGACCAGCCTTTAGAGATAAAGGGTTTTTCATCCCAGCTTTAGTCAACTGCACCATGTTCAAGTTCACAAAAACACACACACAAATATCCTCCGCCCCCCGAGTCAGCTCTGTTTTATACTCCTGAAATGAACGCAGCACTGAGCCGTCATCAATGTGGAAAGCCTACAGTGCCACAACGCCCCCAAAACAGTCACATCACAGACAAGTAAAAAGAAAAAAATCACCTCAGCATGAAATTTCAACTCTTGAACTTGGTATACTTTTCTCAACTACTAGTTCCTTCTCCATTTACAAAGTGTGAACAATGTAAAGTGTCTATTCTGTTGTTTTAAACTGAGAACTAACTTGCACTTTAAAGTAGTGGGACAATAGCACCTCTACTGACACACACACACATTTTATTCCATACTTCTTGTTTCACACATACTTTTGATATACCTCTTAGTATGATTACACTTTTTTGCACATTTTCACTCACTCACTGACTCATTGTATATACCGCTTTATCGTGTATACAGGGTCGAGGAGGGCCTCGAAGCCTCTACCAGGAGATTTAGGGCACTAGGTGGGGTACGCCCAGGACAGGATGCCCGGACTTACACATTGATTTACATACTATAGAATGCCAATTAGTCTAATCCGCATGTCTTTGGACTGTGGGAGGGAACTGTAGCAAATTCAAATTTCAAATTCAAATTTTATTTGTCACATACACAGTCATACACAGTACGATATGCAGTGAAATGCTTGTACGACCGCCGGTGACCTTAAAAAGAAAATAAAAACTATATATAAGGAATAAATATTAATAAAAATAAATGCAATACGAAAGAAAATAAATGTAACTAGTAAAATAAACAAACTGTACAAATAAGGGCATAATAAAAAGATTATATATATATATATATACATTTACATATACATTTTAAAGTGTTTTAAAGTGGCAATGGCTGTGCAAATATGCCTAAGAAGTGACTTATGAAAATAACTTATGAAAGTGTCAAGTGCAATGGGAGATATATAAACATGTATTGTATAAAAGTGACTTATGAAAGTGTCATGTGCAATGGTTTCAGATATGTAAATATGTATTGCATGAATGTGTCCATGATTGTCCAGTCAATGTCAATGTTTAAAAGATATTACTCCTGTGTGGTGGTGTGATTGAGAGACCTTATTGCTTCCCTTATTGCTTATCGCTTCCCAGACCGCAACAGAGAGAACAGTCCATTGTTGGGATGGCTGAGGTCCTTTACGATCTTCCTGGTCTTGGTCCAGCACCGCTTGCTGTAGATCAAGTGCAGGTCAGGGAGCTCGGTGCGAATGATGCGCTCAGCTGATCGCACTACCCTCTGTAGAGCTCGTCTGTCCTGCATGGTGCTGTTTCCAAACCAGGTTGTGATGTTTCCCGTCAGGATGCTCTCTATGGTACAGGAGTAGAAATTCCTGAGCACCTTAGAGGGCAGCCTAAAGTCTCTCAAGCGTCTGAGGTGGTAGAGACGCTGCCGGGCCTTTTTCACCACGGTGTTGATGTGACAGGACCATGACAGGTCCTGCGTGATGTAAACAGGGTTAGGGTTGGTAGTGGCCATCCAGTCGTGGGTGTACAAAGAGTACAGCAGGGGGCTTAGAACACAACCCTGGGGGGCTCCAGTGCTGAGAGTGAGTGAGGCTGAGACATGTCTGCCCATCCTTACTGCCTGTGGTCTGCCAGTCAGAAAATTGGAGATCCACTGACACATTGATGAGCTAAGTCCCAGCTGCTCCAGCTTGGTGGTGAGTGTGGAGGGAATTATGTTATTAAATAAAGAGCTGTAGTCGATGAAGAGCATTTTAACATAATTCCCTTTCCTAGTGTCCAGGTGAGTAAGTGAGTGAGCACTCCACCAAGCTCATAAAAACAGACCAAGCTCAAGTTGACACAGTTGGTCTAAGTTATAGTACAGATATCGCTCAAGTAGTTAACAGTCTACAAGATAACTTGTAGCTTGAGTGTACTGGTGGTGGTATTAGTCTAAAAGGTGCTGCTTTGAATCCTGATCGGTTTGAGTAAAATGCACAGGTGAGAACATGAGAGCTGGAAATACTAAAGAGCTAAAGTGCAGCATGATGGTATTCTGGCATAAAGGGTAACCTTTGGATAAAGGGAAAATAGAAACATGTTGAAATGTATAAACAGAATCAATAAAATTAAAAATAGCTTGTTGTTTATTTATTTAAGAAATATTTAAGGTAATATTTAATATATATGAAAGCTGTGAATATTGCACTTCAATAACATTAGATATACTACTACTACTACTATTCTAGTAAAAAGAAGAAGAAAAAGAAGAAATCTGTTTGAAAATCTGCTGTATGAGATAATAAACAGCCACCTCTACACAAAAACCACAAGCACAAGAACAGAAAAAAACATGCTGCTGCTTTTATGTGGTTTTTTTATGCTTTTGTTTTTCTTTCCACTTCAATACGTAAAAACACAGTGTTCATGGTGTTGTTTTTTATGGTGTTCTGCAGTATCAAATAACATTTCCTCCATCAGATCTAAATATATTTTATAAATTTATTATATAAGTCTGTTTTTTGTATTATTTTTTAAATATTTTTTATTATATACACTATACGGACAAAAGTTAATTAACCAAACCTGCAATGACATTGTATCCAAATACATATATTTTAATATGGAGTTGGTGTCCCTTTTGCAGCTGTAACAGCTTGCACTCTACTTGGAAGGCTGTCCACAAGATTTTGGGGTGTTTCTGTGGGAATTCGTGCCCATTTATTCAGTAGAGCATTTATGAGGTCAGGCACTGATGTTGGATGAGAAGGCCTGGCTCAAAATCTTCATTCCAGTTCACCCCAAAGGTGCTTAACCAGGTGTTTATAGTCCTTGCTTTGTGCACTGGGGTACAGTCATGTTGGAATAAAAAAGAGCCATTCCCAAACTGTTGCCACAAAGTAGGGAGCATAGAATTGTCCAAGATTTCTTAGTATACTGAAGCACTCAGATTGCCCTTTACTGGAGTGAGGGGCCTACATTTAATACTGTATATACTGTATGAGGGGTATTTAAGTCAAAATCTAAAGGCTCGGAGCCCACTATAGTTGTTCATATGAACATTAATCAAGCAGATCGCGTGGTCTTTGAAAGTTGACAAATAACTTGTCACCAGCTTAAGGAAGAGATGCAGTCGTTGGAAACTGTATCCCAACGCACACTTGCACAGTCCTGCCCTTGCTCCAAGCCATTAGCACAAGTTTGGGCCATTAAAGGAGCTCCTGTGAGGGCAGTGTCTCATGGCTCCCTAAGGTAACTTATACCTTAAAGGTGTCCAAACACTAGAAAAACACTTGGATAAATGCATTAGGATCTAAGAGGTAGCAGAATAATTTATTTATTTAATTGTAATTCTGTATGATTGCTCCCGTTCTTTGCTATAATAATGAGTAAACTGTATGCCATATATTTATACCATTCTGTATGCAATAATTGTTTTAATTGTGAGTGTTTTCAGACTGTGTTACCTCATAACTCAATCATAAAGACATCTTGTCATTGTGAAAAGCTGGAATTCTGGGTGTAGTGTAATTTTAAAGAAACACTGGTGTAGGATCCTTTTATATGTCAAATCTGCTAAATGTGTTAAAGCTGGGGGTTCATGGCATCATGAGTGGATTCTGGATATTCTGGAGTTTTGCTCTAGATTACGACTTCAGGAGATGTATTAAGCTTAGCTGTATCAAAGGTTCTCAAAGACCTCTTTAAGAGGCTAAAAGTAATATTATATAAAGCATAAACACAATAATATGTCTGTAAACTTAATAAAGACAAAAAGCAAAGGGCTGCAATGAAGCATGTATATGCCAAATAATGACAAAGATAAACACACAATAAAAGGTTAATACTCTGGGGAAAGCTGACTTCTAGGAGCAAATGTTTATTTTATTTTTTTAAGTACAAAGTAATAACTTTATATTATTCCTTTTATATATCTTAGGTGACATACTATAATGTTACTTGGTAAACATATTTAAATAATGCATTTGGGGCAAGGTTACATAACTATGAATAACTTGGAATGTATTATAATAATTATAATGTATTTACATTCATGGTTTTCATGATTTGTGTTTGGAGAGAAAACTAAATATGATCAAGCAGATGTTTTGCTGTATATGATAAATAATCAATAATGAATAATGTATGAGTTTTGTAATGTTGTTACATAAAAATAAAGAATTTAGACCATTGAAAAGACAGCAAAGTTTTGTAATTGTAAGAATGAATATGTATTACATACAGCTCAAAAATATGTAAATGATATGTAATCTTTTATTAACTGATTACAGCCAGCCAGATGGATTTACTACTGGTCTGATGACTGGACAGATTCATGCTTACATGTTTTCCATGCATAAATGTTTACATGTTTATTACAGCACAGCATTTTAAATTTATTTATTCCTTTTGATCAAAAGATGTTGATTAGTTTGCTGTTACAGAGTTTTTTTCAATACTGCTGGCTATAAATTGAATCAGAGGTTTAAACGAATGCCCTTGTGTTAATTGTAACAGCTAATTTAGAGGGATTTGCGTGGAAGGCAGCTTCACGTAATTAAGGGCTAATAGGTGGAGTGGTAAGGGAAATTCCAAATGCTGCAGTGCTAAGGCCACAGTGGCTTAATGATCAGCACTGTGGCCTTTTACTTCAGGCACACAAGAATTGGGGGCTTAAATCTCACCTCCAGTACCCCTTCCCTCTCTCTTTGTCTCTCTCCTTTAGGTACTTAGATTTCCCCACATCCATGAAAGCTGATAGGGGTTTCCAAATTGCCCCTAGTGTATAATTGGGTGTCCTGCACTCCATCCAGGGTGTGCTCCACCTTAAGCTTTGATTTCCCTCTTGGCTATCGTTTCTTGCAACTTCTACAGTTTATGGAAAATTAATAAATGAATACATAATTGCCAGTTAGTAAAATGAACTTTGTTTCTCAACAGACTGTTATTGATTATTTTCTTATAACAAGATGCACTGTAGTAGTTTATTCCTTAAAGAATAGTAGAAGTAGAAATGAGTGGAATAATCTCTCAATAGACTGTAAACTCACCAGTCCACAGCTGTTATTCTTTCATTTCCAATTTAACTCCCCGTTGTATTTAACTCCCATTATTTTCATCTTAGCTGTTTATTCTTCTTAAAACGATCAAAGTTTGATGACCTTTTATATTTATTTACATAAATAAATTGACTCTTTGACTTTGAATATTTTTAAACAGAGCCGATTAAAAACAAAATCTCTGCAGCAAAGAATAAAGAACATAATTTTCACGACCCTGCTTTCTCTGTTGTGCAAAATGTTTTCCCACAGCCCCTTGATTGTTTTGCATATTGCACCATTGCCTTGCAGACATAAGCATTCATCCCAATAATGCATGCATAATGAGTGCAATAACAGTAATCAGTGACTTGAAATGTATTACCCATGACAACAAACTCATTGCTATGTTCACTTGAGCAACGGTTTCTGTTTATCCAAAGAACCTAAGAAGAAAGAAAGAAAGAAAGAAAGAAAGAAAGAAAGAAAGAAAGAAAATGCCATACCCCCAGAAAGATGCAGATGCCATACTCCAAAATCTACACCTTCAACCATATCTAAAGTTTGCAGCTGACCACATGAATAAATAAGAAGCCTTTGAGAGGAATGTTTTACTAGATGTATGTTTGGAGGAGTACCACTTGGGTTTGCCAACTGTGAAGCATGGTGGTGGTAGCATCCTGCTTTGGACCTGTTTTACTGCCAGTGGGACTGGTGCAGTGCACAAAGTGGAATAATGAAGAAGGACGACTACCTCAGAGTACTTTAGAAAAACCTTAAATCATCATCTACTGTACAGTATATGGTTGAAACTTGAGCCTTTCAACAGCACAATGACCCCAAGCACATATTAAAGCTGGCTGTGGAATGGATAAAGCAGTTTAAGCTTTTGAAAATTCAACCCTATCAAAAATGTGTGGAGCCTGCTTGATAGTCAGGTCAGTTCAAGGACAAATTTAATTACATCATACCAAGTCTATCATAAAGCGTGGTCAAACATCTACCAGAATTTTGCCAGAGGCTTGTTTATGGTTGCCTAAGGGCATTGGTAGTCTTCTCACCTGCCAACGGCCCAGGTTTCCATCAAAGCCAGCAGACAGTAGATGCAGGGCATATCTTAATGTCAGTTCCAGGCCTGAAAAAAATGAAAAAGGTTTGCATCAGGAAGGGCATCTGATGTAAACCCAGTGTCAAGTCAAGATGTGTGAATTGGATAGTCTGCTGTGGTGATCCTCCAAGCAAGTGCAGCCAAAAGAATACCAATGTGATGATGGCTACCAAAATTAAAAGAAAAAGATAATTCTGCATAGGCACCTGTCCAAGATGTACCCCGCCTTGTGCCCTAAGTCTCCTAGGAAAGACGCCAGGCCCCCATGACCCCGAATACAGGATAAAGTTATAGAGATGATGATTGAGTGAGATGATGAGATGATGCTGCAAAGTGTAAATAGGTAATAGTACCCCAGGAAACTTTGTGCACAAGTCGGTTAGCTTAATCTGCACGTCTTTGGCTTGTGGAAGGAAACCAGAGTATGCGGAGGAAATCCACCAAACACGGGGAGAACATGCACACTCCATGCACACAGACCCAAAGGGGGGAATTCAACCTGAAAAATGTTTTCTTTAACCTTTCCATGCTAGAGTCCCCCTGGAAGATTGACCATTTCCATGGGTTAACATGTTCATTCTTAAACATTTTGAGAATTTTTTTAAGAGTTGTTAAAAAATAGTCTTCAACTAAAACTTTAAATTGGTAAACTTTAAATGGGTAAAAATAAACATCCAAATTTAATCATTTTCTTCTAGATTACTCTATTCTTTTTGCATTAAACTATAAGGCATATAACATTTAATAGCCAGACCAGCAATAAAAATGACTGGCTTAATACATACTCTATGATCATTTTCATAAATAGGAAAAAATGGAGAAGGGAGCAAGAACATGCACATATCCAATAAAAGATATTAGAGGGACAATTGAACAGTTCTGATTTATACATATTTTCTAACACATTTCGAACTAATTTCCCTAATATTATTTGGTTCTGTAAAGCTGCTTGGCGATAATGACTATTATTAAAAGTGTTGTATAAATAAAAAAAATAATTGAACTGAATATTAAAAATAGGAGTGTAAAGTGAATTAGAGTACATTCATTATTTGTATGATTAAGTTGAACTAATTAATTTAAGGTATTATTGCTGCATTAAAAAAAAACAATAAAATGATTGTCAAGTACAGTATGGTGTGTAACAAAACATATATGTATTTTCCTATGTCACATTTGAAATATCCATAATGAATTTAATGAATACAATAGTATTTGAAACAGTCCAAATTAATGTCAGGCAGAAGTGTGTGTGTGTGTGTGTGTGTGTGTGTGTGTGTGTGTGTGTGTGTGTGTGTGTGTGTGTGTGCCCAGCCAGAGCCATTGAACATAAAGTATTTTTAATGCAATTTGAATAGTTTAATTTTGGAAAATTCAGAAGCAGAAAGGAAAAGGTTATGCATTGTGAATATAGTGTGCGTGTGTGTGTGTGTGTGTGCGTGCGTCGAGAGAGAGAGAGAGAGAGAGAGAGAGATACAAGAAGTACCACCAGGGGTCGCCCTTATCACGTTACCTCTGGGCAATTGCTTCTTTTACTATAATATGAATCTCAGTTATACTATAAATTTCACAATTTTAAAGTTTGGTTACTAAATGAGCTGTTATGATAATCATCTGAAAACAAGTTAGTGACCTGAATGTGACTTGATAGCTTATCAGCACAGTAAAATCCCCAATGTTTATTTAACACTTTCATAAGAGTTTATATGAGTCTCTACGGCCTTATCAACACTGTGGGTGATCATTTAGCTCTGGGCAAGAAAAAAAAAGTGTGATAAAAAAAGGTTTTTCTTATGGGCAAGAAAAAAAATGTGATGAAGTGTCTCCTTTAAGACGTGTGAGAGAAGAACTTCATACAGTAGATTGAAAATTGAAAAATAAACTGCCAAATATGCCTATTCTCAGATATTACAGATCATTTCAGGACAGGAACACACTGCGGCCACTGCTGAATTTGTCCCAACATGTCACAGCCTGAGAGACAGGGAGTAACCACACACAGTGGACCATATGCTTTGAGGTAGACATTAGGGAGGAACTTGTGTAGCACATGATACAATGATAATAATACTCTGTTTGCCTTAGGTGTCTTATATTTGAACAGATGGATTATATTCATAAAATAAATAAAGCCTAAGTTGTCAAAGTGGGGTCTGGAGGGTATTCCATGAAACAGTGCTGGGTAGGATATTATAGAGGTTGACATTACAGTCAACCACAATCCAAATGTTTGTTGTAATTATTTCGTTTTTTATATTATAGTTAAGACTAACTGACTAGGGGGGAATAAGGTTAAACTTAAAGTGCAATTAAAAATAAGCATAAATAGTTTGGGACTGCAACTAAAATTTGTACAATAGTGAAAGTGTTGATATGATGGTCTAAAATTGTTTAAATCTGCTAATAGTTATAGATATATACCTGCTTATATTACTGCTCATATTAACTTTTCCACTTTATAGCAGCATGTATTCTGTAGTTACTGCATATGCTTACTGCATAGCCATGATCAACAATATTTACTATAGTACGTATTTATGTAAGTATGTACAGATGGTACTCAACCGAAATAATGTATGTGGCAGCATGGTGGCTTAGTGGTTAGCACTGTCCAGGGTCCAGATTTCATTCCCGCCTCAGGGTCTATGGGCATAACATTTGCACATTTGCATGTTTTTTCCATGTATGATGCGTCCAAAGACTTGCAGATTGTTATTCCAAAATGACCCGTGAGAATGCATGTGTGAAATTTGACCAGAGGTTGGTTGTAAAATCGTAATAAATACAATGGTAGTTACCACTGGTGTCCATGGTAGTTGGACTACAGAGGTTCCATATATATATGTATGTATACACACACACACAAACACACACACACCACACATTTTTACCTGTACCTTAGAATTTGCACAATGCCTATATTAGCACTAATTTATACAATATACAAATCTACAAATCTGTAAAGAATTCCTTTAATAGCACAAGTTTACCAATATCATAGAACTCGTTGGCATTTGTGAGAAATAGCCTACTGAAATAGTTTATGACTACTGTAGAAGTAAATATCTCAATTCAAGTCTAGTAAGTGTCTACAAACAACAATATACAACAACCTGATCTACAGGTTTCAACCTTTAGATAATTTTTTCCTGATATTTAATAGTATTACAGTATATATTATAGTTACTTCTATAAACATATAACTTATATTATATATAATATGATAACTTATAATAGTAATAATAATAATACAATTAAATAATAAAATAAAATCCAATGAAAATAAAACTGATCAATAGTATCGCTGAAGAGCAGCACGTCCTCCTGAAGACCCGCCCACTTTCCCAATGCTAGGCAACCAGGACTCCAAACAAGCGCGACAGAAGTGTTGGAAACAAAGTTGCTGCTTTATTCGGATGTTTTACATCACGCGTTTTTTACGGTGATTTTTTGATCTACTGTAAATGTATGAATACTGTGTTTTAATTATTGATTACTAATATTGTCACATCAAGGATATTTTTTATGGCTGGAAAAAAGAAGGAAATTAGTTTACAGGTAACAGAGTTTATAATAATGCGGAACAAGTGCTCTGTCTTTGTGTTTTACACATTTTCACAAGCAATTATTAAATCTCAGGTGTCCATCATAAACGACGAGCAATGGGGCGAGATGCTGGCCACGACAGGGTTAACAGGTAAGGGGATGGAAAGAAAAAACTTTTTTTATTTTATTTTTTTTTGCAGCACCAAGAGATGTTTAAACAAAATAAATTATAATTAATCAATTAAGCACTGACTGCAGTAACTGAATACAAAACCTTAACTTCAGTAGAACAAAAGTCTAGTCAAAAGCTTAATCAGAATTGTTTATGCCAAATAGTTAAAAAATTATATATATTTTATATATATATATATTTATATATATATATATATATATATATTGTTTATGCCAAATAGTTAAAGATTATATATATATATATATATATATATATATATATATATATTTTTTTTTTTTTTTTTTTAACTATTATATATATATATATATATATATATATATATATATATATATATATATATATATATATAATGTAAACCCTTTTACACTGAAATTCTTTTTAACATAATTGATTTATGTAAATATTAATCTTTAGGTATTATTTACAGTAAATATGTACAATATTATTCTGCCAAATTACAGACACCCTAGCGTATTTTATTTTCTAACATTTCACTGACAACATGTTTGGTTCATTATTGTTAAATTATTTAGATTATTTATCTAACTAAAATTGATGTTTGGCTTTAAACTCATTGAACTGAGGCGATCAGTCAAACGGGGTAATCGAATCAACGGTTAATTGTGATCGCCTGTAACAATAAAGAGAAAAAATTCTTTAAGAAACCCTGGTATAGATTATTATATTTTCAGGATATTATCCATTTATCTTACTCCATCTGGGACACGCTGTACAGCCTTATAACATAATTTCTTTTGTTCATTGTGTTGTATTGTATCCTCTGTGTCTCTCCCGTCTGTTAGTGGTGGACGTGTTCCAGCAGTGGTGTGGACCGTGTCGTGCCGTTGTCAGCCTGTTCAGAAAAATCAAAAATGAGTTGGGAGATGACCTGCTGCATTTTGCCATAGTAAGCTAGTCATTAGACATGAATGGGACAATCTGTGAAAAGAGTTTTGTTCCAGGATGAGATGCCCCCATGTCTTGGGAAATCTTTTTTCACTGTTTCTGCTATGTGTTCCGAGTTCACTGTTATTGTGTGTAAAATTTAGATTTATGTG
The DNA here is from genome assembly GCF_024256425.1 of Clarias gariepinus. Lineage (NCBI taxonomy): Eukaryota > Metazoa > Chordata > Actinopteri > Siluriformes > Clariidae > Clarias > Clarias gariepinus. The sequence continues at coordinate 30,939,835 of NC_071104.1, read as the reverse complement.
CCTTTTTAACTCCCAAGGCAGAAGCTGACAGCATTGATGCAGTAGAGAAATACAGAGGAAAATGTGAGCCAACCTTCCTGTTCTATGCTGTAAGTTGATGAATAAAGATTTTCAGTCCTTTAGTATGAGCTCTGTAGATAAGTGTTAGTAAGGATAGATAGATAGATAGATAGATAGATAGATAGATAGATAGATAGATAGATATGTTACCTACTCCTACAAATCCACTGAAAGCTCTTTGCAAAATACATATAAATTATGTTATACTATTTTTATAACCCCTACCCCCACCCATGTTTCATTTTATTATACAAGGGTGATATGTTTTGTCACAGTGAAAGCTGCTTTTTATCTGTCTGTGTTTGTAGGGTGGGGAGCTTGTGGCTGTGTTGCGAGGGGCGAATGCTCCTCTTCTGCAGAAGATGATAGTGGAGGAACTGGGAAAGGAGAAAAAGGTGCTTGAGCAGAAGATGAAACGAATTGCGGTGAGCTCCACCATACTTCAGACATGGTCGTCCCACATGTTTCCTGATATTACACATTTAAAGGAGTAGAAATAAGTGATCTTTCGGAGAAAGAACATGCCTCATGCCTTACTTTATTCCTAATTAACTTCCTGTAGGTCTTCATTTGTCTTTTTAACCACTAGTGATAAAGTTTACAAACCCATCACCTATCCATCTCCTCCCTGATACTGAACAGCACCTCAGCACCACAGGGCTGTCTGTCTGGCACAAGCCAGAAGCAGCCCTGAACTCCAGCCCAAGTTCACAGAATCCTACTTATTTTGATAGTTTTACAATCCTTATGGCATTTGGTTGAGTTTGCACTCGCAACTGTTAAAGATTCTGCTATTTATCTACATCCTTCACACATGGTTTAACCTTCTGTGGACTTATCTGTAGTGTACAGGCATGTCCATAAGTATTTGGACAGTGACAGACTTTTCATATTTTTGTCTCTGTACACCACCACAATGGATTTGAAATGAAGCATGGGATTGAAGTGCGCTACATTATAAGTACAGTAATTATCAATCTGTTCTATGAAATGATGTTCTTCAGTTTTGCAGCACTTGGCTTCACTACAGATTTTTACATCCTGCTACTTTCATCAGCAGTTACATCATTTAAGAGTATGAATGAGTGCATCAACTTTAGTTGTTTCTGTGGTTTTGCTGATCATGTCATTGCACTCCTACATTTTAAGGAAGTACCACACTCTTTCTGATAGGCCTCCTTTGTTTACGTTAGCATCTCTTTGGAATGCATATTGAGAGTTCTCATTAACTGCTACTGAATGAGTAGCACATGGAATCAACTGCAGACCTTTTCTCCCTATACTTTGTCAGGAAATAATAGGAAAACAGGTCACAACTGAACACTTCCATCACATATTGTTTTCTTCATTTTTAATTAATTGTGTTCAAATACGAATATTATATTACTGTGCAAATACTTATAGACCTGCCTTTATGTATGATTAGCACAGACAGTAATCTTAACACCTCTAGTTTAGAGTTTATTCTGTATAATGCGTCAAAAATCATGGTAATCACACAATCACGTATTTAGTATGTTAGGGTTGCACATTAAGTTTAAAAGCATTACGTATTTGGTGATTTTAATTTTATGTGATGTCTTTTAGATAAAGGATGATGGGATAAATGAAGAAGGAGACATGCAAGAGGAAGCAAAAGCTTATCAGAATTATGAAGACACTATTGGTAATTACACATTCATAAGTAATACCTGACTAAAAATATACACCACTGTTAAGTAATAATCATGATTTTGGCCTCTTACCTCTAGTGCCTGCTAACAGGTCTTATACAGTGGGAATCATTAAGCCAGACGTTGTTGCACATGGGAAGACAGCTGAGATTATTATGAAGGTACACACACAGAGGTTTATACCACAGTACTACTAAGTTCTTGAATAAGGTGATGGGGGGTGTTATTTAATTTCCAAATTTACATTTTTGTGTAAATTGAAGTTATTTTTGCAAAAATCTTGATTTTCAGTCAGAAATTTTTCAAGTATTAGAAGTTATGCTGTTCAGACAAGGGAAAGTTTTCAAGATGAATGGCTTTGTCATTTTTCTGTAAAATGGCAATCTGCATTTTTTTTTCTCATTAAAAAGACAAAATAGAGGCTGTTAAGGAATCTTAATGTTTCTGCGTTAATGTAATATTACCAGAACCTAAATTGCTTTGGGGGTCTACTATCATTAAATGTAACTTTCATAAAAGCTTATATGTTAATGAACTTATGAAAAATTTACTTTGAAAATTTTTGCTGTATAAGAAAAATAAAACACAAAGAGAAAACAATTTCTGCATAATTAGACAAATTCCAGCAATAAAATATATATTTTTTTCCACTCAGATTCAGGATGCAGGCTTTGAGATCGTGGCTCATGAGGAGCGAACACTGAGCGAGTCGGAGGCTCAGAAGTTTTATCAGCACAAAGCAGCAGAGGTAGTATAATCTAGCATACATACCGCACAAGAGTCCAGTTATTTGGGTCTCTTATCACCCGCTCATTCGTACATTCATCTTTTCCGGATGAGAGCACACTGTTTTTTGTTTTTTTTTCCTACAGTTGCTGAAGATCCCACAGAGCTCATACAGGCTCGTTTAGATAGCCGTGTTTGTTTTATCAAACAAATGATATGTATACTTTGCACCAGCAATGGCTACATCCATTATCTCCCTGTGATTATTGTTCTTTCTGGAGGTATACCATGTGGAAGCCTAAGAATAAAGCTGCTGACAATGTGCATGTTCCTACTTTTGCTTACTTTGCACAACCAGCAAACAGCATGGAACTTAGCCTCAGGTTGTCTTTGACGTAGATTAGTAATGTTCGCTCCTCATTTATTGTGTGTGTGTGTGTGTGTGTGTGTGTGTGTGTTCCCAGCCATACTTTCAGGAGCTGATCCGCTTCATGTCCAGTGGCCCCTCCCATGTTCTGGTCATTTCTAATCCTGCGGGTACTGATGATGTCATCTCAGCCTGGCAGGCACTGCTGGGACCAGCAGATATAGAAGAGGCCAAGAGAGAGCATCCAGAGAGGTATACTTCACATTAGTCACATCATATATGTTACATATGTTGTTTTGTAACATACTTGAGAGTTTTTCATTCAAAATTACCTAAAAACTCCCTTTATATTGTTTAGTCATTCATTCAATTTTATTGATAATAATCAAAGAATAATAAATTAATTTATTAAATGATGTTGTTTAAGCATTTAGTAATTGTACAGAAATATAATTAGTCAGGCAGTGCTTCAATTCCTTATAATATTCTATTATATATATTATATCATTACATATAACATCTAACACTATTTAATAAATTTATTTAACAAATTTAATTAAAATACTTTAAGATATTGTTGTATATTGTTATACAATGCCGGACCATTTTAAACTGATTATTGCATTCATCAAGACAAGAGAACAGTCAAATAGCTGGGTTTGGTTTAAAAACTGTTTAATGGATTATTTAAACATGAAAGGATAGTACTGAATCATCAACTTTGTGGAAGAAATGGGATTGGAATTCCACTATATATATATATATATATATATATATATATATATATATATATATGTTGTTTTAAGATTTCGTATTTATATTAATGATATATTATATGTTATATATTATTGGGCAAAAGTTATGGTTTTAGGGTCTCAACTAAAAAAAAACAGATACTAGAAGAAATTATTTGAAGTCACACGTCATCCAAAATGTGTATTTAACCTTTAAGTCCATTGATTGTGCCTCTAGGTAATGGCAGTGATAATTACTGTATTTGATCGTATTTACAAAATCACCCCTTTTTTTTCTTACCAAAAAAAATTTCCTCCTTCTACAAAAAAGTGTATGAATGAACAGCACTGCACTTTTTAGTTGCCACAGTTTTGTGTTATACATCCCTTTACCACATTTCTACAGAACCACATGATTTTTACTTTTAATAAGACGCGACAAATTAATATATTGATGTTTACATTTACTGATGCCACAAGTTTGTATTTACAAGCCTCAAATTAAGTCTCACACAGCCATTCTTTGCAGTACAATCTTATGGCCACACATTGTGTAACCCTAGTTGTAGGATTTTTCTATGTGACATGCTGCCGCCAAATAATTATCAGTCATCGCCATGCTTAGGTTCCTGTATCCACAATTAATCTATTGATTTAATAACTCTGTCTTATTCAGTTTAAGATAAAACACTAGCCACAGGTTAGTCATCAAGCGGCCACAAATAAGTTCTCCACAAGCCTAACTTGTGCTTAAATAGTCAAAATAATAGCACCATATTTAAAATCAGCACCGTCACCTCAATGGCTCTGTACAATTCTATATACACTTATCTGGCCACTTCATTAGGGACACCTTGCTTGCGTTAATGCGAAGTTGAACAGGTGTACCTAATGCAGTGGATGGTGAGTGTACACTGAAGGAAGAACTGAGGATGGCAGAGCCAGAGTGGTCAAAGATTTGTGCAGCTTCTCAATGCATGCAGACTGTATGTGTATATGTATATGTATGTATGTATGTATGTATGTATGTATGTATCTACATGCCGTCTGGCACATCAGGCAAAGCAGACTATACAAATTTCAAAACTGGTCATGAGGTGAGGATCATATTACTGCATTCTTATACATACAAAAATATAATGTTAGAGAACCAGATATCTTTCAGGACAAAATATAAGTGAGTTCAGAAAGAGCAGATGTGTGCTTTTAGTGTGACGGTCCCATATTGTTTTTACAGATATGAGCTTTAACAGATACTATAACAGTACGCATCCTGTGCTTATCGTCAACTTCCCCTTCTCTCTGCGCTCGCTGAGACCCAGCAGTCGCACCATCTGTTCTTCTTCTTTCTCTTTCTCTCATGATTTCTATTTTTCTCTGTCTCTCTGTTCAATGTGTTTTTTATATACCTCAAAATTTTCCTACGCTAACTTTCTCACTATCCCTGCATTTCTGTCTTTTTCCATGACTCCTCCGTGTTTTTTCTTCCTTTCTTCTGCTTTTCATGCATCTCTTCCTTCTCCCCCGATCTCACGTTGTTCCTCTAGTTGATCATCTTTCTATTTCTCTTTCTCTCTTTAGTCTCCGAGCTCAGTATGGAACTGAGAATCTCTTCAATGCTCTTCATGGCAGTCATGATAGTGAGGAAGCTGGTAGGGAGCTGGCCTTCTTCTTCCCCAACTTCGGACCTCCAGAACCGGATCTGACGCCTGTAGAGAGGACGCTGGCACTCATTCGGCCTGACGCAGCCAGAGAAAACAGAGGCAGGTGCCAGAAACATGTCTGAAAATACAACCTACAGGCACAAATATGCAGAGATACAGAGGGGGATATATATATATATAGAAATATGTATCATACTAGTAGTACATATGTGGTGGTACTGTAAGTGAAATGGCAGAATACAATTTAAATAAAAAGCCTTGGTAGAAGATAGACAAAGACAATCTTTGACACGGGAGAAAGGGAAGAAATGAAACGATTGATTATTTTTTAAAACATCCTGTCAGTTAAAGAGTTTAGCTTATTACTGTAAGCAAGAGTACTGTAAACTGTGATACCCCAAGAGCATATTGTGGTATAATATATATATATATACTACAGTAAAATCCTCAGTGTTAATTTAACACTTTCAGAGTTCATTTAAATTCAACTGGACTCATATAAACACTACTGGGTGTTAATTTATCATTCTAAGTGTTATTTCAACACCAGGGAATTTTCTGTATATCAATATCCTCTTATTACCCAGCTCTAATATAATGACACTTTGATTTTAAATGTACACCCTCATACAGTCCAACCTGCTCTGTCTTAGTGATTCAAAAGCAGCATCATAGTTATATTAAATTTGCATATATAACAAACATATTCACCTTGATTAATAAATCTTTGGATGTATGTTGGCAGATGAGGTCCTTGCAAGGATCCATGAGGAAGGATTTACAGTAACCATGCAGAAGGAAATAACGCTAACAGAGGAACAAGTTCGGCAGTTCTACAGTCAGCAACAAGATGAGGAAAACTTCCAAGCCCTCCTCACCAACATGACCAGGTAATCACTTTATATTGGTGTAAAAAGGATACAAAGACATACTTTCACAACCTGTGAGAGTACTTCTACTAAAGCGTATTTAATGCCAATGGAAAAGTCTCACACCTTTATAAGTTTTTTTTTTTTTTTTACATTTTGTTATGTTTTACACTCATCTTAAAATGATTTTTTACTCATATTTGGCTAATTTATATAAAGTAAAAACAAAGCCATGAGGTCAAGAGAATTATCTGTAGACCTGTGAGACAAGACACAGATCTAAGGAAGGACAGAAGAACATTTCTACATTCTACTTTCTACATTGAAAGTGCATGATAGCCTCTATTATTCTCAAACGAAAGAGATTGAAAACAACTAGCACTCATCCCATATCTGACCACCCAGGCAAACTAGGTATTTAGGGATGAAGGGCCTTGGTCAGAGAGATACCCAGAAGAACCCAGGGTTTCCTTATAAATGAGATCATAAGTTCCCTCATGGAGATGGGAGAGACTTACAGAAGGACAATCACCACTGCAGCACTCTACCTATAAGTACTATACTGTATGGTAGAGTGGCCAGACAGAAGCAATTTCTCACTAAAAGGCTCATGAATCCCCAGAAGAAATCTCAGACCTTGATAAACAGAATCTTCTGGTCTGATGATCAGGAAATCGCGCATTGCCTTACTTGCACAGCTCATCCCTTCAGTCAAACATGGTTTTGGCGGCATCATGCTTTGGGGAAGTTTTTCTGCAACTGGGACGGGGAGATAAGTCAGTATAGATGAAAAAATTAATTTAAAAAAATATTAAAAAAAATAAAGAGCTGTCCTGAGTGAAAACCTTGCCCACAGTGCACACTGATCTCAGGCTGGAGTGACAGTCTGCATGTCAACAAGACAATCACTTGGAGCATGCTAGCAAGAAAATGCAGTGGCTTCAGGACAACTCTGTGAAAGTCCTGGAGTGGTCCAGCCCGAGTCCAGACCTAAATTCAATAGAGCTTCCCTGGAGTGACCTGAAAATGGCTGTGCTCTGACGCTGCACGTTTAACTGTGTTGAGCTTAAACGATTCTGCCAAGGATAATGGAAGAATCTTCCAAATGCAAGCTGTGCCAAGCTCGTAACTTCATCCACCAGCAGAATTGAGGTCATCACTTAAGAACTAAATCAGTTTATTTCAGTCTATATTTTTTTATAAAAGACCACACACTACAAATATTTGTTTTTACTTTGCAAGTGTGAGGAATTGTGTGTAGAAATGATTAGGGGAAGAAAAGGATTTTAATCTATTTTAAGATGAGTGTAAAACATAAAATAGGGAAAAATTTAAAGGGTCTGAAACCTTTAGCAGTGTTCGTAATGACAGGATTACTGTAACCACATACAAATATATATATATATATATATATATATATATATATATATATATTATAAACAGGCATTTTATCATATAGATAGGACATTATCAATCTCAAACTCATGTTATAACCACTATAAACCAATATTCCCTTTCCAACCTCTCTTTTTATTCTGGCTTTAAATGAATAGAAAAAGGAAATCTAAAGTCCACTGCCTGGAAAGCTTAACCATGCTAAAAAAAAAAAAAAAAAGAACAGCTTTATCTCTGACTGAAAACTCACTCCAGAAATAGGACATAAATGTCTTCTTAAAGAAAACATCAGCATATCAACAATTGCACATTTTCTAACCAGTTTATGTGAAGTGTCCTTCATAAGTGCAAGTGCAACAACCTATGCAAGTTGTTACTATAAAAAAAATATTTAAAAACACAGCCAGCACTACTAGTCAAGTAATTCTGTTATAGAAAATTAATCAAAACCCTCAGTGTAATCAAAATTAGGAAAGTGAACCTAAATTGTTTTGTGCATGTGTAATATAAAGTGTGTAATTTCTATGTTGTGTGTGTAGTGGACCTGTGCTGGCTCTGGTCCTGGTGAAACAGGGGGCTGTGGAGCACTGGAGAAATCTACTGGGACCCAAAGATCTAAACCAAGCAAAACTGGAACAACCAGACTGGTAAAAAGCTAATAACTGAAACTGTTGTTTCTGTGGATAAATAATGGGGGGGAATGTGGAAAAGTGGACATTCCCTTGAAAAATTGGTTTAAGCAAAACTAATTCAATTCAGTCCTGATTTTAGTGAAGTAGGTTTTGTCTTCTATGTTTGCCCAGTTTTTTTTTTTCCTACAACCTTGTTGCTAGCATCTTTGCAAGATTGATAGTAATGTCATAGGCGAACTCAATAGCAATAGGTTTTAGTGAGGGCAGATTTTTGTGCTGCTCACAAAGAGTTTTCCTTATATACATCTCCTCAAGTAAGCTTGTACAGTATATGCTTTCTAGTTTATATAAATAAAAAAAGATGACTACTATTCTCCTCAGGTATCCTGTCAGGTTGTTATGTTAGCATGGCTTTAACCGTCTATGAATATGACCTCTTAAAAACAATGTCAGGTGAACTCATCAGAATCAGGTTTTATTCGCCATGTATGTTGACACAAAAGGAATTTGATTCTGTCTGTTTGTATCTCTCAAAATACAGACCGACATAAAACACACTGCATTTGTTATAAACAGGACACTATAGACAGGAAGTACACATTTTAACCAGCTGGCTAGCGTTAGCAGAGAGGTTTACGGAAAGTCATGAATTTTACAGAACAGTGCAAAAATCTTGAGACACTATGTATTTCTTTATATTACATTAAATTCAATGACATCGGAACCATATTTTTTACTGTGACAGGCTGCAAAGTGTCTAAAGATACAATTTAAATATTGGTTGTTTATGTAACAACCTCAGTCGCAACCTCATTTCCCCATTTATCTGTTCCAACCACTCCAAGCATTCAGCATCACCAGTATACTAATCACCGGCCTGAACATTTGTACCTGTTTCTCACTGGATCATGCCTTAAGTTAGATGTCTTTTCTCATGGTTGAATGGGTCATAGGTCACTGTGTGGCTTAAAGATTGAATCCGGCTATACACATATGCAATAAATAAGAAACATATTCATAAAAATTACAAGTCATAACGTTATTTTCTTGCCCGTGCACAACTCTATAAAAGAAAAAAAAAAGATTTTAATGGTTTTGTGCAGCTTGTACTTTTAGCATGCTTACTAGTCCCAACCTCCCTTCCATGGCACTGAGATCACATGACCTGAGATGTCATTACAATTTTCTTCAAAACACCCATCATGGTGGACACAGAGCCAACTCACAAAAAAGTCGCAAAAGCTTTTTACTAAAGAAAAAAAGAAGGCGTCACTTACCAAATCTACACTTATTTGTGTTTCTGACATCTAGTTTGTTTTGACACTTTGTCACATGACTGTTGCATTTGCATACTCATTAATATTCATTAGTGCCTGTCAAAGATACCCGTGTACACAGGATCAGCTCAGTCTGTGTTCAATTATTTCAATGTTTATACAACACATTGTATTTGCTTTAGTAGCTTTATTTTATAAACAAGGAAATAAACTTTTTTCTGTTCATTTTAACATACACTCTTACACGTTATATAAATTTTATGAACCATGTATGGTCTGTGTCAATCTTTAGCAAACAAAACACATTCCGCTGAAACTGGTCAAGTACAGGGACTGATCATTAAAAATACATGAAAGTCTGTCTCTTCTCAATTAAAATATGTTGATGTGAATAAATGATGGGTGGCTTAAGACTTTTGCACAGTACTGTATGTAAAATAAATTTAGCTGAATTAGCTTATTTTAGCTGACTAGAGTTAGCTGAGACTCAACAACTATTAATATTAATATTCAACATAGAAAGAGATTGAACATCTATTTATATTACATATCAGTATGTACTGTACAATACTGTCAGATGGATAGCTAGCAACAAAAAATCGATGGAAATACAGTACATGAAAGAAGGTGACTTGCTTGTTTCTACTTAAAGTAGTCTTTTTGTTGTTGCAGGTGTTTACATTTACATATAAATTTAGAAATATGAGAGATGTGAAGTGCTATGTAAGACCTAGATTTTGCAATACTACATATAACATCCAGAGCTGGGTAACTCATGGAGAAAGAAGAATTTCCTGTTTCTCACAGTGAAGCTGTGAGTAACTTTATCAAAGTATCCGAGAGGCAGAGTGTGTGCATCTCCATCTTTTATTTTTATCAACATATCCAACTGAACTATTAGTGTCAGTACCAACAACTTTAAGCTTTAATTAAAGCAGGTCTGAGAGTATTTTATAATTTTTTTTATTGATGACTGAGAAAATGTTGTAAAAGTCTATTAGAGACGCTGATGAGACATTTGATGTCCACAGGGGAAAAAACTCAAAATGATCAATGATTCGAACAACTGGCTGAAAAAATAATCTAATAACTGACATAATATTTATGTTGCGGAAGAACAAGCAGATACATGCCATAGATCTGAATTTTTTTAAACATTTTCCTAAATCGTTTTTATTGGTTACTTATTACTTATGCCTTACTGTCTCGAAATTTTTAATTATAAACATAGTATACTTGCATGAGGTTCAGAGTGGCCTTTATAACATCTGTGTGTACTACTCCATATATTTGTCAGTGCCTACAGTACAATTTTTGCTATTTTTATTTATTTAAAGTGCTCACCAGGTTGATGTTTAGTATGTATATAAGGACTAATCTTTAAGATGTAGACATACAGTATGTAGTGTATATACAGGGTGAGCATACAGTCTTTTCCTGAGTTCAAAGATATATTACACAAAACCTATACTGTTAAAGCATGTAGTTTATTAAAAAGTAAGTGTTTGACTTCTGGCAGAGCAGAGATGTCCAGAATGCAAGCGGATACAAGTCGTTATAAAGGCAATGGGTGGGAATACAGGTTATTGGAAATGCTTCTGTTATATTTTGTAATATGAAATTTTCAAAATTAAGAATAAGAACCCCTAACTATCTTTTTATTCAATAGTAATTAGGTCGTGGCTTAGGGGATAGCACTGTCGCTTTGCACCTACAGGTTCCAGGTTCGATCCACATTGGGGTCTGTGTGCATGGAGTGTTTGAAGGATGTCCTCATTAATATATAGGGAGGGAAAATAAATATTCACAAAGTTTTGTTTATGTTAGTTAATAAACTCTTAGTAAATGTATACACCTAAAGTTTGATCAGCATGGATTTACATGAATTATGTTTTTAAATTAGATGCATTTGCGCTGATGTGTTTTTGTGTGTTTGTGTGTTTGTGTGTTGTTCTCAAGCCTTCGAGCTCAGTTCACAGGGGAGAGCGAGTGTGTGAACCAGCTGCACGGAAGCAAGAGCATGGAAGCGGCTGAGCAGGAGATCAGCTTCTTTTTCCCTATAGAGCACACACTGGCTGTTATCAAACCTGACACTTCAGAGGATCTCAGAGGTACTGTACTAATCAGAGATGTTTACGGCAACTGCACATTCTGCTCTGTGTCAGTATCAGCAGAGTCCATAGTCTCTGCTTGCACATACAGTGCAGCTATTAAATCATGCAGCTATTCAAGTTGCAACAATTTGATGGCTTCCTGGTTAGGTAATTAGTTTGTACCATAACAAATTGCAAAGGGCCCTGCATATATAAAGTGCAGCTCAAACAAGGCTGCTTAACAAGGAAATAAAAGAAATTAAAAAGATAATAAAGAGATATTAAAAGATCAAGTAGGGACATAAAAAGAGCAGCAGTATTCATTAGTCATCAGCATCATTAACATCTATTTTTTATATACAGGGTGAGATAAAAAAAAATTATACATACTTTAGAAAGGAAAATAGTATGATGTAAATTATATTTATATAATATTAATTATATTATCCTATTATTATTATCCATAATATTATCATATATATATATATATATATATATATATATATATATATATACCGTTTACTGTATATTCTCGCAAGGCACACACACTTACAACGGCCAATTCTAGAATGCCGAACAGCCTAATCTGCGGGTCATTGAGATTTTGGGAGGAAATGTCACCAAGCACGTCACCGAGGGAGAACAAACTCCATGCACACAGATTCCAGGGGAATCGATCGAACCCTCGACCCTGGGGGTGCAAAGCCACAATGCTAACCACTACACCACCGTGCCACCGTTATACATGCACAAAATCAGCAGACCCCCTCACTGTAGTTGTTATCTGATGTTGTAATTCGAAGTATAAAACTAGAAGCTCCTGATTAGCATGTTGTTGTTTTAGTAGAAATTACTAAAGTGGGAATATCTTTACCTAACCTGTTTAAAGAAGTTTCTTGAATTAATTTAATCAACACCCAGGAATACCATATTTCAGTGTAAAAGTACAATCAGGACTGCAGCTTACTTCTTCGTTGCACTTCTGGCCATCTTCCAGAGGAATCTTGAATCTGGGTTCATGTCTATTCCATAGGAGAGATCTTGGAGGAAATCCGAGCTGCAGGATTCACCATCTCCCGGCAGAAGGAGATGGTTTTGTCCTGGGAGATGGCTAAGGAATTCTACAAACAGCACAGTGATAAGCCGTTCTTCGACCAGTTAGTGGACTACATGTGTCGGTGAGATTACATACATTCTCCCACAAATTCACAATATTTTTTACTTACTTTTCATTAAAATAAAGGAGTATTTAAAATTATTAAAGATGTTTTTTCTTTTCTTTTATTTTATTACGTTATGATTCTTTTTGCTGCTCCTGTTAGGGGTCGCCACATGAGATCATTTGATCTGGACCTTTTTCTTTTTTTTTTTTGGCTGACTTACCCAACCTTCCCATTTTTATCCATCCTGGCACTAAGAGTGTCCTGCAACCCGGTGCCTGGGAAAAAAATTCTCATCAATGCCCTAATTCTTACTTACTTGCTTACTGACTTAGTTACTTAGATGTAAGAAAGAATTGTGTGTTCATACAATCCATATTTTCTACGCACTAAACATTCAGAGTTACTGTAACATTTGAAGTTTTACCACACACTGTGATTGAGGTCTTTATGTTTGATTTTGACAGTGTCCTTACATCTTTCTACATAACAGACATAAACTTAAAAAAATCTGAGACTCCAAAGTTAGCTACTGTGGTGTGCTCCTTTGCTAAACATGTGTCTGTTGGCTTTGACACCCAGAGGTGCTGGATGTGCTGATTCTCTCTTCAGCATCATCCGAGCTGTGTCTCATTTACATTTCTTTGAAGCTGAGTTGAAAATCATCAGGCCAGAAGGGGGGAACATTTTACTTAGGTTTTCTTAGGACAGGCTTATGTCAAGTGAGCATGCTTCCTAAAGACTGTATACTTGCAGTATGAGTTGATTATGATGTGGCGGGATAGCGCGTTGCGCTAGCGCGCCCGGCTTTCCTTTCTATAGAGCCCTGATGCAGGGCTTCGGAGGGAAAGTTGTGTATGTGAGCGGTGGGGAGTGATTGTGCACACTGACAGGAGGCTTCTCCCGTTCGGAGATCACGTGGGATTATTAATTAAAACAAAGAGCAAACCTAAGTGTATAACTTAATCCCCTGTCCCCTCCAGACAGGGTTACTTCTTATTTACCTTTAGTTCTTTCTTTTCTCTTTTCATTTTTTCTTTTCTCTTTTTCTTTTCTTTACAGTTTTCTTTTCTCTTTTTCTTTTCTTTTTCTCTTTTATTTTCTTTTCTTTTTTTTTTTTTCTTTTCTCTTCTCCTTCTTTTCTTTTTCTCTTTTATTTTCTCTTTTCAGTTTTCTTTTCTCTTTTTCTTTTCTTTTTCTCTTTTATTTTCTCTTTTCAGTTTTCTTTTCTCTTTTTCTTTTCTTTTCAGTTTTCTTTTCTCTTTCTTTTCTTTTTCTCTTTCTTTTCCTATACCGGAGCAACGCTCCACACCCTGGTGCTTCCTAAATGTCCGCACGCCTAATGCTTTGTGTTGGGGGTCTTTATAGGCATGGATCCAGGTGTCATGCATTCCCCTAATTGCCATCATGGCGGCGTTGCCTAGCAACTGCACCTGAGGGTGGCCGTGGGCCTGCCTGACTGGAAACCTGTGGAGTAGTTGTCTGTGGGTTTGCCTGTCGCAATACCCGCGACGTTACAGTACCCCCCCTTCTACGAACGGCCCCCGACGTTCCCATGGCCATGACCCGATTGCTGCGGAACTCTCTGATGAGCTCGGGGTCCAGTATGTGTCGGGCTGGGACCCACGAGCGTTCCTCTGGGCCGTACCCCTCCCAATCCACCAGATACTGTGTGGCTCCCTGGACACGTCGTGTGTCCAGGATTCGCCTAACTGTATATGCAGGAGCCCCATCGATAATTCGGGGCGGGGGAGGGGTGGGGGGTGATGGACCTGCCAGGGTACTACACAGGAGAGGCTTCAACCGCGAGATGTGGAAGGTAGGGTTTATCCTCATTGAGCGGGGAAGCGCAAGGCGGTATGCCACCGGATTCATTTTCCTTACCACCTTGAACGGGCCTATGTACCGCGGAGCCAACTTTTTTGCCTCTACCTTCAGCGGAAGATCCTTGGTGGATAACCAGACCCGCTGTCCCACACGAAGTTGGGGTCCTTTCTGCCTTTTCGCGTTGGCTGCAAGAGTTGCCTTTCGTGCTGCAGCACGGAGGGCAGACTTCGCTTTCCGCCATATTCGGCGGCATCGTTGCACCATGTGTTGTGCAGCGGGTACCCCACTTCGGGTTCCTGTTCCGGGAACATTGGTGGCGGGTAGCCGAATTGGCACTCAAAGGGGGACATGCCTAGGGAAGAGTGCCACAGGGTGTTGTGGGCATATTCCACCCAGATCAAATGGTCAGCCCAGGAGGAGGGGTTGGCAGAGGCCACACACCTCAGGGAGCGCTCTAAGTCCTGGTTAACCCTCTCTGTCTGCCCGTTTGACTCTGGGTGAAAGCCTGAGGACAGGCTGGCTGTGGCCCCGATTAAACTACAGAAGGCCTTCCAGAACTGGCTGGCAAACTGTGGTCCGCGATCTGACACAAAATCAAGGGGAAGACCGTGAATGCGTACCACATGCTGTAATATTAGTTGCGCGGTTTCCTTCGCTGATGGGAGCTTTTGGAGGGAAATAAACTTGCAAGCTTTAGAAAAGCGATCAACCACGACTAATATTACAGTGTATCCCTTGGAGGGAGGCAACCCCGTTATAAAATCAAGGGAAAGGTGGGACCATGGTCTGGATGGGATGGGCAACGGGTGTAGCAGCCCATGAGGACGCGTGCGGGGCTCCTTATTTTGCGCGCACACAGGACATGCTGTCACATAGGCTCGGACATCTTTGTCCATGCCGGGCCACCATAGACGACGGCGCAGAAATTCCAGGGTTCTGGCTACTCCTGGATGGGCCGCAAAAGGGGACGTGTGACCCCAAGAAAGAGCTTGAGGTCGGACGGCGGCTGGCACGTATAGTTTGCCCAGGGGTCCACCTCCAGGGTCTGGCTCTTGTTGCTGAGCCTGAAGGATCGCCTGTTCGACTGCCCATCGCACAGGGGCTATGATCCGGGGGGCCGGTATTATTGGTTCCAAGACTGGCTCCCGAGAAGGGGGTTCCCATTGCCGTGACAAGGCATCAGGCTTCAGGTTCTTAGAGCCGGGTCTATATGACAACACAAAATCGAACCTGGTAAAAAAGAGGGACCATCTCGCCTGTCGTGGGTTGAGGCGCTTCGCTGACTGGATATACGCCAGGTTCTTGTGGTCTGTCCAGATGAGAACCTGGTGTTTGGCCCCTTCCAGCCAGTGCCTCCACTCGTCTAAAGCTAATTTTATGGCCAGGAGTTCACGGTCTCCAATGCCATAGTTTCGCTCCGCTGACGTCAGACGGTGAGAGAAGTAGGCGCAGGGGTGAATCTTTTGATCTGCCTCTGATCGTTGGGAAAGGACCGCCCCTATGCCTACATCGGATGCGTCTACCTCCACTATGAATGGTGCCTCCTCGTTGGGCAGCTGTAGGACTGGTGCAGTGGTTAGCTTGGCCTTGATGGTATCGAAGGCGCATTGGGCTTCGGTCGTCCATTTAAATCTCCCCTGATCTTTCTTGGTAAGGGCGCTGAGTGGGGCTGCCAAAGTACTAAAGTTTCTAACGAAACGACGAAAAAAGTTGGCGAACCCCAGAAAGCGCTGAACGGCACGAAGCGAGGTAGGCTGTGGCCATTGTGCCACTGCTTCTATCTTGGCCGGATCCATGCGCAGGTGTCCACAGGACACTACAAAGCCCAAGAAGGAGGTAGTGGTCACGTGGAATTGGGACTTCTCCAGCTTGACAAACAGGTTGTGCTGCAGGAGAAGCTCCAGGACCCGCCGCACGTGAACCGTATGCTCCTCTAAACTGTCACTAAAAACGAGGATATCGTCTAGGTAAACAAACGTAAAATGGTTTATCGTCTCCCGGAGCGCCTCATTTATAAACCGCTGAAAAACCGCGGGTGCATTAGTGAGACCAAAGGGCATGACTAAATATTCATAGTGGCCTGCGGGTGTGATGAAGGCTGTTTTCCATTCGTCTCCTTCTTTAATGCGAACTAAGTTATACGCACTGCGAAGGTCCAATTTTGTAAAAATTTTGGCCTTTTGAAGGCATTCGAAGGCCGAGTTCATTAAAGGCAGGGGATATCGATCCTTTATGGTTACAGCATTTAGGCCACGATAATCGATACACGGCCGGAGCTCCCCATCTTTCTTTTTTACAAAAAAGAACCCCGCCCCCGCAGGAGAAGTAGAAGGCCGGATAAACCCTAATGAGAGCGCCTCCTTAATGTACTTCTCCATGGCTGAGTGCTCCGGGGAAGATAGGGAGAATAGTCTGCCCCTGGGCGGAGTGGTGCCAGGAAGCAGATTTATTGCACAGTCAAAAGGCCTGTGAGGGGGTAGTTTTTGGGCCTCCCTCTTGGAGAACACCTCTTTAAGGTCCCAGTAATCTTTGGGAACTGTGGACAGATCCACCGGTTCGGGAGAGACTGGGGAAGGTGGTTGGATCCCCTTCAGGCAGCTCTGGGAGCACCAGGACCCCCAAATGGAGACCGATCTGGTCGACCAGTCTATCCTGGGATTATGGAGCTGAAGCCAAGGAAAACCCAGCACGACTTGTAACTCTGGAATCCGTGTCACCAGAAATGACAAGCGCTCTGTGTGTTGCCCAATTCGCAACATGACCGGCCCTGTTTGTTGGGTGATGGATCCCGATTTAAATGGCTGGCCATCCAATGATGCGACTGGGATCGGAGAGGGGAGCAGGTCAACTGGTAAGCCTAGTTTCTGAACTAGCTGGCAGTCAATAAAGTTGCCTGCCGCCCCTGAATCGACAAACGTTTTCAAGTGGGTTTCCTGAGCTCCATTCCAAGATAGAGTGGCTGGCAGAAAGAGTCCTGCATGACAGGGGTCCAATCTCCGGGTCATTACCGAGCCCCCCCCGGGAATGACCCTGCCCTTTTAGCTGTTCATTGAGTGAGGCTGTTTTGTGCCGTTGACTGACCCTGCCACGCCCAAAGTAAGTGTCTGCGCGACCGTGTGTTGCGTCAGCTAAAGAAACGAAATCAGCCGCACCCAACTGCATGGGTTCTCCTAAGTCCCGTTGGGGTTCAGACAATTCAGATGGAGGCGAGTGATTCCGCCTGTACGAAACCCGGCCCAGACGCTCGGCACGACGCTCACGCATGCGGTTGTCAATCCGAGTTGCTAGCCTATAAAGCTGCTCTAGATCACTTGGGGGTTCCCGAGTGGCTAACTCGTCCTTAAGCCGATCTGATAGGCCTTGCACATAGGCGGCCATGAGGGCTGAAGCATTCCACCCAGAGCTCGCCGCCTGGGTCCGGAACTCAATAGTGTAATCCGCAACTGACCGAAAACCCTGACGAATGCGGAGTAATGAAGCAGTTACGCCCCCCTCCATATGGGGATGGTGAAAGGTGGCTTTAAGGGCCTCTACAAAGGTCTCCAAAGTGGTGTGATTAGACAGTGCACTCTGCCAGACCGCCGTGGCGGTCCTGTAAGCAAGGAGATCATGAAAGCAATCTTAGCTCGCTCTGTGGGGAACTGGGATGGTTGCATTTCAAACACCAGAGAGCACTGTAATATAAAAGCATTACACCTTTCAGGTTCGCCTGCATATGGCTGGGGGGGTGGTAGGCGCGTCTCGGCCACCAGAGGGGGCGATTGCGCCACTGCACCGAACACGGGAGCTGACTCCCGTGACGAGCCGTGAGAGGGTGGAGACCCGGAAGTACTACGCGCACTGAGCTGTATTTGGATCTGCTCAATGCGCTCTGATATCCCACGTATCTCCGAAATTAAGGAGGTTAGAGCATGTTCATGTTTTCCAATCACTCCTGCCTGCCCTGTTACTATGTTTTGAATTCTCTCCAAGTCCGCGGGCTCTTGGTGAGGTGCGGACATTCTGTTCTGATGTGGCGGGATAGCGTGTTGCGCTAGCGCGCCCGGCTTTCCTTTCTATAGAGCCCTAATGCAGGGCTTCGGAGGGAAAGTTGTGTATGTGAGCGGTGGGGAGTGATTGTGCACACTGACAGGAGGCTTCTCCCGTTCGGAGATCACGTGGGATTATTAATTAAAACAAAGAGCAAACCTAAGTGTATAACTTAATCCCCTGTCCCCTCCAGACAGGGTTACTTCTTATTTACCTTTAGTTCTTTCTTTTCTCTTTTCAGTTTTCTTTTCTCTTTTATGTTCTCTTTTTCTTTACAGTTTTCTTTTCTCTTTTTCTTTTCTTTTTCTCTTTTATTTTCTTTTCTTTTTTTTTTATTTTTTTTTATTTTTTTATTTTATTTATTTTTTTATTTTTTTTTTTTTTATTTTCTCTTTTATTTTCTTTTTCTCTTTTATTTTCTCTTTTCAGTTTTCTTTTCTCTTTTTTCTTTTCTTTTTCTCTTTTCTTTTCTCTTTTCAGTTTTCTTTTCTCTTTTTCTTCTCTTTTCAGTTTTCTTTTCTCTTTCTTTTCTTTTTCTCTTTTCCTATACCGGAGCAACGCTCCACACCCTGGTGCTTCCTAAATGTCCGCACGCCTAATGCTTTGTGTTGGGGGTCTTTATAGGCATGGAGCCAGGTGTCATGCATTCCCCTAATTGCCATCATGGCGGCGTTGCCTAGCAACTGCACCTGAGGGTGGCCGTGGGCCTGCCTGACTGGAAACCTGTGGAGTAGTTGTCTGTGGGTTTGCCTGTCGCAATACCCGCGACGTTACAGAGTTGATATGTTTTAAGGTATTTTTACTATATTGTTTATTAGGAATGGACAGTAGATACGTTTAATAATTAAATAATTTGTTTAAAAATGTAGAAGCTACAATTTGTGAACTGAACTGCGTGTTAGAAATGTCAATGAAACAACATGATCAGGGTTGCCAGATTCAATCAGCGTTGTCATTCACTATCAAAGGATGTTACTTCACATGGAAACTATGACATTAATGAGGTCAGAATGCAGCTTTGCACTTCCTCAGTAACAATTTGATGTTCAACTTTAAAGTCCACTGTCCTCTACATTTTACTGTGCATAAAAACTTACACTGAAGTCTCCTTTCAAAAATGTTAAATCTGTTTATAAGGCATGCCTATACTGTACATAACCTATAAATAATTTATAATGTTAAACCATGAAGCTGACACTATTTTCAAGCTCCTTTTACAGAAAATTAATCAAGAAAATAATTTAAAAATTCAGGCTGCTATATTACAGTTTTAACACACAGCTACATCACATTCACATTAATATTGTACCTCATATCATTTATCCAGAATTTATCTGCATCTTATCTTTTTCCAGAGGTCCGTGTACAATACTGATTTTGTCTAAAGAGAATGCAGTAGAGGAGTGGAGGATGATGATGGGCCCAGCTGACCCCAGTAAGGCAAAAGAGACAGCACCAGGATCACTGCGAGCTCGTGTTGCGAAGGACATCCTGGAGAATACTGTGCATGGATCATCCAGCCTACAGCATGCACAGGAGAAAATACAGCTCGTCTTCGGGGAGATCAACTCCGAGAGTCAAGTTATCAGTACAGGAGATGATGATAAGCCAAATCCATTAGGTAATCTTGTTAGAGTAAAATATATTCGCAGATAAAGCACAGAACAGAAATGTTAGTAATAACTCATTTTATGTTTTGGGTCATCAACCATCCACACAATTCAAAGTTAATACTACACGAAGATAACCTGAGTAAATACAAAATGGTGTTTTTAAATACTGATTTCTTTTCTTAAGGGGAAAAATCTGTCCAGATTTACCTGGCCCTGTGTAAAAAATGTATTGCCCCTATGGTAAATTATGAATAAACTGTGATTTTTTTTTTTGTTTGTTTGTTTTGCAAAGCTGTGTTAAATATCACCTGCCACAACCAGGCCTGGTTACTGCCAGACCTGTTGAATCAAGAAATCACCTGTCTGACAAAGTGATTTTATGCATGTATCAGTCTGGAAAGGGTTAGCAAACCCATTCTAAGGCTTTTAAATCTGATTGAGATTCCCTTCAACAGTCAGTTCATGCTTGAAAACCATCCATTGTGGCTGAAATAAAACAATTCTGAAAAAAAGAGTGAGTTTAATTTTCTCCACAGCAACGTAAAAGACTCAAACGCTTGTTTGCAGTTGCAGTTTGTTGTTGGAACAACTAGTTATTAGGTTTAAAGGGGAAATAAATTTGTCACATAGGGCCAAGTAGATTTGGATTTATTTGCAAAACTGCATCATGTAGAAGACTTCCTGTAGCTACAATTCAGTAGATTTTATTGATTCAAATATGGGTTGTAAAGTATGTGAATGCAAACATTACCTTTTCCCTAGAAGCAGAAGAAAGCTTCGCAGAGCTAAAGAACCTTCAGACATCAAGGTCACCTTCATTTAGTGAACTACAGAACCAGACTGAGCCAAAAAGTGAAGGTTAGTCAAGAATTCCCCATAGTGTAACTGAAATGTTTGAAAGACCTTACATAATATATTATCTAACTTCATGACGGTAGGCTTATCGTTAATGAGAAACAAAAAAGAAACCCCAAAATCAGTGTTTTTACATCCAGTCCTGCAAAAACCCCAGCAGTTTTGGCTCTTTTACAGCTTCTAATACACCTGATTCTTGGTCTAGTTGTGCTGACAGCAGGCATCAAGCCAAAACATACTGACCAAAATCCCTTAAGCTTAAGAAGTGAATGATGACATTGACCCTTTGAAATTGTGCAGAAGAAGCCAGAGGTGAGCCTATGATCCCAGAAAACACAGAGAGCCATTCAGCATCTTCAGAAGAAACCAAGGATTTACCCGAGCAGAAAGAAGATGGTAATACAGGTTTGTGTACACTTTGACCACTGATATTTTGTCCTTAAATCACTGAAGCATACCAATCATTACATGGTAGAACAAGTGTGAATATGGACAAAAGAAAAACAACCAAGTCTACAAGCCAATGTCTAGGTGCTGGCGCAGGCTCCACTGCCGTTTGAAGTTCTCTTTACTAGAATCATTGCTTTAATCCAGGGATATTTTCAGCAATGGTAAGATGATGACACATTATATTTATAGGAGTAGTTGTGTTTCTGGGTTAAAAAGGTTTTCTTGTTAAGTCAAATTATTTATTCAGTTAAACACAATTGTACTGTAGGTAGAAAGTACATAACTGTCTTTTACTTCCTGATTACTTCATTATTTGCTCATTTTACTTTGTCACTTACAGTATGTCCCGTTTGTATTAACATTGGGGTTAAGGTCAGTGTCAGAGATTCTTTCTTTTTGCTGGTGCTATAGGTTGGCTTGATGCTTTAGTGATGGTGCCCTAAAAAACAGATTTGATGCAAAAGAAAAAAATTTTTTTATTATTATTATTATTAAGAACTTATTTTCACCATTAAACATAGCTGTGATTTTACAATCAATGCTTATACGTATTTATTATTGAAATCCACATGGCCAGGCAGTGTATAAATTCATTCCATCTCAAGCATTTCGTTTCTCGCTCTCACAAAGTTAATAAAGCAAAAAAAGCTTGCTATGTTGGCAGGAAACCAGAAAGTCCTTCATCCTAAAAACTGTTCTGTCACCATTTTTTTTCTCCATTTTTCCCTTTTTATTTATTTAACAGTGAAGTATTGGAACAACTACATTAATATAAACCTTGCCGCTAGATCTACTGTCAGAGCCTGCTCAGGCCCAGCAAACTAATCAGAATTTGAGCAGTCAACTACACTATACATCCTATATATTTTATACCATGTATGCCTTTGGTTATTGGTATAATTCATTGACTCCTAACGATTTTAATATATATTTTGCACTTCATTTTTAGGGGAACAGAATTCTACTTCAGATATTCAGGGACAGGATTTGAACAGTGTGGAGGAGCCCTGAACAGACCACAGGCAGACCTTTCTACACTGTTTTACTCGTTTTTCAAAATATGTACTGTACTGTACAGTGGTGTTCAAAATAATAGCAGTGTGTTTAAAAAAGTGAGTAAAGCTCCATATCCATATAATAACTTTTAATTTAAATTACATAAATGCATTGGACACCCTGCACGTTCTATTCTGAATCACAACGTGAAGAAAAATGTGCAAAATGTATTATTAGTTTAATGTAAATAAAGAAAAACAAATATGTCTGTTAAAACAAATAGCAGTGTCATCACTCATCTTTATAAAGTGATGAATTTACCGTTTAAACAAAATGCAAGTTTAATCTTTTTTGTGCATCTCTGAACTAATATTTAGTTGTATAACCATGCTTTCTGAGAACTGCTTCACATCTGTGACAATTGTACTACATGCCACAATTCCTCTGCGTTTCTTCGTTTTGCCTCAGAAACAGCATTTTTATTGTGAGGCCACAAGTTTTCTATTGGATTAAGGTCTGGGGATTGGGCTGGCTACCCCATAATGTTAATCTTGTTGGTCTGGAACGTTAATCTGGTTGGTCAATTTTGTTATTCTTCGATCCATTCGAATGGTAGTTTTCCGTTTTCTTCCACGTCTTTCTGGTTTTGGTCTCCATTGTAAAGATAAAAAAAAAATAGATATAATTTTAAGCAAAGCAGCCTATCATTTTCTGCACTTCTCTAATCAACTTTTAAATCAAAGTACGCTGTTCTTCTAAACATTGTTTGGACAACCCATTTTACTCTGATTTTTAGAGAGAAATGCACAGGACAACCTTTTCTGCATTTATCCTTAAATAAGGGGAACTTGTTTGACACCTGTTTTTCACAGAATAATTTACCTCTCTAACTGAACTCCACACTGCTATTTTTTTTGAACAGACTAATATTTGTTTTTTACTTACATTAAACTAATAATACATTTAGCACATTTTTCTTCATGTTGTGAATCAGAATAAAATGTGCAGGGTGTCCAATGCAAAAGGAAACTGCACCAATTCTCAATCCACTCAGCGTTCAAATCAACATGGCTGGGTTAGAAGACCATGATAAAAACCCAGGGCTAAGGTAAAATTCAGTAGAGACATAAATAAATGTAAACTAATGGATGCTCCTGTTGGTTCTTGGCTATTATTGAGGTTTATAGATTTTTTTTTAAACACATTTTGGCATTTTTATGGCCTTACAACTCAGCTTGTACTACATACTGTATACAGTAATTGCTACAGAAAACAGTATATTTTCACAAAAATTATACAAATAGGCAGGCCGGTATAAATAGGTAAGAAGATTGTCATGTAAGGAAGAATTAGAACTTCCTTTGTAGTCGGGATAAATGTGACAAAATGATTAGGGAAACAGGCTACTCTTATAAAGTTTATATTTTGAGGTGTTGTTAGTTTAATGTTATAAGATATCAGCATTTTAACTATTGTGTGACTTTCTTCTAATAATTAGAAAACAACTTCATGCTGTGTGAATTGATTAGCTTCTACCATTGTGGCTTAATGTTCAGAGATAAATAGTGTTTCTGTGAAAAATCTTTCAGCAAAGATGAATGCTTTATTATTTATCATGTCTTTTACATACGTCTACAACCATATGTACAATAATTACAATAAGGAATAAACCTTTCTCTTTTTTTAAAACCAAATTGTCAAAGGCAAACAAATGATAGTTAAATATACATGATAATCAAAAGGGTGAATGTTTACTAGTTTCAGTTATCTTTTAAAATAGTCATCTATTCGTCTTTTCTTGCTGGGGCTCTCTGAAAAGTCATCCTCCTGGTGGTTGACCGAGTCGGTCTGCTCAGTGTCCTCCCAGTCATTCACAGCCTCTAAAAGCATCGATTCATCCATATCCTCCTCTGTGAATGATCTCTGGAACATCTCTGTGATTCTTTGCTGTTTAGGGTCCTAAAAATCAGTGAAGCAGATATGGGTCATTATTTATCAACATTGCATAGAAAAGGTACTACTGTACTATACATTGTATTATGCATAAAATGTGCAGGCAATTAAAATCTAAAAAATCTAAATTTGTTCTACATGCATATACCCACACAAGTATACCTAATAAAATGTTAAATACAGACACAATTAACTGTATATGGCATCGTTCCAACGGGCAGGAAAGACTGACATTTGACTAATGGCAAATAGAAAAAAACGCAACTTTTTTCTAAAGAAGAGACAAGTCAAGTGTTGTACAGCTGTGCTGTTTAATATGTTTCGGTTTTGTTTTACTTAATTGAATAAGCATTAACATATGTACCCAACAAGCAGCTACAGTTAATATCACAGGGATTTACAGTATATACTGTATCAGATGGTGCTTTAACTATGACAATAACAGACAAGCTACTAATATCAGGAAAGTCTGTGACTGTGTGGCAGTCCTACTGTCCATCCAACACTGACGCATACCTAATGTGCTATTCGATGATGGTTTGGGAAATACCTCCTCATTCCCTTCATTTTTTTCCGAATGTTCCTGTAGCCAAAATAATTTGGTTAAAAGGACTTGGGCAGGCACGTATGAGGGCTGTCCATAAAGTAAAGCAAAAGTGGGCATAACTTTATTATTAACTGACAGGTTGTTCAAATTGTTGGTAGAGTACGTCAACATCTGTACAAAGGTGCTACATTCATCATGAGCAATGCATTTGCGCCACTGTTGATCCCAGCTCTCCTTAAATCCTTTTAAATATCCCGTGTCGCAGTTGATGGCCTCCCACTGCGTGTTTTGTCTTCAACGCTGATTTCCCTTTCTTTAAACTTCTTTATCCATCTGTGCACACTGCTCTTGTCAATTGTGTCATCTTAATAAAACATTCTGTAGCGCAATGGGAGACCTTCTTTTGAATTACTTTTGGTACAGCCCTCATATGTAGCATTTTCCCCCTCAGGTTCCCCTCTAGCTGCAACTTGACAAGATAATCCCTGCTGCACTCATTAACACACATACTATGTTAGCCTTAGGATTTAAGCAGTCATTTTTCCACGAGTTGATGGGTCCAAAAACTTTTCTCACCCTGCTGTGGAAGCTGGCACACTCTGCCTTGTCTGAAATATTGGACTCGGATAAGCCAACCTGTTCTAGAACATTCATCTTTTCCTGGATCATTGGCCTAGAAATTTTGGACACAAGTCAGTGTTACTGAGACAAAGCCAATAAAAAGAGACTGATGTAGTATTTCAGATCCAAGTACAGTACATTGAATTACCAGAGATAGTCATCAGCTGTGCCTTTGGCTACAAGGTAGTGAATGTCCACACTCCTGGTCTGACCAATACGGTGCACTCTGTCTTCTGCTTGAACTAATATCTATAAATGTGGAGGGGGAAGAAACACAAGCCTTTATATAAGATATGCAGCAACATAATCAGATGAATATTTCGGTCTGATGCGTAAACAAAAAATGCTTTTATAATTAGAAAGAGTGGGAAAAAATCAATTATGTTATTAGAATTCTGTTCTAGGGAATATTACCAAGTCTCTTTAAAAGATGTCAAATTTACATTAAGCAAAATGAAAGTGGGGAAACGTCTGCCAAAAGCTTTACTACAACAAACCTTATTCATCACTTAAGAAAAATGAAACCATAAATAATTAGAGTATAAAAAGTTATTTGGCAGCAGCTAAATCTTAGTCGAACCTCTACAACCAACTACAGCAAAAGACCTCAACTTGGTCGCCGTGGGTTTCGAACTGTAGTTCAATGACAAAACCACTGAGCTGCCCTGAGCATGACAAATACTTTTTTTTTTTAATGCTCAGTGCATTTATGTTTTGTTAATCATTAAAACAGCCTTGTTCCATGTGCTGCACATTATAACAAGTATTTTTTCTACTTTAAATAGTACATAAATAAAAACAGAACACTTTAAATTGAAGATCCCAATAACCCACACAAACCCATGACTCAAATTTTTAATCGGCCCTAAAAACCCTGATTGAAGCCCCTTATTTAAGGTCTTAAATTTATACAAAGATCTCTTGTCCATTGCAAATCATAATTAATACAGATATAGTGAGAGTAATAAAAGAAACTACCAAATCTGACAATTAAACAACTAACATGGCATATTTTATTTTTGATAATTTGTACAAATTTCCCTCACTATTCCTGTACACCATCTTTAATCTCATTACAGAAGTGAATCCCACTGTGATTAAACAGAAGACATTTTCCACCGTTAAGCAGAAGTCAAAAAGCATGTTGGATGACTCACAAAATGCCAAAAAAAATCAATACGGCGCCTGACTGAATAAAAAAAAAACGTGACAGGTTTCCACCGTCACAGAATCACACTAACCCCTGGGTTCCAGAAGAGTTCTGCGAACACGACAAGGTCGGCAGTATGCAGAGTGAGACCCATATTGGCAGCTGTGATGGAGAGCACAGCCACACAGCTCTGCTCAGAGAACTGGAACTTCTCACACAGCTGCTGGCGCTCGGCTGAGGGTGTAGACCCGTCGATACGGATATGACTGATTCCCTGTGGCGTGGAAGAGAAGATAAAAACTGTCAAGACAAAACAACAGGCATCCATCTTCAGAGCTGATACACATTCCAGGATACATTTCAAGTCACATTACAGTGAGTTTCGGTCCACTAATTTAACTGGACAAGTGGCATTAGAGAAGTGCTGATAAATATATAGAAAGGCACATCTCTCTGCTTATGTGTTTATTACTTAAAATTCCAATTCTAGCTAAAAAAAAAAAAAAAATTAGAGAAAAAAAAAAAACAATATTTGACTTTGTTGCATATTACCATATGTAAAAATTTGTTTACTGAATAATAGCACTCTCGTAAAGTATTGCTTAAACAAGATGGGTGTATATTAAAAAACATTAAGTGTCAGGTCAAAGTTGCTTTTTACAACAGAATTTCTGCAATCAATTAAGCCTCTGGGGGTTTCTTTTTTCTTTGGATTCGCTTAATGAGAGCCCGAAATATCCAAATCTCCTTCCTGACCTTATCTGTGAGTTCTTTAGTTATGCTGTCCAGGACTCGTTTGTGATGCGCAAACACCAGAAACTTATCTCGGCCACACTCCAGCATGTCTGAAATGTACTCCCTAAAATTAAAAACAAATAATATTCAATTTAGGCATGGTAAGTCGATTTAAATAAATAAATAAATAAATAAGCAAGTAAATAAGGATTAAACCAGTAATTAGTAAAGGCAACAGCTCAGCATTTCACAGTTCAGGGTTTGTTCCATCTGGAGTCTAGGATCTGATTCAGGAATCAACAGGTAGTAAAAGTGAAAATGAACATGACAAACTCACAGGATGGCTCGAATCTTGGCCTCTGCTGTATGGTTAAAAAAAACCAGAAGAGCCTCCTTCTCTTTCATTTTCTGCAAAAAACAGAAATAAAATCCCCATTCACTTACAGGGTGCAAATAACATTATATGTTGATATAAGGTACACTCACTGGCAAGTCCTTGCAGTTCCTACTATATGCACAATTGTAAAGTCTTTTATACAACCATTAGTCCCGACCAAGTAATTTGACTGGACAAGAGAAATTCTTTAAGTGCAGCTAATGAGTACAATTAAACCTTGGATTGCAAGCATAATTCATTCTGGAAGCATCTGCTCTTTACCTTTGAAAATAATTGTGGCTGAAATAAGATGAGAAAGGAGAGAAGGAAGGGAGCTACTGTGTAGGACGACCTTCACACACCCATGCACAAACACACACAGATGGTACACACTCACTAACTGAATTACTTCTCGACATCTTTAACAAGGAAGCTATCTAATGACATGAGCTTTTGCCTCTTTTTGAGGATTTCACGGAAATGTGAGGTTGCATTGTAGCTGAACAGATTCATCTCCCGCACTGTTACAGACTATTTTTCTTCACGGCAGTACAGTTACAAAAAAACGGTCACTACACTTAGACACAAAATTAAAAAAAATTGCTTTACTGATGTTGACTATATGAGTGACGCACGAGCACTAAGACTAAGCATAGGAGACGCCTACCCACAATCCCACAGCAGGAGAAAGAAGAACCATTTGCTCAGTTGTGATCACATGATATTTATTAAATAAAAGTTCCTAAAAAATCTTGCTTGTAGTTAAGTAAAGTTACTCGCAGTGCAAGCTTCCACTGTACAACTATCATTTACTCCAACATAGTGCATTACCTTTCCATTTTACAATATTACACTTAAGAGCGTGCTTGGCATGCTGAATATCAGCACTGCTGTGATATCATCAGTATTGGGGCTGCGCCCTTGTGCCTATTGTGGCATCACATCCGTGCTGGTGTTCAATTCTGCTTGACAACATGTGTCCTTTATAGAAAGTTTTATGAAGTTTTATGATTAAAATGTGTTTTTCTACTCAAAAAGAAATAGCACTTTTTAATGTGAAGGATGAGAGCTGCATTTAAAAATTGCAGGGATTTAACAATTCTACTGACAAGACAGGAGTCTCATTATTATCTCTTCTAGTCTAGTCTATCTGTAGACTGATAATTATTCACATTCCTCATTTATTATTCACAAGGTCAGTGCTGAAATACTTGGTGGTTACCTCAGTGAGTTCATTCTATAGGCTTAATTTGTGGTCTTTAAATAGCATTTAAATATTGTAACGTCATCCACTGGCATCTTTAGAAAGCACACTAATGAGCTAGAACTGCCTGTTTTTTGTTTGTTTTTAGTTTATTAAATTTTTATTTCAGTTTTTCACACTCACCATTCTACACACAATACTCTACAATGGCAAAGCAAAAACAGGTGTTTAAAGTGTTTTGTTAATTTATATAAAAATAAAGACTGAAATATCTCATTTACATAAGTAGATTCAAACCCTTTGTTATGACACCTGCAGTTGAGCTCTGGTGCATCCTACTCGCATCAATGGTCCTTCTGCAGCATTCAATCCATTTTAAGAGTAGTGCAAAACATAAAATGTGAAAATTTGAATAGGTCCGAAAACTTTGTGTTTTTTCAGTGTATTTAATCTTTCGCTGAAAATAACTTTCCATATTTTGACTGCTTGCCAGAAAATCAGCCACTGTGACACATGTCGTTTTTTTCTTAGACCGCCACACAATTATAAGGCCCTACTATGTACGACTCTAAAAATATTGACCATCTGCTGCCATAAACAATTTTGTCTGTCCCACCTCTGACCACCTACAGTACCAGTAGAAAATGGACCACTGTATTACCATCACTGACATGGTATTATTTGCGTGGTGAACTATTTTTAACACAGCTCTGGCATAAACTTGGTGGTGGTGTGTATTGCTGGTATGAGTGCCACTTACATTATGGCATCCTTTGGCCAGTTCTTTGGCTGCAGCTGAGAGTGCAGCTTTTGTTCGGGCGTTGATGCCGTCTGTAGTAACAGTGACGACCTTGCGCTGTTTGGCAGGAAGCTGTGAGAGTACGTCGGATTTTAATCGCCTCAACATGAGACTCTCCTCTAACAACAACTTTAATTCGGCCAAATTAGAGGAGCCGGAATAGTCCCAACCCCAGGGGAGCTACAGAAACGCAGGGGTGGTAGAGAATATGTGAGAGACAGCAAGGGAGAGAGAGGATACCATGTGAATATTGAAATACTGTAAAGTAAGACACAGATTGAGTATTTAATTAATTAGAGCAATGTTAAACACACCCTATTATAATATTTAACACAAAGCAGTGAGGTGACCTTATTTAAGCTGATTAAACCCCCCTGAGATAGTTACGGTACCTGCTTAGCATTACAATATCTCAATCCAAAATCATGGAAACGGGGAAAAAGTGTTGGCCTCACAGCCAGAATCTGTGTGTAGAGCTCAGCTGGACGGGACATAGCAGGAGTTCCTGACAGCAGGATCACTCTTTTAGCAGTCTGCCATATTCACAACGCAAGAGAAGGGGGAAAAAGCTTTTAATAACCATGCAATAATTTAAATAGTAGGCATTTAAATAAGCAAAACGAAGCATATTTGTATACATACATTTTATATATACAGTAGCTAATATACATATATATACTGTACATGCATGCAAATACAGTACAGTTAAAATGTTTGGATACACCATCTTAAATTTTATTCTTTGCCACTGACAACACTGAAATTACGTCAGAATAAATATCCAAGTGTGTAGTCAACACAAAAAGGCCTAAGATAACCAACAATATGTTTTATATTTTTACTCTTCAAAGTAGCCACCTATTAATTTGATGAAAGCATTGCACACTCTTGCCATTCTCTCAGTCAGCCTCCTGAGGTAGTCACCTGGAACATTCTCCCACAATGCTGAAGTAGTTCTCAAAGGTATTTTTTCTTCATTCTCCTTTTTCTTTATGCTGCTTTTCCGTCATTCTCCAGTAAAAATTCATCTCAAACCATCTCAATTGGTTTTCAATTTAATTAACAGTCTGTTCACTCTCTCTACTACTAACAAAGACACAACAGTTAGATCCAAGAAAATTTGGACTCATGAGACCAAAGGACAGTTTTTCACTGATCTAATGTCCATTCCTTGTGTTTTTTGGCCTAAGACAGTTTCTTCTGTTTGTTGTTCTCTCAAAGTAATCTTTTTTTCTTTGTTGCAATTCGACCATGAAGGCTTGACTCTCACACTAGATGACGAAATACTGTATGTCTGCTGCTTGAACTCCGAGAAGCATTTATGCGGGCTCTAATCTAAGGTGATTTAGACCACGTGTGTGCTGTAAATCGTTGGTTTCTAATGGTGGTCATTTTAATGAACTGCAAATGCTAATCCTCTGCAGTAGAGGTAGCTCTTGGTCTTTCTTTCCTGGGATGGTCCTCATGAGAGCCAGTTCCTCTTAGAGTTTGCCTATTTTGGTGACTACACTTGGGAATACATTCAAAGTTCTAGAGTTTCAGATTGCCTAACTTTCATTTCTTAATGGAAATAATGATAGACTGTCACTTAAATAAGTGTTTCCTGCCATGATATGGATTTGTACAGGAGGTGTAGTAGAAAAAATATGGCTATTGACTCTGTACCCACCCTTCCGCTGCACAAGTCAACTGATTGTCTAAAGCATTAAAAAGGCAACAAATTTCACAAATGAATTCTTGATAAAGCACGCCTTTGTACTAAATGTGAATCTGATAAAAGAATGTCATGAGTGTGGCAAGCTGTCATCAAAGCTAAATGCAGCTTCTTTGGACAATCTAAATTATGAACCATATTCTGGATTGTTTAAACGTTTTTTTTTTTTTGGTTTACTACATAATTCAATACGTGCTCTTTCTTAATTTAAATGTCTTCAGGATAAAAAAAAAAAACACTAAACCAGAAGGTGTGTCCAAACTTTTGACTGGTAGTGTATATTTACTTATTATGAAACTAAATTCAATGTCGTAGATTAACTATTTTATTGCAACAGGTTGTAAAGTGCCTAAAGATACAATGTAAAAATCGGTTGTTTATGTAACAACCTCAGCAGTAACCTAATTTCCCCTCCCGTCTGTTCCAAGCACGCAGCATTCAGCATCACCAGTATACTAAACATCGGGCTGATCATCAATATGTTTCTTACTGGTTTATGCCTTAAGTTAGATAATGTTTTATGCTTGAATGATTCATAGGTCAATGTGTGGTTTAAACAAGAAAGAGTACTGTACACTGGAATTGGTCAGGTACATGGACTAGATTAAAAATGAGAGGCAAAAAACTTGCCAAAAAATTGAGGGCAATAAAGTGATTCAGCATGCCAGGAAAACTACAGTAAAATACAAGAAAGTTTGGCTCTTTCGAAGCAAAATATGAAGAAATGTGGGTGACTTAAAACTTTTGCACAATAATTTATCTTTCAGTGTGCTTAAAACATCTCAAACCACTATAAGCAATACTGAAGACTATGGTGAATAACAAACAGTCCAAAATCAAACTAATGAGTCATATTGGCTGGTGATAATAGGAGAATATTCATCACACCTTTAGCAGAGGAAGAGCAGCCTTACATCGAGCAGTTTTAATGTTCTTCAGGAAGTGAGACTCATCCTGCATGCACAGAGGAAGAAAGCAGGTCAGACAGTATTACCCAGCTATTTGTGTTAATGAATGGAACTGTCACTACAGAACTACAGCAAACAGGAAGAATACATATGAGTGATTAATGCAAATTCAAGGAAATCCTTTACATGTAGAATTTGTGTTTGCATAGGTTTTTAAACCACAGCACTGGTGAATTCTTAAGCATGACTGGTCAGGAGGTGTTATATACTGTACTATAAAAACCTTTTTTTTTTTTTTTTTAACAATAAGCTCTGACAAAAGTGAAAACTTAAATTCAAAACTCAGGTTTGTTATTAATGCATTTGCTTTAACATAAAAATACATATTTTTAAGATCTATAGTAAAAACCTTTTCAGGTACAGTAAAACCTTGGATTGTGTTCCGCAAGACGAGCGAAGATTTATAACAAATTTTGACTTGGAAAATGAACAAGTCTTGGTTTAAGAGTACCGAGTATCATGTATCACGCATTCGCTTCTTGTTTTTTAACACCGAGCATCACGTGATCACAACTGAGATAATGTTTTTTCTCTTTATTGTACTGCGAAATTGTGGGTAATCGTCTCCCCTGCTGGGTCTTAGTGCGCGTTTCTTACTGGTATAACTATAATACAGTGACCACATGTGTGTGTGTGTGTGTGTGTGTGGGTAACAAATATTTTATTTTGTGTCTGTA
Source organism: Clarias gariepinus (assembly GCF_024256425.1). Taxonomy (NCBI): domain Eukaryota; kingdom Metazoa; phylum Chordata; class Actinopteri; order Siluriformes; family Clariidae; genus Clarias; species Clarias gariepinus. The sequence continues at coordinate 30,906,671 of NC_071104.1, read as the reverse complement.
TGCATGTGTGTACAGTGCGCATGTAAAGCAGAAGCGAGTCTCATTAGAGAGGTTAAAGATCTATTTTCTCTCTCTGCTCAAGGCTCAGCCTGCTCTTTGTGTCTGTGTGCGCATGTCATTGGACACTGTTGCCCGCATGCGCACACACACACAGCCCCCTCCTACTTTCACCTTCACAGACACACACACACACACTTTCTCTCTGCTCTACACAGAAACACTGCTCTGTCTTGATTATTTATGAACAGTAAAGTGCAGGTTAATTTGTTTTTACTTTACAGCTGTGAACGAATTATGCTCATAATCCAAGGTTCCACTGTACTTGTATGTATAGTCAGATATAAAGCTGTGACTTGCCTTGTTAGCTTTAAGTGAGGGGAAAAAAAATGAGGCCGGTAACAGAAAAACTTTTTTTACATTGTTTACGAATGTTTCACATTAAAAATAAATATACATGTGTAAAAAAAATAAATGATTACATTTTAAACATACACCTACTGGCAACCTGCTGTGATGTAAGAAGAAAAGAACAACACTTTAGGATGTGTTAGTATTAAACATAATAAGAATGTTAACGGTAACTAAAATTCAAGTATGGCCCATAGCCCATGTGAAATGGGACTTCCATGGCAAGTATGCATGTTCAGTAGAACGTAAAGGTTTAAAAAAACTTTAATGGCAGGAATGTATGATGTGAGGGTAAAGGTCAATGTACAGATTTTTTAGTCTGTTCCATTAAAAAGAAAAAGTCCACATAAATGCATTCCATAGTGTACACACAATTAGTATTTAATTAATTATTTAACTATATTGTGTACACTATGGAAAAACAACAACAGTATTTTTTTTATTAAGTAATTAAGTAATTAAAGTTATTATAAGAAGGCAATGTATCATACCATAATAAGCACACCAAATGGACTGGTTAAATCCTGCTTTCCCATCTTGCTAAGCAGGTCATAGCTGATGATGTTGACGAGACCAGAGCGAAGATTGTCTTTTCCTGTCACCACCACATTAATGCTGTCTGCTGCTACTGAGGGCAACCAGCGCCGTATCGCCTAACATACAACACGGAAAGACGATACATATTCTAATATAATACAGCATCAAAACAGATCGGAAAATAGTGTTACTTTCTGTACAATAAGCTAAATTCCAAACACAGTGTGAGGCTTTTTTGGGCTGCTGCATTATAATTTACCTCAGCCCAGGTGAAGCGTACGGACGATGGAGTAACTATTAGCAGTGGCCACTCCTTCCTGTAGTGGGCTGCAATACAGATGGCCTGCACCGTCTTCCCCAAGCCCATTTCATCAGCCAGGAGCAGACGGCCTTCTCTGCACACTGCGAAGCTGTGAAAACATATGAATCTTATACAGTTTACAGCCTCATCACACATTTTTTTTTAATGTTATGCCACTTAGTAGTTAATATTTGGACAAAATTTCTCTTTTAATAGTTTTTTTTTTTTCATTTTTTCAGAAACTGGTTACTTCTGCATAGTGATTCAGTGATGTCGAAGACTGAACAGGTGCTTTCTCTGAGACACACAAAGCCATCGGGTCTTTTAATCTGTCACTCACAAAACGTCATAAGCAGTTAAACACACTAAGTAAGGAAAGCTCCAATTGCCCAATCAAATTTGTGTATACATGAGCACAAAAAAGGGGCATTATTAGCCATGATGTAGGGGTCATCGACATACAGACTGTGGTTCATGTCTATTACAGTAAAAGAGAGAAAGAGCAGTCATGTGTAAAAGTTCGGGCCCTATCCTTTAATTCTACTTTTTGGTAAAAAAGTATGAGGAAGGCATCAGTTCATAGCAGGTCTTAATAGTAGGCAAATACCCCCTTATACAAACATACGAACAAAAACCTAACTTTTTTTTCTCACCATTATTTATTTAACAAACAGCCAAAAAAAATTATTAATTAATCATCAGTAGGTGTGCAGACCTCTATAAAAGCAGAGGTTTTGGCAATTTGCTCGTCTGGGCATTCAGGAGTGTATTAACACAATGCCAACAGGGAAAGACTTAAGCAATGGTCTTAAAAAAGCAACTGTTGCTCCACATCTATCTGGAAAGAGTTACAAAACAATTTCCAAACAATTTGAAGTTCAACAGTAAGAAAGATTATTCAAAAGTGGAAAGCATTCAGGGCAGTTGCCCATCTTCGCAGAAGTGAATGTCCTAGCACATTCACTTCAAGGTCAGACCACCCAATGCTCAAATTAATACAAAAACAACCTAAGAGCTACATCTCAAACCATACAGGCCTCACTGAGCATGTTGAATATTAAAGTCTATGACAGCACACCAAGACTAAACAAGTCGAGTTTGTTTGAAAGGGTTACCAGGAGAAAGTCTCTTTTGTATATAAGGAAAATGAATGAGTGAGAGGAAAACTGCATCTGAACAAACCACAAGGCTTCTGGAACAATGTCCTAGGGACAGTTGAGACCAAAGAGGAGCTGTTTGGCCTTAATGCCCAGAAAACCAAACAGCATTTTAGCAGAAATAACTCAGTCACAGGATATGGACACCTTGCAATCATTGAGTCGACCATGAACAACTTTGTATACCAGAGAAATCTAGAGGCAAATCTGGGGCCATCTGTCCCGACAGCTATAGCTTGCTTAAAATTTGTTCATGAAACAAGACAATGATCCAAAGCACACCAGTAAATCTACATCTAAATGGCTAAAAAAATAATATAATCAAGGTTTTGACCAAGTCAGAGTCCAGTAGTGCTGTGTTGAGACCTTAACAGTGCTATATATAAGAAGAACACAAAAACCTAAATAAGCTGAAGCAATGTTGTAAAGAAGAATGGACCGAAATTCCTCCACAACGATGTGAGAGACTAATGAAGTCATACAGGAAACAATTCCTTCAAGTTATTGATGCAAAAGGTGCATTTGACAAGAAAAACAATACTTCACAGCATGGTGGTCAGAGAAGTATGTTTATTCACCTTGAGTTCAAAACGTAGGCATGAGGTAATTATTGACATTCCACTATTTAATAATTTGGAACACACTTGCCATAAACACCTGCACATTTGTGTAACTACCCACTCAGCCAATCACATGTCAGTTAATCTAAAAACATGGGGGGAAACTGGGATCTCTTTGTGAGCTTTGACCCAAAGCATAGCTATTGTCGAATGAGCTGGTTTGATTTTTTTTTTAATGCTGATTTCTTGGCATTTCTGTAAACAGTTTAAAATTAATAGTGCAAAAAAAGTAAGCAGCAGCAATTGGGGCATTACTGAGGAGAAAGGTCAGACTACTTCAAGGAGACATTATTGCTACACTACTGGCCAACTGCCTTAAGGTTCGAGGTTTTAAAATGTTTTTCTGCTCACCATAGTTATAAAGAGTGCTTATTTCAGTTACTGTAGGCAAAGCTTTAAACTGTTAAGCCATTCAAGAGAACAGAAACCCTGTATTTTTAATCAAAATCTCTAAATTGGTGGACATTATTTTAATTTATGAAAAACAAGCTCTCAAAGCTTTGGTCTACATTAGTGCTACAGTCTAAAAGTCAGGAAGCATGTAGCACTTACTTGACACCATGTTGCTGAAAGGGCATGAGGCTACGTGTGAGAGTCATATCGATGCTCGAGAGATCAGCTTCAGGGATTTCTGCAGCTGTGGAAAGGCTCTTCTCAAACTGGGAGGAAAAGACCAGGAGCACAGCACGTGGTAACGGTTCGACCTCTACAGTTGCAATGTTGTTTAGAGTCTCCACTGATGACAGAGAGAAGTGACAACAGCTAATTAGGCAAGCACTAGGAGTGATAAGATGCATGAACGGCTAGGTACATAATTAGGTATAATGAACAGATTAACTGTGTAAACAGTAAACTGAATGATGTGTTTAACAAACTGCCAAAATGTGTGGCATTATTGGTGTATTATTTTGAACATTTGATCCATGCAGTCTGGTGATCCATTATTTTTCTGAACGTTATTTGTATTCATAAAACATATTTAAATAAATCAGATACCCACACAACTTTCCATAGTCCTCGAGTAGGAAACTCCATTTCCTTGTTTTCATGTCTTCAATAAAAAACAAAAAAAACAAAGTGAGAGAGTTTATGGGTGGATTAATGTTAAAAAGCTTATTCCTAATGTTTTCTGAATCCAAAAACTGGCAAGTGTATACGATTGTTCAACAATCCAATCGAAGGCATAACTCACCATAGTTTTTTGAAGGCATCTGTTTAAAGGCACCTATCACATCTGCATGGTATGTGATGTCCACTTCCAGACGAGAGCGAGATATAAGTGTGCATCTCCCCTTGACTGTGGCCCCAGGTTTCTGCCAGCCCTGGCACAGTTTCATCATAGCTGCCAATGCTGCGGAGTCTCTGGGACGAATGCTAGAGGCGGATAAATCCAAACCTTCCATCCCCTCCAGAGCCTTCAAAGACACTGAGGGCAGGCCTGCTACCTCCTCCACTGAGAGTAGAGAAAACACATAAGATTTACAGTCATCACTTCATTCACTATCATCACTTCAGGCTATCATGACAGGAAAATAATGTTCTTTGTGATTTATCGGTACTACACTGTTCCAACAAACAACTGGACTGAAATTAAAGGTGGGAAGTCATACTGGCATGATAGTATACCATCATAAGAGAATCATCTCTCATGCTGGGACAGTTCATCTTGGAATAGAATTCTCTTGAACTGTATTACAGAGAAAACTACCCTTAATTATTCATGGTAAGGGGGACAGTGTTACTCCCAGTTATACTCCAAAAGAAAAACTGGGTTATCATCCAGTGAATTTAAAGGTTGTATAACAATAATTGCCATACATTTTTATCAGCCAAAGCATCAAAGTCTTGTGTATGGGAGTGGGGTCATCCCCAAAGTCACCACACCATCAGGGTAGACTGCATAATGTTTAAACCTGATAAAGATGATAATTAAGAGATCATTAACTTTATATTGATCTGTAGTGCTGCTTTCCTCTCTACAAGTGCACCCAAACCATGCCAGCCAAATCCTGGTTTTAGAGCATCTGTCATTGAAAAGCATCTGAATGAGGTGTTAGAAACTATAATGCACTAGACTAGGCATATCAGCATAAGTCTGTGACTGCCTTTAAACAATATTTTACATTAGAAAATTTAACCAACCCCTTCTGATCAACCAGAATTCAAAAGCACAGCATTATAAATAAGAATACAGTGGGTATTTCAGAGTACAGCATAGTACATATAAAGCATATTTCGTTCCGGAAGTGTGATTATATCAAAGCAAATTTCCCCTTAAGAAATAAAGAAAACTCTGATGATTCGTTCCACAAGCCAAAAATATTTATATAAAAATTATTAACACAAAATATGAAGTAAAAATGAAACAAATTAGCCTCCACTTTACTTCCAAAATGAATTGTGTGTGGTGTGAGATATGAGAGGAAGAGGAGAAGGGGCAGGGGGTACAGTGTGCGGTATGACAACTGACTCACACATGCACGCACACAAACACACACTAACGGAATTACTGCTCTCTGTCAGAATACTAGAATCTTTAACAAGGAATAAGGATTTTGCGACGTTCCATTGTCGTTAAACAGAATCGTCTCCTGCACTGCTACAGACTTTTTAATCCCAGGAAACTTTAGCCACAAGGCGGGATACACCCTGTACAGGGTGCCAATCCATTGCAAGTCACACATGCACACACCACACACTCAGACACTATGGGAACTGGAAAGCGAATTACCCGGAGAAAACACCACGCACACAGACCCTCGGCGGGAATCGAACCCTCGACCCTGAAGGTGCGAGGCCACAGTACTAGCCACTAAGCCACCGTGTATGGCAATACAACAATATTCATGATATTGGATTGAGTTTCCATTCCGTTTTAATCACATTCACTGACTGCACACATGTGCTCAATCTAAACTTAAATGATGTGTAGAATTCATAGTGTCTGTATAGACATTTCATATACAGTATAAATCATAATGTGTCATTTCTAGCGTGCAAGACCTACTTAATTGCTTATAATCTTCAAGGCTGAAGTTCCACATCTTTGTGCCAGGATCTGCAATGAAAGTTACAATCGTGTAAAGACATATAATAATTACAATTAAAAGAACCCCCGTCATATAAATAAATAAATAAATTTTACAACCTGGAAATGTAATCTTAATTTATTTTTTTCACATTTCTTAAATAGCAAACATACATAGCATAATCAATCAATAAAGCTTTTAACAATTTTCTGGAAGTAATGCAGATCAGCGCTTACCATAGTTTCTGGAGGGAATGTTTTTAAACACGTTGATGAGCTCTGCGTTGTAGCTGACCTGTACTCTGAAGCGCTCATCTGAATGAGGAACACACTTTCCTCTCACACACACTGCAGCCTTCTTCTCAGAAACAGAAGAGCAAGATTCCAGAGGTTTGGTCATCTTCTCGTCTAAAGGCTGGGTGGGTGGCTTTACACTCTTTGCATAGAAGTTAGCCACTGTGGAAGCGGGCTTCGAACCACTGCCACCAGATTTTGGTTTAAGAGGTAAGAAACTAGTCGAAGGTGCTGGAGTGGTTTTTTTAGGGATGGGAAGTGGATCTGTGAACTGCGTCTGGAATAACAATTGGATCGAATTAATCAACTTGTTTACCATGGTCATGGTCTTCTTAATTGAAGTTTGAATTAAGTAAGAAATAAAGCGGTTTCTCTAAAACTCTGCTTTAACTTCGCTGTAAATCTTATTTATTATCAACGAAAAGAATGTGATATAAAAACTGCAGTATTAAATGTGAAACTCGGTCATTAAGGTTGCACAAGCCAGTGTAGTTTAGCGTCAGTCCCAAGTGCGAATTAATGAGGAGGATTGCATCAGGAAGGGTGTTACCTCAGGTACGGCTGGTCAGCAGGATATCTGTGAAAATCGGACTAAGAAAAAACAGAAAGAGGGGGTAGACATGTCGAGAGAGAAAGGGGAAATAAGGAAGAGTAAAAAAAGAGGGTAAAATAGGAACTTTGAATGTTGGCACTATAACTGGTAAAGGGAGAGAGCTAGCTGAGCAGAGAAAAGTAGATATACTGTTTGTACATGAGACCAAGTGGAAGGAAAGCAAGGCTAAGAACATTGGAGGTGGGTTCAAACCTTCAATACACTTTTGCCATACTTTTCCCTCAGTATTAGACCTACACCATTTTGCTTAGTGGTGGTTCTCTTAGTGGTGGTCTTCAGGATGACATTTGAGGTGCAAAAAAAAAAAGTGAGCACTGAACCCAGAGTGAGGACTGAACCCAGGATTAGATGGTGAAAGTCAAAGAAGAAAGAAGAAATTTTTGTGGGTTCAGAGCAGAAGTAGGTCAGGTACTGGGTAATGGTGAAGAGATGCTGGACAACTTTGCTTTACTGCAGAAGTAGTAAGGAAGACAGCTAGGAGGGTATGTGGCATGACATCAGGACAAAAAAAGGAGGATAAAAAAACTTGGCGGTAGAATAAGGAAGTACAGAAAGACATCAAGAGAGAGAGGTTTGAAAAAAAGAATTAAGATAGGTAAGATAAGGATAAGGACAGTAGACAGGAGTACAAGAAAATGCGATGTAAAGAGAAGAGGGAAGTAGCAAAAGCTAAGAAATGGGCGGATAGTGAGTTGTATGAGAAGCTAAACTCAAAGGAAGGAGAAAAAATATTTATATCGACTGGCCAGACAGAGAGGCTGAGCGGGGAAGTATGTACTACAGGCTAGGGTGATAAAAGATGCAGATGGAAATGCATTTCCTAGGGAAGAGAGTATTTTGAGAAAGTGGAGGGAGTATTTTACAGAGCTGATGAATAAAGAAGATGAATGAATCTCGTAAGCAACTCAACTCTCTTCAGAAGAGATGAAGAGATACTCTCTTCATTCCTTCTGAAGAGAGTTGAGTTGCTTACAAGATCATTTAGAAAGTAAGAGGATGCCTGATGAATGGGGAAAGGTGTTTTAGCTCCAATTTTTATAAAACAGGGAATATATGCAGAGCTGTAGCAACTACAAAGGCATAAAGCTGATGAGCCACACCATGAAGTTATGGGAAAGAGTAGTGGAAGCTATGTTGAGAAGAGAGGTGACGATCTGTGAGCAGCAGTATGGCGTCATGTCAAAAAGGAGCACCACAGATGCAAGGTTTGCTTTGAGAATGCTGATGGAGATGTACAGGATAGAAAAGGTCAGAAAGAGTTGCATTTTGTGTTGTTAGATCCAGAGAAAGCGTATGACGGTTCCCAGAGATGAAGTCAAGAGTGTCAGGGAAATACGTGAGGGTGGTGCAAGATATGTACAAGGACAGCGTTATTGTAGGTATGACTGGCTGATTTAAAGTAAAGGTGGGTCTGCACCAGGGATCTGCTCTTAGTCCCTTTCTGATTACAGTGGTGATGGATGGGTTAGACAAGCATCCTGGAGCTGCCTGGCAGGAGAATAAGAGGAAGGCTCAAGAGGAGGTTTATGGATGTGATGAGGGAGGACATGCAGGAGGTTGGAGTAACAAGGGAAGATGTGGTAGACAGAGATAGAGTCTAGTCCGCTGTGGCAACCCCTAACGAGAGCAGCCAAAAGAGGAAAATGATATTAAACCTTTAAGAAAAAGGGCTAAAAAATTGGGAGACGTGCAATAGTTCAATATCTGTGAATTTTAAACATTCAAAAAAATTTTACACAGTTGTACATCGGTGAATTGTATTTTGCATTTGTGAAATGTATATATATTATTATGTGTCTTTTGTGTGAATTATTAATGAGACTGTTTTGCTTCCAAAGAAACCAGTATACCCAGAGGAATCCCACCAAGCATGGTAAGAAAATACAAACTCCAGACAAACAGATGCATTTATAAATGCAAAAGATAATTAATTTTTAAAAATCTTGAGAGTCTGGCAATACATGAATTACAACACAAAAGTATCGGCATAAGTAACTTAATCGATTTTTTCCCCATCTCTATTATTTACCAGTAATATAGGCATGTAAGCATAGTATAATTCTTTATTCATGTCTACTTCCCAAATATGACCACATATTTTGCTTAGTATGCATACAGGTAAAAAAAATAATCAGATTGTGGTGCTATGACCAAAGACAACTCCTTTATAAAATAAATATTATAGAAGGTCATCCTTCTTCGTCTTCATCGTTGTTTAACAGTGGTTGGAATCTAAGAGTTTACACTACAGCCAGTTGTAAGTCCCATCCTCCCTCATGTTCTCGGCCTTTTAAAGCTGACTTCCCAGTCCAGACATCCTGAAAATCCTTCACGATGTAACATCTTTTTGATATACACATGATCATGATGAATGCAAATTATTCTGACATTATCCGGTGAACCCTAGGGACTTTGTGATGCATGCATGCATGAATGAATTAACTACTTTCGATTGTATACAATAGACAGATTGTACAGCCACATGCAGAGTGTTAGTTCCTTACCTTTCTCACACTGTGAGCCGTGCTACTTGCTGCAGGTTTTGAAGGAAAGCTCGGCTTGTACTTTGCATTTGCTCCTGCTGCAGTATGGGATTGGGGTTGACATGGCTTGTGTGGTGCAGTTACAGCTTGTGAATGTTGTTGTTGTTGTTGTTGTGTTCCCTGTGCAAGTCTCTCAGCTCTCCTTGCCAGTGCTCTCTGTCTGTTCTCCTCGATTTTCCTCTGCTGTTCTGCTGTTAGATTGCTGCTCGACATGTCTACAGAAATCAAGTCAACTAAACACCAGTCCTGTCTTCTGAGAAGCAGATGTCTCCATGAGTTGAGCCTGATCTCGCTAATAACCTTAACAACACATTGGAATTTTGCTAGCATTAGCTCAACATGGTTGTCTAAGAAAGAAATGACAGACTGATTATAAAACTCATTAATCTACATGGCATTTTCATACATATGGATGGAGCTGGTCCTCCACCTATCTTAGCTAGATTATCTACTTTTAGAATTACAGCTCGCAAATAACGGTTAAAAACAACAACTAATTCGATTCGAAAACCGATTCTTGTTTATACCCCAGGACGTGAATGTTCTACAGTAACCGATAAACAACGGTTATCACACATACCCCCTCCTTACTTAGCGTGTTTGCTAATCCTTCTTGCTCTGAACGTCAACTTAAAGCGCGTGACGGGCAGAAATGACGTAGCAAAACGTCCCTGCTACCTTTGATACGTCAACGCGTCCGCCATTTTGGATAGGGCAGTTTCAAGCGAAAATCAATGCGTGTCTATAGGGAGATCTTCACGTCCACCTGATAAAAGTGACAATACCTCGCGTTAATTTATATCTGAGTCGATGTAAAATGTAAATATATATATTCACACAATATTAAATAAAATTATAACTAAGTCAAATTGTTAGAAATACGAAAAAAACACTCATATCAGATGTTTTGTGTTTTACTTTCAGTAAAAAAAATTTTACCCAAAGTACCTGATTTTTTTGAGTTTCCATTGACTGTTTAAATTATTTAATGACAAATACACAATGTCTATGTTTGGTGGGTTTCCTTCCTGTACTCCGGTTTCCTCCCACAGTCCAAAGACAGTGGTCCATCCGTTCCACACTCAGTTTTAATGCAGGCTCCTGATGTAACCCTCCTGTTTTATGGGGATAATCAGTGGCAAAGGTTTGGGCATTGGGTGGAAATTAAATGCATGGCAGTCAACAAACCTACCACTGAGCCATCAATGCCCATAAAGGATTAAATAAACTAAATGAAACATTATCAAACATATCTACACAGAACACACTTACACACCTACATCTATCCTTCATGAAAACACATATTATATGTAAAACAGGACTGGGAATTCTCTGGTTTTGCAGTATTACATCCAAACACAACACAATTTATTTAGTATAAATCTGATTATACTTTTAATTTAAAACATTTTAATTGGTTAAATCAGGATATATTCCTTTTTAAAGGCACTGATGCTATTGATGTATCTGGCTTAGCACTGTAGCATTTAGCCACCTAGTCACCAGTATATAAAACAAATGAACATCACACTGTAGCATGGTAATGCACCTTCACTGAAACCGAGTGGCCCAAACCTGTTTCAGCAATGACATTGCATGAAAATGTTCATAATGCTATAGTTCAACCCCGCTGAACATCTTTGGGATGCACTGGTATGCCCACTGTACCTCAGGCTTCCTCACCCAACATCAGTTCCTGACCTTACTAATGCTCTTGTGGCAGAATGGACAACTCTCAAAGCCATGCTGTGTTACAGTGCCGTGAAAAAATATCCCATTATATTATTATATTTCATTTAAATTTTTTTTGCAAATTTGCAAAAAAAAAAAAAAAAAAACTTAAATGACTGAGATCATAAAAAAAATTACACAAGGATAACCTAAATAATTAAAAAATCTAGTTTTTAAAGGGAAAGGCTCTGTTAAAGCCATTAATTGATTTTTATTGACAGAGAGAAAGAATACAACAAACATAAAATTTTTAAAAAAGCCTTAACCCTTTGTTGCATCATGATCACCTAGGCAACCAAACTATATTAGCAAGGTAAGGGCTCATGCAGCAAAGGGTTAACTATTGGAGGTACTTCATGGCTGAAGTATGTAGCCTAAAGTGCATAGTCAAGAAAAGAAAAAATCTAAGTCCATTGTTGTTAAACCTTCATAAAATGCCCCAGCTCTGTAATCAGGTATATAAGATTATAAGATTATAATCAGGTATATAAGATTGCCTCCTTTATATGGTTTTATATGGTTTTATATTGAACACCGAATGAATTAATGAATCGATGAATTAATCATTTAATCAATTTGAAAATATATGTAATATGTAAAAGTCACAATTTGCATAATCTGATAATATTTTTATCGTTGATGATGTTATAATTATTACTATTATTATAAGTAGTAGTAGTAATAGTAGTAGTAGCAGGGGCACCCTCCGCTCTTAATTATTTGTTCACCTTTTATACCACTTAAAAAGGTGTTTTATACCACTTAAAAATAATTAGAATTTTCTAAAATTACAAATTACATATACATAGGATAGCATACAACTGTTTTCAGAAGTAAAAGAAATATTCAAAGGTAGAAATTGCAATTCTTCTAAATTAATAAATTACTTCTCGGTACTTCTCGGATAAACATTTCTTAAAGCAGCCCTTCAGAACTCGTGTTTTACATGCAGTGTAGCTTAGTGGTGTTAGGTCTTGTCCTACGGGATTGGGGGGGCCTGGGGTCTATCACAGGCAACTTTTTTGGCCACCCCTACAATCCATAAAAAAAAGAACACACACACACACACACACACACACTACAAGGAATCTGGAAACACCGATTAACCTAATCGGCATGTCTTTGGACTGTGGGAGTCAACCAGAGGAAATCCACCAAGCATGGGGAGAACATGCAAACTCCACGCACACAGACACATGGAGGTGCAAGGTCATAGTGCTAACTACTGCACCACCATGCCGCCTTTGATATTATAATTATAAGTAGTAGTAATAGTAATATGTATGTATGCACATATGTTTTTAGGTTAGTTGTCTTTTTTTATTGTTTTACATATTTTTAATCTACATGGTGGGGGAAAAGGTCTGGACCTATTGGCATTTTTCTTCAGATATGAATTATAAATAAAAAAAAAAAAAACATTTTCAGACCAAAGATGGCTTTAAAACTGGAGCTCAAATAGGAGAAGACCTAACACCATAAGATTCACTGTAGGTTAAACATAAGTTCTGAAGGGCTGCTTTAAAAAATCTTTATCTAAAGTACCGAGAAGTAATTTACAAATTTTGAAGAATTGCCATTTCCACCTTTGAATATTTTTTCCTACTGTTTGTGCTATTCTACGTATATGTAATTAGTAATTTTATAAAGTTTTACTCATTATTTTATAGGCTACACATTCCAAAGAACATAGTCTTGGTGCATGCCTATTTATTAACTTATTTATTTATTTATTTATTCACATTTCCTGGCTGGCCCCCTCTTGCATCACGGAGGCTGGTGTGACGTCGCTGCTCGGCTCGGGATCTGTCCCGGGAAGCCGTGGTGCTGAATCCGCAGCGACAGGCGGACAGGCTGCAACAGCACAACCAGCCGAGCCTCTAGCGCTGTCTGTGCCTGGATTATCAAAGCTTTCTGACTCGGGGGGGAAAGCCGCGGGTTGGAGACGGGAAGAGGATGTGCACGGATCGAGGCGAGCTTCTGCAGAACGACACCTGAAACAGCCTGTGCGTGAATATTAACGCTGTGCACAGGATAAGCCGGGCGATGGAGTAGGAGATGCAGCAAAGAGCAAAGATTAGGCTTCATACAGATGTGCTGGGACAAACCAGGCTCTTTTAGCTGATAAGGACATCATTGTGCGCTTGAGATGCCAGTCTGCATGGAGTGATCGCTTGGAGACATTTCCAGCCCGCAAATTCTTTTACGCAGCATGCAAAGATCACACAAAAAGCATGCAAAGATGCACAAAAACATCAGATTTATGTGTATTTTTCTTATAAGTGAGTGTCTTGCTTTATAGTTTGCATCATTTGTGGAAAGACAGGTGAGTCAGATTTCTTAATTTGGCTTATATCTAATAGCTTAATACACGGCTTCTGAATTAATATTTGATAAATGAGTGCAAAAATGTAAAAATTAAAAAGGCTATCAGTTCTAATGATAAAAAAAAATTAAAAGGTCTACTGGAAGATGTTTAAAAAAAACAAAGCACAAAGTTTAATGGATTTCAGGACCATCAGGAGATCTGTGGTTGCTTTTTGACTGAGGGCAGCATAAACTTTCCATATCTCCAGGAAGGCAGAGTGTCCAGAGTCCCCCCGCAGGCTGATCTCTTTTCTTCTCGATGCAGTGCGGCCACAGCATGCTGAAGGGCCGCTGCTGCTGCGTGCTCTTCCGGGACCTGCAGTTGCTGCTGCTCAGGGACATGAGCGGACACCGTGACACAGAGGCCCCCAGCACTCAGACCAGGGCTACAGAGGACTCAGTGCTGGACACGGCGGTGGCAGAGCTCTCCAAAGATAAACGGGATGAGCGCTTCTCATTCATTAGCTACGCTGAAGGCACGCCGGTGTGCAGGATCTGTTTCCAAGGGCCCGAACAGGTACACTTTTCAGAACCATTCACTGGACCATTCAGAATCATTTGTTTAATTAAATATTCGGCGGCAAAAGGATGCTTAACAATGCTTTTCCTTGTTGCTGAGCTGGTACACTTAATTTTATATATATTTATGGTACACAGTTGGATCCTAACCACCTTTAAAGGTAGGCTATACCAGATGTTCCATTCAACAGGTAAAAGACACATAGCCTACAAAAAGTACAAAAGTTGCTTCGAGGCACCAAGAAATGCACAAGGGATAGTACAGTTCAGCACACTTTCTCCCACACTATAATTTTTGTACACTAAGACACATTAACTATCCAGTGAACCCTTAAAACCTTTTTCTAATGGTGTTTGTGCACAGTCAAGGTTCAAATAAAACACAAGCATAATTTCTGTTAATTACTGTAAATCCTCCAGATGCCCTGTGGTGCACCACGTAGGGCAAGTGTTAAATCATTCATGGAGATAGATAGGAGCTTGTCTTAGAGTTCATAAGAGAGTGTCGGAGGAAAGGGCTTTTAAGGACTCACTTTTAGACATAAGAAGTACATTAAATGGTTTTAACTGTATCCAGTCATCCTTGTATGTGAAATATACTGCTGTGTAATTCAACATAGATCCTTCAGAGGCTTCTCCAGGGAGACAAACCACTCACTCTCATCATCTTACTTACTCATCGTCTATACCGCTTTTTCCTGTATTCAGGGTCACGGGGACCTGGAGCCTATCCCAGGAGGCTTAGGGCACAAGGCGGGGTACACCCTGGACAGGGTGCCAATCCATCAAAGGGCACACACACATACACTCACACACTCATTCACACACTACAGGCAATTTGGGAACACCAATCAACCTAACCTACATGTCTTTGGACTGTGGGAGGAAATCCACCAAGCATGGGAGAACATGCAAACTCCATGCACACAGAGCCGGGAATCGAAACCAGACCCTGTAGGTGCAAGGCGAAAGTGCCAACCACTACACCACCGTGCCGCCAGAAACAAACTAAAGACATAAGGTTCCAACCCCTTTAGGAAAGAAGTGAGTAAAAAGTAAAAGTATATAAGTATTATTGGCTTTCTAAAGGATTTTTTAAGCTTATCTAATAGAGAGTCACTGCTGTGGACTTCTCCATAGAACCTTCAAGGGTTTCCATAGATTGCAACAATAAGAAGGACAAGAATAAAATAGGTTTTCTCTAACAGATAGAATATATAAAACATTTTGGACTGTGTATAAAACTATAAAAGGTCCCAACCCATGCAGGACACTAAAATAGCAATTAAAAGCTGGATATTTTAGGATTCTCAGCTTCGTAAATGGTCTGGAAACTTACTGACCTGGCTAGACCATTCAACCCAAAAAGATGATTAACACAAAAACATTAAGCTTTCATTACAAAACATTCATTGTTAAATAGAAAATATAGCCATGCTTCACGAGCATGCTATAGAGTATAGGTATAGAATGGTCATGAAAGCATTCTATACAATCGAGTGTACTGTATATTTGTGAGCTTGATGTGTAACTGGGTATTTTGTTCTCTTTATGCTCAGAAGAAATGATTAAACCATAATAAATTATGATTTTTGGAAAATCTAATGGTTCAGATTGTTACTGCAGTCAGTTAATTAATTAGTAACATTGTGAACAAAATTGTTCAAACTCTTACCCCCCTAACGTTTACATATTGATCCATCTGGCAGCTGATCTGATCTGGTAAGTGATCAGTTCTCTTTTCCTGTGTATCTATGAATTAGATGTATTTAATAATTTCGTTATGGCTGAAAAATGTTGGATAGTGCATTTACAGTACTGAATGAGGGAGCTATGTGACGTGAAAGAAAGCTGCAGCTTTGTGTCAGCTCTGTCATTTGATCTCAGGCTTCACATGCACAAAAAAGGAAGTAACCTGATCCTATTCAGCAGGAATGGATACGATACTCTGCTGGTACACATGCTGCATGAGGTAGCAGTTCTAATAGCAAATAAAACTTATAACGTGCTTGGTTGGGTATATATATATATATATACATCTTAATGGATCTCATGTTTAAATTCTCTACGGAGGATTTATGCACAGCACTGTGCATAAAAGAGAAGCGTGGAAGGAGCGTTTCGTGACGTGTTCTACAAACCAATCATTTTCTTCTGTCTCTCCAATTATGAGATAGCAACCTGAAGCACCTGGGTTGTGTTATTCTGGAAGCTCACTAGATTCACTGTTGGAGCACTAAATACAAATAGGAGCTGTCTGCTGCACATAACACAACCCAGAGATATTAGGTCTCCCTACAAAATATAATCAGTCACACAGCATAAAAAAACAGCATAGTAATTGTGCTATTGTTGCTGCTGATCCAGAGAAATAGAGCAAACAGAGTCTGTCTGGGGATAATAAATTGACAGAAAGGAAGGCTTGGATGATAAGTATTTCTGGGGAAACTCTTGTGTAATGAATGTCAATCTTAAACTGGTATCCGATGGAAGATATCTGATGTTTTTGTAAGCAGAGATGCTGACAGGAAATGTAAGCATATTTTTTTTTATGCATTGCTTGTTTAGTAGTTATACCAATACATTCATGTAGGCTATAGATATTTATATTATTTTATTATTTTATTTTTAAAGGTAAATTTAGGTGGGTGTGGCCTTTTCCCCCATGATTAAAAAAAATGTGCATGGCACTGGTTTTTAAATTCTGTTCATTCAGTTATTATTTTTGTTCATAATTGCCTGCTATACTTTCTAAAAAATATTTCCAAAGATATAAGCAAAACCGGTTTTAGTCAAATTTTGATCAGCAGGTAGTTACAACAAACAATGAATAAATGATTGCTGCAAATGCATTGCATTAATGTGGTCTTTCAGTCCCGTGAGCTTCATATCCACATACTCGTCTGCTCAGTCACACCCACGTGAATGTAAAAACCTAATAATCACTAAATTTATTACTTTTTTTTTGCTCATTCCTAATGCACTTACCTGAACCCATGTGGCATGAATAGCTTGCCTCCTGTTTATATCTGTAGTTCTGTATGTGTATGAGGTTTAGAACATGTCATCTGTCCATTCTAAACAACATATTCGTATTGGGTTACGTTCCTTATGTAAACACTGAATCCCCAGTGGAATACACAAAAGAAATGATAAATAAACTGGCAACTGAGTAAATTGTGTCAGTCATAATAGCTATGACACAATGCACAGTCTTGTCCCAGATCCCATTTCAACTCTGCTTTAATTTAATATCTGTTCGTTCATGTATCAAACGTGAACCATACCGCAATAAACACATATTAAATCTCATATGACATGTCATCCTATAACACTGACACGCTATAACTCTAAATATGTATCACGGTTGTTGCAAAGATCTCATATCCGTTATCTGTGTGTATGCAGCTACTAGTTACCGGAAAACATAATAGTTACCAAAAGGTACATATACAGTAGCATTAATAATTCAAGTAACTCAAGCAGCTTTATCTTTATTATTTTATTTATATTTTTCTTTATTTGTATTATTTTGATATTGTATTATTTATTTAAATATCCATAAGCAATGCAAGAATAATGCTGCGCTTCTTGGCAGCATACAAGGGGCGTTCAAGTCAATCCGGGACTTGTGATGAGATTTCAGAACATATACAGAAGACGTCAAGCACAGTACGGTGATGAGACTTTTAGCCGCAGTAAAATATTAAATGGTGCAAACGCTTTTTTTTTTTAAAAAGGCCATACATCCATCCGTGCATGGCAATCCCAGCCGAGGTGGCTCGGAGCCCACTGCCACCGTTTCTGTAAACTTTCAGCAAGTGGAGCGCCTGATCCTTGAAAATCTAAGGATTAATTGTCGACAACTTGTAGAAGAGATGCATCGTTCAGTGGGACTAAGAAGATTCAGAAGATCCCAGGTTCAAACCCCACAACCACCAAGTTGCCACTGTTGAGCCCTTGAGCAAGGCCCTTAACCCTCAACTGCTCAGATGTATAACGAGATAAAAGTGTAAGTCGCTCTGGATAAGATTGTCTGCCAAATGCCTTAATGTAGATGTAAAGGAAGTCTTATCTGGGAATCATTGCAACTTCTGCCGTACATTCCTTACTTCACTCCAAGCGATTTTCACATGTTTGGGCCATTAAAGGAGTTCCTGGGCGGCTGGTGTTTCAGACGTGAAGCGGGCAGTACAATCTTACCTTTTTACCTCATAAGTGTTCTGTTATTCTGCACAATCAAAAGTCTTTGTTTGACTTAAACACTCTTCATAATTTCCATTGCAGCACACATGTCTATTTAGAAACAGTTCTGCGCTTTATAAATCCTAAGACAATCGTTATAAATCGCAATCCACAAACAGAATAATAACAATACTGTAATGTTCAGTGTTCATGAGTGTGCATGACATCTCCTGCGGTCATAACAGTACATTCAGTAAGCAAACAGCAAGATGTCTATACTCCAGCGCCCATTATAACACGAGTCTGCATTCCACTCCAACGCTACATTAAATTCCCCTGTACAGTGCCCTCTGCCCTCCCAGCAAATCAGTGATGGAAAAATTGATTTCACTACAGCTCAGGGCTCTTCTCATGTGGATTTTTGCCTGCCGAGCACACTGCTGAGCTATTATGTGCCGAAGGTGTCCCTTTTGCTGATATATATTCTACTTTGTCAATGGTAACACATGTAATTCATAGCTTCTCTCTGCAGTGTCACGGACAAAAGTGACATTGACACAATTACTGTATGACTTCCAACTGTACCATAATTACATGACTATTGATTTTTACAGTACAGGGTGACTCGATTACAACACATTTTGACCCACTTGTGGAAATGTTTAAGCACCAGATAACATGACAGTGACATGACCTCTATACTGTATATTTATAATGTGAGTATTCTGTATTGTGTGGATATTGGCTCACTACTTAGGATATGTTTCTGAAAGATTTCTGGTTCAACTCTTGGAAATAAAACGCAATAGTATGTGCAGTTCCTCTTCATCGTCTGTCCCGCTTTATCCTGTATCCTGGATCCCGCGTATCCCTGGAGACTTAGGGCACAAGGCGGGGTATAACATAATGTCTTCTGTTATAATTTGTTAAGTTTAAATTATGTGGAACATTCATCATGTCAGTCCCTGTGAATCAGCTGGTAATATTGCAATAATAATAATAATAATAATAATAATGATGATGATGTATTCGACCGAGTGCTTTGACATAAACCTGTGAGTTGAATTACAGCTAGTACAAGCTGTCAGATCTACTGTTATAAAAAAAAATTAATCAGCACCTCCAGACAAATTAGATTGGAGAATTCAACCGTTCTGTGGAATAAAAGGATATACAGCACGCTGTTCTAATTTTCTGTGGGAATTTCATGCTTAACAGCTGTGTCAACTCAACATGTACGGTTCAAAGCATGGATTCAAAAGGAAGCACAGATTCAATAATGGCCTGAAAGCCGTGTCTGAATCGTAGAGAAATTCAGTTTTGATTGAAGCTTCTAAAAAATAAGTATATACTGTATGAAATGTAAAGACTTTTTGGGGAGTTGGACCATCATATAGTCCTATCATAATTATAATTGATGCATATTACAATACATTTTCCTTACACCCTAATATATTTCATTAATTCAGTAAAGCTGCTTTGTAAAAATTGCTTTCGTTTTGAACTTCCAGGGTCTGGTTTCCATTTCCGGGTATCAGTTTCCTCCAGGTACTCTGGTTTCCTCCTACAGTCCAAAGACTTGCAGATTAGGCTAAATGGCATTCCTAAATTGTTTGAATGAGTGTGTGTGTGTGGGGGGGGGGGGTCCTGCAATGGATCGGCACCCTGTCCAGGGTGTACTCCACCTCATGCCTGGGTATCATCTCCTCTTTCCTAGAATAGGCTCCAGGGCTTGCTACTCTGTATACTGGATAAAGCGGTATAGACGATGAGTGAGAAAGTGAGTGAATATCATGGTTCTTTTTATAACAGTATATTGGATTCAGGATCAAGGATTTGATTCTTGCCACGTGTGGTATCTATGGAGTTTGCATGTTCCCCCTGTGCTTGCTGGGTTTCCTCCCACAGTCCAAAAGACATGCATTTAATTTCCAAACTTAGTGTGTAAGTGAGGTGTACCCCATCTCACACCCCGAGTTTACTGGCATAGTCTCCAGGCATTACCCCCCACCCTTCCCAATGCTGTACAAGATAAGTGGTATAGTGAGTGTACAATATATCTGTCTATGTTCAATTCTAAGGTATATGACTGTGCATGAGTCTGATATGTTTTAGCCTTCTATTTTACTGACTTGTCTTCATCTGCATTTAGATAGCTACGAAAGCATGCCTTGTTTCTAATGCCCCAAAGCATCCCAAAATTCATATGAGAACTACAGTACAGCTTTCAGTTAATCCAAACCTAGGCAGACTCACAGTGACTAGAGTTAGAGCTTTCCCTTCATTACATACCCTGTATGTCACTCCATTATGAAGTAAAGTTTGCGATAATTCATAATTCATTAAGCTGCACCATTGATAATCTTTATGAAGAGATTTTTTTATTAGTACACCTGCGATTCTTGAAATATTACAGCCACATCAGGTCACTGCAATGCCTCTGCTCACTTACTTGCAGGAGGTCATTAACTAACTTGTCAGAGATATTTACGGAGAGAGAGAGAGAAAGAGAGAGAGAGAGATTGTGTGGATGTGGAGCAGTTTTTTAGTGTTGCTGTGAGAATGAAATGGCGGCTGCTCACCCTCTGCCCCAATGTCAGTGGATGGAGGTGGATTAGCTTGGGTGTCTGGCTGGACTCCCTCTTTCCCCCTGTGCTTCCTTTCTCCCATTGGTCAGTTC
Organism: Clarias gariepinus; assembly: GCF_024256425.1. Lineage (NCBI taxonomy): Eukaryota > Metazoa > Chordata > Actinopteri > Siluriformes > Clariidae > Clarias > Clarias gariepinus. Next base: position 30,885,688 of record NC_071104.1, on the reverse strand, counting down.
AGCTCTCCTCACATCCTCCTTCCATCGTTCTCCCACCGCGTCCATCTGCACACGAGCCTGTTCCTGTACTCCTGCTCACTTGCTGTTTCCTCCTACTACTGCAAATCAGGTGTTACCTCTTTATCTAATACTCAGGGTTAGTTTGAAATTAAATTAAATGGTAAAGCTACACAGATTGTGACCCAGGTCACATTTGCCCAAAGGTTAAATATGTCTTTCATTCAATATCGGCTCACATTACACCTTTATTTGAAATGAGAACACATTTCTGGTTAATTAATTATTGGAAATGTTTTTTTTTTTCTTTTAAACTCTATATGTTCTATTCCATTTGAATGTTAAATAGTGTTTTAAACAGTGGGCATTGTCATAAAGCTGCATTGCAGAAATCCAGATTCCACTATGGATCGTTAATGAGCAAGAAGCCAGAGGCGACAATGACAAGGAAAAACCCCCCGAGATGACACAGGGGAGAAACCTTGAGAGGAACCAGTTTTGAAAGATACAATAGCGCGTCCTCTTCTGTGTGTCACATGGATAGTGGGAATATAAATTATTGTTCATCTAAAAATTATTGCTACTGTACATTGCCAAATTGTAGTGTGTGTTAAAAGGATTTTCCGTATGAGAATCGAGACGTTTCTGGTTATAGCAGCAGGTGTTGCAATATTCAAGTGAAATTATTTACTGAAGAATGTGTAAGGGGGGATTGTGTTGGGAAAGTGAAAAGATTTAGGAAATCCATGCGAAGTAGATTCTTCAAATGGAAGTAGAGCATTAGGATGGATCAGGCAGGTTCAGAGTGGAAAGAGAATCAGGAGTATTGGAGAACTTACAAATCGAGTAAATGCATATGACAAGCTGTAAGTAATAAGTTTACATTTGTAATTCATTTATTTAAGACTCCGGTCCGTTTGATTCGTACCATTTTTTTCCAGATCAGAAATGACCAGAGTTTCGTAGGAACAAAACATGACGCTGTGATGTCATGCCGTTTAAACATAACCGAGAGAACTCTACGGTGTTAAAATTACCAAAGCTCACTATTAAGTTTATGGACTGCACTTTTTTTTCCCTCTAAGTAGTAAACACCACCAAAGCCTCTGTAATCCTATTTTACCCGCAAAGCTATACACACATTTTAATGAGCACTGCACCTTATTTCTTTTTGTCGTTTAGAGATCCCAGGGTACCAATAACCGACGTATAAGTTACACTGATTGCTGGTTTGGGTTTTATGATGTACGGTTTCTGCGGTGTTACAGTATGCTTCACATCCATTAGGTCGTAACTGTTGTTTCAGCATGAAGATGAAATTATTGGTAGGCAGTGGGACTGTTCATTTTGTGCGTATCTCTTTGAGAGCATAGGGAAAGCACACTGTGTTTCTGAGTGTACATGTTGCTCTGTGGGAAGGTGGAGCGTTTGCGCTGAGATGACCACTCCGACTGTGCAGCACCTGTTCCTAAGTCTGGTCTCCACTCTGAGCTCTCAGCCAGAATGGCCTGGAGATTTCAGCCTGGGACTGAGTCATTTACAAATCTACAAACAACAGATTTTCTCCATATGTTTCCCTGTATGATAAAAACATATATTACTATTATTATAATTTGAATAATCATATTTTTTTTAATTATAAAGAGAAGCATACAGAGAAAATCTGTTGTTTGTACATTGCATAATATTACAGAGCATTTGTTTCTTTATGAACTGGTCAATTTAGAAACAGTGAATAATTTAACACTGTGATTTTCTTTCCAGCCTGTCTTTCTAACTTAGTTTTTTTCCCTGATTTTCTACCTAATTTAGTCGTATTCAATTTTCACATGTCAGTAGGGTACTCCACTACTACCAGTCTGGTCATGTGAACCCTGAACCCTGTGACGCCAGCCGACCGTATCATTTCAAAACTGCTCATCCACGCAACATTGGGAACAGAGCTATCCAATCCTTTTGCTTGCGTGAGTTAACAGGCACCTATGAACGCTAAGTGCCTCTCATCCCATCCCACCCCCCTGAAAGAGCTCTAGGTCCCCGGCTGAAGGAGGTTACAGCATCGCCCAGGAATCGAACTAGCAATCTCCGTATATTAGGGCAAGCACTTTACCACTGCGCCATTTGTTTACGCTGCGTTGCACGTCTTTCATCGTCAGCCAAATATACCACCTCCCGGTAATAGGAGAGTGAAACCACAGATAATAATAATAATAATTTACACACAATAATTTTAAAGTAGATTATTACATTGAAATTAAATTATTACATTTTAAAGTTAGAGGCCACCTAACTGTTATAATATTGCTTTTACTTACTGTTTTGTAAGAAAGCTCAGGCAGGTAACTAAGTACTGCAAAAGTTTCATTAAATTCTGTCTGGTTGTCGATTTAAGATGCGCTCACAGTTTCATGCATGCACAGTACGCTGTCAAAACTTGCGGTTTATAATCTGGCACAGAAATGCTCATAATTTTACTTATTCTCACTGTTTTGATTTCATTTATTGCGCAGGTTTAACTTTAGGCAAATACAGAAGGACTGGCAAAGTTTCATTCAAATCTGTCCAGGCAGTTTTGCGTGATGCTGTGACAAATCTGACTGGACAGACATACAAACATACAGACAGATGTTTTTCTGAGACCGGTTTTAGGTCCTTCAATGTATGAAACGTAAAGTTATTATTAAAAGAGCATTAGTTCTGACCAATGTGCAGACAAGACCTTTATCATATTCATATACAGTGGGGCAAAAAAGTATTTAGTCAGCCACCAATTGTGCAAGTTCTCCCACATCTCCCAAAAAGATGAGAGAGGCCTGTAATTTTCATCATAGGTATACCTCAATCCCAAACACACCATCCGGGGAATCAAGGAGAAGAAAAACCATAGAAAATCTTTGGAGGGAGTTAAAGGTCTGTGTTGCCCAGCGACAGCCCCAAAACATCACTGCTCTAAAGGAGATCTGCATGAAGGAATGGGCCAAAATACCAGCAACAGTGTGTGAAAACCTTGTGAAGACGTACAGTACAGAAAACGTATGACCTCTATCATTGCCAGCAAAGGGTATATAATAAAGTAGTGAGATAAAATTTTGTTATTAATCTAATACTTATTTTTCACCATATTTTGCAAAAAAAAAATTTTAAAATCCTACAATGTGGATTTTTTTTTCTTATTTTGTCTTTCATAGTTGAGGTATACCTATGATGAAAATTACAGGCCTCTCTCATCTTTTTAAGTGTGAGAACTTTCACAATTGGTAGCTGATTAATACTTTTTTGCCCCACTGTAGATGTAGTAGGGGGTACATTTAGCTTGGCTTTATGCTATCATTAGCTTTATTATGTTCTCGCCCCAAATGATACATTCTCTTCAAATCCTTTTCTTTCTTCTTCAATAAGGAGACCTACTGAAAGTCTCTCCTCCAGGAAATCCGGAGTTATTGGAAAATCTGGTTCTGATTTGAGACATAGCCTTAATTTCTTTCTTAAATACCAATGAATCATTGGCACTTTTATGTTTTTAGGTATATTGGTTCATTCATAAAATAGTGATGCTCTGACTGCAGAAAAAATTTCCAATTCAATTTTATTTGTATAGCATTTTTAACGATTGACATTGTCGCAAAGCAGCTTTACACAATCAAAAGAATTATTTAAGTTTGTATGAGATGTGAACATGTATGAATCAAAATGACACCAGGACGAGTCAGATAGCTTCAGGGGGCAGAGGGGGTCTGGATCACTGGCAGCTCAGAAGCGACATGTACAGTATAGCTCGAGAGAGAGAGTGAGGACCAAATAATAATCTTTTAAAATAGTTTTCTAGGTAGTGTGTAATTCCTATTTAACATGTGCAAATCTAATTCTCACAACCTCACAACGTTAGAGCAGACAGAGCATTGACAAGTGCCTGACAAAATGACACAAGTACATAAACACAAAGAAATCTAATGCTAATTCTAATGCACATTGCCTTCATCCCTGTTGCTTTTTTGCTTTTTGCCAAAGAAGCTTGTAGAGTCGTCTCATTCATTGTGATGATGTTTCGCCGAGCTTTAATGTTATGGCTGTTTTTTAAATGTAAAAATTGCAAGAACATTCCTAGTTTCAATCCAAACTTCCTTACTGATTTTGGTTAAGGTTGAAAAATGAAAAACGTCTACAATAAAAAAAACAAATGTACTGTAGTTACCTTTGTAATTCACTTGCCATGAATTATTAAGGGATTGGGGGGAAACTCACTGTAATTCAGCCCACTGCTTTTTAAAAATAACAAAAAACATGAGCTTAGTTTATTGTCAATGTTTTCATTGCTACATAATATATTTGGTGAGCAGCGTTTAGTGTGCATCACAAGCGATTCATTAATTCACTGTCCTCGCTGGTGTTCAGTATAACAGAGCACAACTTGTATGTGTGTGTGTGTGTGTGTCTGATTCCAGCTTCTCCAGTGTCTGTAAGCCTATGGTCAATAATTTAAATCATGGCTATTAAACAGAGCAGACAGAAATCCAATTGGTGTAAATGTGTAAATCTCACCACTCTTGGCTTTCTTCCCAGATCAAATCTTATCTGCCAATGTTTCTCAGGTACACGGTTATGAATGCCAACAAGACGAATGCATTAGAGGCACATTACATGATTTAAACAGATGTAGTAAAGAAAACACTCAGCAAGCTATGGGAACGTGAAAATGCATTTTAAACAGCAGCAGCAATAACACCAAAAAAAAAACAAAAAAAAAAACTTACTTCTCTAACAAAATTATTGTAGTGGGAGGAAAGTAATTTAGCTGGGACATTATTCATTGCTCGTTATGCAGATTGTGATCATTTGCACAGAAACTGTATTGATTTTAATGGAAGACAATGATGTGTCTCTCAGGAATTTCGCAGGAAAATCCATAAAATATGTGCAGTCATTCTGGTGGGAGGAAGAGAGTGGGCTAGTTGGTTTTTACAGGCCAGGCAGGAAGTTTAGGGGAGAGAACTATTTGTACTTTCCACTATTTTCAGCTGCATAAACTAGGAGTAATTGAGTTGAGTAACAGAAACTGAATAATTTCCCAATGCAGTGACATTGCGTACATCGCATTTTTATATGTATATATAAAACGCAATGTACGCAATGTCATATATACACATATCACAGTGTATACCTTTTATTTTTTTTAAATCTTACTTTTACAAACATTAGTTGGTAATCCCTTAAACTTACATTTTTTATTATTAAATTGAAGCTTCTTATTTCTAACCACAATGAAACTAACAAAAGATTGTGGTGGATCGATCATAACATCTTTAGTTAACTCACTGGGCAAATAAAAAGCTCCAATCTGTTGCCGAGTCCCATCTTTGAATTCCCAAAAATCTGCCTAGGCTTTAAAGTGGTAGCTAGCATATTACAGTGGGAGATAACACAACTCTAAAATAACCAGTGTTGGGAGACGTTACGTATTACGTTTTAAAGTAACTAATAACATTACAAAATTACTGACTTTAAAAAAGTAATCAGGTACATTACAGCATTACTTTCTGATGAAAGTAACTAATTACTAAAATGAAAACTCCTTTGTGATTCCTCATGCATGTTGTTTCAGTCAAGCCGTCTATAATTATTCTACCATCATCACTTAGCGAAGTTTGGCCCATAATCTGTTAACTACTAATACCCCTATCTCACCTATGGTTTCGCATCATGATTCACCGTGAGTTTTGGCGCTGTGATTAGGTTTTCATCTTTCTGCGCGTTGGCCCTCGCATAGTCGAACCGCATAGGTGAGATAGGGGTATAACAGCAGGAATAACAGAGGGGGGGCGGGTTATTGGGGGCGGGGCTTGTAGGACGGCTTTCACACACACACAGACACACACACACTAACGGATTGGGATTCACTGCTGTCCGGCTCATAGTTTACACAAATTGTCTAAATTACGGATTACATTTTTGAAAAAATAAATGGTCTTTAAATGGCGGACCTAAGACGTTAGATTTCTTCATCAAAAAATACATTCAAGAACTAAAACACCCAACACTGGAAATAAAACACCCAACACTGGAAATAAAACACCCAACACTGGAAATAATATATACTGTATGTAGCCAGCTAGGACTCTTTCTGCTTTTATTAGGGGAATTTTTACAGGTATTCTTTGCAATACGCATCTGGTTCTTGGCACAAGATTATTTGTTTGGGGCCAATCCAAAGGCTTTAGAAACATTCTCCAACATTTTTTCATGTAGTTTAGGGTGGATTATGAGGTATGTTTTTGGATTATGGTCCTGTTATAAAGCCAACTTGCTTTTATCTTCAATTGCTTGACCCATTGTGCCACATTTGTTTTAGGAATTTGTTGATATTTTCTGGAAGTCATTTCTCCATAGGCGGCATGGTGGCATAGTGGTTAGCACAGGGCTCCAGGGTTCGGGTTTGATTTTTGCCTTGGGTCTGTGTGCATGGTGTTTACATGTTTCGATGGGTTTCCTTCAGTAACTCTGGTTTCCTCTTACAGTCCAAAGTCATGCACATTTATGCTACAGTAATTGGCATTCCCAAATTGCCCGTAGTGTGTAAATTTGATGTATGAGTGTGTGCCCTGCAATGGATTGGCACCCCATCCACGGTATACCCTACGTCATGCCCTAGGTCTCCTGGGATAGGTTCCAGGCCCCCACAACTCTGTATACAGGATAAAGCAGTATAGACAATGAGTAAGTGAGTAAGTACAGTAATTCTTCCATCTACTGAATGTTTGCATGTGTTTCCTGCGCCATTGGCTTTCACACAATGTTAATGCATAATAAATCCACAACGATTTTTAACAGTTACCAAGATGTTTTTTTTTTTTTTTTTTTTATCAAACTCTTTTTTTTCTTCCTTTCTCCAAACGTACATTTGGCAACTTTGGCCAATCATTTCCTTTTTGGGTGGCATCAACAAGCCACAGCTGCAGTCAGCAACATTATCACATTATCAAGCAACTAATACTCCACAGTGTACTGGGTTGCCAACGTAAATTACATGAAATATTCAAATCTTGGTTTTGTACCTTCTGTGGTTTGGCCTAACTGTACGCTAATGTAAGTGTTATTAGCATGGACCGAACCATGATGTTTGGTAGGTTTCTGATGTAAAATGTATTTTTTACGTACAAGATTTTAACTTATGACAGGATTAATAGGCTATAACCCCATCATAAGCTGAGAAGCATCTTTAGTTGTTTTGCACTTCAGATGTTAAATTTAGGTTAGGTTTCTTTCTGATGACTCTTCCATGCACACCATATTTGTGCAAACATTGCTGCATACCAGAACAGTGCACCAGCACTACCTTGTCAGCCAAACCTTCCTCCAGGCCCTTTCTGACATATGTGGGTTTTGCCTCACTTTTTATTGGCCAGCATAGTGGTGGTTCCATCTGAAATGTTCTGGGTTGAGCGCAGAAACAGTCATTGGCTCCCACGGTTCTCTATCTATTTTATTTATTTTTTTACTTGGGATTTACTTGTTTTTGGAGATTTCTTAAGAGTATTGTGCTTCTAATGACAATTCTTGACTAAAAAGAACTAAAAGAAGGCAATTAAGGCTTAACAAATAAATACATTTTAACCAGCTGAAAAGGTGTCCAAATGTTAACATGTGCTATAATTGCTGTCATTTTTTTCTAGTGTTTTTCAATTACATCAGTTATAAAGTAATTGTACTTTATAAGAAATCTATTGAAGTGAGGTTATGTTTACTTTTTAACAAATTATGTTGCATAATTGGGATAATAACTCACAATCTCCAGACATGGTGAGGCTCATTAAATGTAAATGTACATGCCTAATAATTTTTTTAAAAAGGCAGTAAGTAGTACGTTTTTTTTTACATACTTTAACTTAGTTGCCTACGGGGTAATTATAATTAAAAACACAATGCTCCGTCTTTGACATCTGACTGTCCTGGGGTACTTATGTACTGTACTTTATATGCCCTCTTCTGACTAAGTGGATTTGACTTGTTATACAAGTATATAAGTCTGAGCCACTGAGATTGAAATAGGTGCACCCTGATCACTTGCTCTGTACATTCATATAGCTGTACCTTTGTGTTTTCTGTGTGTGTCAGGGGGAGTTGCTGAGTCCTTGCCGCTGTAGTGGTTCTGTCCGCAGCACTCACCAGCCCTGTCTAATTAAGTGGATCAGTGAGCGGGGCTCCTGGACATGCGAGCTTTGCTACTATAAGTACCAGGTCATCGCCATAAGCACAAAGAATCCCTTACAGGTAAGTTTCCACTCTCACACACTCTCTCCGCCTCTGCACATTTGAAAAAACATATTGGCCAACATATCCTAAATCAAAATCTACACCAGCCTTCATAGAAATGGAATCTGGGCAGAAGTATTACCCAGTCCCTAGCGTCTTTCAATCTTTACAGGCTGTTCTCCTGGAGACAGTTTATACCTATCCTTGTACCTCTCACGATTAATGATGCTGCTCTACTGAAAAGTTATGACAATTATTTTCCTTTACAAAGAAATGTAATCATTTTCCTTCTCCTTCACTTCTCCAAGTGGCAGGCCATCTCGCTGACAGTAATAGAGAAGGTTCAGATTGCAGCAGCCATCTTGGGCTCGCTCTTTCTAATCGCCAGCATATCATGGCTGGTGTGGTCTTCGCTTAGTCCTTCGGCCAAGTGGCAGCGCCAGGACCTGCTCTTTCAGATCTGCTATGGCATGTACGGCTTCATGGATGTGGTGTGTATCGGTGAGTATAGTTAAATCATTTCCACTCATGTTCAAAAAACTAAATCTAATTTTTTTTTTGTTTGTTTGTTTTTTTTTTTGCACTGGGACACGGTACAGTTACTAATGCAGAACGATCAGGACGGTGGTTGAGTCTCTGCATCTGTTAAACAGCCCCAAGGATTTCCTTGGAGCTTGTTGGGTGGTGACATCAGTTCGTATTTAATGCTAGAATTACATTTAACTTTAACAACAGTAATGTTAAGTTAAAATGAGAGATGAGTTGCTTGAAGTGTCCACCCTGCCTCCTTATGCTTGTGTTACCAGCTGGGAGAGATATCACACAGCATGCATGATGATCTCGGTTTATTATCAGCAAAAATAGCATATTTAAGCCTTTGGCCACATGTCGCATTCATCCATTAAATCAAAAGTACAAAGTCATTAAAAAGGATATGTACTGTAGTTGGATGGAGACCCAAAGACAGATAGACAGACAATAGGAAGGACATTAGCATGTTCCGGGGAGAAAAAAAGTGTTCCGGCGAGCCATATAAGGAATGAGGAAGCACAATAAGGGGATTGTTTCATGGACATATGGCGAAGGACAAAGAGTATGTAAAAGATAAAGGCATAGAAAAGTTCCACAATGTCAGAAATCCCTAACAAGTAAAACAATGGATAAATTTCACTCTCAGCTTTTTGTTTCATGTGATAAATGATTTTACATCATATATGATGGGAATAATCTCAGCACTAAACATTGCTGTGCCACGTTGTCTATTAGAGAACAAACTGGTGCAGTACTCATTTGGTGCAGAACTCATTTCAAATAATAATAAGAAGTATGAGAGCATGTGCATTGAAATGCTTCCATAAATGGGCTCTTTTCACTAAAGGTTGTTAGGTTCAAATGCTGAACGGTGATGTTACTACTTTTAGCTCCAGCCACAACTTCCTTTTTTAGTAGATCTGGTACCATGACAAGACGGGTAAGCAAATTCAAAACAGGCAGTTTGTTAAAGCCACATTTATCATCATACGACATCATACATTGAAACACTCTTTGCTGGAAATGTCTTATAAATCAATTCAGTGCCAGTTGGAAACTGTTGAATGGCATCATTTTGTAGTTGGAATAATGGTATTTAATGAAATGTAACCTTTTTATTCATGGTGTTTTGGGCAAAAAGCTTATTACACAAAAACCTCTGTTTACAGCAGTCCCTTATTGTACCATGTCAGAGATTTATTCATTTTTTAATCATTCATCTTCTATACCACTTACCCTGTTTACAGTATATCCCAGGAGACTTGGGACATAAGGCGGGGTATACCATGAACAGGGTGCCAATCCATCACAGGGCACACACACACACAATACAAGCAATTTGGGAATGCCATTTAGCCTAATATGCATGTCTTTGGACTGCTGGTTGTAACTGGAGTACCCAGAGGAATCTACGCACACAAACCTGATGCGGAAATCGAACCCTCGACCCTTAAGGTGGCGCCTTATATTCTTATTAATATGTAACCCATTAATGCGCCATAATGTGCAGTTTTTCGATAGGCACATGACCCCGCTATTGTAAATAGTATATCATTAAAACTGTTTGTCTATAGGTTACTCGCATGGGCAAATTAAACCTAATGTAAAACCAGATGGTCAGTTACTGGCCAGTTGCTCAGGTTGCTTCTTGAGCTTTATAGCCAAGTAGACACTCCCACTCAAGTGTAGAGTGAATAGACCTGAATGTGTGTGTGTGACTTTTTTTGACAGCTATGATGGAACTAGGACACTTAAAAAAAAAAAAAAAAAAAAAAAAGATAAATTGAAACAGCAGGTGGAACACCAGAAACACTAGCTGAATTGCACCCAGTCAGCGGTATAGTGGGCTAAAATTGACAGGATCTCAAGACACTCTCGCCATCATCCTTACCTGACAGGAATGGTACTGTTATTAAGCTGAGAGAAGGCGTAACCAACTACTAGGAGAGAAATTGCATGTGACCATTTTTTTTATTTTTTTATTTCTTGACTTCAAATCCAAACTTCAAACCCAAGTCTGGAATTTATACTTTAAGTAAAGTTCAAGTAACAGATAAGCAAATTTATGAAAAATGTCCAGATCTCAAGTAGCACATCACTAGTTTCTTCTGTAGAGAAAGAGTATGTGTGTGTGTAAAAAGATAACATAACATTGTATGTGTGTGTGTGTGTGTGTGTGCGTGTGTGTGTCAACCGAGACAGAGACAGATTATGTGTGAGGGACCCTGGGTCAAAGAGTAAAATTGAATTTCAGCAAAGAGGACATTAGGAAGAAATTGGGGTTAGAGTTAGGGCGATCCCACCAGCAGAGCCCAATCCTCAGTCACTGTAGGGATGTGAAAATAATGAAACAAGTATCTCTGATTTCTCGGTTATATTTAAAAACACAGAGCTATTGAATTAATCACTGAATTAATGTCTTGTTCTCAGCTGGAGTTATGTAAACACAGGAAGTGTTAATGAACATAGGGGAATTTTGCTGTGTGTAAGCAGGGATATTGAAAAGGGAGTGTTTTGGCATCAGTTCGGCAACCAAGTCGTCCATATATATGCATGTGTGGATGTGAAATGAAGCAGCTAAATGAGATTGAGGTTGAAGTTCAGCTGTATTCAGCTGTGCATAAGCAGTGAGTCTTTAGTATAGTCATGCTGGTGAGAGAGAGAGAGAGAGAGAGAGAGATTTTTTCCAGTAGCCACGGCACAAATATTAATTTAAAGATATCTAAACTCGGAGAGAGAGAGAGAGATTACTACTCCCTCCTACTACTGCAACATTGGTTCTTTTAAATATGTTAATTATGAATTTGATTATTTTATTATTATTATTATTATTATTATTATTATTATTACATTTGAACATTAATGCCTAATTGATATAACATCTGCATCATCACTGAATAGGCTCACGCCGCTGATTCTGAACCAGTAGTGTAAATTAGAAATGAGCTCTGAGAGTCTCCAGGCTCTTGATATATTCGGCTCAAGCCAAACACCAATTTCATAGAATGCTAAATACGCATAAACACACGCACACACGCACACGCACAAATAGATAGGAGGTAGGGAGTCTTAGCATCCCCAAACACAAACACAAAAAGAAAGAAAGAGATTTACTTAGTCAAGCAAAGCAGAAGGAAAGAGTGAAATGAATGTAGCGGCACACTGATTCCCAAATTAAACAAGGGCTGAGAAGAGTGGGGAAGGAGAGAGCGTGTCGAACCATCAGCGGCGACTGTGGTATGCCTGACTGTGGACGATCATTAATGTTACTCTGCTGGGATGAATGTGGCAGCCTCCAGGCACTTTGTTTAAAAAAAAAAAAAAAAAAAAAGGCAGAGAGAGCTCAGAAGGAAATGGCCACTGAGAGTATATGGAGTGAAGGAACTGGAACTAATCTTCACTGCTATTTTATAAAGACAGAACCATTATTTGAAGACCAAGCTTGTATTGGAAAGCTGGTATAAGAGGCTTTTTTTTTTATCCACAGGACACGTTTCTATTTACATCTCATTATGCTGCAGACTAGTTCACGGAGTAGGCTGGATACTTATATGGAAAATGTGTTATACATGGTTATGTTCCATAAGCGTGATAGAAACTTACTAGATTTATCTTATATTTCCACTTATTCCACTTTCAAATATCAGCTAGCTTCCAGCGTTCTAGGTTTGAAAACCCAAATAGCATAAAATGGAAATCTAGTTTGCTATTGTATGTAGGGTTTAAAATCCCCTGTTCCACACACCAAGTAGTGCCCTTGATCAGGGATTACAGAGGGATTTGGGATTCAGACGGTAGTTAGCTTTGTACCTCGAGTTTTTCATTAACAGAACACCAGAGACAGTACATAACTGACATAACATTATCAGATGTACTTTCACCCATGCTTCAACCAGTAGTTATTAACGGTTGTTAGAAAACCTGTGATGCAGATTGATACATATAGTTTAAAACAAACTACCTGCATTATTATCACCATATATGGAAAGTGTCTCATCCAATCAGATTACTTGGTCGGAACTAACCATTGTATAACCATTAATTAAATAATTAAATAAAGTTTTAATGCATGTTGAAACTTTTAATATAACATACAATAATATGGTACTGCCTGTACCATACTGTACCATACCAACACTAACATATCTATCATGGTAGAGTATCTATGAACATACCATATTACTGTAGGTACCTGCTGGACATTGGTATCCACTTTGGTTAGCTTTGGCCATACATCTTTAATATGCCCTGGTTCTGGACTATCCCCATTTTTTCACATTGTAGGGTTTAGGGTTTTTTTTCCTTCTCTTTTGCATCCACCATCATTCGGAAAAAAAAAGGTTGTTAATTAGCTCATTAGTTCAATTGCATGTGTTGGGAGCTGGGAAAGCACTCTAGTGAGATAAGTAGTGGTTTCTTCAGGACCAAGGTTGAGACGGGTAGTGGTTTCTTCAGGACCAAAGTTGAGATGGGTGGTGGTTTCTCCAGGACCAGGGTTGAGACCGTGGTGGGTTTTCCAGGACCAGGTTTTGGAACCTGTCCTTTAAGTCAAAGGCTTAAAATTTGCTAAATTTACTGCCAATAAAAGAAAACATGTTCAAGGTCCTCCAGGTCCCGGGTTTGATTCCCACAATGGGTCTGTATGCATGGAATTTGCATGTTCCACCACGTGCTTGGTGGGTTTCCTTCAGGTTCTCTTCCCACAGTCCAAAGTGTTCCCAAAATGCCTGTAATGTGTGAATGTGTATGCAAGGTCCTGACTGACTACATCAGTTCCTACATAAATGGATGGATGGATGGATGGATGGATGGATGGAAATACTAGATACATTTAATCCCATATTTTTCTTGCTAAGATGTAATTTTTTCAGTGTGAGAGTGGAAAAACAAAGAAGTGGCTCCCAGTCAGAACAATGTGCAAAATACAAAATATTATGCTCTTTATAATGGTTTCTTAGAAACGCTGCTTTCAGTAAACTCACCTCTGAGTATTAAAGTATGTTTGAGATTATAAACCCCAGCTCTTACCCAACTGAAGGTTTCCTAGAAACAACTTGAATGTTTAGTTGCAGAATGCTTAATGGAGAACAGCGGGAGATCAAACACTCTAGCTCAGGGCCTGGACTGTATCATGTTTCTGCTCTAATATATCTGAATCAACCTCCTGCCCTGAATATTAGCTGATAAAAGGAATTATATTAGAGATGAACTGTGGGTCCTGTTCCATCTATCGTTAGATTTAAAGGGTTAGGATGTTTGCACACTAAAGATTATTATTTGTATTTTTTTTTTCTCAATCTGTTAAGCTGAAAGCTGTTATATAGGTGCAGACCAAAAGACCAATCGCTGGTTAATTTATATGAACACGATGCATCAAATATTTTAACAGGATTGGCCTGAACTTGCCGCATGACTTCCTGTTTCAAGTTTTAAAATGACATGGATAAAATGTTCTGTGGTAGCCTGCAGAAAAGATGCAAGGCCTCCTTAACATATGGAGCAGCAATGGCATGCAAATGCACAAGACCACAATTTACATTTAAAATGACACAGCAAGAATATGTGAAAGTCAATACACACTGCATGCTAAACTGTCAGTGGGCATTTAGTAGAAGACATAATATCGATCAAGCTTTGGTTTGGAGTAAATATGATAATAGAGTGAAATAATATTTATGGAGTAAATATGACATTGATTCTTGAAAGAATTTAAAGTGATTCTTGAATTGATTTTTTTTTTCTTCCAGAATCCTAATCAGTTACTTGGGTTATGTTAAAATTATACCTCATACTTTTTTGTTACTTTAATCTCTCTTAACAAGGGTTTATTAAATAATAGGTCAGAACCTGAGAATGAGAGTATAATGTCGATCACATTTCTTTTTCAATCACATACATAAATTGCTGTTTTGCATCCACATACGTACAGTCTTGTGCAAAAGTTTGGGCACCCCTTGATGAATAACAGATTTCAAAAGATTTCTTTAATTGAAAAGAAGTCTCTTTTGAAAATGAAAAAAAATGCACAATATTTTTAGCAAACATTGATGCATAGTTACTTTTTATGTCATAAATTGAACATAGATAAAAAAAAAAAGATTATTGTGGCACTGTGCAAAAGTGTGGGCACCCTACATAATCAGTACTTAGTAACACCTCCTCTGGCAGATATCACAGCTTGCAAATACTTTTTATAGCCAGCTAAAAGTCTTTCAATTCTTGTACTTGGGATTTTCTCCCATTCTTCCTTGCAAAAGGCTTCTAGTTCTGTAATATTCTTTGGTCATCCTGTATGCACAGCTCTTTTAAGATCCACCCACAAATTGTCAATAATGTTTAAATCAGGGGACTGTGATTGCTATTTCAAAATCTTCAGCTTACATCTCTTGAGGTATTCCCTAGTGGATTTCAAGGTATGTTTGGGATCATTGTCCTGTTGTAGAAGCCAACTTTTTTTTTTTACAGATGGGGTGATGTTTGCTTGCAGAATTTGCTGGTATTTAGTGGAATCCATTCTTCCCTTCACCTTGGGCTGCAACACAACCCAATAGCATGATAGATCCACCCCCATGCTTAATAGTCGGCAAGGTGTTCTTTTTATGAAATGCTGCTCCTTTTTCTCTTCCAAACATGCCTTTGCTGATTGTGGCCAAAGAGTTCTATTTTAACTTCATCAGTCCACAGCACAACGCATCAGGCATCTATAGATGTTCTGTTGCATACTTCTAACGTTGGATTTTATGATGGTGACGCAGGTAAGGTTTTCTTCTGCTGACTCTTCCTTGAAGGTCTTGTGTAACGGTGCACCACCACTCCTGAGTCTGCTTAATCCTCCTGCAGCTTTTTTGCAATTAAATGGGGGATTTGATTTGTATTTCTGACCAGCATACGAGCAGTTCTCTCTAAGTCATCCAGATCTTATCTTGACCTCCACAGTTCCCCTGAACTGTCAACCCTTAATTACTTAATTTCTCACTGTGGAAACTGCAAGCTGACAATGCTTTGCTATCTTCTTGTAGCCTTCTCCTGCATTGTGGGCATCAATAGCTTTCATTTTCAGAGTCTTACACAGCTTCTTAGAGGAACCCATGGTTGTTGAGTGTCCGCAAGTGTGTGCACAAGGTTTGAAGAGTCAAAGTTTGTAAAACTTTGAAATATGGATTTACTAATGACAGCTGTTGCCATGCATTAGATGTAACAAGCTGATTAAGGCATAAAGCCATGTAAAAAGAATCTGAGACTCTGGAACTCTTAGGGTGCCCAAACATTTGCACCGTGCCATAATATTTATTTATTTATTTTTTTCAATTTATGGCATAAGAAGTAACTATGCATCAATGTTTGCTGAAACATATGTGTTTTCAATAAATATCTTTTTAATAAAAAAAATCACCAAAATCTGTTATTTATCAAGGGGTGCCTAAACTTTTTCACAAGACTGTATATTTCAGTGTGATCAACGGTAAGTGGTCTACAGTACTTACTGGAAGAGTGCCTCATTTAAAACGATGATTTTTTCAATTCTGATTGTCTCATTAACTAAAACAACTGGGATGCAAAATTACTTTTGCTTGATGG
This sequence comes from Clarias gariepinus, assembly GCF_024256425.1. NCBI lineage: Eukaryota > Metazoa > Chordata > Actinopteri > Siluriformes > Clariidae > Clarias > Clarias gariepinus. Next base: position 30,869,335 of record NC_071104.1, on the reverse strand, counting down.
TTGATGTGAGTTTGATGTGTTGACTCTTAGATTTTAATACTTAGAATAAGAAAATCAACATTTTGGGATTGACTCCTAGCAACCTTCTGATGTAACACAGTGTGTCTTAAAATGATACTGTATTGCATCATTATAGAAAGATATTGAATCAGTGACTAAAAGGTTAGTGATTAATGACATTAATTAAGAAAGGTTAATGACATTTGCTGTAAGCTATTTTTGTTATTGAATTTTTAGCATTTTTTAATTTGTTGCAGCTCTAGATCCGATTACTTTGGACAATTTTTAAAAACCCCTGTGAGCTAATAAAAATTAGAGCCAGGTTAAGTATCTGCAGTATATTTTTAAAGATTGACATAACCCTTAGCTAAAATTTAAACCATAGTTAGCTAACCATTAACCTTGATTTTTTTTAAAACCCAATACCATTGCCGATGCATTTAAAGTAAGCTAAAAGATAAAACAATTACATAACATCTATCTTCTCTATGCTCTCAGCTCTGATTGTCCACGAGGGCCCTTCCGTCTTCCGAATATTCAATCGCTGGCAGGCTGTAAACCAAAAGTGGAAAGTTCTGAACTATGATAAAAAGAGGGACAGCGAGGAGCTAAAGGCCAGTGAAGGCGACTGGACTCTCTCACTGCTCCATCAGCAGGAGCAGGCGGGAGACGGTATATCACCGTCAACCTCCTCATTAATGGCTCCCGATACGCCAAACACCACAGCAGCAGGTCTCACTACAGAGGACTCTTCACACGACCACAGTAACGATACTACAGGGACTGACCATCACTGTCCTTATAGCTTTTTTCATCTCCTAAGTCACCTTAGGCCACAAGAGCTACGCAGCCAGTCAGGAAACACCAGCAACACCAGCAACACCAGCAACCATCAGCCCAGAGAACTGGTCATGAGAGTAACCACTGTGTGAGCAAAATGACATGCCTTATCATTGTGGACTTGGAATGCCAAAAAGTACAAAGGGTGGACGTTTTAATGGTCATGTCTAAATGGAAGAAAAGCACAATTTCTGTTTGGTGCGCAGGATGAAATCTGGATTGTGAACAACAATCCGTAACTGTAATGACACAATTTGACATAAAAAAAATATATATATGTGTATCTGTACCTTTACAATACAGTGTGTCTCTGAGTCCACCTGTCACACATTTTCCTTCATGTTGAATTCATTTATCTGTATATGTGACCACATTCTTTCACCATCCCAATCAGAAAGACCAGGTCGGGAAGTAGATAACAAAAAACTGACACAGCACATCTGTCAACATTCTGTATTAAACAACTGTACAGTCTGAACGTTTACAGTCAAAAACGGTTTATCTCACAGGGAAACTGTTCTCAAGTGTTTTTGTTTTTTCCCGAAGTCACTGTAAAACTGAAATTTCAAAATAAGTGAAGAGATAGGACTCTTATAATAACTGTGCGTTTTTTCCTGAGGAAGGCATTACTTTCTCAGTCATATGGGATGCCATGAAGTGCTTATGTCAGATGTTTTCCTATTTCCACATGGAGTTCTGAGATTACTTTTGCCTTGTTGCCATTTCAGTACTGAAAAGGAAATAAACTTTAAATATGCCATTGTGAACATAATCTTTAAGTTTAATGTGTTTTTCCGTTCATAGTAACAAACACAAAATGGGGTACAACCACCATTTTGGTTTTTTTTAGACATTTCCGAGCAGGTGTGTTGGAGATGAATGAGCTGGAAGTACTTTTAGAGGCCAGTATCTGCTGATTTTGATCTGCGAACCCTGAATAATTCAGTCACATGAAGTGCTGATATCAATGGGCTTGAGTTACATTAACAGCTTCCTTGGGAAAGCCTGGTGCTGCGAGTTCACAGAGAATTAATTTGCCCCACTTCTCTTTGCACTTTTATCGATGTCAGCGTCTTTTTGCCGCAGCAATCTTGGAAATTAGTCAAAATAGGAGAAAAGTCTGTTTAAGAAATGAATGAAAGGTTCATGGGTTTTTTCATGAGGAGAAGAAGATATCAGGTATTTTGGCACACACGTTGCACCTACAGTAAGTCTTGTGCTGTTTTTACTGCATGAAATATTTTATGGAGGAGTAGCGTATGTTCAAGCATTTATTTTGTTGAAGGTTTAATAGTTCCTATAACTGCTTGTGGCAAACCTGGTGTAGCTGTCAAAATAATGAACAGAACTGTACATTTCTGCTTGCAGTCCCATTTTATGGCATTTTTTAGAATCAGCATTAAATCACCAGGGTTTATTGGTTCAAGGTACCATATAAGCCTGGAGGATTCATTCTCACAAGATGTAAGTAGCTTCTTGGATGGGGGGGTGAGATTTGTTGATGATGTCGAACACTTATGAGATGAGAAGAAATTCTGGAAGGAAATCAACAAATGTACAAAGTTTGCATGCATGTACTTTTCATTTACGTTCAGTACAGAGCTATACTGAAGATAACACAGGAGTGGCCTAACTGGCATAGGTTATTGGTAGAGTAATTTCTCTATACAAGGCTACTACTAACATAGTCCAACAAATTGTTGGGTTCAACTATGGTGCTTTGAAAATCCCTTTTGTTGCAGTTGAATGTCTCCCACTGTGTGGTTTGTAGTTTCCCCTTCTTTAAACGTCTTCATCCATTGCTCTTGTTAGTGCTGTCATCTCTGCACTGTAAATATTTTGTAGTGCAGTTGGAGATCGTCAACTGCAACATAGTGGATTTTCAAAGAGAATTTAACGATTTGGGTTCAACGATGGCACGAATACGTTACTTGTGATGGAGAGTATGTTGAGTAGTACCATTGTATAGAGAAACAGGTACACTACCAACTCACTCACCCATTTTCTATACCGCTTTACCCTGTATTCAGGGTCACGGGGGTGTTATAGTAAACAGTACAACAGTATAGTAAGACCCAACAGGGGAGACGATTACCCATAATTCTGCAGCGCAAAAGAAAGAAAAAACGTTGGCTCAGTTGTGATAACGCATGAAGGGCATGCGTGATACATGATACTCTGTACTTGTAAACCAAGACTTGTTCATTTTTCAAGTCAAAATTTTTTTTGAGCAAAAAACCTTTGCTCATCTTGCGGAACACTTGCAAACCGCGTTAGTCGCAAACCGAGGTTCCACTGTACTTTCAGCACAGCCCTGGTACAGAAATAACATTCAAGCCCTGGATTTACTATAGACTTTGATCATAAAACGAATTGAAAAAAAAAATTATTCAAAAGAATGTCAAGAACCTGACCAGTTCTCTTTCACGGTCCAAATCACACCATGCTCTATCGTTATTTTCAGAGTGAAGACATTAAAATTATATCTAAGATGTCTGAGCAGTACAAATTTCTCACCTCAGGAGGGGGGAGAAAAGATATTTCTCTTCTGGTTGTCTACTTTAATGTTTCTGCATTTTAAACAGACTAAAAAAAAAGAATTCTCCACAATAGTAGGGATATTATGTGAAACGTGTCAAGACAATATCAAGCCGTAAAAGACATTAAAAGCATAAAATATAATGAAATGTTATATTGATACTGGTTTTGACAGAAATATTGTTTGCTAGAGCTCCGTAAGAGACAACATGCACTATAATGAGTATATGGTTATGCTGGCTCAGGGATTGTTAATGTCACAGTCAGAGTGCGATATCTGAATATAAGCTGATTTTAATGAGGCTCCTCCTGTACAAGGACACTTCCTCCTCTATCTTTTTTAATGCTGAATCATTACTTTAGTAACTTAAGGCAGCAGAAGCCCCCTCATTAATGCTAAGGTCTAGTGATTCAAGCACAAATTGCCCTGTTTGGACAACTCCTTCAAGTTAAATGGTGTATTGATTTACAAGCATGAAGAGTTATTTTTCATCCATGCACTAAAAATCACAATAAGCATTAACTGTAAAAGAAGGACTCCTTAGGAGGGCATTGCCTCACGTATAATATGGTCAACTCATTTTCAGCCAGGACGCATGTGGGTTTTTCGGAGAACCTTCGAGTGGGTTATAGATTTGAAAAGGCTTCAACATAGTAACATTTGAAAGGGTAACTGTTTGCTGTAGGGTTCTAATGGTTCCCTTAGAGAAAAACAGTTAAAAGACTGTTTAAAAGCTCAAGTCAGCACTTTTGGATACTTGGTTTTATAGTGAGATAAAAACATATTCAGTGATTTAGGGAAATTTAAATGACACTCAATTGTATGTTTGTCATAAAAAGAAGGACGGATATAGAAAAAAAAAAAACATCAATGCCATTGTCAGTTATTGCAAAGAATTTGTGGTGCTGTGATGCTGCTTTTCTTCCCGATGTCTTGGGAACCTTGTTAAGATATGTAGAACCATGGATTATAATAAAAACCTGGTTACTTTTTCTTATAAAATAAGTTGTGGTTTTGACATGAGTTTTGACATGGGCATTCCAGTCCACTGACATAACCCCCAGTGAAAACCTGTATAGGTAAGTTTATAAGATGATGAATGATTTAAAACCATTTCAGTATATATGAGGAGTCCAAGGATCCTCGCTCTCTACTCTGATCTACAATGATCAGAAAATGGTAGCTCCAGATTCAATTAAAATCGCTTCAGTGTCCACAGAGTCCTGGTGCCATTATCTACACCCCATTAGATAAATAGTGGGATAAGCTGAAGAGGTAAGTTTACAAGCCAAGATGCAGATCCACTGAGAATTTGGAGAGGTTCTCCATTGAGTAATGGTCTTAGACACATAAAATATAAAGTATGTCGAAAATAAACCACACAAAGGTCCAAAAATTACACATTTGACTTAAACCCCTTTAAATCCTATGAGATGAGCTAAGGAAGAAAGTAAAGACGAGGCTGAACAGTATGATGGAAGATTTGGAGAAGATTCTGTATTGAGGTCTTTAGAGTCTTTGCTCTGTTTTTTTATCCAATTTCCTCAAACATCACATGAAAAGAATCAGTCCTGCTTTGTTAGCAGGCTGGGGTGTTAAAAAACATCATAAATGCCAATAATTGTGACACATTTTACAAGCATTCCTTTTTCTAACAGTACATTTGACTTCAATTAAATATTTATCATGTTTTCAGTCATTTATTGCCTAACAAGGGTGCCAATAATTCTGGAGCTGGGCTGACTGTAAGTCAGATGAATTTCTCTTGTGTGAACTGGAGGAGATGAATGCATCGAGAGGCACATGGGTAAAATCCAGAAATCTCATTCCCAGAAATAAAACTGATAAAACCAGCAATAGTACTAATTGTGTTTAGTTCCCATCACCGGAGTTACACCATTTCCTTCGTTTTCAATATTATGCATGTTTTTTTAGCAGATTAATTAATTTCTCTCCTCAGCTCTCTACTGCATCACCAACAAAGCTTTCCATGATAAATATACACAATAATGTCTTCATAGGCCACTGTGCTTCACCTACCCTCATCTCTCAAATTAAAAATCAAATCAAAGGATATTAAGCATTACTTTACGTGCAAGCCAGTAGCCCATTATCAATGCTGGAGTATTAGGAAATCTGAATTGAATAAAGAAGGAAAAAATAACTCCTCACCTATATTTGACCTCATCATTGCTTTCTGTTGATAGTCGTGCAGTGATAATGAGGTACGGCTTTAGAAGCTTTGTAGCTGGAAGGTTATAAATTTTAATCTCATGACTGACAAAAAGCCACCACAAGGACCTTGAGCGAGTCTCTTACACTAGACTTTTGTAATAACTGATCTTTAATCAATGGAACCATAGGTTAAAGCAGCTTATACTATAAATCTGTGGTCTTTAATTGTATTCTAAGTGTTTATGGTTTATGATGTATTAGATTTAAACACTAAAAGAATTAAGTAAATGTTATGTGATGATTTGAATAAATAAGAGCTGTAACAATAAAGTGCAGCTTATCAGTACGTTTAGACTGTACAGTATACTGTATGCAAGGCTTCATACTGTAAAAAGCCACTTTTTATTTGCGTGCTGTAATAAACGTTTAAACATAATCAACCTCACATTCCCTTCTGTGAAAAAGTAGCATTCCTTTAAAAAAAAAAAAACGAATCAGAAGAAGCTCCATGGGTTTTATTAAAATCTCTCAAACTCTCAAAGTGCTCTTTTTTTCAAAGCAAAGAAAAAGAAACAGAAATCTGACTTCCTATTCCTTTTTTTTTTTTTTTAAAGCTAATTTCAGGTCATTTTGTGCAGCTTTTCAAAAGTATGCAGGCTTTGAAATCTAATGTGGTGGGGACTGAGATCTGATGCTTAATTATGCTTTCATTTCTGAGTTTCAATTATCGTTCTTTTCTAACGTTGAACATTTTAATTGACCGAAAATGGAAGTCTAAGGCACCTATTCAGGCAACGCTTATTTTTTGTAGTTTTGAAAATATATTGAATCGAGACACCAACATATCATCAAATTCATATTTGTCAAAAAGAGACTTTGACAGACTAAGAAAACACAGTTATGAGAATTAAAACTACCTTTATTTCACTATATAATCCCCACCTACACTAATGCATTTATCTTAGCGTTTCACTAGTGCTTGGATAAGTTCAAGGTAAAATGTTTTCTCTATATGTCGCCATCATGATCGCACTGCGTGCTTCATGTCTGAAACGCTGGCCTGCCAGGAACTCCTTTAATGGCGCAAACATGTGGAAATAGCTTGGATCAGGACAGTGATCTCACAGATGTGGCAATAACTCCCAGTGGAGTTCCTGTAACATGCATGTGGTGCAGGTCAGGGATAGCTCAGTGGCTAAGGTCTTTGAACTACGGTTTGGAAGGTCACCAAGAGCACCAAGTTGCCCTAATTTGGCCCTTGAGCAAGGCCCTTAACCCTCAACTGCACAGATGTATAATGAGATAAAAATGTAAGTCACTCTGTATAAGGGCGTCTGCCTAATGCCATACCGTAAATGTAATGTTCATGGTGCTGGTGAATAATTCCAGTTCCAATAGACAGATGTGTCTCTTCCGCAAGTTGCCAACAAATTATCCATCAATTTTCAAGGATCAGGTGTTCGCTGATTGTTCACAGGAGTGAGCTCTGATCCAGCTTGGTCCAGGATCGTCATTCACGGACTTAAAACATTTCCATCATTCAAATGTTCTAGGGCTGCCAAGAGGCTCATCACTATACTGTGTTTGAAGTTTTTTGTAAATGACAATTACTGTAGTTTCACTCCTTTATTAATGACAAACTTCATCACAAGTCCTAGTTTGACTTGAACGCCCCTCTTATATCCCGAGATAATTCTCTTTTTACAGACCAAAAGTAGAATCTTTTTTAAAAACCTATTTTTATCTGACAATATAATAATGTGGGTGTCAAACTTTTTAATACGTTTTGTGTCTGAGTAGGATTCCGTTCGGTTTGTAACCACATGTGGTTACATTTCTATCTGAATGCGTCTCTGGTTCTTAAAATTGAAATTGATTTGTGACATGTCAATATGTAAATTAGCACTATTGTTGGGATTTTCAGTTCTTTAATGCAGAAAAAGTCTCTTTTTTCATTTTGTGTGTCTGTTTTTTGTCACTGATCTTAGAAAAGATATTCTTGCACTTCTTGTGAACTCGTGTTAATAGGATGAACATACGCATCCTCCTAAAGTTCACACAATCAGATAGAATTCTTTTGTCTGGATAACGAAAGGGATAATTATAAATCTATTAAAGTACTTTCTGATCTCAGTAATTTGCTTTATGTTGAGCATTTGCACAAATTGCAACAATATAAATTCAGTTCAGTTTGTTGGGAGGCTCAGTCTGAGAGAGGAGCAAATATCAGTATTTACACAGGGAACATAAAATGTGTTGCTTGATGTACAGTAGACTTTTGTGGGTATTGTAAATATTGCACATGTACAGTACTGTGGCTATCTCTGTCATGGTCGTGGTATGTCTGAATAAAGAAATTATGCAAATTAACATAAATGAATAATAGGAACCCAGGAGAAGAACAGCTAAAAGCAAAATAATGCATTTTTTATACCTCAAACTCCCTTTATTTCACTTGTCCCACGAAGGCACTCGTTCAGCATCTATGTAAATGTGCTACTTCTAAGCCACGCCCCTTCAGAGAACAGCAATGCTGAGCAAAAACCCAACAGAGAGGATCTTTTCATATGAGGCCGCAATAGAGGGAAATCTAATTGGCTTGTTTAAGCCGTGGCAGACAACACTGCACACTGGAGACACCCGGATGCCTAAAGAAATTATAAAATAAAAAATACAAAAAATAATAATAAAAAATGGATTGATGAACCCAGCGACATTGCATATCCCATGCCTGAAAAGGGTTTTATACCACAGCAATTTGCCGATGATTACATTTTATCTATTAAAGAGTGGCACATACTTTTATTCATTTAAAGGTGCATTTAGAGTTTTGAAATTTCTAGTAAACAAGTTAGTTAATTTTCTGAGTTATTTTATAGCTGCTATGAACAAACATTTACTCATCAGCCTCCATTTTTTGTACTCTCTCAAGGTTGATAAGACTAAAGAAATTCAGGTCCTTAAAAAACTATTTCTAAAAGTTCAAGCACAACCCATCACTGGTAAAAAAATTTTTTTATAAAATAAACAAAATAAACATATACTTAACAAAACATTTTGCAATATCAATGATTACAAGATTTTTCTTCTTTTTTTTAATATCCATCTATATGCAGTAGCTACCATGTTGCTACTATGACAATGATAGTATTTTAGAATGAGTGCATTAATATAAGCTATTGTCTAAGCTGATGAAATAGAACACTCAACACCCTCTGATGAATCATATTTGAGATTTCCACACGACCGTGTCAAAAGCAATGCTGTTATAAGACAACAAAAAAAAAAAAGATCCAGCTTGATAAACAACCTAAATGAATATTTGAAGAGCTTACATGCCAAACTGTCTGGTGGTATTGATGACTGTGGCTGCACATGATATATTGGATGAACTTTATCATGACCCTTACAGGCTGTGTGCATAGCTGATGTCTGATGGAATGCAGTATGACACAGTGGCATCACTGGACACGTTCCTTGAGTACAATTCACCCAAGCAGAGTGTAATCATGGATGTGTCTGTCAGTGCTCTGTTCTTGACAGTGTCTTATTTCTTGTGGTCTGTCCTTTGAGGTTGGGTAAAAATAAGATTTTGTGCACCACAGACTACAATCCTGATTTTTAGGTTGATTAAAAGCCAACATTGATCTGTTATATTGGTGACATGTCTTTTTTTTTTTTAGTTTTGAGCCTTTTTTTATTATTAAAATGAACTTTTTTTTTTTAAAGAAAAACAAAATTGATCAGTTATAAACACCCCTAGGGAAAATTCTATAATGAGCAGACTGTGATGAAATTTCTTGTGAATGAAGGCATAAATCCAATTGACATTTAAAGCACAATATGCTGATGAGACTTTAAGCCACAGTAAAACATTTGAATGGTGCAAACATTATAAAGAAGCCCATATGCCAATGAATAACAGCCTACTGCAGTCGTTGTTCCAGATAACATTTAGCGAGGGGGATGCTTGATACTTCAAAATCGATGGATCACTTCTTACCAACTTGCAGAAGAGAACTGTACACAGATACATTCATAAATACTAGCACATTACAGGAACTCGGCTGGGAGTTATTGCCACATTCCCTGTACAGGCGTGACCTTGCTCTAAGCTCCATATTTGTGACATTAAAAGAATTCTTGGGAGGTCACAATTTAAAGCAGGCACCTCAATCATGGCTTAGACGTACTTACAAAACTTTATATATAAATATCCAAGCACTAGTGAAATGATGACAAAAAATAAATGGTAGATTTTATTCTCATAACTGTTTTCTGTGCAATCAAAAGTCCCAGTCTGACTTAAATTCCCCTTGTACTTGCAATATCTGAAGTAGAAAAAACTCTGCTCCAAACACTACTCTACAGCGAAAAGGTTAAATGAATATATTTCACAGATAACTGTGAAATCCACTGGCAGTGGTTAGTTATTTGTGAAATCCTCTGAAATAAGGGCCACTCTTTTGTACTGCTTCAGTGCCAGCATTTCTAATATGTTGAAGCAAAAACAGCAGATAAAGCAAATTGTTAATTTGCTAGATAAAATAAGAAATAAAGTTACATCCTGATTGTTGTGCAGGAAAGTTGTTAAGAATAAAATCAGAAATGAGTATTCACACCTTTAACTGGAGCAGCTTTTTTTATTTTTAACTTTGATTTATTTTACATATTTTCTGCGTTTTGTTAAGACATAAAAAATACAGTGCAAACATTATTGTGACAGGACCAAGTAGAGCCTCGGTGGAAAGGAATGAAGGCCACACTGAAGGACAGTCCAGGTTTACATCATGTCCAGCTGTTAAAAAATAAATAAAATTAATTCATGAAAAAAATCAAGACATACACGATAAAAATCAGCCAAGGTCATACTGCATGCTAGTGTGGATACAAAAATGGTTTTCAACAATACTGATTAATTCAGCTCCAACAAGGGCGCTTACCAAATCATCCACATCTCCTGCATCCTCATGGGAAGGAGCGTCCTCCATTTCCTCTTCCTCTTCCAATTTCAAAAACTGGTCAAGGTATAGAGTTATTTTGGGTTAAAGCTAAGTATACACAAGACATAAATCTATATCATACAATTCATAGAGGGTAAACCTGTCTATTTTTGGTCGTCTTTAGAGAATAACAGATTGTTATGTTCTTAGTGTCATTAAATTACACAATATCAGGGCTGGTTCTGGAGGACCACAGCCTGGCATGTTTTAGTGCTTTCTCACCTACCAGCAGACCGTATTTCACTAATCAACTATTTAACAGCCATTTCTTAATGAAAGTGTGTGTGGTAGAGCAGGGAAAACACTACAATCCGAAGGGCAGTTGTCCTCTAGAAACAAGGGTGAGATACCTTGATTTAAATGACTGTCAAACAAAAACACACACAAAAAAATTTAAATAAAATCACCTGGTTCGCCTCTTGCTTGGATATAACGCTGCTGTTCACTTCATCCTTGCTGATTAGTGTTATAGAATCTGCAGACAGAAGTCTGTATCAGTCACGATGCACTCTACTCATCTTCAACCCCCAACCCGGCCCTTTGAAAAACATGTATACACACACCTGCAACAAGCAAATCCCAGAATTCCTGCAGACTCTTGTCTGGAACGCTGCTCTTCAGAGACTGCATGTAGCTGTTGAAAAGTTCCGCGTTTGATACCTGAAAAAAGGTTACTTGTTTATTAATTTATACATTCATTCATTTTATCTATACCGCTTATCATGTACAGCGTTGTGCTTATCCCAGGACACTTTCGGCATGAGACGTGGTACAACCTGGACGTGGTGTCAATCCATTGCAGGACACATACATACAAGTGGATTTAACTTATATTTCAAATGTATACAGTATTACTCAATAATGATCCTTAGTAGGCGTCACGGTGGTGTAGTGGTAAGCACTGTCGCCTTGCACCTCCAGGGTCTGAGTTCAATTCCTAGCCAGGTTCGAATTTCGTCTCTGTGTGCATAGTTTTTGCATGTGCTCTCCGGGTACTCCTGTTTCCTCGCACAGTCCAAAGACCTGCAGATTAGGATAACTGCCGTTCCCAAATTGCCTGTAGTGTGTGAATGAGGGTGTGAGTGTGTGTATGTGTGTATACTGTATGTGTGTGCCCTGCAATGGATTAGCACCCAGTCCGGAGTGTACCCCGCCTCGTGCCCTAAGTCTCCTGGGATAGCCTCCAGGCCCCCCTGAATACAGAATACAGCAATACTTAAAGAATACAGAATGGACCCTGAATACAGGATAAAGCGGTATAGACGATAAGTGAGTGTGTGATCCTTAGTGTTATTATTTTAGTTTATTTTATGCATTACTATTTCCAGAAAATTTTATTGTAACTCATTAAACAACTTAGTCTATTAAAACATTGTAACCCTGATGCGACAGATGTCGTGCACTCAAAGCACTCCTGTGTTAACAAATGAGAACTTTCTTTGACACACAAGCTTTGTATCTGAACACCTAAAAATGGCAAAACTTCTTGTTGGGATCCTCAGTTTATGTTCCCGAATATGTCCAAACTGGGACAAACTTATAGGAGTTAACTTAAAGTTTGGTTTATAACCTCATGCAATTCTACTTTTATACAGTCTATTATAATTCATGACCTACTTCACTGATAAAAGGATCATTTCTATGAAGTTTCAATTACATGAGTTTTCTTTACCCTTGTCTTAGCAACCAAAACCCAAGAAATTTCCCACAGGTTTCATCAAAACGAGGGGTCTCTGGTGGATATAAGATTTGTTTAATGGTGTTAGAAAGAGCCTTACAACTATGAGAAATCAACTGTGAAAAATACAGTATTTAGCTCTTGCTGCTTTTACAAAGTGCTGGTACCTTCTTAGGCAATCCTTTAAAATTTCACATGAAACTTGAAGGTTATCTTCCTTTCATTCACGCTCTGCTTTCCTGCATTCCTGAGTCCTGGTTTCATTAGTAAGCCAAGACTGGTTCTTAATTTTTGAACCTCAATTTTAACCTAGCCTCAAGATTCAACTTGGTATTCTTTTTGGTATTTTTTGGTTATAATTGTATTATAATGTATTAATTTATTATACCAATATTGTATTAAGTTTGTTGTTTTATTTCACTTTGCACTTAATGGTGAGTATCCTGTTACGGGTCTATGTTTTAAACATTTTCCTACTACTTTTTAAACCAGCTTTGGCTGTTAAATATGCTTAAAAAAAAATATATATATATATATATATATATATATATATATATATTGTTTTAATGACCACGCAATTTTGAAGGTTTGAACATCCTGCATGTAAAACAATTAGCAATATATGGCAATAATCTCGCCGATTACGCACTTTAAATACAAGGCTGTAAAAGGACAGGAATTACGTTTCAGCTTTTATGATTAATTTATTTTAAAAGTTTTAGACCCTCTTAAGCAACATATATCCTTGTAGAGCTGCCTTTTTTTAACTCTCTTTACACTGAAGTGCTCTAAAATGATTATTATCTGTGATTAACATGTAGTACATTTCGGTGCACAGTCATTCACACAGCTCAGTAAACAAATGCCTAAAATGCCCACGAGTGCTTTGTCAGAAGACTCAACAGGTGTTCAGTGCACTCGAAATGAGAATTCTTGTGACTCATCGGCAGAGACTCATCTGCTGTTTGCAAATATCAGTGCTTGTGGTGTATTGAGAACCCTTAAAATTTAGTTTGGTGGAGCCGCTGATGATTTCCTTCCCCCTCACCTGACTGATAACAGCCGGAATGATGTAACCCAGTAAACACTCCATGTGTGTCGAGTGGGGACGTTAGACTAAATACGACACACTTAGCAAAGGTAACTCTGTTTCTGCTGAAGAAGCTACAGGGTGACAGTATTGATTGTAAAGTGAACTCTAACTGAATATTGAGCCTTGATTGAGAATTCACCTTAATGGACTGCTCTCTGAAGGCCTGGACACATGCGATGGTCTTCATGTAATAGTCGGTGCTCCTGTTGCCCAGCAACTGCTCCATTCTGTGGGTGAGCTGCTCGCATGCTGTTGTAAGGACCAAAAACAAAACAATTCAGTGGGACAGTAAAGCAAGGACAAGCAGAAATGTTCGCAAAACTATGACAAAGGTGACAAAAGCAATTATATTGACAGAAGGTGTGAACCTGATCAGATATGAGCGACAGTTCTGCAGATGGCGAACACCATACTCGGTGGAAACACAAGAGACTAATTTGCAAAAACATTGTGTATTAAAGTGCTCGTTTGCTAAGCAGTGCAACAAACGCTTGTTTTGTGTGTCTGTGGGTCTAAATGGAACATAGAAAATATTGATAACTTGGATATATTATTCAATAAACTGATATTTTTTAATTGGAAAAAATCAAAAAGTCCTTGAGTTGTTTATTTGGAGAACCCTAAAAATTTGAGCGAGTAAATACTTTAAGTTAAAAACTGTTCTAAAACAGACAGATATCACAAATTAGCTCCGTAAGAGAGTGTTGATTAGTTTTGCTTTTTTTTTAACAAATAAATTTTAATCTTTGCTAATCTGCTGTGGTAAAAGAGGAATAAAACACATCAGCATGTGCTGTTATTGGAAAATAATTAAGTTCATATTGGGAACGGTAACTCCACTTCGCATTAGGTTGCATTACACCACTTAATAGTCATTTCCTATTCATAACTAAATTTACTCTTCATTTAATCATGAACCCTTATTATTTTTATTATTTAGAGCTTTTTTATGTCTTTAATCAAAATAAAGGTAAATTACAATAGATCTTGATCACAATAAATTTTTCTTCTCTGTATACTTACTGTAAAGTTTGTCACCCGGTACAAATCCATGCTAAAATGAATTATTCCAAAGCTCAGCTGGGATTCATATCAAGCTTCTACAGTCCCACTGAGCTAAATCAAGTTGGTATGTGTTAATGTTACAGTGTACTCAGTACAAATTTAACTCTTCTTTCACCCGAAGTAGCCGTATGCAAAACTGAACTAGCCATATGAGGGAGCTGCATTTTTGCATTTATGCAACTTTGGAATGCATTTTTGCATTTCATAAAACAAAAGTTGTGAGATTTGGTCCCGATGACTTACATTGTACTCGCATTCCAAGTGACAAGCGTCACAGTCTGTGTGCAGAGCAGGAAAATGTATAACAACCTATTGTAATGTACTTATAGGCACCTCAATTATAAATTAAATCACACTTTCCCTTAAAAAAAGTTTCAGCCACCAAAAAGGGAAAACAAAACAAATAAAACAAACAAAAACATTTTTACAACTTACCTTGGTCAAAGGGAATGGTCTTCTTTTGAACTAAAGTGCGGAAGTTTTCTGCAGGGTTCACACTGCCTACCTGCAAAACAATACACAAAGGTACAACATTAGCTTTCTGACATTTTTTTCTCCCTTTACAATCACATATTAAAAGCCTTAAATTCATTTCATGTTTTCTCACAGAGGTGATGTTTCCCTCAGAGGTCTCCGCTAGGCTGAATTTCTCCCCATCGTCCATTTTAAACTTCTTTGCATCTGGTTCCTCAGTGCTAGGTGGAAAAAGAGAATTTGAAATTTCAAGCAATAAAGATCAACTAGAAAAATTTAAAAAAACTAAACGAAAACACATAAAGCTCCTTTTTTGACTTTGTTTCTTATAACACAAGGAATTCCTTTGTTAACTTGACTTTCCCTTTCATAAAACAAGATAAATGATACTTATCAGACTAATAAGGATTCAGAATTTAATCATCATCAATTCTATGTTATTAGTGCTTCACAATGCAACTCGTCCCGAGTTTTTATTTTTTTTTATTACCTATTCCCAAACACATCTGCACTGGTCTTTTGGTCCTTCTTCTGCACCACCTCCTTGAGGGTGAAGAGTTTCTTCATCTCCTGCAGAGGTGCATGACAGCGAGCAGAGACGGCCTGGGGCCGTTCCAGTATGCGCTTAAGCCATGGCTCTATGGGGGGTAGGGGTGCACCTGGGTTCACACCTCGATGATGTAGGCACTGCGAGGGAAAAAATAAAAAATAGAACATTTGTCAAAGCCGACAACCCAAAGATCCCTCCTTAAATAATATGGTTAAAAAAGAGAATGATTTAGAATCCATGATTTATATCCAATGTCTTACAGATGGTGTTTAACAAAATTGAAAAGTCGTCCCTTTAATGCGAGTCTGCTTTAAAGGATATGACAGACCATCCAAAGCCTAGGGGTCTTGAGCATATTCCATGACCATAAATAAAGATTTACCAAACCAAGTTAAAGTACATGGCATTCATTTTTTGAAGGTTATGGCTCAATTTTCTTCCCACAGATATGTCATGAATTGTATCCTTAAGCTAAACTAAATACATGACATTTTTTGAGCCAGTCATAGGGAACAAGTTGTGGTCACAAAATATATATATATATTTTTTATAAAGATATATTCAAGACTAACCACAAGCACAGCAGTTTTTTGCTCTGCCCTCTGGCAGATTTCAGGCAATATCCTGCTCAAAACGTGCTTCTAAATAAGCTGTGTGTGTGTGTCTCTTACCTGGAAGAGTCTCTGAAACTGTGGGTTGGGGATTTTGTGGACTTTGAATGTGTCCTCCATCTCTCCATCTTCTCCCTCCTCCACCAGCATCATAGAGTTGATGAGATTGTCCACTGCTGACAGCTGAGCCTCTGGGTAAAGAGAGACAGAACTGCATTGATAAAACGGTTCAGGACAATTTTAACAGACAACAGAAATGATCAATGTTTCATCACCCTCCTATCATCTATCTTTTTTTTTTGTGCGTTTAAAAAAAGAAAAAAAAGGGGAGATGACACTTAGATTTAGGCCTGTCATGGTGACATTTAAGTTGAAGGTATAAACCTTACTGAATAGTAATGCTACAGTATACAATATTTGTATGCCTGTAAAATCCTTCACACTGGCAGCTATTGTGAATCATCTCTTTTAGGCATGTGTTATTTACTTACTCACTCTAAAGCCTCCACAATAGTCTAAATAACAACAGTTGCTGCTGTCTTTCCATGTTTGGAAGTTCTTTATAATTTTATACCAGTTTCTCACTTTTCATTTAAAATGGCCCTTCCAATAAACAGTTAATTCTTACACCTTACTCTTTTTTTCAGTGGACAATTCCACTCGTGGTTTATAAGGTGTTGTAATCATAGATCATGATGATCATACTGAACATCCTTTTAACACAAAGTACAGTTTTGGTTCATTTCGAAAGTGTGACGATTTAAAATTCCACTATATAGTTTCTATAAGAAAAGAAAGTCAGTGTCCCTTTTAAGTCTGGTTCTTTTCATGCTGGTTCTTCCTCATGCAGTCTGAGGGAGTTTTCCCTTGTCACTGTTTGTCCGTGGCTTGCTTATCAAGGATCGAAACTTACATCAGGATTTCTGAAGGACACTCCATGATGAGAAAAGTAAGTCTTAGTAATATGTAAATATTTCACTAAACGAAAGTACTATACTTCATCTTCTTGGTCTACATTAAATCGTAAGACTGAGGTGTTTGAATTCACAGGTAAAGTGAAAATAGAAGAAAATGCGGACATTTTATATCCCGCATCCATTTCTCCACTGGCTGTTTTCAAAGGGGTTTGTTCTGATCACTGCTTTAGCCAACAAAGCCTAAAAGTGTAGCTTTCAGCTTCCTATTTTGACATAGTATAGTGTCAGAAATCATAAATGCCATGATTAAAACCACAGACATTGGCAGCTCTGACAACCTGCAGTGAAGTTGTGTTTTGCAACTTAGGCCTAAATCAATGTTACTCACTGTTGACTGCACACAGGAAAAGATGTCAGCTTGTGTTGAAGTGTTTGTGTGGTATGCTGTGTGAAAACCTGAACCTAGAAACTGTTAACAAGAGAATACTAACAGACAGAGAGCGAGAGGAAAAATGTAAGAGTATCACAAATACTCTATCATATATCTATAGCCAAGGTTATATAAAATTTATTTTACTCGTTTACTTGTGATTCAAGTAGCAGTAAGAATGAACGTCTGGCATGAACGATACTTGTACTTAATGGGTTTTTTTTCGCCTCAGTGCCTACATCATCAAGGTGTGAACCCAGGTGCATCCCTACCCCCCATAGAGTCACGGCCCCAGGCCGTCTCTGCTCGCTGCCATGCACCTTTGCAGGAGATGAAGATACTCTTCACCCGTAAGGAGGTGGTGCATAAGAAGGACCAAAAGACCAGTGCAGATGTGTTTGGGAATAGGTAATACATTTTTTTTTAAAATAATTACAAAAAATAAAAACTCAGGACGAGTTGCATTGTTAAGCACCAATAACATAGAATCATTGATGATTTAATTATGAATCCTTATTAGTCTGACAAGTAACATTTATCTTGTTTCAGAAAGGGAAAGGCAAGTAAACGTGAAATTCCTTGTGTTATAAGAAACAAGGTCAAAAAAGTAGCTTTATGTGTTTTTTTTGTTTTTTTTAGTTTTTCTAGTTGATCTTTGTTGCTTGAATTTTCAAATTCTCTTTTTCCACCTAGCAGGTGAAGAACCAGGTGCAAAGAAGTTTAAAATGGACGATGGGGAACTATACTAGATGTGTGTTGAGATTGAGCAATAAAACCCTTTAAGAACAATAAATGCCTTACTGTAAACTGTGTATTTAATTTCAAACTACCTAACAAACTTCATGACATTTACTTTATGTTTATACATAAATAAATAAATATATATATATATATATATATATATATATATATATATATATATATATATATGAACTAATGTAATGATGAAGTACCGTAGTTGGCTGTGTGTCCAAAAAGCACAAATGCTATTTATTAGTTATTTTAATTACTATTGTTAATATACTATTTATGCATCTAGAATAAGTAGAGAGTACTTTAAAAAATATATATATATACATTTGCACTTAAGTGCACTGAATGTTTTTCGTTGAGGAATCTTGATCTCAATTCCGGTGGAGAAGAATCGTAATTAACATTTTAGCTAAGAATGGTTCAGCCATATGTAGGTATGAACCCCTGATTTCTCACCTGATGGAGCAAATTTCTTATTGTTCTCCAGTGAAGGGAACGTGAACTGACGGAGGTCCTCCATGTACGGTAACTGCACGTAGATCAAGCACTGTGGAGCAGAGAAAAAAAAGGAAGGAAGGTGGGTGACTCCAGGGTGACACACGTAGCAAGAGTTGGATTTCTGTATGACTCAGAACAACATACCTCGTATTTGTCTTTGATGCAAGGAAAAGCTGCTCCTACTTGTGGGTTGCTGCGGCGATCGTAGGCATAACGAACAATAGCCACCATATTCAGATCGTTCAGAGCATGAATCAGAGCAGAAAGCGCAACAGCTGCATGCTAAACACACACACAAAATAAACAGATACAATTTTATTTGTAATGACTAATCTTAAATGAGACTACCCTGTATTTTCTAAATGTCTCGTAAAAAATTATCTAAAACTATGTTAGGAAAAAGTGTGTTGCAATAACAACACTAATATACCCGCTACACTCACCTCATCATCTTTGGCAGGAAAAACCTTAACAATCTGCTGGCCCATGAAATGATGGCGGTGAATCTGCACAAAACAAAAGTGCATTACTAAAGATCTTTCTATCGAATTAATAAACTAGTCCTGTGTTTAGAGTGTACATTTGACTTTGTGGGGAAAGAAAAGAAAAAAAGTTGCTGAATTCAGAAACTGTGGTGTAATATATAGAGTACCAGTCAAAAGTTTGGACACAAGCTAGTCTATATTCTACACAATAATGAAGATTCACAAAACTATCAAATAACATAGATGGCATTAGATAATAAAATAACAACAGCAACAACAGTCAGATACAAAGGTCAGCTGTCCTGGAACAGTTCTTGCAAGACCAATACTGCCAAGTGCATTTGCAAAACCCATCAAGCACCATGATGAAACTGGCTCTCATTAAGACCATCCCAAGAAAGCAAGACCAAAACTTACCTCTGCTTCAGAGGAGAAATTCATTTGGAGTTACCAGCCTCAGAAATCACCAATTAACAAACAGCACCTCAGATTTACAGAGCAAAAGTAGCAGACACATCTCAATATTAACTGTTCAGAGGAGATTATTGCATATTTTGGATGCCTTCAGCATTGTTGTAGAGCAGTGTAAATAAAATTCAAATTTTATTTGCCACATACACAGTCATACAGAGTACGATATGCAGTAAAATGCTTTGACAACTGCTCGTGACCTTAAGATAAAAGACCTTAAAATAAAAGACTAAAGAATAGGAAATAAATATTAAAAAAAAAAAAGGAAAGAAGGGAAATTTAACTAAGAAGAATAAAACAAAATATAAAATTAAAAATTAAAATAAAATAAAATAACTGTACAGAACAAATATACAATATTAGAAAAATATGGGTGTAGAAAGTGTAGTGTGTAATGTAATGTAATGTAGAAAGAAATAAAATTCATAAAGATAAAAATCAGGAAAGATCATAAATTAGAAGGGGTGTTCAAACTTTTGACTGGTACTGTATATACATACAATAAAAGGATGATCAGGGCGGAAAGGTCAGGTTTGTTACACTGCATGGCAGCATCACTTTAAGAACACGTGCTCCCATTTACTGGTTTATGGAGGAAGTGCTCCACCTCGTGGTGAACAACTTACCAGCTCCCGCTTGGAGAAGCCAAGCACAGCAAAACTTTTTCCATCTGACTTGTACTTCATCTGCTCTTGGTCCACTTTGGAGAATGGCACGATGTCACTTCCGTAACGGAAACCTACCAGGAAGGAAATAGAGAGAGAGAGAGAGAGAGAGAGAGACACGTCTTAATAAGCCATACTGAGGAACACACTAATTATTATGCAAATATACTGATGGAATTAGTTTATAGCATTACAAACCCAACTATCACGTCAAGGCCTTTTTAACCCTAAATTGGATAAGAAAGGTAAATAATTCCAGCCCCAAGGGACCCACATGGTCATGTCTCACCCTGAATGACATCATCTTTCTGCACTTCAGTTTCATTGTCATCATTGAGGCAATAGACAGTGTCCCTCTTTACGTCATCTTTTTGGTGACTCTCAGCATCGACTACGGCCCAGGTCTTCTTAATCTTCTCCTCACAAACCTTTACAGGGTAAAAAAAACAACAACAAAAAAAACAAAGCAAAGCAAATTAGTCTATTTAACAGTGCTATTATACGATGTGATGCATAAATATTCACCCCTTGATCCAACCACAATACATATCTTAATTTGAAAATTACTTTTTTTTTTAAATCCACATTCCATGTTTTTCTTATTTTATTCTATGCAAACTCTAATGATTCTTGTGTAAAAACAGCCAAAAATAGGCAAAAACAACCATACTATGGTCAAAGTAACTGGAATCTTAAAAATTTTTCTCATTCTAAGGTTTATTGAAACTCACGCAATTTTTAAAACACTATTCTTCTGGCAAATGTTTGGCTGATTGGATGAAATTAGATTAGGGTCAGGTTTAAGTCCATCACCGTGTCCTCTCACCCCTTTTCCCCAGTAAGTCATAGCTGAAACCTCAGACATTATTTAATACAGAAACTGCTGTAAAGTTTAAGCACAACTCACTGCTTTGTATCCGATGATGCGGATGGATATGGAGTTCCCAATAGTAAGCTGACAGGGCCAAGCCATCGGCCTTCTCTCGATCCGCTTAAAGATGGACAGCCTCTCCACAGCATCACTGTTTAACAGACAAACAATAACGGACAAGAAATAAGAACCTGACGTACTGTACTTCACCATGATTTACAGGCTTGTAAAGACCTGATCAAGTGATAATTTTTTTCACCTTATATGAGATTTATGTAGGTTATGTGAGTCATTGTTACTTTTAATTAAGCAATTCTTCATAAACCATGGCTGTACCATGTTAAAAAATTAAAGAGATTCTGCATTATAAATCTTAATGTCTTTTAAACAGCTCCCAATAATAAGCAGTGAGAAATGATGGAAAACTTTTTATAGTCACACAAGTTTCCTTTAAAAATCAGGCTTATGGGGACAGTGGTTTAGAAACGGAATACGTACACTAAAGGATTTATTTAGTAATAATACGCTTTTGTCTTTTAATAATCTAAAAGAAAAATTTCAGTTAGAAGGCCGTGATCAATTCTGGAAATACTTACAAATTAGGCACTGCTTGATGGTAAAGGTTCCCATGGAACAAAATAAAAATGTTTTAGAAAATTTCCTTGAACTACCAAGACCTGTCCAAAAGGCATCTAAATTTTACCAACTCTGTTTAAGGATCAATGACAATAACTGTGAAAACCTAAGACTGATTTGGCAGAGAGACATCGATAGTGACATACAGTAGATAAAGACACCTGGAAGAGAATTTTGTCCAACAGTGGAAAGTATATAAAAGAAGCAAGAGGCAAATTTATTCAATATAAGGTATTACATAGGTATTATTACACACCAGTTCGACTTTTTAGAATGGGTTGTAGGGAAGATAATAAATGCTGGAAATGTAAAGAAGAAAATGGTACATATATGCATGCTCTATGGGAATGTTCAAAGGAATGTTTCCTTTTTGGAAAGCTGTGTTAAAATATGTAGGAAAATGTTTGGGAATTAAAATTCCAGTATCACCCAGGATATGTTTGTTGGGAGATAAATCAGAGATCTTACAGATCAAAAACATTGAGTTCTCTCTTATTACAGTGGGTGTAGTCACAGCAATACGACTGATACTTAAATTTTGGAAAGATATTCAATGTCCTACAATTAAAATGTGGATTGAATTTATGACTGAGAATGTATCATATGAAAAACTGCTAGCCAAATTGAATCAAAATTATAAAGATGTGGAAATATGGGAGAAATTTATTCAGACTGTGGTTTCAAAGGATGACTGATAATAGATCCATGTTTAGATTATAACTTGCTTAATCTGTGGTGCTTTACACTGGTATTTCTGGTTATTACTCGGTGATCACCATTATTGTGTAAGTTTTTTTTTTTTTTCTGTTTTTTTTTTTGTGTGTTTGTTTTGTAAATAGTACATTAACCTAGTTGTTGTTGGATATTTGTACTTGTATGTTATGTTTAAGAAAACCAATAAAAACTTCATTTTCAAAAAAAAAAAAAAAAAAAAAATCAGGCTTATACTAACAAACCAAACATTAACCGGGTTTGACATTTCAAACGTCCACTGTACCTAAAAGTGTAGACTTCGTCTAGGCCGTCTTCTTCATCCAGAGAATTCATGACCTTCCTAACCATCTGCAGCCCCTGCTTCTGCTCCCTGCTCAGTCCTTTTCCACTCTGGGGTGGCCTCGGCCCTGGTCTGTCTCCCGCTCCAGCAGCCCCTTCATCTGTATCCACAGGAAATGGAAGGCTACCATCACACAAACACACACAGACAGTTAGGGCATGTGATCTCCCACTTCTCTACCCATAGAGAGTGATTTTTTTTTAATATTGACGGCAGTAAAACAAACTGAAATATACAATCATAAAAATAATTAATGAAAAGAAAATCTTACAAGAACTGCAGGGTAATGCCAGCTTTTTTTAAGTTTCCAATGATGATGTCCAGCTGATCCTCACAGGCCGGTGTGTTGAGGTCAGTGAGAACAGCAATATTCAGCTTCTCGTACTTTTTCCCCCTAATAAACACATCCCATCATTTAACCTTCAGAAATCTTAAAAAGCAACAACATATAGCAAGGCAGTTGAAAACTTACATAGTTTCCTTCTGTAGAAGATCCATGCATACAACTAGAGCATCAAGCCCTGGAAGCCATCATGTCATGGTTTTGATAACATCTGATGTTCACTGCATAACAATAATACTGACAAGATCTGTTCATTGCATGCATATCTATCCATCCATACATCCATACATCCATACATCCGCCCATGCATACGCATCCATCCATCCATCCACCTATCTATACATCTATGTATAGTAGAGTTTGAAGCAGTGTGACTTATGAATATTTACACTGATTGAACCTTCAAATTCGATGTTTTTTTTTCAGTGATTTTCATTTCTGCAAAACAATACTGGAGATTTTAAAACTATGAAATAACACATTTGCCATTTGGTAATTAAGTAACAACAACAGCAACAGTCGGTTGTTTTGGAATAGACAAAATAAAGGTGCAGGTTAGCAGGTGTGTCCATTCTTCTTTGCAAAATAGCTCAAACTTAGTCAGACCGGATAAAGAGCATCTGTGAACAGAAATTTTCCAGTCTTGCACAGATTCTCAATTGGATTTAGGTCTGGACTTTGACTGAGTCATTCTAACATGTGAATATGCTTTAACCTAAACCATTCCATTGTAGCTCTAGCTGTATGTTTAGAGTCATTGTCCTGCTGAAAGGTGAACCTCTGCCCCAGTCTCAAGTATTTTTCAGACACTCTAACAGGTTTTCTTCTAAGATTGCCCTGGATTTAACTCCATCCATCTTCCCATCAACTCTGACCAGCTTTCCTGTCCCTGCTGTTAAAAAAAGCATCACCACAACATGATGCTGCAAACACCTTGCACGTTGTTGGTGTTACCCCCACACATAGCATTTTGCATTTAGACCAAAAAGTTACATTTTGATTTCATCTGATCAGAGCACCTTCTTCAATATGTTTGCCGTGTCCCTCACAGGGCTTGTCGCAAACAGTAATCAGGATTTCTTATGGCTTCCTTTTAACAATGGCTTTCTTCTTGCACTCTTTCATAAAAGTCTGATCTGTGGATCTCTCTTTTAGAAAGGATATTACATTATTAAACTATTAGAAAGGATACAGTCAGCATGCTGAGAACCAGGGTGAAGCTCATGTTCAATTTCCTCCAGAAGTTCAAAGTCGGCCATCATCAGATGACGGTGAATACAGATATTCTGGTACTGGCCATCTTGAGCGAGCGGATTCTTTGTGTTGTCCGTTCCAAAAAGGACCAGGCCCAGCTCATTTTTGTTTTCAGCAAAGACCTAAAATGATTGTCGATTTTTTTGCTGAGACTGTACAGATCAGCTAAATCGATGCATGTTGTAAAACTTAAGCATTAAAGGAAAGAAAGGTACCTGGCGCTGTATGAATTTCTGAATAATCTTTTTAGCTTGCTCGAAAGGAGCTTCCTCACCAGGGGCCGAGTTACTCATAGAGAAGCCCACATCCATGCAGAGTACCACAGCTGACTAAAGTGAGAAAGAGACAGAGAGATCAAAGTGTGCACTTAAATGTGTACTAGATGTTCATTCTTGTCTATGCATCCAATTTACCCATGAAGAGTGATTTTATTTTATTTTTTTCCGAAAGGGGCAACATGACAAAAATAATATATTGTACTATATATTATTTATATTATTGGGGGGGGGATTAATTCATTAAAGTCTCGTGATTCTTTTACATGGCAATTCATATTTCGACACACTGGCTCTGAAATAAATTTTTATATCCAAAATATTTTTTTTAAGTTTAGGTCCATTTACATTTGAGGTTGTAAAATGTGGTCAAATACAATATTTGATGATAATAAATATATAAATTTATGTTGTATAATATAATATATATGATAAGAGATTATGGCTGAATCCAGTAACATTTGATCTTTTATTGGGGTTAAACACTGTCCCAGTAGATTTGTGTCGCCGGAAAAAAATACACACTTGAGAAGATGTCTTATTTGAACTATTATTGATATTTGTACTTGAAGTCACTCCGCCTGGAACTCATTACCTGCCTTCATTTAGACAAGTCTGAACATGTAGTTTTTCAAAGTGCATTTTCATGTAATTATCGTACAGTCAAACCGCATGCAAGTTAAATAAATGTATGTTTCGTTAACATTCACGCAAATATATTAATCTAATAATCATCTCGCTTGTTTATAAATCCTATACTGTACATTATTTTTCATTATTATTTTTACCTTGGCCGCTCGCGCCATCTCGTTGGTTTCACACTGTTATGGGTCCGGGGGAACACAGAGACGCGACAAATTTAGTTCCGAGCGAAATGGTTCCGGAAGCCCTGTGAACTTGCTAGTGATCTAGTATGTACAGATGAAATCATAATGCTTATTTCTTCATTTTCTGTAATTGATTTATCTTAATCAGGGTCATGGTGGATCTTGAGCTGATTCAGGAAACCCAATGGGTGATTCAATAAAAATATATATTGTGTATCAGGACATATTATAAAAACCGGAGAACCCAGAAGAAACCCATCCTTCCACGTTCATACTGTTAAGCTCAGCAGTATCTCCATGCCACCCTAAAACAACACTGCTATAACCAGCCACTAATCAAAGTGAGGCATTTACAGTAATATAAAATAAACTAGTATAAACAGTACAAAGAGCTGTGGCAATTACAGAGGCATAAAGCTAATGAGCCAGACAATGAAGCTGTTGGAAAGAGTAGTGGAAGCTAGGTTAAGGGCAGGGGTGAGCATTTGTGAGCAGCAATATGGTTTCATGCCTAGAAAGAGTACATCAGATGCAGTATTTGCTTTAGGGATGCTGGAAGTACAGAGAAGGTAATAAAGAGTTGCATTGTGTCTTTGTAGATTTAGAGAAGGCGTAGGACAGGGTGCCGAGAGAGGAGCTGTGGTGTTGTCTGAGGAAGTCTGGAGTGGCAGAGAAGTATGTTAGAGTGGTGCAGGACATGTATGAGAGCTGTAAGACAGTGCTGAGATGTGCTGTAGGTGTGACAGAAGACTTCAAGGTGGAGGTGGGTGTGCATCAGGGATCGGCTCTAAGCCCCTTTTTGTTTGCTCTGGTGATGGACAGGATGACAGTTGAGGTTAGACAGGAGTCTCCATGGACTATGATGTTTGCAGATGACATTGTGCTTTGTAGCGAAAGCAGGGAACAGGTGGAGGAAAATTAAAAAAGGTGGAGGTGTGTGAATGAGAGGAACCCAAGAGAATTGGTGAGGATACAGGGAGCAGAGGTAAAGAAGGTGCAGGACCTTAAGTACTTAGGGTCAACGATCCAGAGCAACGGAGAGTGTGGAAAGGAGATAAAGAGGCGGGTACAGGTAGGTTGGAATGGGTGGAGAAAAGTTTCAGGTGTGTTGTTCAGGTTGTGATAACACACCTGAAACTTTGAGACAATGACCATTGTTAAAAAAGCGCTATCTATATATATATATATATATATATATATATATATATATATATAAAATTGAATTGAATAAAAGAGTATCAGCGAGAATGAAAGGAAAGGTGTACAGGACAGTGGTGAGACCAGCAATGCTCTACGGCTTAGAGACAGTGACACTGAAGTAAAGACAGGAGGCAGAGTTAGAGGTAGCAGAGTGTTGAGGTTCTCCTTGGGAGTGACAAGGATGGATAGGATCAAGAATGAGTTCATCAGAGGGACAACCTATGTTAGATGTTTTAGAGATAAAGTCAGAGAGGCCAGATTGAGGTGGTTTGGACATGTTCAGAGGAGAGATGGTGAATATATCGTTAGAAGGATGCTGAGGTTTGAACTGCCAGGCAGGAGGTCTAGAGGAAGACCAAAGAGGAGATTTATGGATGCAGTGAGAGAGGACATGAAGTAAGTTGGTGTAAGAGAAGAGGAGGCAGAGGTTAGGGTTAGATGGAGGCAGAGGATTCGCTGTGGCGACCCCTGAAAGGGAACAGCCGAAAGACAAAGAAGAAGAAAACCAGCAACCCACGGAACTATCTGTAAACTAGGACAATATGCAATATATACTATTTTCAATATACGGTACTGTGTAAAGATCTTAGGCACATGCTAAGAACTGCTGCAAAGAAAGTACAAAAAAGAAAAAAAAAGGGAGTTCAAGTCAAGGCTTGTAATGATTTTTTTTTTGTGAATGAAAGACTAAAACTATTGACATTTAAAGAACCTTCAAACACAGGATGGTGATTAGCCTTTTAGTTGCAGTAAAACATTTGAATGGAGCAAATGTTTTAAAGAAGGCTTTATGTCCATGAATGATGATCCCGGCCAAGGTGGCTTGGAGTCCACTGCAGTCATTCCTGTGAAAATTTAGTGGGTGGAAGACTTGATCATGGAAAATCATTGCCAACTTGTAGAAGGGATGCACCTACTGTATTTGTTGAAAATGTACACATGATCATTCACAAATACCACTTGTACATTCTAGGAATTTGGGTGGGTTAGTGATTGCCACATATAGTCATATCCTTATAGTCTTGACCAAACCCAAATTTTTGGGCAGTTAAAAGAGTTCCTGGGAGCCCGGTGTTTCAGGCAGGAAGAAGGCAGTCCAATCATGGCTCAGGCGTACTAAGAAAACTTTCCACTGCGTTGGTGTCCAAGCCGTAGCGAAACAATGGGATAAGTGCATTAGTCTGGCAGGGGATTATATGGGTGGGTAAAAAGTAACTAGGTTAAAAATTGGTAATAAAGTCCATAAAAATGGACATGTATCTTATCACAACAAAAAAAAAGTTAATTTTTAAATTTTAGTGTAGGCACCAATGACATCAACCAGCTTCCTCAAACGGCCGAGGATGGAATGCACAGTCTTCTGACAAAAGTAATTAGGGATATTGCTGAGAAACTCCTGAAGCCATTCCTCCAAGTTCTCCAGTGTA
The DNA here is from genome assembly GCF_024256425.1 of Clarias gariepinus. Taxonomy (NCBI): domain Eukaryota; kingdom Metazoa; phylum Chordata; class Actinopteri; order Siluriformes; family Clariidae; genus Clarias; species Clarias gariepinus. The sequence goes on along the minus strand of NC_071104.1, from coordinate 30,841,201 downwards.
CAAGGTTTTGTCCTGTACACCTCCTTCTTTGTGAAGCCGCACAGGTAAAAAATCACATGGAGTGAGATTTGGACTTCTTGGAGGCCATTCATGAGGTCTGCATCGTCCCAGCCAACGTCCTGCTGCTCTATCCACGCACACACACAGTAAGAGCACTGGGGTGGTGCACCAGCAATACTACTAAGAACTACTAAGAACTACTACTAAGTAAATATTGTCTACGTAATTTTCACCCACCCTTTGGAGAAATAATGGAAGTTTTTATTTTTATAACTGTGTTGTTATTCTACTAAATGAAAAGTCCCGATTTGACTTGTATAATTGATATAAATGATAAAACAATACGCCATGAATAGCAGTAAAAACTAAAAACTAAACAAAGACAATGTTTAATGTTACAAACTTTCCCTTTTAATTTCTGGTACAGTTTGGAAATTTAATTGTTGGTTTTACTAAAAGTCTTGTAGAATCTGCTGTAGTTCTCTTGGGGAATCTGTTAAACTTGCTTATTTTGTTTAATCTCTTTCTTTACTGAAAGGCAAAGTAATGCAGAAATAAATATCTGCAACAGAATGTGTACTACAAACATACGGTGCCTAAGACTTTTCCACAGTGCTGTATGTGCAGGCAACTATACACAGAGCTGAAGTAACCACCCCGCTTCATATGTAAATCAGTAAAAAGCTGCATATGCAAATATACCTTATTTGTAATACATGACCTTATGTTCCTAAAAAGCGCTCAGAGAGCCAATTCAGTATCAGACCTAGAGTAGGTGTATCAAAAGGATGGAGAGGTCTTTGTGTGAGTTAAAATCAGTGTAGAGCCACATACTTTATTTTATGCAAAGGTAGGAATTTTATTTCATTTCAGGATGTTTCATATTGTATATTTTGAACACATGCGCAAATGTCAGTGTGTAACAGGAAAACTGATTACAATAATTACCATCAATTTTGTCATGTGATACATTACGAAAAAAACTGCTTATACTTTAGCTAATCACAGTAGGTGCAAATCATACCTTCATAGTATTATTAAGTATTTTACAAAAGGCAAAAATATCATTTTTGCATTACGAAAACTCAGTGTGTGCAAAGGAAAATAAACAGAATTTAATAATATTTGAAAATTCATTATCACCAGTCATTACAAATTAATTACTGAACAATACTCATTAGAGTTTAAAGTTTAAATTGTAGTCTTGGAAAAGTTCTCCTCCAGACACAATTTGTTAAATAGAGAAAAAATAAATAGCATAAATATATGAATAAAAAAGTAAAGAAAGTTAAATTACCTTTGGATAAAAGGATGCAAGGGGATTACTGAATACGGATGTAACAAAAAAGTTTGTGGATAAAAAAGGCCAAATACAATAACCCAAATAAAGTATTTCACATGAGCTCATTACCTTATTTGTAGGTCTTAGGTTTTACGTGGTGTACACTGACATGGCTACATTACACAAGCAATAATGAGACTCCAATACTGTAAGCAATCACACTTAACCAATACAAATAGATCTAATCTACCACCACATGTACTCAGTGAACATAGCAATAGGGCTTGTTGCTAAAACAACATCGCTTTATTATTTCTCATACAACATTTTAACATTTTAACCAGTCACTGCCATCTAATATCATCAGTGGGATCCTGTGGACTTTACTCATTCAGTAATTTATTCGCTCATCATTAGTAATAGCTGCATTTCTTTCTATTTTAGGATGCAGAAACAGCTAAGAATTTTACAAAACATTGCACACAGATAAAAGTGAGAATAACTGTAGTGACAGGATTTAAAATGGCCCACAAAATTATCTCCAGTAAGCTTCACCGTTTACTGCTTGAAAAATGTAGAAACGTTGTTCATAAGTGGACTTAAAATAAGTATTATATGTAACCAATGTTATTCAATAGTATCTGTAACTAACATTAGCTAAAATGATCTGTACCTAATGTTAGCCAAGTGTAACTGTAACTAACGTTAGCCAAGTGTAACTGTAATGTTACCTAAGTGTATTTGTAACTAATATTAGCTAAAATGATCTGTAACTAACGTTACCTAAGTGTATCTGTGACTAATGTTAGCCAACAGTATCTGTATTGTTAGCCATACGTATCTGTAGCTAATATTAGCTAAAATGATCTGTACCTAATGTTAGCCAAGTGTATCTGTAACGAACATTAGCAATGTGTAGTTGTGACTAATGTTAGTAAAGTGTAGCTGTGACTAATGTTAGTAAATTATATCTGTAACTAACATTAGCCAAAAGTGTCTGTAATTTTAGTCATGTTTATCTGAAACTAATGTTAGCAAAGTGTTTATATAACTAACATTAGCCAATAGTATCTGTAACTAATGTTAGCCGAATAAAAAGTGCATTGGTAGTTAAGGTTAGCTAAGCCTTTTAAAAAACACACACAAAAAAAAGATTATGTTAAGTATTTTCAAACTAAACTTATATAGAAAAATTATAAAAACCCAAATTTATTAAAATACTGGAACTGCACAAATTTAACATGTTCTAATATATGTGTACTTGTAGAGTACTTTGTTATATGGCTCATTTTCTGAATCATTGCAGTTCAGGTTGGTAAACATTAGATTGCCATAGGTACAAACTACTTATCGTGCACCATCTGGAAGCTGACCAATGCATTGACTCAGGTGAGGGAAAAGGAGTGTAAACTAATAGTACTGATGGGTCAGGTGGAATGGTGTTTCAGGACCAGCAAAAAGACGTTAATCCAAACATTGTTTTAACACAAACAAACAAAAAAACAATTCACCAGATGACAGAGTCCAACCCTCACACAGAGGAAGTCTGCACGCCCTCGCCAGGACCTTTCCCCTGCAGACTTCCTGAAATTGTGTCAGAGTCGAGTAATTCTACAATGCTATATGGAGAGCAGTCCTCCAGGCCCAGCTTGCCACAGGCCCAGCCACAGAATCCTTTTTCAAGATCCCTAACTGAGAACCACCATTCACTGAACACCCAGGACACCTGCACCACTGCTGAGTACAGCCCTAAAGACAACGACACAGCCATGATGATCAGCGGATAAGAAATTATGAGAAAGGGACACACTGTGATTTTGTGCCAGAACGTCCGCTCCTCATTGTACACAAGGAACACATTATACCAGGTGAGTGTGCCGTAGTAAAATGAGGTGATGAAGGAGAGCAGGAAGATGACAGGAGCACATGAAAGACTCCATAGCACCACATGAGGACCCTGATCTATTCCAAAACCACACGAGCGCTTTGCTCCTCCTGCTGCTTCACACTCAGCATCCAGACGCTCCTTAGACTTGGCCATTTCACGGAGCTCCTTCTCGGTCAGTGTGACATGAATGTCCACCACCTGACCTTTCTTTTTCCCACGTGTGATGGTGCCGGTTAACGTCACATAGCGGCTGTCTGGGGGTAGATTCCAGCCTCCTGGAAATTCAAAGTGAGTAAATAGCATTACTGATTTGTTAAGACGAGTTTACAACAGTTCAGACTCAGTAACCTGATTGGACAAGAGGAATTTTATAGTGATAACAGACCAGCACTGAGACGTTAAACTATATGCATCATGCTGCATCAACTGTCAGTGACAAGCATGGGTGAAAGCAGCTTGGTACCTTTTGCATGGTCTATCACTTTCAGCAAGAAATCCCATCTGATAATGTTATGTCTTGTAAAACAACACTTGTCTCCTTAATAACTGGGTTAAGAACCCTTCAGCACCATATTTAATTAATTATTAATTTAAAATTGTTTATTAAAATCTGAAAGGACAGTGCTGAAACTGTCAATTTGGTGAAATAAATGTGGTCAAAAAACATAAACAGAGTTAATTGCTTTGTAAAGCACAAAAAAAAATCTACTTTACAAACATCTATGTTCAATTGTGATAGTAAGAGCATTTCCACATGCAGAGTATGACGATAACGCACAGAATTTATGTCTGGAAACAGCTGTGCAGACATAAAACCACTTGTCAATGAGACTAAACAGAAGAAAGTGCTTCAAATTGCTAGGGAGCATAAAAAGAGGAATGAAAAAAAGGTCAAATGGTTCAAATAGTGGTCAGACTGACCCCATTCCAGAGCAATGGACTCATCAGAGTGAGAAGGTACAGTAAGTGCATGAAGCAATGCACCCATCATGCACAGTGCCCACTGTACAAACCTCTGGAGGTAATTATGATCTGGGGTTACTTCAATTGGTCACGTCTAGGCTCAGCAATGTTATGTGGCAATGAAATGAAGTCAGCTGATGACCTGAATGTACTGAATGACCAGGTTATTACATCAGTGCATTTTTTTTAAGGTGGTTCAGGTAGCATAAGAATCATTTTCATACATGAATTGGCCACCACATTGCACACCATAATCAAAGGTAGTCTTAAAGTATGTGACATTTTTTGGTTAGGCAGTGTATACACTAATCAGATATAACTTTAAAACAATTAGCATTAAAACTACCTAGGTTCTAGGTTCCCCTTGGGCCGCTGGGGTGGCTCTGGCCCTTCCATGGGACCTCTGGATGTGTGCTAAATTGTCTAGCAGCAGACATTAGCTGCAGATCCTTTAAGTGCTGTGGGTTTGGGAATGGAGCATCCATGGATTGGACTTGTTTGCCCAGCACATCTATCTCATGGGTTCACGATCAGATTGGGATCTGAGGAATTTAAAAGTTGTGAACTTTTTGCTGCATGGCAAGCTGTAATGCACTGGGTGTTCTGTTGACTTTTTTTTGGCGGTTTGTGCTGCATTGGCTTTTCTGTGGGACCAGGCCAGACAGGCTGGCCTTCGTTCTACGGGTCCTTGTGTGTTCATGATTCTGTTTATTATAACTGATAATCAGTGTAAAAAAATTCTCCTCTGCCAGGTGAATTGAATACACTGATTATCAATTAGTATATTGTTGTTGGTTAAAATTCATATTATGAAAGGTTTTAATTTAATTATCTGAAATTTTAATTAATGAATGTTTGTGATTAGTCAGTTGTCTGTATTTTATATTAAGTACAGAAGGCATATTTAGTGCTATTATGTGTTTAGTACTACTATTTAAAATATGTAGATTATATGTTTATCCTTATACACATCCTGACTATACAATCACTAAAAACACATTTCTGTGGTTAGAAGAGATTTTGTCCATGATGACAAATTAAGTGCAAGATCATTTATGTATCACTGGTCACATATGGTAAATTAATTAGCAGAAAAATCCTGAAAAAAAGAAAAGAAAAAAAAAGAAAAAAAAATCCTTTTACAGAAACAGTGTATGTACTAAATTTTAAGACATGGAAATATCAAGTTACCTTCCCCAGTTGGGGTCGAGAGAAATTTAGCTCCTTCCTCTGAGTTTCTCTCTGTCACTTCCACATCACCACTTCGCTCGTCTCCATCGGTCCTCTCTGTATCAGACCGGTACACGATAATGGATTCAGGCCTTTGCTCCCTCTTTCTGCGCTTCCTGCGGGTACTTGTTCCACTGTTTCCTTCCTCCGCTGGAGCTGTAGATGTGTCTGACTGTATGGATGATGGCTGGGGGCTCTCTGATCCTGATTGCTCCACCTGCTCCATGCTGCACTGCCGAGTCACTCCTTTGAGTTAACAGACCTCTGCAGGAGCTGATGTATGTGAAAAAGTGAATGCCGCCTTAGGCAGCCTGGTGTTCCCTTTCAAGCATGGACATCCTGAGGAAGTATTATAAGACATGGTTGCTCCAGAGACCTTGTACATATTTAGAATCTAACCTCTTTTAGTTTGTAAAAAATATATAGCTATTATTATTTTGGTTTAAATATATTTAAAAAATATGATAGACATAAATACAAAAAAAAAATAAAAAATAGTTAGGAACCTTCCATTAAATAAGTACTGCAGTGATTAATATGGCTCAGCTGGCACCAAGTTGCTTAACCTTAAATGATGCAGTAACAAGCTTCTCGTTTCTTAAGATTCTTAGGATTGGTTCTTCAGGAAACGTATCTTGTGGTTGTGGCTGAGATGTTATCCTGTTTCAGAAGGGAAAAATTATTGTCCTGCTTTAAGCAAAGAAATCAACTAAAGAGATTATTGAAACTATTAAAATTGGGTTACGAATTGTCCAGCGTATTATTAAAACCTAAAGGACAGTAGTGAGCCATCATCTTCAAGAAATAAATGTGATCTAGAAGACTTTACGCTGTGGTCCGACTCTCCCATTATCAGTACAAGATCTTGGAAAAAATTAATGCCATTCTCCAACGAAATACTGTGACTTTTTTTTGGCTAGGCAGTGTAGTATAACAAAATAAAAGAGAAAATAATGCAGTAATTCACAATTTTATGTCTACAAACCAGATATTAAGAACTGTAGCTCAAACTAATACATTACAAGGAGAAGAAATACAATTAGACTGTAGGAAAGTGTACCTGGTATTGTACAAGAGTGGCAGATTAGGACCGTACCATGTCAACAACATGGTTTCCAATTGTATGTAAGTGGTACAACAGTAAGTGGTATGGACAAATGGATGAATGGATGTATCCAGATTTTTGTGAAGCTGCTTTGTGACAATGTACATACATGTAAATTGTGATACATTTCCAAAAACAGATATGCTACCTCTCATTAACAACAATATGCATGTGGGTGAGCAAACTGGGATAATAATAAAAAAAAATTTTAAGCATATTTCAGCTGTGGGAGTGTGTTTGTAAATGCATTAATTTAGCACAATGAAAGTTTTTTTTGTGTGCCCACACCCTTGGAGCTCCATCATCTATTGTTTCAAAGGCAAAGCGAATACACGGAGGAAGTCAGCCAGCAAAAAAAACAGCCAGCAGAATGGGACAGTAAATTACACCAGGTTAAGATCACTAATGCATGTGTGTGTACACTGCAAAAAGGCTGCGATAACGGTGATTGATTTACAGAACAGTCGCTTGATGTGATCTGGTGTGATCTGATGTGGTGTGTTTTTCTCGTCCAGCTGATCACACCCCACCACCACTGATCCACTCAACACTAAACATCCCCTGGCGAACAGAAACAACTCCAAAACAACAACAATCTTACCCGCACAGGTACGAGAGAACGACTCGGTGACACGCAGCAGATCCAGAATGGTGTTTTATCTCATTTTATTGTGATCCACATCCGCCATGCAGATGCGCCGCAGATCCAGCACAGGTTTAACTCCGCCCACTCATTCTGCAAAAGCTATGGGATGAGCCAATAAGATTCTACTTTGTTCCAGCGCAGATTTAACCACGCCCAACTGCTGTCACACCCAATCAGAGCCGATCCGTATGTCAAATAAATTATTTTTTTAAATAAAGTGTACTACGTAAAAGCTTGCTGCGCACTACGTGTAGTGTGCCTAGTCAGGAAGTATGGCGGCATTTGGAATAAAGCTGTTTTCTTTTAAATTGAGCCTTTTTTTTACAGTTTCGTTTGATTAAATATAAACCGTTTGCAGTAAAATGTACATTTCTGTATGATGTTTCTATAGTTTGAACAGTTAGCAATACTTTATGACAATATCATAAATAATATAATATATAAACCATTAATTTAAGGATTATTTAGAAATACGACGTATTATATGTTGTAGGATGTTATTATAATTATTATTTTAGTCTGTAAATTTGCCAAGTGTAACATTTCAAAAAAACCACAAAAACAAAACCCGAGTGGATTCTAGAACGTGCACGAGCTCTGCGTTCAAGTAAACGTTCAACGCAGAGCTCGTGCACGTTAATTACCTTATATGGGCATTTAAACTACCATATTTATAGCCCAACGGTTTTGGATTTTTTAAAATCAATTTTATACCTCTCCTTTTACTATGTTTTAATTAATTTTATACCAATCACTAGTGAATTTCCATGTAATAAAACATTAATATTGATAAACTAGTAATAAAAAACAAGTCATACAGCTTCAATAATAATTCTTTATATTACTATGAGGACGGGCGCGTGAAGGTGACGTTCTGTTGCTATGAGGATTAGCCTGTAAGTTTCCTGTGAGGAAATATTTGACCATTTAGCTTTAAAAAGCAACGTTTATCGCATATTAGATTGTTAAAAAGCGTCATTTATTCTTTCAGGTAAGATATGTCAGTTAATGTCGACATCTAAGAGTAAACAAATATGAGAAGTGATTTAAAAATTGTAGACGTCAAAGAGTTTGTAGAAATAGTTAAAAGGTTAAAGCTAAAAATAAGCTGATCACTTTTAATGTAAGTATTGATATTATTATTTTAGGTTGAAGCCCATGTTTATGTTACATTTAGGCATTTGGCAGACGCTCTTATCCAGAGCGACTTACATTTTTTTTATCTCATTACACATCCGAGCAATTAAGGGGTTAAGGGCCTTGCTCAAGGGCCCAACAGTGGCAACTGTTTATGTCTGTCTGTCTTTTTGTACGGCAGAATTCTCTGCCAAACGTATTAATACAAAGAAATAAAAAGTATTAAGGTTGAGTATCTCACACCTTGTTTATGTTAAGTTGTACTTCTTTCGTCGTCAGCCAAACACACTACCTGTTTGGTAATCAAAAAGTGAATCACAGATGAGAAATTTAATAAATAGATCAGATTAAGATTTAGATAAAGTTTTGTCCTAAAATGACTCTGGCGCGATAAAATAAACATATACCACTTCAGCAGTGAAAATATTAGCTTTTCTAATTAATATCTATTGGTGCAGATGTTTGTTTACATTGAGCAAAGTAGATTATTAAATCCGGTACATAACTGTTCACAACATTGCTTTTACTTCGCAGTTTGATTTAATTTATAGCGCAAAGTTATCTAGAGACTGTTTGTTGGCTAAGATTAAACAATAGATCCATCTTGGTAAATTGTACCTATTAATAAAGGTTTGAACAATTGTGGATTTCTTTTTTTAGGCCATAATGGATGACCAGTCTGGTTGGGTAAATTTGGACAACCTTTTGCTGCAGTTAGGTGAGCCTCTGACAATTGACCTGACATTTTGACCTTGACTATAGGAAGCACAATTGCCCCATACATATATTCACATTTTCTAAGGAGGTCCTGTAGAATAATTTTTTCTTCTTCTTCCTTGTTGTTTAACGGCAGTTGGAATCCAGTTTTAGATTACCACTAACTGTAGGTCTCATTCTCCCTTGGCTTCTTAAAGCTGATTTTCCAGACAAGCCTTCCCTAAACATCTAATGCATCCATCCCTCATCTTGATCTTGACTTGTTCTGTGTCTTGAACTCTTTACCTGCTTTATTCGGTGGAATAATGTGTTACACAATACAGAGCCAAAAACATCTGGACACTTGAACATCAGACCTATAATGTGGACATTCACCAAAATGTCGCTCCACACGACTAAAAGCACACAGTTGTAACAGGATCTTGTATTTTTATCCCTGTAACATTATATTTTCTCTTTACTGAAGACAATAGGTCTAAACTTGTACCTGTGTAATAGTGTCCTTGATCACAAAGCAAGGTCTATGAGCACCTGTCTTGGCAAGGTCAACTGACATGAAATGCCAAGTGTCCTTCAACATCATACTTTACGTGACCCCGCTAACCTCACTGCATGATGATTTGAATTTGCAACTACGAGGGTGAGTCAAAAATAACTCACCCTCGTACATGTCTATTGTGTTACTATCCTTGCTACTGGATGTTTGAAATTTCCTTCCAGGTCAATATAGTACCTCCCCACACGAAAACCAAACCTACCCAAAACCCAACCACCCACCCATCCATCTACCTACCTATCCACCTACCTCAAATCCACCTACCCTACCTACCTTGTAGCTGAATGTACACAAATCCCCATAGCTGCACTCCGAAATATAGTGAAAAGCCTTCCCAAAAGAGTGAAACTTATTATAACAGCACAGGGAAAATAAATCTGGAACGGTTGTTCAACAAACACACATAGATGTGATGTTCAGGTGTCCCACTTTATGGTTAACAGTTTGTCACAATATAATTATTCGGTTATTATTATTATTAATGTCCCAATTTTCCTATTTCCCCATCTAGTTAATATTTTTTTGACCACACATTAGAAATCCTAATTATTATTTTAACATGTTTAACAGCTTTAGAGACGAGAGAATTAGCCCAAAACAAGGATGACTTGACACGAGAAATTCAAAGTGAGTATCACAGGCATGGTTTACCATATGTAGAATATTTTCCCATATTTGTCAGTATATATGAAAAATTATGTTTCATCATCCATCGGGATTTTGAGCACATCCCTGCCTAAACCTCTCACTACAGATTTTAAAGCAGACATAGAAGAAAAGAAGAAATGTGTTGATGAAACTCATAAGTCTATAAAGACATTAGAGCAGGACATTCAGCAAAAACAAAACACTGTCAAATGTTATAAGGAAAATGTTAAAAGGTATGTTTAAAGCAAAAGTTTCTAACAAATCATCTACAGTCCTCAGTTTTTATTTGGATTAGATTTTATTTCGATTAGATGAAAGCTTCTATTTTTACTTTTTATTCAAGTTTTTTGACAGTAGTTAAAAAAAACCCAGAAATATACTATTTTCTGATTGCCAGTCTTCGTGGAGCTAGTGATCTTCTGCTTCAGTATGAGAAGATGCTGGAAGCTGAGCTCGAAAGAAGGCAGGAAAGCTATAATCAGGACATGTACGAATATAATTTTAAAATGAACACCAAATGTTTTTCACTTGGATCGATAGCAGTATGGATCAATACATAACTGTTCCTTTTTTTCCTGAAGGCAAGTGTTTCAGGAAAGAATGGAAAACTACTGGAAAATCTTTCGGCAGCATAAAGAGGAGTATTTGCAGAATCCTCTGGCTACAAAGCTCCTAAAGATTCAGGATGAGAATGAAGAAATTGAAAGAAGAATCCGAGCAAAGGAAGAGGAAATAATAGCAAAAGAAAAAGAATTAAAAGCTCTGCATGGTAATTCATTAGCCAGATATCAGAATATGTATTTTATGTTTGTTCTATTCTGCCTTCTGCATTTTTCTCATCTTAATAAAAAAAATTTTTTTTTACAGAGAACCATGACATGTGTGACAGGTAAATGTATGTTTACAGCAGTTTACGTCTGTTTATAAAATATCACAACTTCTTCAGCCTTGAATGTTTCCTTAGTGTTCAGAAACATGTTAAATTGAATGAACAGCGAGCATCACCACCTGAGAGTGACAGTCAGTCTGGAGTAAATGTGACATCACATCAAGATCCTCAACCACAGGTAAAAAATTCCAACAATCCCAAGGATGTACAGTTCCAAACTGTGAGTATTTAAAACTAAACGATACTCTCTACGATAATCAACACGGGTTGTGTAACTTTAGGCAGAGTCCTAACACGAGCTACACAGACTTGAACAATGTGACAAGATAAAATCATAAGATCACCAGACATAGACAACAGCAGAGTTTTAGGAGCATTGACATGAATACAATCTGCCAGTGTTCAGAGGGAAGCTAAATACAAACAGGAAGTCGGTGTGGTAATGAAAAGGAGCAGGAAATTCATACAAAATAAAAGACGTGACTGATCACAGGGAGGTGGTGATATGAAAGCAAACAAAGAAAACATGATGAGATCATGGACTTCATGAATGACAGAAACATTAGGGGAAACAAAACAAGATAATCATGACAAATTACATCATTTTCCACAAATTTCTTTTAATTAAGTTAATATTGAATTGAATGATGTAGATAAAATTAAAGGAATGGGAACAAATGTTCTACTGCGACAGAATGGAAAACTACCGGAAAATCTTCTAGCAGCATAAAGAGGAATATTTGCAGAATCCCCTAGCCTCAAAGCTAGACAAGTGCCTAAACATACATTTTAAAACTCAGGTGTAACAAACAAAAACATTTCTCTGAAAGTGGTCAGGTACAGGAACTGGACTGAAAATAAGAAACAAAAAAGTCATCCATGAAGCCTGGAGAACCGTTCCTCAAGACTACATTAAAAACTACAAGAAAGTCTGTCTCTTTGGAAGTAAAATATGAAGAAATAAGTGGTTACTTTTACAACAGTACTGTATAAACATCTTTTTGTTCTTAATCTTTAATTGCAATTAACATAAAACTTAACTTAGTAGGATATTATATCAGGAGTCCATCAACCTCCATAAGCTCCATCCCTGACTTCATGCCAATGCTCTCGAAACACAACCACAGCCCAGTTCTCAGAATGCAATACAATTTGACAAAATTTTCTGTTTAATATATAAAACAGCCTTAGTCACTATTACAATCTGGCAACTGTTCTGTCAGCATATGGATGCCTGGCCAACTTAAAATCAAAGATTGTTATTTAAAATATATGCTAAAATACCATATTCCTAAAATTGTCGTAGTCATTAACATTTTCTTTTTTATTTCTGCTGTCTAGGTTACTAAGACAGAACAGGAGAATCTTCAGATTGAGATGGATGAGAAGGCTTTGGAGAACGATCATGACCAAGCAGATGGTGTTGATGAGTCAAATTTATCTGAAGTGGGTGTAATTGGTAGCACCGTATGGGCAGAGTCAGAAATAAGCCGTGGTAACGACACATATCTGTTTTTTTTAAGCCTGTTATATACAAATGACATCATATTTATTTTAAGCTACTAAATTCATGCACATGTTTATTCTGGTACTGTATATTTTGTCACTCAGAACAAAGTCAAGAAGTAGACCAAAATGAACAGGAACACACAGCAGAAGTGGTATGGCTGACATTAATTTGCTGATATGTTTATGTTGCATTGAGCAGGATGGTATCGATTTTCAATAATTTCCTGGTTAAAACAAATTGAGATTATATACACTCAGTGCTATAGAGTCACTCAGTAAGACTCTGAGCCCTGTCATCTTTGCTGGGTAGATTGTGGGCACACAAATTCTGATTTTTATTTTTTTGGACTTTGTAAACAGGACATGAATATGAAGACCCCCTGTGAGTCCAATGCGGTCGAGGAGATGATAGAGGCTGAAGAGCAGCAGGAGAGCGAAGAAGCCTCAGTGGAGAAGAGCGGCAATGAGGGAGAAGCGTGTCCCCGGTTGTCCCCCATGCAAATGCGTGCACTGGATATGCCAACATTCAGTCTAATGTACAGTACTGCCAAAACTCACTTGTATGGAATGTACCAGGAAGTCTGTGTGTAAAATAAATATTTACAAAGACCAAAACACCTGTTAAGTTAGCTACATAAATAAATAGATGGTGTAATTATGATAATTTCACTGGCCAATTTATTAATTCCCAAATAGACAAATTCTTTTCTCCATCAGTATGACTAAAACAGTTTGGACACTTCTGAGATGGTTGTAATAAAGGGTGAACATAATTTCCTGGTTAGTCGGATAGATTTAAGTATGGTTTGGCAGGGCAGTGGGTGCATAGAGTGTTATGTATTGTTTATAGACTGTAATTAGTCCCTTCTTTGTTCACATTATAAGGATATAAATTAATTATTTATAATATCACATGTAATAGCAGCCCCAGTACATCTCAGGGTCAGCAATTGAGCGGAGAACCACCAGTGTTCGATTTCTCTGCGATCTCTGGACCAAACACCCCCACATTCTCTGGCTTTGACTGCAGCTTTGAAGTGGGGCCGAGCCAACACGAGGTTAGACCAAAAATAAACCATGCTTGACCATGCTCTTCACAACACTTAAACTATGTAGGTGTGATCTGGATTATCTGACAATGCTTATACCCTCCATGTTTGTGTTTTCCAGGAGTCACCTTTTACATTCTCAAGCTCTTATTTTAGCAAGGTATGCATTAGTAGTTACAGAATTTATGAGAGAATTTTATGTTATTCTACATTTCATACTATGGCCTAAAGTATAATTAATCTACTATTTTGCAGATTTTATTATTCGTGAGTAATAATAACATTAAGTGTGTGAAAATATAATGCAATATATTAAGTATTAATCAAGAGCCTTAAAGGGAGAGTTTTTTTTCCACGTCTGTCTTAAATTAAAATTGAGTTGCATACAAGTACATTACCGTAGGTCTTGGTTGTAAGAAATGTTCACACTTTGCACAGGTACAGTGTAAGGAATCGGCACCGAATTCCTCGTTCCGTTCCAAAGTTCAGTCGAAAACTGCAGTCCCTCTGAGCTAAACTGAGTTCATATCTTTCTTTAGAACAAATTTAACTCTTTTATTTTCTTGGGACTAGCCATATTTTGTTTTTGTGGAGAAAGAGCTTATCGGCACTGCTGAAGCTTCATGAGTCTCAGCGTAATTTTGTTGTTTATAATCTGTGATTATAAACAACAATTGTTTGTTGTCACATTGTGACTCTCACTTATATGCACATCAATTTTAATTTAAGACAGACTTGAAAAACCCAAATTATCCTTTTAAGCTATAAAAAAATGCATGGTTTATATTTTTCATTGTAAAAGCTTCCAATTTATGAACAAGCTTTTAAAATTGAAAGTATAAAATAAAGTCCACCAAACACCATCAAGTTATAGTAAATTCCTGTCATGTGATTTTTGTCTATGTTTTTATCTCTATTTATTTTTTTTCAATCATGCATACTACCTAATTCTTTGTTTGGTTTTACTTCGTTTGGCATGTAGAAGTCTCCTGAAGCAAAGATGGCAGGTAAAAAAGTTAGAAAGACAAACCATGACAATTGTCTTTTGTGACATGGACATATACGATTAGTGTTTATTTTGGCAGGATTTCTGTTTGATGAATCAGAGATCTGTCCAGAGGAGGAATTTGCCTTTTCGTTCAGCTCCAAGAGCCCTCAGGAGCAGCAGTCCGGGTCAGGAGGGACTGGAGATGCATTCCCGTTTTCCTTCAACTTTGGGAAATTTTAACTCATGCTCTTAGCACTTTATTGCAGATTCTGACAAGTGTTTAGAAGAAGTTTTATTATTATTGTAGTTTCATAGTTGCCTTGTTTGACTTTAGAAATAGTTCAAGACGGGACTTTTTTTTATTGGGATGTTCTGTCAAGATGAATGAATGATTTTAAATCATTAAATTTAAAATGCCTTAGAATTAAAACATATATTTACATTCCACTGGTATAGTAGAGCTTAATTTAAAAGTTTGATGTGTTTTTCTTGCTTTGTACGTAAGGTGTTCTGTGATGTCTATAAAAGAAGTGATCAACAATGGCAGGACTTCATATTATTTATATATACATATATAGTGTATAGCATTAGGTTCACATCTAAGTTTCTGTTTTTGCATTACTTTATACAGAGGAGTGTTACAATGTTTTTTTTTTTTCAAAAACAGTAGAAAAGAAAAATATGAAATAATGAACAACAATACTGGTGGGGATGTTCTTTGTAAATACTCTTAACATGCTTTTGAATACCTTTACCTTTCAATGAATACACCTCACATTTCATGGACACTAAATTACACAATCACATACAGGTATGAGCAGCTTAGACTTCACACGGTTAACATTCCAGTGTAAAACAATTAAAGCAAAAACAACAACAAAAAAATCTGCGTGTAAAGCAGGGAAGGCTGCTGGTCGACCTTTTCCGTCTCTATTGTAGGAGTTGAAAATGATGACAATTTTTGGCAACAAGCTTGTCCTGTTTAAGACATCATGAACTGTACTCTCTCTCTCTCTCTCTCTCACACACACACATACACACACAGTAAGGTTTAAGTGGCCTCAGTCCCACTAATCTTCTACAACTCTTAAAATGTTAGTCTGAGGTTCATTATTTTTATTTTTTGTGTAAAAGTCACAAAGCATTTTAGTATCATGTAAAGCTGTAAAAGCAGTTTCCAATCTGAGACGTGTCCAGAGGACTTCTGTAGCATACAAGACCAAATCATGAGCAGATCTAAAATTGGCCATAGTAAAAAAAATGTTACTTCAAGATTAACAGGAAATGACACAAACGGTTAAAAAGCACATTTCCTGAAAATTTATAGTTTCCTTTTATGCTTTAGCCAAGCATGAATTAATGCTTACTCTAGGGAATAAGTGTTAATTAAGAATTTTTAAAAAGGGGTTATGGGAATAACCCCCCCTTTTCTTTTTTTATATATAGGAATTTCATTTAGGAAATATAGCCTCTACTGCGTCAGTCATTTGCTGCTGAGATGAATTTATCTAGCTAGCAACTATTACTTCAACTTTTAGATAATACTGAGTAATAAGATTTTAAGATTGAATACAGCCCTTAAGGTTTAATACACTGCAGTGGTACTACTGCTCCCTGAAATTGTTATAGGCTTAAGAAAAAAAAAAGAAAATTAAAACTTTTGGCAAAGTGCTTGTTTAGGCACTGCGTTGAGAGGAGTGTTGTTCCCTGCTGTGGTTGTGAACTTTCTTGGTAGAAAGTTTAGCTGGTGTAAATAGGTGTGTTGGTCTATATCAGTTTAATGTATGTGACTAAAACTAAAACCCAGGGTCTTCACTGAGAGAACGACGGGTCACGTGTCTAATCTCTCCCGTGACATACTGATCAAAGCTGGTCTGGTATTTGGCCAACATCTTGAGCATCAGTCGCAGACCCAGCCACCACTGCTCTTTGGGCATCCTGTGCCTGTAATGAGAGGACAAACACAACTCTCAAAACAATGGAATAAGTAGAATAGTTAAGACATTAATGTAAATTCAATGGTAATTAAGATCTGCTTGAACACTTACTCAAAGTCAGTCTGCTTCTTTAGCTCAGCCACAGGACTGAACGTAAGCACTTTGCCATTTAGTCCCAACACGCAGGCCGTGTCCGGGGAGTTTGCAAAAACAGAACCTGATCAAAGGGAAGCATTCATTGTTAGTTGTGGAATTAAAACAAATAAAACAAAAGACAAAAGTCTTAGGCACCATATTACATGCTGTACCAATTTGGTTACATATGTTTATCATGTCTACATAATTATGTACAAAACATTCAGTATTTCCATATATAACTTCAAAATGTATAAATAAATAACATTACAGGAGGATATATGCATGGGTGTAAGGGGGAAAAAAAAGAGCACAAAACAGACAAGTTTTCAGATGAAAAAAAAACAAACAAAAAAAACGTAATACACTCCTGGGATTGGCATAAAAATAGAAAGGAGCGAGTGAGACAAAGTTGCCAGAAGAACTCATATTCTCCAGCAAGCTCAGTAAAACCTAACAGCTGTTTTCTTATAAAACTGCACAAATCTGTGTCTAAAACTCCTGATTTTAAGTAATGAGTTTTTACCCCAAGTACTGACTGTTTATTTTATTACTCTTTATAGTTTTTTTTTAATGCAGAAATGTTTTCAAAAGTCTCTTTTGCTTATGCCATATTTTTGTATGTGCCCAAGACTTTTGCACAGTACCATACAGAAAATAAGTTTTTTGTTTCTATCTGAAAACTGGTCTGTCTTATACTATATATTGTTTTCTTTACAGCCATGCATATATTCTTCTGTAATGTTATTTATTTATTTTTAAGTTATATATGGAAATACTGAATGATTTTGTACATAATTATGTAGACATGATAAACATGTATAACAAAATTGGTACAGCATATAATATGGTGCCTAAGACATTTGCACAGTACTGTATAAACTTCAGTATAAAGTTCACCGCCTGGCCAAAAGGGGAAAAAAAAAAAAAAAAAAAAAAGAGGTCGCAAATTCAAATTATTGTGCGGCTTCAAGCACATGAAACACTTAAGGATATTCAAAATTACTAGAACTGCACATTGTAAAACCTGAAAGGATAGTGCTAAAATGTCAAACTCTGGGAAAGAAATGTCATCATGAATGGAGAAGTTTAAGTAAAAACAATGTGATGAGAAGTCATAGGTTTGGGATTGAACAGCTGTGTGGCCATAAGAAAACCACTTGTTAGCTAGACCTGTAAGGGAGCATAAAGATTAGATTTCGGAACAGTAGAAAATGTGGTCTGATGAGATCAGACTGACCCTATTCCAGAGTTGATTTCTGATAAAAGTAACTAGTTAGAGTACTTTTCCATTGCAGAAAATGAAAACTCCTTTGTGATTCCTCATGGATGTTGTTTTAGTCAAGACCTTTTTAATTATTCTACCATCATCACTTAGTGAAGTTTGGCCCATAATTTGTAAACACCAATACCCCTATCTCACCTTCCTTGCGTTCGCGCTGGTCGTAAGTACGATTCATCATGATTCACCGCGAGTTTTGGCGCTGTGATTAGGTTTCCATCTTTCTGTGCGTCGGTCCTCGCATAGTCAAACCGCATAGGTGAGATAGGGGTATAACAGCAAAAATAACAGAGGAGGGCGGGTTATCGGGGGCGGGGCTTGTAGGACGACTTTCAAAAACACACTAAGGGATTGGGAATGACTGTTGTCTGGCTCACGGATTACATAATTTGTCTGAATAAGGGATTACATTTTTGAAAAAGCAAGTAAATAAAAAGTACTTAAATGGCGAACAAAACGCATTAGACTACTCGTTACATCAAAAAAGTAACTTTGTAACGTGTTACACCCAACATTGGTGATAAAGCAATGGAACATTTCTTTTTTTTTTGGCCAGGCAGTGTCCAGTACATCTTCATAAAAGAGTTTAAAACAATGCTTTTACCTTGTCTGAACGTGGTAGCCATCTTCTCATTAAGCCACTGCACGGCCCTCACACCCAACTTTGTACCAAAGTTCCTGTCAAAAGGTGAAGGTGCGCCTCCCTTAAAAAATTTAAACACCAGACACACTCTAGGATTAGTTATTTTCATTGTAGACCATTTAACAACGTGTACTAAAATACATAAAACATAGTTAAAGTTTAAATGGAGAGGGTTATCACTACAGTGTGTGTATTGGGATGTCCAAAGGTGTGTGTTCATGTCATGTAAGAGGGCTGTACTGAAAGTAATGAAAAAAGTAGGAATAACTGTTAAACGCACGTGTCAAATTTCACGTTGTACAGCAAGTCTACAAAAGTACTACTCAACACAGTCTCCATCACAGGTGTTGAACCCAAGTCTCGAATCGTCTTAAGAGCTCCACTGCACCACAGAATGTGTTATGAAGATGACACCATTCACAAGAGCAATGTGCACAGACGGATGAAGTTGTTTAAAGAAGAAAAAAACAGCATTGAAGACAAACCTACGGTGGCCAAGAAGTGCAAAACAAATTAACAAAACGGAAAACAAAATACCAAAACCCAAAACAAAATAACAAATTCAAAACCAAATTAACGAAACGGAAAACAAAATAACTCATATCTGACTGGCCAAGAAGTGCAATACAAATTAACAAAACGGAAAACAAATTAAAAACCAAATAACAAAACCCAAAACTATTTTTTTTTTGTTTTGTTATTTTGTTTTCGGATTTGTTGATTTGGTTTTAAATTGGTTAATTTGTATTGCACTTCTCGGCCAGTCTGATACAAACCGGAAAAGGTAGGTATGGTTTGCGAATGAAATGCTTACCGCTAATTGGACGAGACATCTGTCACTCACGATATACAGGAAGTACTGTGGTAGCGGTAGATTTGTGCGAGAATAAATGTGCAAACATTATTGTGGTTTCAAATATGGCGTTCTTACGGTGGCCCTAAAGTCAGTTTTGTTATTTTTTTGCACTTCATGGCCATTATAGTTTAAAGTGAAGCAGAACACACAAGAAACAAAGATAAAGAAACAAGTTCCTACTTCCTGTATATCTTGAGTGACAGATGTCTCGTCCAATCAGCGGTAAGCATTTCATTCGCTAACTATACCTACCTTTCCCGGTTTGTATCTGACTGGCCCGAGAAGTGCAGTACAAATTAACAAAACGGAAAACAAATTAACAAATTTAAAAACAAAATTACAAAAACAAAAAAACAAACCTCCCCCCCCCTTGTTATTTGGTTTTTAATTTGTTTTCCGTTTTGTTCATTTGTTTTGCACTTCACGTCCACCGTACAAACCAGACGGTGGAAGACCAACAACTACGAAAAAGTGGATTTTCAAAGAGGATTCATGAGTTGGGTTCAGTGATGATGACCATGTTGAGACCTTTGTATAGATGATGACATGGGAAGTATCAACTTATTATAGATCCATTTAAAATTAAATATTAAATGTAATGTAAATTGATGCTATTCAAAAATATATTGCATCCTGATGTTTGGCCTTAAATCTCTAGTTTACACAGCATGTAGTTTTGTCTTCTGTTGCTCAGTTAGTGCTGACCTGCTGCAGATGTCCGAGCACGTTGACCCTGCAGTCAAACACTCCTTTTCCTTCAGCAGTGTACAGGTTATAGATGAAGTCGGTGGTGTACTGTGAATGGCATTTCTCATTCCTGTGCCAACAGCAATTGGGCATCAGAGTCACATTCACAAAATCGTGTAAGTGTAATGACTCATCTTTAGTAAAGCATATGTGTCAAACTCATTCTCATAAAAACTGGCCAAATCCTACTGCCTCGTTTCATTCAGCCTGCACAAACCTGAAAACTACAGTTATTCTGAAACAGCCTGCAGTGCCAACTACTCCAGTCGTCCATACTGGACTGCCCACGTTGTCCCACTTTATAGTGCACGTGGACTCACAGCACAGAGGATTGGAACCTTAGTTAAAAACAATTCCTTTCTGCTGTGTGTAATGCCTGGGTAATTCGTTTCTACATACTATATCAGATATATTTTTGATAGATAAAGGGTATATTAGGGAATACATTTTTAGTTTTAATTTCCATGAGCTGTAAGCCGAAATCATTAAACGTCAAAACAAAAAAGGCTTGAAGAGTGTTGACTTTTTAAATTAAATTACAAAAGAAAATGTAATTTAGAATGTGAAAGATATATACATTTTCCAGCTGCACTGTAATTTACAGACAGAGATAAGATAAATATCATACTGTGCCATGCCTCTTCAGTGACTTTATACTCTAAAATAGGAAGTTTTAGGTCCTTTGTACCCTTGTTCATGGGTCAGAATTACTTAATAACACTGCTTTGACCATCATAAGAGGACCTGGCAGTCTTTGAAGGAAGTTTGTTACACTAAACAGATTCTACCTCAGCACCAGACCCCTTTGGATGTCCTTCTTCATCTTCTCTGCCAGATGCTCAACGTTGGTCTATCAAAAAAAAAGAAAAGAAAAAAAGATGTTAGAATATAGAAAGTGTAGAAAAAACTGATCTTTTAGGCGATGGAGAACTGAAGATGGTCCAAGTTATTTACAGCTTGTGTGTTCTGACTAGCATGAGGTTTAAACAACATCAATAAAAAACGGAGAAGTTTTTTAAAAAGAAATTAATTACTGTACTGATTTATTAAAACATAATTTATAAGTAACTTTCTGTAAAACTGCTATGCACATAACTGTAAGTTTATTTTTCTTTTAAACATTTTAATATTCAAAGATTTCTATTTTCGCACAATTTCCCTATCAGGTAGTGTCTTTCTCCACTCATTACAGGGGGGGTGCTGGGGTTGGGTTATAAATATGGTTCATATCTCACTTGTAGTTCACGGATATTGATAGGCTCTTCATATATATATGCAGCATCGGCTCCCACAGCAATACCAGTGGTGGTGGCAAGGTATCCACAATATCCTCCCATGGTTTCCACCACAAATACTCGCCTCTTTGTTCCCGTAGCTGACTGCTTGATCTTATCACAGCTCTGATGAAAAAAAAAACAAACAAAAAAAAAAAACACACAGCATATTCTGTTATAGATAATTGGTTAGGATCCATTTAATAGTGTTACGTTTATTAATGTACAGTATGATATGATCCACAGATTTGTGACTGTATACTGTACATTCGTTTATGCCTAAGGTCACCCTAAGGGTGATATGACCTCAAAGTAATAATACAAAAAAAGGAAATATTTTGCTTCTATTATGACTAATGTACAGTTTTTTTTTTTTGCTCCATAGTTCACTTAAAAAGTTTGCACTGTAAAAATAATGCTTAGCTATTGGAACTGGGATTTTTTTTTCCCTAATGAAAGAGTTCTTCTTTCATGTCTCAGACGGGACATGGAGGAGTCATGTGACTATACTGTATATGTGGTGGGACTGTATGTGAACACACACTGGGGAAAGTACTAACAGAATAATAATAATAATAATAAAAAAATTATAACTGACATGGGAAAGATTATGTCGATTAAAGTTTCTGAATGTTGTTTTCAATTAATTTCTCGATTAATTGCCCTGCCCTATCTCAGGTAATAAAATTAATTGGCACAGAACTTACCTCCATAGCTGCATTAACAGCAGTATCAGCACCCAGACTGAATTCGGTGCCAGGGACGTTGTTGCTGATGGTGGCAGGAATGATACACATGGGAATACACAGCTCATTGTAGTGGCCCCTGGCGTCATACAACTCCAATATCCCTTCATAGGCCTAAAGAATAAAAAAGATATTGGGTTTCAGCAAAACAAATGCAGTGTTAAATGGTCTTTAATGTGTGCAAAAACACACACAAAAAAATACTGGTACTTGCCTCAAAGCCACCAATTACTAGCAGGGACTGGATGCTGTACTTGGTAAGATTTTCAACCAGCTTTTCCATGCAGGTAGTGGGGAGGGTTCTGGAAAGAAAACATTTAAAATGACATCAGGGCTGGAATATCAAATGAAGAAATGAATGAATTAATCTGTATCAAGTTACCGTTTAGTTCCCAGAACTGAGCCACCTTGCCCGGTCCAACCAGCCACACAACTCCAAGACATCTCTTTAAACTTTACACAGAGAAGAAGTTAAATTACATATGTTGCAAATACATTGTACTTAAACCTCACTGTAATATACTACCATAAATTCAATTCATAAAAAAATAAATACCCCTTTGTTTCTATCATTACCTTACTGTACAGTATAGAAACATTAGAAAATGATTCGTAGGACAGAGCAACTGTCCTACCAAAATGCTCTAGAGAGACAGGAGGAAAAAAATCTTGCAACTAGGATGGTTTAAGTACATCCAAAAGATGTTTTAGGAGTCACACTTATGCTCACAATCAGGCTTTTCAGACTAAAATCACTTAAAAGTGCAACAACAACAATGTGATAATTATTCCTAAAAAACATGATATACACTGTCTGGACAAAAAACAAAATCACATTCTTAGGGATTTCATGCAATAACCTTTATCTTTAATTATAGCACACAATGTGGCGGCCAGTTCATGTGTGAAAATGATTACTTGTGTTCCCAGAAGCACTGTTTCACAGTTCCTGGAACAATACAACTCCATTGATGTGACATTCTGGTCATTCAGTACCTTCAGGTTGTGTTAATAAATTTCATTTACTATATATATTTATATTTAAAATTTTAATTCCATTTGCCTTCAAAATATTACTATTTAATCTTTAGCAGACTTATTTGCGGTCTCGGTTCCTTACCTCTCCATTAGCGAGGCCCTCGAATCCATTGTTAACGGTGTAGACTTTATGACCAGATGCTAGTGCCACCCTCACTGCAGACCTCACAGCTGCATTCATTCCAGCGGCTGGAGCACCCACGTTCAGGATAGCCACTGAGAAGTTGCTCTGTGGAAAAGACGTACTGTATGCTAGAGCACTGACACCGAACTCTGTTTGACTTGTTTCTGAGAGTTATGCTAACCTTGCACTATTCACAGCTTACTTAGTAGTCAGTATCTAGTAGGTATTAGTGTTAGAAACCAAAACAAGCGTCTAGAGACTAATGGGACCTGACTGATAAAAAATTAGTCTCACAAACATACTTACTGTAGAGCAGAAATCACACAGCTAAAGCACAGATAATATCCTTGTAAACATTATTCACGGACGTAATCTTTTAAACAATATTCAAATGCACTATTCGACTCACAAAAATATATTATTTTGTGAGTTTAAGCTTTCAATCCTCCAAAAATACAGCAGCACACAATAAAAAGATGTGACATTATAAGACTGTTTACTGTATAAATGGACTTTCATAACTGTTTACATTTAATTATCTCATTATACGTCGGAGCAGATGGGCCTTGCTCAAGGGCCCAACGGGGCAACTTGGTGGTAGGGTTTGAACCTGGGATCTTTTTAGACCCTACACAGCTACCCCTGCCCTGTTTCTGTTGTTTGTTTGTGTCTAATAATATCTAATTTAACTAAATACTTTTTATAATTGTTAGCTCTGTATAGTTGGTATCAGCCAGGCCCCATTAGATTATAATCAATATACAATATAATTCAGCCAGAGACTATAACTTAGCCACAGCCCAACACACACATTACTATAGTACAGTACATACCTACTAAAATAGTTTCCAAAAGTATAGTGTTTCTTTAAATCTGTTAAAGAACATTTGAGATATTCATATCATGCAGACAGTCCGAACAACCCCTGAGTTTTACTGGAAAGTCAAAAGTTTTACCATGACTTGAGCAGGCTTCTGGTACGCCAGTAACTTGTAAATGCCCCAGTTGTTTGCAAAGCTCCTGGAATTAATGCAATTTTGTAATATGTGAGACTGATGGCGTTCATGTAGTCACATAATTATTAGCCAAAGCAAGGGGGCTACTAACACAATGTAGGGCCTACTTTACTGTGCTGTTCAGAGAATTACAGTACAAGGCTCACCTTCCACGCAGCTCAATGGCCTCCTCAAACCTCTTCTCATTCATAGCCTTTTGCACTGCTTTAGTCTGGGGGGAAGGGGGGTTGGGGGGTGGAATGAGAAGATGCTGCATAAGTAAATAAGACTACAGAAGTCAGGAAATTTGTTGAGCAAAAAAAGAAGTGGCCACCTATGCATTAGATATAAGATATGATATGAGATATTACATTTTCTTATTCAAACTACAGTGCAGCAAAAATAAATAAATAAATAAAAAGTGTGTGCCGGACAGTATAAGAGTTTGGTTTTCCTGTAGTACGCTTATCCTTTGTGCGGGTCTTACCATTTCCACCGCTTCCATGAGGGGCAGCCTCACTGACCGGTTACCGGACAGGCCGATCACACATGAAGGGGTATTAGGAGTCGCCTCCATCAGCGCCACCACTGCCTCCATGCCCATCTTACTACTCTAGGAACACAAACACAGCCCAGTGATCAGAATGCAATACAGTTCACCATAATGCTTTCTCTTGTATATCTCTCAAACACATACACGTACAATCTTGAGTCACACTACATTTCTTCATATTGAATTACATTCATTTACGAAGATTTATTTGAAGAAATTGGAATAAATCTTTTACTGTGACACGCTGCAAAGTGCCTGAAGATACAATTTAAAAAGTGATGGGTTATGTGACAGTCTCAGCATCGACCCCAGTTCCCCTCCCGTCTGTTCCAACTACACAGCATTCAGCATCACCAGTATACTAATCACTGACCTGATCATCTATCATCATCTGAATCGTTTCTCACTTAAAGTTAATGCGTTAAGTTAGATGCTTTTCTCATGCTTAAATGATTTTATAGATCACTGTGTGGCTTAACAAATTTGACTCAAAATGAGAGGCAAAATCTTGCTAAAAACGTGATAAAGAAAAGTGCATAAGACTACTATATTAAAGCTACAAGATAGTCTGCCTCTTTGGAAGCCAAATATAACGACATGAGGAGTAACTCAAGACTTTTGCACATTACTGTACATACATCCTACATATACTGTTAGTTTTTGTTCTTTATTTTTTTTCGATAGATTAAACATACCTTATAATAAACTGAATCATAACATTTCCTTAAAGTTCTTTGAAATATTTCTCATTAAATATCGCTCTTTAATATGCCAAAAAAACTATTCAGGTAAAGCTCTCTTTATAAGCAATATTAACTTAACTAAACAACTTTAAGTACGGAGATCTCAGGATCACTTACTAGTACTCGATCAAAGGCTGACGGAGTCCCTCCTCTCTGCACGTGGCCCAGAACAGTCACTCGGGTGTCATAACCCAACCGCTTCACAACCAGCTACGCACAAACACAAATTGTGTTATCATCCTACTATTACATAGATTTTTGTAAATACAATGTAAGCGAAAGAGATCTTTATCTAAATTGATGGTGCTGCTAAACTACTTACATCTTTAATATAGTTGGAGGAGATTGGTTCGCCTTTTTTGCTGATTGCTCCCTCAGCAACGATGATGATGTTGAGTCTGGATCCCTTGCTACGGCTCTGTGCACACACACACACACACACACACACACAGTACAAGTAAGCACTACAACTAAAAAAACACTGACTGAAATATTACAAACGTGACAAAAATCGTTAACTAATGAATCCAGTCCTGTCTATGGGAAAATCTATATGATGAAATGACTTTGTTGAAAATGCTTTAGTGCTTTTTGTATTTGTACATCTTGAGTCTATTTGTCCTGGTCACCTCTCCAAGCCGAGCGCACATGACATCCTCCCAGTCATCCTCTGGAGGAGCTTCGGGTATAAAGAGCCAGTCTGCTCCAGACGCTAAAGCAGACACCAGAGCTAGATATCTACACACACACACACAGACACATTATATATAACTTAAGGCATGATTAAATGAGAAACAGGTCAGATAATGACAGATGATCAGGTCAGTGATTATTATACTGGTGATGCTGAATACTGAGTGGTTGGAACAGACGAGCGGGGAAATGAGATTGCTGCTGAGTTTATTACATAAACAACCAATTTTAAAATTTTTAAACAGGCTGCATTTCTTTAATTTAATCTACGTCATTACATTTAACTTAATATAATGACATGAGGGGTGGCTCGAGACTTTTGCACTATATATAAGGAAATTATGCTCATAATCATTCTTGATTAAATAAAATTATGTTAACATAACTTTCCGCACTGATGTGCGAGTGCTGTGCTCCCTAATTGATATTAACAGAATTAATTAAAGTCGGAATCGTCTTTGGCATCAGCAGAGTTTTCGCGGCACATCAGAAATCAATGGTGTATATCTCACAGAGACAGAACATCGGCGCTGAGACGCGACTCACCCGCAGTGTCGTCCCATTACCTCCAGGACAAATGTGCGCTGATGGCTGCATAGGAGTTAGAAAGAGATTTGTAAAGTGTTAGAAGTGCTGCATTAGGCAAAGTAACAATCTAATCAACCAACATCCTCAGGGCTTTATGTAATGCAAATGACTCATTTTAAAACACAGCCAAAACATCCATTAAGCATCTATTTGAAAACACTGAGCAATTAATGAATTGATTCTTAGTTCGTGGTTATCTTTAGACTCGAGTCTGCTGCTGTTTTTTTTTTTTTTATGCAGACATTTTCCCTTCTGAAAATTCTAAAAGCTGGGATGATATGGCAGGTGACAAAAAAACAAAAAAAAACAAACAACAACACCATACTGAATATTAAAATCCAGTGCAACAAAAATAACCCAAAACCTGACTTATTAGAAATTAGTTTATCCTAATAACACAATCACCATCACACCCATATGTCCAATACAGATTTATTCTCTTCCTTTTGCAGTTCCACTAGATTTTGGAGCGTGGCGGTGCAGAAGGGCATTTTCATGGTAGAACGTGTAATGGGATGGGAAACTGTAATGCTACAGCCTACAATAACATTTCATCCAATTGTGTGCTCCCAACTGCGCAACAGGGGGAAAAAGAGCACATATTGGTGTGCTGGTCAGGTGTCCACATACTTTAGACCATATTGTGAGACATTATAGAATATTAGCATGCAACCATCTTTCAACATTGGTCCTACCATGTGCTGTACAGTAACATCTGGAAAATCATCTGTTACATATTTGTTCACAAAAAAAAAAGACAAAACAGAAAAAAAGACTACAGAAGAACTTTCCTCTCTTTATCGCAACCTGGGTACTTCTACCTGCAAATCAATGGACCTTTAAGTGGAAATAGTAAAAGTAGGGCAAGTTCAGACAAACAAACAGCTGTCCCAGACTCAATAGATGTTTAAACAGACCCGGGTACAACTGCATTCCTCCAACAGATTACGCAAGAGCACATGCCTAAGAGAATGTTTTTCATTCTCTGCTGTCATCCTACAGTCTACACACGATATATTTTTAATATATATAAAAACGTGATTTGAAACTCATTTAAAATGGAGGTGTAAGGGCAGTTGTTGGGGTTGTACTAAGCATTTAGCAGGAACACATTTTTGCAAAACACTAAAGGACAAAAATAAGCTCTCAATCTGTTTACATGAATAAGCTGCTAAATTCACTAATCTGATTAGGAAGGAGGTTTGTATTCTTTAAAAACAGCTCTGATAGAAGTTACATTTTCAAAACTGAGGTTGGAAAATATTACAGTGAAAAACACAATAAGCTGCATAGAAAGGCAATACCTGTTCACAGCTGATATAAAGGACATTCATAAACCAGACAGCAATCTGCAAATAGCTCTTGTTGGAATGGAAAAAAAAAACCCTTCGGGATGTGTGATTATTGGAAAATAATAACGTTGCAGTTTTTTTGTGTTCTGTCTGGTATGTTACTGATTTTCCAATAACAACACACCCTGAAGTGTTTTCTACCACAGATCTCTGTTTAATATAGTCATGTTCACATTTGGACCTCGTTGTGTATTGTCTCCCCAGGCTGTGATCCGAGTGTACCTGCTGACCTTATAGCAGTGGTGGTAATGGCATCTACGATGTCCATAATGCGATGGAGGGCGGAGTCTGCTCCGATGGTCATGTCGGTGCCGCAGAAGTCGTTATCGATGGAGCCGACCAAACCCACGATGTTCAGGTGGTCGTACTTTTTTGCTGTCTCGGCAGAGATCCTCCCTAGAAAAGAGATTCACATTATTGTCTGGTGGCTCAGTGGTAGGTGTTTCGCCTGCCATGCGGAAGGCCCGGGTTCGATTCCCAGCCACTGGATGCAGTGCCGGTCCCAAGGCCGGCTAAAATGGGAGGGTTGCGTCGTGTAGTGCGGACTGGGTATCCTGCTGTGGCGACCTCTTCCATTGGTTGCCGTGGAGTGTGTGATGTCGCTCCATTACGCATTTCAAAACGTCCCGTTATTCTGTATCACGTTGTGTATATATATATATATATATATATATATATTCTTGCTCTACTGATTCAGTCTGGTGTTATAACAGTGCTATTAATAGAGATGTTTGGCAGCCGTGTGCTTTCAGTAAGATTCATTTGAAGCTCTGAATGAGTTGTTGAATTATGCCAGTGAAACACAGCCACAGTGTGAGTTTGTGAGGCAAATTTGCAATTGTAATCATAATAGTGACAAGCTGTCGGAGTTTCATGCTGCATTTTTATAAGCCTGAGAAGTGACGACGTGTAAATTAGGTTTTCTAAAATAGACTTTAAATCACATGGTTGTTACATGTGATTAAACACCAAATGCTGTGAAACAAGATAAAAAATTAATATGTAACTCATATAATTCATATGTATCATATCATATTATATGTAACTGTTTAGGGTGAATGTTTCTGTTATTAATAATACCTGTTAGTCTCCAGTGTCAGTGCTTTACAGTGGCCAGAGTTAAAGCAGGGAGATTTTCTGACACATGAAAGCCTTCGTGTCAGGTGCTGTTCCTTCTCAGGAATATGACGAGGTAAATGTTTGGTCTTACACTGAATTGCCAAAAGTATTTGCTCGCTATAGGGTTTATTATGATGTTGGCCCATCCTTTGCAGCTACTGTATAACAGCTTTAACTATTCTGAGAAGGCTTTCCACACGGTTTCAAGTCTTCGCTCTAATTCATCCCAAAGGTGGTGAGGTCAGGACTTAGTGCATGTTGGAACTGGTATGGGGTTGTTTATCAGGAGTTGGGCTCAGCCCATTACTTTCAGTGAAAGGAACTCTTAATGCTTTAGCATACCAAGACAGTTGGACAATTCAAACGCAAGCTGGTGTGGATGAATGAGCGAGTTTGGTAGAACACCACTGGGATGAATTTAAGCGGAGACTGCGAGACAGGCTTTCTTGTCCAACATTAGCATCTGACCTCTGACCTTACAAATGCGCTTGTGGAAGAATGGTTAAAAATTCCATAAACCATTCTGATTCCAACTCGACTTTATACATGGATGCAGATCCAACATGCTCAAAGCATTTGATCAGAATAAAACTCCTTTGATGGGTGCAACGTGGTTCCGCCCTCTATGGAGCATTTAATCTGTCGTTAATATCACAGAAAAGATTGGAGTTGG
The DNA here is from genome assembly GCF_024256425.1 of Clarias gariepinus. Taxonomy (NCBI): domain Eukaryota; kingdom Metazoa; phylum Chordata; class Actinopteri; order Siluriformes; family Clariidae; genus Clarias; species Clarias gariepinus. The sequence goes on along the minus strand of NC_071104.1, from coordinate 30,811,096 downwards.
AGAAAAATACTTCTTCTAAAACACGCCTTCTATGTTATAATCGATTACGAGAATTCAGTCATATCTACGATTAGTTAGATGCTTTTCTATGTGTGAAATCACGAGACAATCAGTGACACTTTCTCAGCCAGCGAGCAAACCAGTGGATAATAATAAAGTCAGATGGGAGAGAGTTGTTCTCACTAAGATTACTGATCAGAAATGGAAGCAAAATTTCTTCCCAGAAACTTAACATTGAGTCACCTGATGTTACCCGCACGTGGGGCAAAAATGTGCAGAAAGCATATATTTATTCCCAAAAGTGAGGAACGATCAGATTGTGTTTACTTGGTTAATACTGTGGAATGTTAGGGTTCATGTAAATGGATATATTGACTCTATAGAGAAGAATCTATACGATTGAATGAACCAGTGCTGATCACAAATAAGATTTGTGATTATATGGAATCATTAAATATGTGATTATACGGTTTGCAATGTGGTTTTGGATCAGAGAATCAATCCAGGAAAGATTTTGGAATAGAACATACAAAACAAGATGAGTGTCTAAACGAGTATGGGTTTGTGTGCTGCAGGATTAGCGTGTTACCTTTGGACTGTAGCTCGGCGAGTAGTCCGCTCCACTCACTCCGGAAGATGTTGGCTCCCGTAAGGCTGCCGTCACCTCCGCACACGCAGAGGTTGGTGATCCCGCGTTTCACAAGGTTGAAGGCGGCAGCCACGCGGCCTTCTCGTGTGGTGAAGGCTTTACAGCGAGCGCTGCCTATCACTGTCCCACCCTGAACAAAAGATCCGCATCAACACATTCATTCAATCCAGTGTAGCTTCATGCAGACATGGATGAACAAATTGAGCCTTCTCACTTCCATGCCATGCTTTCCACCAAAACCAGTGCACACAGATGTTTGCCAACACTGAGCCTAATACAACTGGAGTGAGAAGCTAAAGATTGGAAACTAACTAGGAGAAAAAAACAAACCTACAGTGTTTTAGTAAGGTTCCTGCGCTCTCGTACAATACAGCCGCGCTGATATTCAGCACAACAGCACTTGTTTGTGATATTGCTTAAATAAGTAATAAAGCTTTGACATTTTTCTCATGTGTGTGTCTCAGACCTTAATTATGAGTGAATACATTTCTATATACGAAGAAATTATTGTTATGAAGTCGTGTATTTTAAAATGTTCATTCTTGAAATGCTACAACTGTCTATAGACTTCCATGACACATGAGCACAGGATTCCAGGTTAGACATTTCACAAAGCTGAAGCTACATACATATTCAAGAAGGACATGTATTTAATCAATAGATATTGAAAGTGTTTACACAGACAGAACAGGATCGTCAGTTCTTTTTACCAGCTGGATGATGTTGGTTACACTGTGCCAGTGAGCCAGAGTGATATTGTCTCCTCCATCCACCAGACCCTGGTAACCCTGGATAACATCAACACGACTCATCAGATCACGGCAAAGGCAGGATCAAACAGGCCACGTGTGCTACCATATGTGGCTTACATGCGCATTAGCACATCCTCAATTACCATAGACAAGGATCGATTACACTGCATGATATGATTTCATTTCTGAAAATTTAATTACGTGAGTCATTTCTCTATAATGCTTAATTGAGTGAGGCAATGTCATTAAAAAAATTTTTAACAAAAGGAAGAAAAGGGATTTAAACTGAGTTTTGATTGGTCACTCATACAGTAATAATTCAATTAGTAAAAAAAATATGAAAAAAAGACATGCAATACTCAGAACAATGTCAATGTAAATATACAGTATAGCAACATTATCATCATACTGTCTTAATGCTGTCATTTTAAGAGAATTATGAGATACCTCATTAATCAGATACACCTTGGCTCCAACATATATTCCCATACGAGTGACAGCACGGACAGCGGCGTTCATACCTGAGACCACAGAGACAGGACACAGCATATTTATTCTTCACTGTTTGTAACACTTTTTTTGAGCACTAGAACTTACTCTAGCATTTGGGTTAATTCAGCTCTCTGCTCATCAGATTACATTCTGAATCTTTGGTAAGAAAATCATCTGCCACTTAATGTTTATGTAAATGTTATATAATGGCATGTTTTTATGTTACAATCATTCAGAACTTGCTTTGAAAAATATTCATGCTCCTATTAATGTGTCTTTTTAAAAACAATTAAATAACACGGCCATAATATGAACATTAAATTACATATATAGTAAAGATGAGGGGAAAAATCTATTTAGTGATTTATCATGATTCTTTTTGTATATACATATATAATTTTTATATAAATGTTTTGGTGACGTGCTCTAAACTGTTCTCTAAAATCTTCAACAGATTGAAAATAACCATAACTACTGATTTGGCTGGACATCTTTTACATTCTGAGATCGTTTTAAATCGCTCACTCTTTCTTTAAATTACACAATGTGGTAAACTCAGATTTTATTGTGACATTTACAGCGACATTGCAGCAAATAAGTTAGTTTTTGCATTTTGGTTAGGTTTTGCATTTTGGTTATTTTCAATAATGGCCCCAAAGGAATTTATTAATGTAGAAAAAAGAAACTTCCTCTTGTTATAGCTTATTTCGCATCCCCATCCTTAAGACACTGTGATGCAATCATATCAGGACTTATTTTGAATGGGCATGATAAGAAAGTGATGTCGGTTCTTTTGACATCTTGTGTGCTTAAGAATATAAATGCTGATGTTACTATATATATATATATACACTGTATACACGGTGCTGATGCCTTCAACAAACTTCTCCCTCTGGCTAGCGACAGATGAAGAAACGTGTTCAGGGGAAAAAGCACTAAACCGTAAAATGCAAGTCGCTCTGGATAACGGTATCTGCTAAATGTCGTAAATGGAATGTGATGTCGTAAAAAAACACTCTGGACAATTTCTATAGTGTGGCAGGTCACATTATCATGCTGAAAGAGGCCACTGGCAGTAGGGTCAAACATGGCGTATATAGTGGTGCACACATACTTTTTATAAAGATGTCTAGGGAGGTGGAAGGTGTCACTCACATAAATGCCAGATCCCAACACAATGTCTCCACGGGTTTGCATTCTTCCAATAGTGGATACATGTGCCATCTATTCCTTATGTTTTGCATGTACTTTGAGAGTCACCAACAGCCGAAATCAAATTCCTTGTGTGTTTCAACATACGTACTTGGTCAATAAACCTGATTCTGTAAGTAAGTGTCAAACATTTACCCAGCAATTTACATGATGTAAAAAAAAAAAATGCAGTCAGACCAGGCCACCTTCTGCCACTCCTATATGATCCAGTTCTTATGCTAATGTGCCACACAGGCCCTTTCAGCAGTAAACCGGGGTCACATTGGGTGCTGTGACCAGTCTGTATAGCATATCGTCTTTTTGGAATATTGTGCTACAGTAGCTCTTGTGTGTGAGAGGCCAGACAAAACAGTCTTCCCTCATCACATCAGACCAGCCATGACAACACATCGGACACTCCATGACCCTGGATGTTCCATCTGGACCACTTTAAGTTCTAACCACAGCATAACAGGGATTACCCACATGTCAGGCTTTGACCCAGTTGCCATCATAATATGGCTCAGAATCTCATGTTTGGCCATTTTTCCTGCTTCCAACACATCAATTTTGAGAACTGAATCATTATTTCATAATATATCTCACAAACACCAGTGTAAGGAGATAATCACTACTATTTGGCAGATGTCCTTATCCAGAGTAACCTACTTTTTTTTTTTTTATCTCATTATAAATCTGAGTGTTAAGGGCCTTGCTCACGGGCCCAACAGTGGTAACTTGGTGGTCATGGGGTTTGAACCTGGGACTGTCCAAGCCGTAGTCCAATGCCTTAAGTCGAATTTATTTTTAAAGCATATTTAACAAAACACAGTTGTCCAAAGCGCTGTACAATCCTACAATCGCTGCAGACTATAAAAACAGACAATAAGAAAATAGATTTAAATAAATTAAAATCCACATAAAGCAATAAACAATAAAAAAGTTCACCCTCATTGCATAAACTAAGCAAATAAAAAGTAAAAACTACAAATAAATAAACAATAAATGAAAATGAATAAACAACCAAACAAGCATCTTTCTTTTTGTGCATATACTATGGAGGGTGAAAAATCTATCCAGGAAGTTGTTCTCTCAGCAACAAGGCATTTGAGCACAAAATAACATGCATGTTGATGTAATTCATTAACATGTCAAATAAATCAGTTGCGACACCACACTTGTGAAACAAAAGTGATTTAATTTCCATATCAGCTCTTTTTCCAGATCAGGTTTCAGTCGTGTTTTTCTTTGTTTTGGTTTCACTGAGTAGTGTTGATCTTCTGCAGTGATATGCAGTGTAACCATGTGACTGGTGTGTGTGTGTGTGTGTGTGTGTGTGTTAATGAGTAAACAGTGCAGTATGATGCAGAGGGTACAGTAGAGAGAACATGTCTGACTGCACGTACTGACAGAGACACGCCCTTTTCCTACAAGCCCATACTTCCATACTTCACAGTGAGGAAATACAGTGCGTCACCGTCAGCTACGTTGCCATGGTTACGTCCAAAAAGAGTGCACACTACTGCACTAAACAGTATGGAAGTGCAGAAAACAAGCTGTAGTTAATATGTCGCTGGGTTTACTTGATAAACTTTTATTTATTTATTTTAAGATAAAACAATTTCGAGCGCACTGAAGCTACAATGTAACGGAAATAAACAACTTTGTTCTTTTTTGATGCTTTGAACCCTGGATACATGCGTGTACGAGGCTGTGGAACGTAGAAAGGACTTTCTTAACAGCTGTGCACATCTGCCACATAAGCGTGTGTGTGTGTGTGTACTGTACCTTGAGCATCTCCTCCACTGGTCAACACGGCTAAGGCTTTCCCAGCACCCGTCATCCGGAGCTTCTCCAAACCCTGAGAAGTCATTTTAAAGCCCGAGTAAAGACTGCAACACCACTCTAACAGGTAGAAGCTTTAGGGCACTCAGTGACACACACACACACCCCTCTCTCCTTAGAGCGCTCAAATGACCTTCCGCGGATAAACACTATATGTGGCTCCGCCCATTGTGGGCGTGTCTCGGCGCCATTGCTCTGGAATTTCCCATCTGCACGTTGCACACATTGCAAAATCTAACTAACTGATGAATCTAACCAACCTTACAGTACAGAAGCCAAAGCCCTGCACACACACCTTTGCTTTCTCCTCCTCAGCCAGTAGCTGATGAACTGAAATTAAAACACTACAGATGTAGAATACAGTAAAGAAGTACACACTGTAAATATGTCTTTTTATCTTATTTTAAATTGAAAATATAGATAAAAAAAAATAAATATAAGAAAAGTAAATGTTCAATATTTTACTTTTATTATTATTCTTTATTACCATTAAAATCTGTAAGGAAATGCCCACCTCGGACAAAAGGTCATGTCTAATCTTATCTTGTCTATTAAGCACAGGTTCAGACAACAACGCTGACAGATAGGATCTTAAATAGGACGTCAGCTTTTGCAAAACCTGTGGAGTCCATGCTTGAGTTCATACGGTCATTAAAAAAAAAAGTTTATGTAAATTCATGTATTTGAAAAAAAAGAAAAGGAATTTTTTTTTTTTTACCCACCAAGCCCTGTTATCAATAACATAATCAGACTTTTAGGCCTCGTTGTATGTTTGTAGGCATTATTCATTATATTTCAGGCTTCAACAATGTTTAAGGTAGTGTTATCTCAGTGTGAAGAGGCTCTGAGTAAACTGAGCAGAAGGTCAGAAGTTTAAGCTGACCCAGCACCACCAAATTGCCACTTGAGCACGACCTTTAACCCCGTTTGCTCCAGGGTGTCCTATGATGGCCGACCCTGTGCTCTGACCCCAAATACCCAACAAGCCGGGACATGCTAATAAAAGAATGTCCCTGTCCAGTTATGTATATATGACAAATAAAGGCTTGACCTAACTTCCTGTAGTCCCTTTAATTAAATTCTGTAAACCCGTAAATGGAGATCATAATAAAAAAAAAAATTGGGAATCCAGAAACTTTATATTTAGGAAGTTTCTCCCAGCTGAAAACATGAGGCCTTTTTGACTTTTCTAAGCTTGTAACCCTACATACGTTCAAGTCAACCCGGGACTCGTGATGAAATTTCTCTGAAATTATGGCCTAAAACCGATTTACTGTACATTTACAGGAGACTGTTAGTCATAGTAAAACATTCAAATGATGTAAAAATTTTAAAGAAGACAGTGTGAATGACAAGGTGGCTAAGAGACTACTGCAGTTGTCTACGTGACCAATCAGCAATTAGAAAGACCGATTGACAGATTAAATGTGTGTGCAGTTCCCACAGACAGGTTTTCACCAACACCAATTGCATGTTTACACTTGAACTCAGCTAAGAGTTATTGCTGCATCGCCCAAACAGTCCTGGCGTCGCTCAGGCCATTTCGACATGTTTGAAAAATTAAAAGGAGTTTCCTGGGAGGCCGGCGTTTCAGACATGAAGCAGGCAGTGCAATCATGGCTTTGGCGCACTGAGAAAAGTTCTACCTTGATGGTATCCAAGTCCTAGTAAAACACTGGGATAAGTGATTAAGTGTAGCAGTGGATTATCTAGAGAAATAAAGGTCATAATTGTGTTGTTATTGTGCACAATCAAAAGTCCTGGCTTGACTGTTTAACTTTGATAAAGTTGTAAGATTTAACCATTTAAACAAAATGTAAAATAGTCACTGGCCCTGTGGTTGTTTTCGCAGGACCCACTTTGAATCAACTAATTCCACAATGAAGTATCTTGGAGTATCCTATATAAAAGTATACCATACTAAATAAAAAATTACACTGAATATCAGGTGTGAGGCAAAAACACCCCCCAGATGTGGTGCCAGTCCACTACAGGGCATCTTGTACAGATACACATACTCGCTGCACTCTTTCACACCTGGGTTAATTTGGAGTAGTCAAATCACCTAAAAATCACAAAATAAGCTTTTCCTGCTTTGCTACAACATCTATTGACATTTTTTTTTGTAATTAGTAAAGTCAAGTGTGCTGGAAATGAGAAGACATTTAAGTGTGCAAGGGCAGGAGGTCCTCCAGGAACCACTATTTTAAGAGAAGCGAGATTAAATCTGGAGGAAGCTGCACAGGCATGGGGACAACACAAAGATCCTAAAAGGTGTGTAATGGCAAAACCACTTTTTATACAGTTTCATCTGCATGAAATATCTTAAGTTTCTAAAAAAAACAAAAATGTAATTCATACAAACTTGCAAGTAGTGGTCCTGCGATGGTATCTTTTAATAGATGTATGCATTTATATGGTGCAAAATAGCACAGTCAATCAATATAGGCACATGTTTTTGTTAGAAAACATGCCACAAGGCCTAATAATCTTTAAATTTACAAGATCCATCAATTATAGGGAGCATGGAGCCTAGAACGCCAACATTTAAGGTAAATCCTCAATTTCTGATTATACACTTTTGCATGTTTTCCCTGAGTCTTTGGGTGTTTCGTCAGAGTTCTCTGGTTTGTTCTAAACTTCTTTAAAAAAAAAAAAAAAAAAAGTGTGTGAGTAAGTGTGCTAATGTGCGAGTGTATAGTTTGCTGCAAATGAACTTTGGACCATGTGTTCTGTATCCAGTGGCACTCTGTCCAAAAAAAAAAAAAAAAAAGGCTATCACTTTCTCAGTTAAAATAATAAATCATTTAAAAACTTGGCCTGTTTTCAAATAATCCTTATAAAGTATATATTACTCATTACTACGCTGATGCCAACAGGAAAGGTCCGTAGTTGTAAGAGCAAGGAGAGTAAAACTCGACTTGCAGACACATCGTATCATGCCCACACTGTAGTCTAGATTTTATCAGCAGAGCAATAAAGCTTGCGCACTTTGTTCAAGAGACATTACAACAAACACCATATCAGTATCATCTGAAGGACTTTCCTTTTCTTGTTGCAAACAACCAACGATCGAAGATCAGGTCTACAGAAGCTGTGTGAAAATAAAAAGCCGACAGTGTTTGATACAGTACATCAGCGTTTTATTCCATGCAGTTGTTTGCTTTGATTTTATTCCTTCCTGCTCCCACTGCACTGTACACAGGCTAATACAGGAAATCGTCAGGGTTGGTAGATCAGAACGCCATTCAAGATAGGGTTTAGGGGAGGCGGGACATGAGTAAGAAACATACTGAAGGAGAAGAAAAATAGCTCAGAGTTTAACACGTCCTGCACAAAAATAGTTTATAACAAAATAACCATTTATGCATTAGTTGAAAATGTGTGTGAGAACAACGTGAGAAGGAATAAGATGAATGTACAAAGAGAAAAAGAACCAGAAAAATGTGATACAGCAAGAGGGTTGTAAAGTTGTTAAAAAAAAAAAAATAGACTTAATAGCACAGTTTCATCCTGATTTAAATACTGAGAGCATTCAGACTTTATCCGTCAGATTATGGAATACAGACGGTATGGCAAATAACACACTGAAGTGAAGTCCATCTGTTCTTTTATCAGATCTGTTGTCTTAATAAACAAGATCAATATCACAATATTAAGCTTATTTACTAAACTAAAAGCACCAAGCAAAAATAAAAAATGCCCAAACTTGCAGGTCGAGCAGTAGATCTTGATGACTAGATTAACAGGACTAACACTGGGCCCCTGCCTGCACCACTGTCAGTATTTAAGCTGACAAATAGCACTGGATAATAAGGACTGAATGTTATAAGCAAGCCTCTGTCCAATGTGTTAAATCTACGGTCAAAATCGAGTGCTAATGATTCCAGCATCTCTCTGGGAAAAGAAGGATTTTATTCCTTGGACTCTCCAAGATGAAACATGATTTCAGGGTCTCAATTCTTCCCAGACGCACACTCAGAAAAAGGCTGAACACTCCCTTCCCATAAATACTTCACAAATTATAAATGATATAAGAAAGAAGTAGATATGATTAGGAAAACTAACGTGATTCTAAACTTGCTAGTAGTCCAAAAAATAAATTAATTCAAAGACCGTGTAGGCCAGCTACAAAAATAAAAGAGAAATTAAATAAAATTAAAACATAACTATACAGAAAACATTATAGTGCTGCAGATGGAAAGACATGATCATATTTTACTCTTAATAAGTGTCTGATTTCTGTGGAATAAAAATCACAGAAGCTTTTTTTTTTTATTTTAAAAAGACGTAAACAAGAGAAATGAGGTTGGTGTGTGTCCATAAGTTGTCCTGGCTTACTGGTCATAAGACAAGTTCTTCTCGTTCAGACTGATTATTTTTTCTCCTTCGTCCAATCGGAATCGTGCTGGTCGGATAACACAAACTGCAAAGAAGATTGGTCTCAAACAGAATTAAGTAAACAGGGTTGCTTTGTTCATTTGTTGCTTTCAGATGTAAGACTTTAAATACAAACAAACCCTGTAAAATCAGGACAATAAAATAGAAACCCTTACTTTCTCTCTCTCGCTCTCTCAACTAACTGCCAGTCTAATCCATTTAAAGCTCACCTGCCCATCCTGTCTAAACTATTACACAAACGTACACACGCACCAATAACACACACGGGTAATGAATACAGTATATTAATCAATGATAAAAGATGCAGCATCCCTCATTTTGTGATTTTAACATAACAGGTAATATTAGTAGGGATTCCAACTCTAAATTACGACTGCTGATCCAAACGAAACACTACTAGTGCTGCCGAGATGAATATAAAAGTAGTGTTGCTTGGTTTTCTTTCACAGCAACGCAACACACAGATCTGTCTCCCCCTAGTGGAGAAAAGAGAAAACGTGCTGCACTGTGCATTCGACTTAACCTGAGCATCAAAATCATCGAAACGCAGGAGGCGATTCCGAGCAAATCTCAAAAATAGACACTTTTAAAAGTGAAACTTTTCCTACAACTACCTTGTGTCACTACAACTTGCCGGTGCATCTGTCCAGCCAGCTAGACAGGCCTCCTGAGCGAGATTCTTCTAAGCCTGAGCAGAACCTGCGTTATTGCAGAACCTTTAGTGTGTGTCCAAAGGCGCTCACCTCACACTAAACATTCAGTCTCACTTTATACAAGAAAAACAGAACAAAATGACACCAAGCCCTGAGGGATTTAAAGGGCTGCTGCATCATCACATCATCTAAAATCATTAAATATACAAATAACCTGGAATGGAAAAAAGCTTAGACAAGATTAAAGAATAAGAGAAGGACCGGGGCTTTCTGAATAACCTGGGTCTAGACATAGATCCGAACATGAAAAGGAATGTGTTATTGTCATCTCCCCGGACTCGTAATCCTTCAGGCCTGAGGTGAGAGGAAAGCTGGACTGGTTTCCTCCAGTTTCAACACTGATTTCAGGGACACGAACTCTGTTGTGTGTCATTTTTTTAAAGCAAGATGGTGTTCCACTGGGTGCGTTTCAGCAGCAAAGTCTGATTGGTTCTCCAATTGGCATGCTGAGACTGCACAATAGTCTGTGTTGCTGGAAATAAGAGATGAAAAGATGGAGAAGAAGAAAAAAAAAAAAAAAAAAGAGAGAGAGAGGACGGACAGGTGCTGTTCATGCTGGTGCTCAAACCGAAGTGACCCTGATATCTCAGGGCATCATTTATTACAAACTCAAGCTTTACCAGGTAGCTAGCAAGTCTTGGCTTCTTAGCCAAAAACGGCAGATCTGGCTGCTTGTGTTTTTGTTAAAGGGTCCCGTGTTTACTCGGAGTGATCTCTCCACCAACAACTCACTCACTCTTATACACCAAATCCATGATCACTGTATTTCTAAGGTTAGAAGTTTGCACCATTTGTTCCATTCCAACCACATACACTCATTCATTTTTGTCTTTTTGTTCTAGGCTAGAATTTAAACGACTTCCTGATTTTTCTTCCTTTTTTTTTTTCTTTGCCTTGGATGCAGAAAAATAAATTATGAACGTTACACTAGCTACATTGTCAGTCCAGAGTTGCCTGAGCTTACTCGGATGGGTGGGGCTTGATAGAGGGCGGGGACTGAAAGAACAAAGGGGCGTGGTCTTTTACAGCATGCCCCCGGGTTATTGCGGTGGTTTTCCTCCCAGGAGATGTGCTCGTCAGAGGAGCTCACCAGGATGAGGGAGCACACGACTGCTTGTTCCTGATGGTGGCGTCGGAGCACTCGGCTTCTGAGGAGTCGCAGTCCGAGTCACCGAAGTGCAGCGGGTTCTGAAGAAAAGAAACAGATAGAGAGAAGTGAGAAAATAAATTAAATGCTAACACAAGCATGTCTGGATATGAATGCATTTCTCTGTAGTTACTCTCATTATTTTATAATGCAGCATCTGTTCCAGAATGATAATGATGAGGGTTCCCACACAATATTCAATAAGACTTTCCCACGACTTATTCTAAGCAACAGCTGTCACGTATATGACTTGCATAAATAAAAAGACTATGCCTCCATTTCTAACAGTACATTTCTAATCGAGCGACATACAGTTAGACCCAACACAGATGTCTGTCTTGCATTAACTACAAAAAAGCAAAAAAAGCTAATGGTATCAAGCAACTAAAGATCAACATACGCGGGCCCTGATACTTATGCATTTTAAGGGGTGTCTTTTCACCAATAATCAGTATTGGCCTCCTGACTTCTCAATTCTGATTGGTAAATCTGACAAGGGTTCCATGTACAAGAGAAATCTAAGGAATCATATTAGTTTTCTAAGGGAAAATCATTAGTTATTTTGCCTCAATCTGGTACTACATCTATATTAACACATGGCAGGAATTTGTATGGCAAATGTACCAAACATGAATGATTTGTTGTTCATAAAAAATTTTTATTCATCTTCGACTGTTTATCCTACGAACAGGATTGCGGGGGGCCTGAACATGCAAACTCCATGCATACAGACCTGAGGCAGGAATCAAAACACTGGGCCTGGAGGTGTGAGGCTACAGTGCCGTCCCTCTTATAAATTTTAAGAATATAATTTTCGTCAAAGTGATGCGCCACAAGTTTGGAACGTACAGTCATTGGAAAAACTAACAACTTTAAGCAAGAGCACTTTTGTGTTGGGCTTCCCCCGGGTTGATTATTTTCCCTAAGCAGCATGCCCCTTTATGTATTAATCCTTGCAACAAGGTGATGTGCGTTTAGATACAAATTTGCTCTAATTTACATTAGTACCTCTCTTTGTATTATTATTTTTTTTTTTTAGAACCACCTGATTTCTGAAACACCAGGGCCCGTATTCACAAAGCTTCTTAAAATTCTCTCAGAGAGCTCATATCTTTGTCTAAAACTCCCAGCTAGGACTTTTAAGGCTAAGTGATTTAGATAACTTCAGAGCAACTCTGAGGAAGGAAAGTCCAAAACCTTTATTTTAGTGAGGAGGTCTGGTTGACCCCGTTGCTAGGGGTGATGCAGCAGTTCAAGGACTGTGATAAAGTCGGTTGATCAAAATAAATAAATAAAAATCTGTAAAGCTCTTGAAATGCGCCCTTTGTGAAAATAAAATATATGATAATAAAATTAATAGAAGAAATTGTATAATCATGAATACAGGCAACTTTATGCAAAGTTAATTAAAACAGCCAGATGTTGAAAATGTGTCTACTTTTAAAGCAACCAATTTCCATACAGAAGTTACAATATTAAAGTTCTTAAATTTATTTATTTCAGATTGATAGAAGCAAAATAGCTTAGATTTTACTAATTTACATGATTACAGGACAGTTTATTTAAGTTGCTCTTTTGGATGGTATGTAGCCAACACGCCAAGAGAGATGTAAGGGTAAGAAAACCAAATTTGACATAAGAGCAGCATTTACTTTTAGCTTTATGTTCAGTGTTTATGCTGCCATTTTGCCCTCTACTATAGAAAATCTTAAGCCTCTTAAAAGTCCTTCTTTCTACTCTTAACTTTTACCTTAGGAGCTGTTTTTAGGGCTAAGATGTTTTATGAATCATTTTCATGTTTACTAAAATTTAGTCCCAAATTTAAGGGGAAATTGTAAGAAAATGTCATAATTCTTAATTTTCTTAGAATTTCATCACTAGGATCAACCTTTAGGCTTAAGAAGCTTGGGCATGCTGAGACTGCACATAGGTCTGTTGTTGTGAATGCAGGCCCTGATCATTTACTTTCTCCTTGTCTATACCAGATAAGAACCGAGTATCAAGCGGGAACAGTGGCGCAGAGGTGCTGACCTCATAACTATGTTCATCAGCGCACAGCTTGCCCAGAGAGATCTGAGTTTTGACCCGGCGCACCGCACACTCTTTATCGGAGAGGCCGTCAGACTGTGTGGAGATGTCGATGGGGATCTCTGGTGTGTGCGAGAGCAGCTCGTCCAGCTGCTCCTCCTGACTGGCGCTCAGTGCTTCTAGGGGTCCACTGCGAGAGTGCTCGCTCGTGTTCCCTTCCTCTCCATCTGACACGGACAGATTCTCTGAGCTGAAGGTAGAGTACGACTGAAAGCTGCTCATGCAGCGGTGAGGCCTGTAGACATCACATAAAAGTCCATAATAACACGTTAAAAAAAATAATCCTACATCTGTATAAGAATTGCATTTCTTTTTTCATTTTTGGACATCGCATCACTTACTGAAAATAAATGTATATATATGATGAATGAGAATTTAATTAGTGTTTCTAATGCAGCCAGGAAGAACAGTCTGTGTTGATAAAGAGCATACTGATTGTCAATTATTAATAATTGCAGAGCAGCCAGTCACCTCTGTCTCCGTGGAAACTCCACTTCACTGTCAACCTCTCCCTCCTCTTCCTCAGATGAGTCATCCCCAACCTGACAAGAAAGCAGATGGTTAGCTCACTCTTGCACCACATACACACACTTAAACAGAGACAACATTACTCTTTTATAATGTCACACGAATGAAACAGTAATACAGGCTTAAGGAAATTCACCACACAGTTCAGTAAGCATAAAATGTATAATAAAAAATATATAATTATAATAAAATATAGATATTTTTTAAAACACAAATTCGGGCTCAATCAGTATACATCCTGGATGACAAATTAGAGACAAAGTTACATAAACTTAGAATACAGTATTTTGTTTGGAGTAGTAACATCAGTAAAAAAATAAAATAAAAAAAATAGAATATTAAATATTTTTTAAACAAAAATAAATATTGAATTGACTGGATTGAATATCACTGCCAGTCAAAAGTTTGGACACACCTTCCAACTCTCTCGTCTTTACTGCTTTAAAATTAAAAAGAATATCCAATAACCTGCTTTGAACAGATTTTGATATTGAGATGCATCTGCTCTGTAACGCCTTCATAATGACTCTAATCCGAGTTGCTGTTTGTGAATTGGTAAGTTTGTTGCCAATTAATAAATTGTTAGAGGTAAGTTTTGGTCTTGCTTTCCTGGAATGATCTTCATGAGAGCCAGTTTCATCATGGTGCTTAATGGGTTTTACAAATGCACTTGACAATAGTGTTCTTGCAAGAACTATTCCAGAACAGCTTTATCTTAAAAAAATATATAAAAAAATAAATACATTTTTAATTACTGAATTATTGCCATGTCCACACGTCTGACTGGTACTGTATGCAGTTCTTCCCCCGGCTGTTTAATGTCCACAAAGTTTTATGAGCACACAGTTATATAAAATGCCTCACTGAAACCAAGAGGTTCAAAACCCTGTGCAAAAAAAAACGAGCCAAAATTTGACTGGAAGAACCACATCATTAATCCCCCTACTGGCTAAACAAGCAAATCCCAACAAAAATCTAAGCACAAAGGGGACTAAATGTGGAATGAAAGGCTCATATGAATGTGATGCTCGAGTGTCCACGAATATTTGGTCATATACTGTATGCCACTTCTCATGTATTCATGTTGACTCACCTTACTGAGGGTTCTGAGTGTCCTTGGGAGGCTGTTCTGTGGGGAGCTACCTCGCTCTGGCTGTTGTTTTTCCTCCATGGCGTCTCCATCACGCGTGCTGACCAGGGAACAGTCAGGCAACATGTCCTGGCACCTCAAGCACCCAGGCAGGGGGTGACCCTGGCAGCAGGGGCAGAGCGCAGCTGTCCCGATAGCCACTTGCTGCCTTGCGTCAGCCTCCAGAGTGGTGTTGATGAGGTCGGGGCTAGAGCGCTGTAGATGCTCTGTGTGAGGGCTGCGGAGTGCCGCGGCAGGGCCGAAGTAGCGCAGCTCGCTGGCGCATAAGGCGGCAGTGTTGTCCCGCTTTTGCAGGGGAAGCAGCGGGCTCTCGGGTGGTAGCTGATGAGGGTAATGGTGGCTATGAGGATTATGATGGTATTGCTGTGGCTGCAGTGGTTGCTGTTCTTCAGCGATGTTGACATTGGGCTTGAGGACCCCGGAAAACTCGTGGCTGCCCTTGCTGTTGGTACGGCGGTGGCGTGGTTTGCTGCGGTAGCGTGCTTTCCCAGGTGGAGTGGAGACCCTTGGGCTGCCTGACAGAGGTGAGGACACTGGGAAAGCCTCCACACTGGAGATTCCGTCTGAGCGCAGAAGATCAGGCCTACAGAGGAGGCAAATCAATAAATAAATAAAGGTGCAATAACGCATTAAAAACTAATACATATAAACTCCATTATATCCATTCAGATTAAGCAAGATAAAGTTAGAGATGCTGTTTGAGTGGTTTAAAACTGTTTTTACAATTATACCCAAGAAAAAAAGGTTATTAAAGGTTACCTTAACTGTTTGTGAGTAACTGTTCAAACTCAAACAGCTTGAACAGTTTCACAGAAGATTGGGCAGGTGGGCGGGAAAGCAAGCTTTTTTTCTCCTTTTTTTAAACCATAATTGTCATCTCAGACAGCTCTAAAACTGCATAATTATTTGCCTGATGTATCCAATTTTAAAGCAGGGCATGCTGAAATCCCATTTTCCAAACTGACTTAAACAAAAGCGCTACGCAACGGTTACCTTTTGGGGGTCGGTGTGCCAGGTTTGTGGTTCACACTGCCTTTCTTCCTGATAAGCTTCTCGACAGCGTTGGGTCGGACGATGGGTCGCACCACGTGGCGTTTGTACGTGCCGGGGTACTTTTTCTCCACAGCTTGCTCCCTTCTGCTTAAAAGAACAGCACAGTGAGTCCGGGTTAGTGATGAGTACAACGTTATTTCATTAGACGCAACGATAAAATAGCAAAGCGGATAATAACTGCAGAAAGGTGAAGATTTGCAATCATAGGGAACTATAATAATAAAAATAAATAAATGGTCTTATTAAAGTTGAGGATAAGCTGGGGCTGATATTTAAGGAGATTAAATTAGAATTGCGGTGAGACATCTGGACTCTGGGACAGCTCAGACCACACTTAAGATTTACACCGTTGTATTAAATCTCCTAGTTGTCAAACCTAAAATTAATTTTGACCACATGTGCCAACGAACACATGCACGTAGCTAGAGTCTACAGCTCAGGAAGGGCAGTTAGGTTTTCTTTCGCAAGGGACTCGAATATGTTCGATTAGTTCTGGGTATTAAGATAATTCACAATTAAATATTAGCATAAAGCCAAACAATATGCTAATAATTATGATTAAAATGTTATGATTAAAATTAAAGTTGTTTGTTTTTCTGCAAATGTGGTAACTTATTGTTTTACAGACAATCCATATTAAAAACTATAAAAATTAGGTCCACAGGTTAGGATTAGCAGTTTATGCATGATGCTTTAACGCTCAGACATTGTCGAGGTCATAAACATTTTATAAAAACTGGAGATCAGAAGAAATTCAAGCACAAAATGGACACTTTGGAAGCACGTCTCGTTTTTCAACCTCAGGTCACCAGATTTAAAAAAAAAAAAAAAAAAAAAAAATACAGCTGGCTTTTGATTGAACATCTAAACCTCAGTGCCATTCTGTAATTACTAGGATAGAGTTATGGATTTAAACAGAATGTTGCTGATGTTAGAGATTTGCGGGAGTGAGATGCTGACTTTGTGAGGCGTGCTTACTTCATGAGCTCTTTCTCTCGCACTTCCAGCTGCAGCATGATTGCACTTAGCTCCATATACAGGTTGTTGGCCCTCTCGAGCTTTCTCTCATAATGCTCTCTGATGTCCAGCGCGTGCCTGCAAGAATAATACACAACAGGCCGGGTTGGAGAGAGAGTCTTAAATTAAAATAAATTCAGATATACAATTCAATAAATTGTATAAATTCAGAGTATTTGTAGCATCAGGCTCAAGGGCTGACCTGAGTTCATCTCTTCTGCGCCGGATAAGTTCCTCATCCAGCCGATGAATGCAAGTTCCTTCACTTTTTATCTTCTCAAAATGCTTTTTCACTTCCTCTCTCCACTCCGCCTGAAGGGCATGACTTGCATGTTACTGCTGAGAAACTAACTCGACTAAATTACTCTGCAAGTAATTTATGCATAAAATCGGTGCAAACCTGAGATTTGAAGTAGGTCTCCTGGGGGGCTCCGAGCACATCTGCAGAGGCGATGTCCAGATGCAGAAGGATCTGTCTGAACGATGGTCTGTTTCTCGGTTTACCCTGCCTGTAGACAGAAGGTGATCATTTTAAGGCTCATGGTTTTAAGCGTCCGATTTACAACATGCAAATAATTTAATTGTGGAGTTACAAAAGGAACTGCTGGCAAGTCTCTTCTCTCATTTTAAGTCCTCAGTAAGACAGTAAAGAAATATTTTGTGTAGTAGTAACTTTTAACAATGTTTGTAGTGCTTTTAACAATGTTTGATTACCCAGTAGGACTTAAATAATGCATCATATCCATGCATAAACCAATATACATTACATCTAGACATTTGGCAGATGCCCTTCAGAGCGACTTACATTTTTACCTCATTATACATGGTTAACTGCCCTGCTCAAGGGCCCAACAGTGGCAACTTGGTGGTTGTGGGGTTTGAACCTGGGATCTTCTTAACCGTACCCCAAAGCCTTAACCACTGAGCTACCCCACCCCACTGATACACTGATCAGCCAAAACTTGATACTGAGTAGGTGGCTCTTTGCTGCCAAAACAGCCCCGACCCTCACTGCATGGCTCTTCTAGAGCTGTAAAGGTATCTACAGTACTGTATGTAGAGCCATGTTTTTCCAGCACACCCTACAGATCCTCAATTGGGTTAAGATCTTGAGAATTGATGCCAAGTCAACATCTCAAATCATTCCTGAACAATTTTTGCAATGTTTCGTGAAACATCATCTTGTTAAAAGAGACCACAGCCATCAGGTTTTTATGAAGTGTCAGCGACAGTGTTTAGGTAGGTGGCAAGTGTCAAAGTAACATCCATATGAATGGCAAGACACAGGGTTTTCCAGTAGAACATAAACACTGCCTGGGTCATCTTGAACTCTTTCCATCTCTTCCCCAGGTACGTGACACACACGCATCAGTTCTGATGCTCACATCCCCACTGTAGGCACTTTTGGCGGTGGACATGGGTCTCAAACTGTGATGCACTGTGCGTTTCTACAAAGTGATTCCTTTCCATCTGTACCAGCATTAAATTTTTCAGTAATTATCGCTACAGAAGCTCTTCTTCATTAAAATGTCGCCCGTTCAGAGTGTTTCCTTACTTGGGGCACTTTTGGCATGTCTTGACCACAGCTGACTGGGAACATCCCACAAGACTTGCAGTTTTGGAGTTGCTCTGACCCAGTTATCTAGACATCACAATTCGCCCCTTGTCAAGTCGCTCAAATCCTTACAACTGACTATTTTTTCTGCTTCCAAAATGACAATGTTCACTTGTTGCCTAATAAATCCCACCCACTTCCAGGCGTCATTGTAAAGTGATAATCAATTTTCTCTTATCCATAATGTAACAGCTATATGTTGTATGAGGGGTACCAAAGAAGAAGCATAAAAATATAAATAAATAAATAACCAATCAATGTGATTTTCGCAGAGCTGCAGTTACCATGTCTGCTTCATGAGGATTTTGAAGCCGTCAGGGCAGGTCGAGGGCACAGGAAGGTGCAGACTGTTACTCCCTACGCCCCAGATAATGGCAGAGGAGTCCACGTCTTTATATGGGATCTCCCCGGTCAGAAGCTCCCATAACACCACACCAAATGACCTAAACAGGAAACATTTTTGTTTACATTCCAAAGAATTCTGAGCTTACATAATACATAAAAAGCTTTCATGTAAACAAAGTCAGTTAGGTGACACAAGTAGGGCAAGTACTGAAATTCTTAACGCATGACATTCAGGAACACGTACCAAATGTCTACTTTTTCCGACACGGGTTCATTGCGGATCACTTCCGGAGCCATCCAGGCCACCGTACCAGCAAATGACATCTTGGTGCTCTTATCGCTCAGCTCTTTGGATGTCCCGAAGTCCGAGATCTTCACAGCATCGTTATGAGTGACTAACACGCTAAAGAGAGAAAAAGTTTTATGATAAATGCTTTGTTATTTTTTATTATTCAATATGTAAAGAAATGACAAGGTCAGACTCGACTGCCTTTTACGGTTTATGAATAATGCTGTTTATATTTACAACATTCTAGATCACGCGCTTAACATCTCACTCCAACAGGCGAGGTTCTGGTTTGACGCGTATGCTTAACGTTTTACAAATTCAGTAACGTATTTCGACCATTTTCCGGCTTTAGAAACAACATTTTAGTCAAGCCCTCATTCAACCGATTTAATAAAATTAACAAGATACAGCAAATGGAAGAAAAGTGACGATAACTGGCAGAATCAAATATAATCTTTATATGCTCAAAACTATGAGGGGCGTTCAAGTCAAACTGGGATTTTTGATCGCAAAGAATAACACTGCTACGAGAGTACAAAATTTTTTTTTTCTATATAATCCTCTGCTAAACTAATTGAAGCCATTGAGCAAACAGCCTGCTTCATGTCAACACTGGCCTCCCAGGAACTCCTTGTGGGCACAGAGCCACCCTAGCCAGGATAATTATTCACGGATGTACGATCTTTAAAACGTCAGCACCATTTAAATTTCTCACTGCAGCTAAGAGTCATCACAATACTGTTCTTTAGATCTTTTGTCAATCAGTTTTGCACCTTTATTCAATAGAAATTTTAATAGAAAAGTCCCAGTTTGGCTTTTTTTTTTTATGTTGGAGCTATTTTATTAACTAAAGCCATAAAGGTTTACCACCTAAGAGGATCTTACTTTGGCGATTTGAGGTCTCTGTGAATGATCTTGTGGAGGTGTAGGTAGTTCATGCCGCTTGCGATGCCCGATGCCCAGTCCACTAGGAGACGGGGAGTTATCTTCCTCCCTGCCCTGAGTACCTCATACAGCTGCCCCTGAGCACAGTACTCCATGATAATGCAGTAACATGGAGCCTGTGTGCACACACCCCTACAGAAAGGAAATAAAGACACGTCAGAAAATGTGCATTTAAAAAAAATAATAATAATAAAAAAAAAAAAAAAAAATTGGGTCGTACTTGAATCCGATGATGTTGGGGTGCTTTAGTTTGCGGAGGTGTTTAATGTCTGTTTCTTTCTGCTCTCGGACCTTCTTGATGGCCACGTCTTCCGAGTGGAACTTACCCAGGAACACGGCACCCTGAGCTCCGCTTCCCAACCACTGCAGCTCGGAGATCTCCTCGAACGGAACCTCCCACAAATCTACAACAAAATGAACAAGCTAGTTTGTACTTGATTTGAATTTTTTTTTTAATGTAAATAAGATAAAAAATGGTTGGAAACTACATATAACTACGTTGCAAACACCTTGCTGCTGAAGCTTATAATCTGTTGAATATGTCTTCCCTATGATGTTCCACACTGGCTTTAAGCAGCCGAACAATCCTTCCAGAAAGCCGCCTCCGCCCGTGTGCGCTCGGTGGAAGTGAAGTTTGATATCGTCGTGGTGATGCTGATCAGCGTGCTCCATGTTACAGCCTCCGTCCTCGTTGCCCTCTTCGCCGTAGGAACCGTGCTCTTCATGGTCGGCATTGCGTTCCTCCTCGTGCTCCTGCAGCTGCAGCACGCTGTTCTCGAAGTGGCCCTGCTCCCGACTCGAGTCCTCGCTGAGCGCGGTGCAGGGCGGGCTGCTACCGCTCATGCCCAAGTCGTCGTCTCGGCCCGGCTGCAGGGGCACGGGGAGGCTGGTGGGCGGGGCCAGGTCGGTGATGATCTGTGGTGGAGGGGCAGGTGGTGGGGCCTGAGGAGAGAGGGAACTGTTGGTGTTGGCTTTCTTCAGAGCGTCTCCCACCACGGTGAGCTTGAGCTCTTCTTTGAGCTTTCCCACCAGCAGGCTGGGGCAGGAGGTCCAGGACAGCACCTCTGGGGAGCTACCCATGGTGCCGTGCATGTGCATGGGCAGCTGCCCGACAACTCAAAGGGTATGATGAGAGGTTTAATATAGGAAACTTTGCCTGGAGGTTAGAAGACCTAGACAGACAGAGAAGGAACGAGAGAGTATGATTATCATAAGTGGCTTTTGTAGTGTTCCTCACAGGACTGGTAAGATTAACCATTAATCTGTTGTTTGGCAATTATCAATACTTTTACTACGTAGTGCAATACTCCAGGTATTTTCCCCATTTTCTAAAGTAGGTACAGTATCATGGAACAGATTGTCCATTATCCTCCTGAAATCCCACAATGCACAGCAAAGGGTCAAACAACCTACTGTAGCCTAGGGGATGAGTACTGAGAGTGCACTCGAAGGGAATAGGGAATAAGAGATTATTCTGGATACAGAACCAGTTTAATCTCCTGTGTTCTCATATCCATGATCTACCAGATTGGAAAAGCTTTAATTAATGATTTTTTTTTTTTTTTTAAACCTGAAAGAGGGAACAGGGAGCGTTGGGGATAGAGGGGCCAGAATCCAGGAAACATTTGTTCAAATCTATACTTGGCTGGTTTTCTCTCTGCAGCATAGGGATTAAGCAGGCATGCGAATGAGGGGCTGAACATCTGGTACACACTGTGTGTGTGTCTTTATTGGACTACTGGTTGGACACACACCACTTTATCTGCTTGTTTGGTTACACAAGATGCAGGTTCCCAGAAGGAAGCTTATTTTGATCTCATCGGTGTAGAAATAAAGCCTCCGGTAAACCCCTGAGCACCGCACTTACAGTGGATGTGTGCAGGGTGAAGAGGACGTAGGTGAAGCACAATCACGCAGCTGCCATGTTCTCAGCCGATAGAGGAGTTTTATCAAAATTAACAATAGGAGTTGAGTTTTAGCTGCACTTCGTGGCAATGTGTTGTTACGACTAACATCCTGCAGTCTTTAGTAAACACGAGAGTATGAATCGGGCCAAAGTCCATACGTTCAAGGAACATTTGGATTGCGAAGGTACACAAAGCCTGCACCAATAACTTACACGTCTGTTTGTGTAGATATGAGGTGGAGGGCCATATACCAGAATGCAGTCTTCGTGGTCACACAAAAGTCTCAATGTAAATAAAATTTACGGTAACTATTTATAGAATTTTGGCTGGCAAACAAGTGTCAAAGGGTTTAAAGATAGTGAGATTAAGTTCATTAACCACAAAGCTATGAAAGACGCTCAGAGGGTTAAGGCACCAAGCTCTACCAGATTGCCATTGTTGGACCCTTGAGCAAGGCCCTTAACCCATCTGCTCCAGGGGTCCTGTATCATAGCTGACCCTGAAGCTCTCTGCCTCCTATATGCAAAGAAAGAATTGCATTGTGCAGCAACAAACAAAGGCTTAACTTAACCAACTTAAAAGTTTTAAAAAACTCTGCAATTTACCTCTGAATCTTTTAATAAAAGAATAGGACACAAATCTCATCTTTAACTAAAATGTTTACGAAGCCGGAGTCATTAATCTAACTCATTCGTTTCCATCGTAAAGACTTCAGCAGAATTCCAAATGAAATTACAGGTTAGGTTTGTTCACCTCCATAAACCAGATGAAGTATAAATAATAATATTAACCGATTTGAATGAACAACTTGAAAGACTGTGCACGGAAAAATTACAATATTTGTGAATGGTTCTACATGTTACTAACACTAGACTGCATGTATTAACATCTTCCTTTGAAAAGATATTACCTCGGTTGATGTTTTAATAATGGTGTTGTAGAGTGCTGTCTAATAATCTCCCATAAGTGCGCAATCGGGTTGAGATCTGAAGGCCCTGGCATATAATTTACATCACTTCAACCTCATTAAATCATTCCTTCAGTCAGCCCGTAAATTGTGTAGATGTGCATGGTGTCCTTCTTGCTTGTGGTGTTGGTGGAGGAAATGTTTCATCATGGAATAACGCTGATCAGTCGGAAGAACTCTGGACTGATTTGAAGTTAATCAAAATGTCTCCATGACATGACCGGGCAGCACCGAATTCTCCTTTGTGATTCCCCGTGTGCAAATAAAAAACAGAAACTAACAGCACATGGTCACCTATTTGTCACTACAAGCGGTCATATGGCATTATCTCCACCTGATTTCTAGACAAAAGTGTGTTTTGTCCTGAATGAAGTTTTTTTTTTTTTTTTTTAATGCTTAACCTAAAAAATGCCTGCTATGAAGAACTTTTTACAGTAATCAGGTTTAAAGAAAAACAGGAGGCAGAGCAAACGAGGCCATGTCCTGATAGGGACTTTTAAAACCAGGCCGTGACGAGAAAGACGCAGTAGTGCACCGATCGACGTGTTTCGCAGACGGACATAAGAGAGAAAAAGGGAGGAGTGGAAAGAGTTGGCCAAGGAGATAAACTGGCCTGTTTCTTTGTTTGAGTAGTGCAATCAGAGCGGGGCCTATGAACTACACACGAGCGTGCACGTTCCTGAAGGGAACACACACAAACACGTGCATGCATGCAGATGCACAAGGTGAGTGAACTGTCTCTCCTCTTCCCAGAAGAATAGGCTCTCCGTTTCCAGTAGCATTAATCTGCACAGGGGAGTAACTGGATAGAACTCTTTCCTTTCACACACACACACACAGAGCCTCTTCCCATTACTGCCAGCTATGAATGTGTGAATGCGCGTGCGTGCGTGTGTGTAACCTGATCAGTGGGTGTGAGTGATGGACCAGTAGGCATCAATAATGCAAACTCTGCTCTCAAGCTCTTAGCACACAACTGAGAGTGCAGGACGCAACCAGAGCGTTCTCTCTCTTTCTCTCGCTCAGGTAACACAAAAATCCTTTCCTCTGTGTGTGTGTGTGTAATTCCACCCTGGGGCCAGTGCTAATGCTCAGAGCTGCATTACACCCTGGGCAAATTATCAAACACACACACACACAGTACTGTACCAATGCTGTAAGACACACACACCCACACTGGTAGAAATGCACAGATTACACTTTGTCCCATTTTGTCCGTTCTGATAAGGAGATCAGGTCTCAGTCAGCCCGCGTCTGATACACGAGTCAAACCAGGACTTTTATGCACCAGCCCACTGTACTAAAACTAGCACTAACCAACATGTTACTGTGTTTGATCAGACAGCCAACTCACCTGATCTGAACCCTATAGAGAACCTATGGACCAGCGTTAACAGGAAGAGGAGAATCACCTGAACCAACAATACAGACGAACTAAAGGCTGCTATCAAAGCAACCTGGTCGGAGAGGCCGATCGTCTTATTGAACAACATTTTGAGAAGTTGGACTTTTCCGTTTTGTAATTCTTTTTTGATCTTTATAATATAATATTTTGAAATAACTGAAAAAAAAAAAAAAAACACTAGAAATTAAAACAAAAAGCCTTAAATATTTTACTTCACCTTAATGAAGATAGAATGTAAGTTTATCTGCTTAAAAACAATATGTAAAAATTCTTAATTGTAGATGCACCCGGTGTGTTTGTGCGCGTGTGTTCGTGCGCAGATGTGTGTAGTTTGGAAACTTTGAACTCAGGAAAGTCCATGGAGTTACACTTCTACACAGACACACCTTTCAGGAAGTATTTACATTACTTCATTGGTTTTTGCGTCATCATATAATCTTATTCATGAAGTATTCTTTGTTTTCTGCACAGTGCACACTGTAATGAGGATGAACTGGTTTTACAGCTGTAACTGTATTACAAATTAAGTGCAACAGAAAAGCTTCCAGTTTATAATAATTAAACTATTTGTATAATAATAATAATATAATGGATAATATAATTATTATTTATTTTATTATAAAAGGAGTCATCATGTTAAATAAAGTGGTACCTGGGCATCCGAACAACAGGTCAAACTGAAATTTTGCAAGTAATTTGCCTCAGTATGTGAAGCACTTTTGACTGAACCGAGGTGAACCGAACGCTGGTTTGTGTTTACGTTGTGCACGCACATCCAGGAGCCGTTCAAAACTTGGGTTTGCATCAGTGGAAAGTCAAGCGAAGCAAGTTTACATATTTTTTGCATTTTGTGTAAGAATTGAGCACGGTACCAAGAAGAATAGAGCCACTTTTAGTTTTGTTTTTTAAGCAGCCGGTGCCAAAATGAATCTTAAATTAAGATTAAGTGAGATTTAAATGTCTATTTATTTCATATTTTACTTAAATGGACATGTCTTTTTCAAATGTTTTGGTTGTTTTTATATGATTCTAATGTTGTAAATGGACAATATTTCGTAGTATTTCTTGGACGGCTGGAATGGCTTATCTGCATTTACACAATTTCCTCTGGAAAAATGCATTTTGCAATATGAAGTTTAGCTTTAAGAACGGATTAATTTTGTATAGTAAAATCAGTATCTGATTTAAACTTTACTGCTGTAAACTCATAATCCGGGACGAATACTTGAAAAAAGAAAATTACATTCTTTTCAACAATCTAACACTCCTTGGGAAAAAATTAAATATTTAAGATACAGGTTTTTTTTTTATATCAAGACAGAAATAAAATAAAACATGGCGGGGAAAAAAAAACTAATAATTTTGCACGTCATGTCTTCCCTTAGCAAACTGAAGTCTAAAACGCAGACATTTTAATGTACTTGTACATCTTTCATGGGCATTACACATAATCACACTATACAATACAATGGATAAGGTCATACTGGATCCAGGGAATATATATCCACTATTCATACGAAGACGAACCAAATATTCAATTTTATTTTATGCTTGTTAACTTACAAGTCACACACAGAGTACATCTTAAGATAAGCATATCACCATAATAATAGTTAAATATATAGTTATATTATAAACATAATAATAGTTTGTACAACAAACTTAAGCTAATCTTTTTTTCCTTTTTAACTGTGACGGGCCAAAACACTAGCCTGGCGTGTGTAATATAGGAATATTATGACCAAAACAATTTAAGTGCACGAGCATCCAGTATTTATAAACCTCAAATTACACACGTCACCGTTTTTTCACTTGCACGTGGCTGAATGCTAGTTTTCTCCAAACGCTTCCTGAAGCAGAAGTCGCTATGAAACCTTAAAAGGGACCATCACTTCAACAAGTGAACAAATAAATAAAAGGGTCTGATTTTTTGTGGAACCAGTGGGAGACAGGTTCCCGGATTTGTTGGACTTGTTGGTTTTGTGCTGACAGACAGTTTTTTTTTTTTTTTTTTTTTTAATGCTTGCTCATCCTCTATGTGCACAGAAGCCTCCTCAATCTGCACAGTGAATTATTTATGGCTTTAGTTGTCTGCCCTTCTATAAATAATGTCTGTACCTTATCGGCACAGAGCCTGACCCAGCCGGCTAATTTACATGCCGTTTGGACCAGGTTCTGACCGGTGAACACTGCTGATAGGCAGGATTGCATGACCACACACACACACAAAAGATGGAGCAGAGTGATGTTTCTGTCCATACTGTAGATCACAAACAAGGACAGAAGTATGGAGAATAAAGAGAGAGACAGAAATAGAGAGATGCAAATGAAGAGTAAATGAAAACGAAAATCAAAGAGACATGAAAAGAAATGAATAAGCAGCTGAGCTCCGGAGGGTAAACAGCTCTAGTCGGTCTTCACAGAAGGAAGCAATATGAAATGAGCCTTATTAAAGTTTAACCTACTGAATAATCCGCACAAAGCCTTCAGAATCCACAGAGTCACAGGAAATCCATGAAGCTGCAGATCAACACAGACCAAAAACTATAAAGCTCAGAGAACTGAATTTAATTCAAACACTAGGGTTGTCGATCTTCACAACTGTCTTTTTATTATTAGACTTGACTTAAGAATTGAACATTGGAAAGCATACCTAAATAGGAAAAAAAAAATAAAATAAAAAAATAAATCAATAAATAATAATAAAAAAATAATCCGAATCAACAAAAGATTAATTAAATTGCATAATCATTTTAATCTTCCATATCTATTTGCTTGCTGCTAAAGCTTTAGAGAGACGCAACAGAAACGCATTTTGATGCCATTACTATATTAAACATCGCCTGCGAGTCTCTTTCTCCAAACTCTGAGCAAATTTGTCCTAAACACACTCATTGTACACGTTCACACCAGTCTCAGAATACCTCTAGCAATATTAAGTCGAAAACTGCATGCATAAAAAGCCCCGTGTGCTCACAGCCACTCAACCCGCAGAATTACGGTCAAGTGGAGTTTTGAGACTTTGGCGCCATTTGAGGCAGTAACATGGCACCGTATCTTTATAATCCCACAGGTGGTACACTATCTTGTGTTGTACGAGTACATTTTTTACCAAGTTTTAGAAATGATTATAGCAGACGACAGATTTTCTGAACTTCAAACGTTGCTTTTTTTCAAATTTAATTTTAAGTTAAACATTAAAAGTCTTGTATGTGAAGTTAGTTTGTATTGTTTAAATGCTGTGATTGGTTTTTAAGTAAAAAAACTCATGCTATAAGGAACACGCCAAATTTAAACATTAAACTTTTTTAAATATAAAGAAAACAATTCATATAGAATCATGATATTTATACAATCGCATTGTATTTTAATTGAATAGGTATCGTGATAATGATTCCCATCCAATATTGTTTAGTTTTAAATCAAACATTTAATTATTTTGGGTTTTTTATTTTATAATTTTTCTTTACATGCCAATTATAAGCCATCGCTACCCATTCACCCGCTATTTATTCCAAGACATCTCCACTCACAGCATGAATCGGGCATGGACACTAGTGAGGGAGCAGCTGGTGGGTTTGTGGGATCAGCTTCTTGCATCCCCACCCTAAACGCTCACCCACACACGCGTACGCTTATTATACACACACGATTAATCCCGATGATACAGAAGGTCCTACAATCTGTGTAACTCTGCAAACGTGTGCCAGACAGAGAGACAAAAATACTATTGTTCTGATGTGCTAGAATAGCTCCGGCATGTAGCTCATACTTACTGAGACGAGCCTAAATAAGCCATCATCCTCAAGCAAACACCCTGCAGGAGAAGCATATGCTCCCATCAATCTACTGTGCAGCATAAACACACAGCCACACCCACAGCCAAACACACCCAGCATCTGTGTCCCCGTAACTCTAGGCCTCATTAGCTACAGGCCCGGGGGCGGTCTTTAGGGAGGGGGCAGGAGGGTCCGGGGGATGGGGTAGTGTGTACGGCTCCAGAGGGACCAGCTGGAGAAATGCAACAAAGAGCCAATTTAGCCTTCGACAAAGAGCCATGCACCCATTTTCTTTCTGCCTGACACACACAGTCTCAGATTCCCTCTCCATTTTTCCAGACACGGCTTGATCCCACTGCACCCTCTCCTCTTACATTCCCAAAAATCGATCAGACCCCCCCCCCCCACCCCTGCTGGGAGCTCCAGCTCCAGTCTGTCCCCGCGCCGGGCCCATGCTGAGGCGCCGACTGACGGAAGAAAGAAAATCGCTCAATCACTCGGCGTGATTCATGAAGCCAATTAGCAGTGGCAGCCTCCCACAGCACCTGAGCACCATCATCACCTTATTCACACTACAAGCCATTATTAAACACTTTTCTCCAAGCGCAGTCCCTACAGCCTACTCGCTCCATCTGCCCACACTGGATTCAGCTCACTCAGCAGGAAGTAAAAAAAAAATAAAAAAATTTAATTCTGTAATGAGACTTTAGTAAATGTCTTGGTTACAAATAACAAACTTGATTCTAATTGGCATGTCTCATGAGCTTAGGACGTTTTACACTACACAGGATGGACTAAATCACTGGCTTGGTTAACAGATACAAGCACATTTCATGTCTAGGCTATTTTGTTTTAGTCTTCCACCCTCCCCCCTTTAAGACAGTTAACAGAACATGTGGTATTCTATTCGGTATGAAATAGTAACTATGAAAAGAAAAAGACGTGATAAGAGAGAAGCGCTCCAAGCTGACATGAGAGCCTGATCTATTCGGTATTCCAACAGTATGTTAGAGCCAAGGGACCTACTCCAGATCTATAGTATACTAAAATGGATAAGTAGGGATTGGAATCACCAATTTGATATGTATCGTGATTTTATAATTATCGTGATTTGATATTACAAACTTAGATTTTGCTACAATTCTAAAACTTGGCAAATAATTCACTTTTGCCACACATGACTGTGCCTACTGATGTGCGAGTAGTTTAAAGTGCTCCTCCTTTAGGATGACAGAGGAACTGCAACATTTTACCGCCTCAAACGCAAATCTGTATAAATGTAAAATGTAAAAGAAGTCAGTGTGGCGATTTTTTTGCGCGGCAATACATGCATCACGATCCGTACCCCAAAAGATGTTTCGTCAATCTCCACTGATAAGATCTGTCTGAGCTGCAACATAATGTGTGCTCTAAAAAATAAGTTTTAAATCACAGTTTGTCGACTTGCAAAAGAGTAAATCAAAAGCACACAGAAGGCTCAAAATAAAGGTACTGCAAGGTGCTCATTTGCTGGTGTGAAAGCAGATTTTCCATCCCCCATCACTCATATTGCACATCCACTATAATTGGTATTTAAAAAAAAAAACAATGTAATTTAACAGCGTTGAACGAGAAAACTGGGTAGTTGTGTGGAAAATGAAACAGTGGCCATGTGGCATTTACCATAATAGTCCATTCAATCTGGATAGTCTTAATTTAATTCAGTTTTATTTATATAGCACTGTTAATGGTAATTTTTACAAATAAGATTTACAAAAATAAACATTTATATGAAAATGAGTTTGAAAAAGAGTGAGGAAATGTATAAATCATAATCAGATTGTGCCTGATGAGCAAGCTGAGGGCAACGGTGGCAAAGAAAAATTCCCTGAGATGACAATCGAAAGAATCCTTCAAAGGAACCAGACTCAACAGGAACCCATCTGTATTTGTGCAAAAATCGGATAGCAGTCTGGCCCTAAACGGGGTGAATGGAACGAGAAGGATTATGTAAACCTTCTATAATAATCAGATCAATGGAAAAACATTAGCCGTGTAAGCACTGGATCGGATTGTAATGTTCTTGTTGGAATATTTGTCCTGAGTCCATGTACCCATATGAGGAGAGAAACATTAAGAGACATGATGAGTTTCCAGGAGGGTAGCCGGAAGGACTCCAGGATGTGTTATTGCTCTTGAGCTGTAAAGGTCCATCTGTTTAAAAGTTTGCAAAATCAGTCCTCTATGTGCTTCTGAGATTAATTACAAAGAACAGCAGAAATGCACATATTGTTCCCCTGTGACAATGTGGGACCACTTCATGTCAGAAAAGCTTTATCCTGATTAAACATTTCGACCATGTAAACGCAAATCTTATCGGATCAGCCTCCATGTAAAGCTAGAATCTCTAATGGGAACTGAATTGGATTGACAAATATGGTTAATGTAAACATCTAGCTAGTCTTTTTAGTAGCTGAATCGCTAAATCTAATACTTTTTAGTGCTTAAGTTAAATAAATTAATTGAGAAACTCATTATTTATTTAAGGCGTTATTGCTCAAAATAATCAGATTTAAATGGCAAAAGCCTTTGTCTTTTCTCAAAAAATAAAAACACAATATTGTCGCTGTCTTCCAGTAAATCAGGAGGAAATTCACTGATCTCATCCACCACACATTTGGTGTTGTTGTGCTTGAGCAGGTTACAATACTGGAATATTTAGGGCTTGTGTGGGAGTGCAGTCTGGGACTTTCATCTGCTTCCTGCATCCTGATTTGCAGACTAAAATATGGGCCGATGTGCGAACCTGCTTTAGTCCTGCGTGTTCTCTCTCAGCATTGGACTGAGGCAGGAAGGTAAACCTACAGTGTAATCTATTTTTAACAGAAAGATTGAACAAACACTAAATAACCTGCCCTTTCTCAAAATATCACATGGCCCAAAAAGCAATAGTCTTCATTTCAGTTCTGTAAACCGGAAAACAATCTCGACTACCTTCCAAAAAAGAAATATTCCACTTTGAAGTCTATTTAAAATCAATGACGCGTCTCGTGACAGCGCCACTCGTCGTACAGACTTGAAGTGAGAGCGAGAAAAGGAAACGAGAGAGACAGAAAAACCCTCCTGAGGCTGAGCAGACTGATAGTACACCTTATCCTGCTTAGACGCTAATGCACCTAATGTAATGGAGAACCTAAATAATGAATTTGCTATCAGTTGCTAGTCTTAACTTTTTTCCCCTCAATACTGGAACAGTATCGGAGTAATTGGTTTGGTTCCTTTTAAAAATGGAGAATGTTGGATGTGTTGGGTTTCTCCCTCAGACAGACAATCACATAAAACCTCATAGCTAGCTTAAAACAAATAAAACAAACAAAATCAGTAGGAGGATTCTGGGAGGTATTGTAATAGAATTTGTATCAGACTAAGCGAAAAGCTATTGTTCCCTGGGAAATCTACACTGGTCTCCTAGAATTAAACAAATAGTAATATTAAGATAATATATAGTATAATCAGAAATCACAAGCCATAATTCAGATGAGATTGGTGCCTCCATGTGATGTCTAAAAATGAGAAGTAAATGACAGATTCCATGGAACTGACTTTCTTACGACGGATATGAGACTCACATAAAATCAGAAGCTCATCAACTCTACGATTAACTACAGACAATATTATTAGATCATTAATGACTGAAATTGTTTTGCAGCTTCAGACAGCACCACATCCAATTATTTAAAAGATATTTAAAGTAGCATATTGTGACAAACACTGCCTTGGCAAAAAAATGTTGCACCAAGATTTCATTCAAACGGTTTTAGTTTTGCACAAAATGTGGTGGTCAGTTCATGCGTGAAAGTCCAAATACAATGTCAGTATCAGCTGACTTTTATTAATTTTATTGCCACATTGAGTCTAGACCTGACCAACTGAAAGCAACCCCAGATCATAATACTACCTCCAGAGGCTTGTACAGTGGGCACTATGCCTGATGGATGAGTCACTTCATCACTTTGCTTACCTTCGTACCTTGAGGCACCCATCACTTTGGAATAGGGTCAACCTGGACTCATCAGACCACAAGATCTTTTTGCATTGATCCAAAGTCCAATCTTTATGCTTCCTTGCAAAATTAGTCTAATTAACAATTGGTTTTCCTGTGGCCACAGAGACGTTAAGTTTCAATCCTGTGGGTTCTCATAACATGCAACTGTTTAAATGATCTCCATTCATGTTTTCACATTTCTTCCACAAGGTTGAAGGTTTAGCCTTCCAGGTTCTTAATAATGTTAGAAGGTTCGTAACCTAGTTACATCAATTTCAAATCGCCCCAGTTCTCTGCTTGATGCAGCACAATAATTTGACCCTTCTAAAAATTTTTTTTTTGGCAGCGTACTTTGTGACGATTCCTATAACTGCAACTTAAACAAAAAATTGCCATTATTATGATTACTATTTGTTTTCTCCTTTTTAGGTTGGAATATACTTATCTTTAAGCATGCTTAGACGTGACTATTCTGGAAAAAAAAACTTCTCAAAGACAGCCGTGTGCTGTTTAAATGTTTGATAAGAACAACACTCCTGTTCTACTCCTGGGCGAGTTGTTGCACTTAGAGGCACTAAAGTAAAGTCAACAAAGTATTTATAATTAACAGCCAAACCTTACTTATTAAAAAACTGTAACAAATAAGATTATGGGTCTCTCATATGAGCGGACATTTTAGTGTCTGTTCAAACTGCACAAATATGATCAGGCCAAGATTGATGATAAAACCAAAAAAAAAAAAAAAGTACCCCTTAACTTCTCCACTGAAAAATACACCTGGCCAAGCAGAGGAATGTTTGTTTCTACACCTGATGGTCTCGGTAGGAGCATTTACTAAACCACGTGTGGTTGCTGTTTATTTGTAATTTGATGCCAATTAAGGCCTGGCATGAACACATACTCCTACACACAAACAGGCCTTGCTGAGATGAGTGCATTAATGTGATAATATAAAGTCAAATGTAAATGTTGTTGGTGGGCAGTGAGTGCTGTAAGTCACACAGGCACAGATACTGTCATGCTCCAAAATAACACCACACACACACTGAGCCAATGAACGAGGAGCTTACAGCGTGTTGCCTTTTAACATCGCTGTTCAGTCCCTAAAGCAACAAGACCACTTAAAAAAAAAAAAAAAAAAAAAAATGCAAGAGAAGGTGCTCTCGCATGAGACAGATGTGATGCGTTATAGTTAACAATCATCCACTCGCATCCTACTTATGTGCCTCTCTAAAGCCAGAATTAAATCTGAGAGCTTGTAAAAATGTGTTTTTTTGGTAAAAATATTAGATGTTGGAGAAAGAGTAATAATTTCTGGCATGTCATCGCACCAATCAGAAAGTTTACAGTGAAAAGAGAGGAGGAGGTAACGCTGTTGCAGGACTGTTACAATAGTGGCCTGAATGAGAAAAGATCCCAGAGCGACTACAAAGGACACAAGAGGAGCTGGCTCCGTGTGAACAGAGCCGCAAGCCAGGGACAGAGGGGGAGGCTGAGTGGAGAGACGGAGGAGGATGAGGAAAAAGAAGAAGAGGAGAGAGAGGGGAAAAAAAAAAAAAAAAAAAAAAACCAGCTGACCAGCTGCTCCCCCTTTACAATCAGCACATAGCTTTTAAATCAACACACAGAAAAGCCAGCGGGTTGGACAGCATGAATAGCACAGGAGGACGCCTGGTGCTTGTTATAATCAGACAGAGTGTGGCAGAGAGATAGGCACACGCGCATGCACACAGATGTTTACTAGGACCACAGGAGATCCAGTAGAGTGTCTCTGCATTTCTCTGAGTATCCATGCATCTTGGCCAATCTCCATGTCTTTGTGTGCATCTCTCCCTTCCTTTCTATAACCCTGTCCCACTCTCCATGTCTTTGCCTACGTCTCTGTACCTCCATCCCTCACAGATTCTCCCTTTCCTTCCCCGGTCTCCCTGCGTCCGTGTCCCGTCAGTCTCTGTGTGTCTCACTAGGCATACGTCTCTCCCTCATTTTGTGCCCGTCGCTTTCTCTCCGTCTCCCTCTCTCTCCCTCCCTCATCTTCCTGAGCTCTTAAAACCCTAAATAAGCAGCAAAATCAATACTTTACATTAAAGCATCCATTATCAGCAGCAGACTATTGGGCTGCAACTGCTTTTCTTTACACATAACCCTCCAGAAACAGTAAAAGCACAAAATAGAGAAGCTGCACAATAACCACTGAAATGGTTAGATCTAATATTCATATCATTACTACAACTATTATTTATTATTACTCATTGACAAAAAAACTAAAGGGTGACTTAGTCCACCCTCTGTAGAAACTGTTTTTGACTTGTATATAATAATTTTTACTTAATATTTACAAACAGACCATCTTCCAAAACCTTCAAAGAAACGGTCTCATGTTTAAAGTTTGATGAAATGTCACATATAAAGACATCACCAGAGTGATCAATCTCTCCGTTTAGGTCTAGCAGACTTTGTAATATCAATATCATGATATATAATGTTAAATAATTTTAGTGATAACATGATGTACATATATCCACCTAGCTAATTTATTAATCATCATTATTAAATCAAATCGATTCATCAATTGTGTTACTCCGAGACTGTAATCCCCCATCCCCGCCCCCCCCGTCTCTCTCTTCCAGCTGACATTATATAAACATGTTAAGCGGAAGAGGAGACACAGACAGACTGAGCTACAGAGAGCCAGAGCGACAGCGTGACTGAGCTGTATGAATGAATGACACAGCAAATATCGATTATATTCCAAATTTCACAGGCTTGTACACGTACCGCTCATTTCTCACACAGAAATAGAAGATGCTTAGTTTGGGGATGAGACAGACACGGAGTAATGTTTGTCCTTCAGCAGAGGACAGCATAAAGAGGACTACTGCATCAAACCTCAGCATCGCTGCTCGAGCCAAACATAGCACAAGTACACACATGCATGCACACACAGCTTACATTTTTGGTTTAATAACTGGGTTATCAGAGCATGTATCTATACACATGTTTACACAACGTTTGCAGGAGCAGGCAAGGAAATGCAACTATTCGCTAACGTTCTGTATTAGCCCTATATCACACACGTATTAGCCACACACACACACGATTACTTACATATACAAGTACTGGGATGCATGGTTGGTTTTCACGAAGAGGTTGAGAAAAGGAGAAAACTGCCGAGAAAGAGAGTAAGGGAGTGTGAGAGGGAGGCATGGATGAAGAGAGAGCCTGCAGTGTCGGTGTGAAAGAGTGGGTGGTAGCAGAGCTGGTGCTGTCTGCGTCACATTTCATGAATGAAGGGGGCCTGGTGACGCAGGCGTGACGCAGCGGCACACACACGCACACACACTCACGATGGGGGAGGGAAGAGGTGGGGGCAGGATGGGAGGAGACAAAGACAAGAGAAATTTGGGGAACATCTTCAGATAGGGAACAGAGGACAGCGCTGACTCTCAGGCTGCTTTGATATCGAGAGACTCCTGCTGTATGCATGCACGTCATACATGTGCGTCTTGTCTTCCGCTTTGCACAAGCGTACACACATGTGCCCCTGTCCTTTAAGGTTTTCACTCTGCAGCTATTTATACCCGGCTGCACGCCATGCTTTAGTCTCTAACGCTGCTCAAAAAACAACAACAGAACGTTTAATAACCCTTCCTGACGTCAGGGCAAGCTTTAATCTGCAGCACATGGCCTTTTCTATAAAACTGACAGAGACAGAGTGTACAGGGCTTCTCCTTAAGGCGAAAACACAGCCAGAAATAGCCGCTGGATCTGCTCAAGTAACATTATAATAAACTGCTTCACAACAAAAGGACTTGCAAGACTACACCGGTATCATGCCATGCCAAGAATTAGCCATTTTAATATTTAAAATGCAAGGCGCGGTTCTGGCATTGTTAGGTATGACACTTTTGCATAGTGCTAAGATTAATGCTCTTCCAACTGGAAAATATCATACGGCACGTGCTCATAATGGTCATATCTGTTTACTTATTTGTGTAGCATTGTTTATTTGCACAGACTGCCTCTGAAATTAAATCCAGCACTAGCTATGGGTTTAAGTCATATTTAAACACGAAATGTATCCTGTATAAACATTTCAAGATGTGCATTTACTTGCTCAAAGAATTTACTCAAACTATAACCATTTTGACATGCAACAAGCAGCTCTGTCCGCTGTCAAGTGCTTAATCTGGCAAAAATACAGTACAACAATAGACTTTTCCTACGACTCTGAGGTGAGGTTAGGGGTTCTGCATTACGAATTGTTACCAGAATTCAGTCTCATTTATGACCAGTTAGACACTTCACAGGGTGTGCCCCTTCCTCAGCAGATGAAAGTATGGACTGATAGAAAAAAAAAAAAAAAAAATTCCATGAGGGTTACCAGGAATTCAAGCTAAATTTCTTCCCAAGAAACGCATCGTGTCACAAAATGTTACCTCTAATTGGGCAAATGTGTATTTTTTTTTATTCTGACAAAATTTCAGCTTACTGCCCTTTTCACCCTGACAAATCTTTCTGATCGGGTTAAACTGATCCCACTAAGGTAGTTAGATTATGTGAGGAAAACCAATCTAGGCGATAGTTCCTACTACTAACCCACCATTATACATTATAATATTATTGTGTGTGTATATTTATTACTGTATACATGTTACGCATGTGTATGTTAAGCAAATGGGCAATACATGGCCTAAAACCCTGTCGAGTAAAAATCCCCGGTCGTCTTATCTTTATGCTGTGAGGGTGGAGAGCATTTGCAAATAAACAAATATCTGAACTGAGAAACATTTACAACGAGTATGGCTGTAAACCTCAGGCAAAGATTCTGGATTTAAGAATAATAAATCTTGATTAACAATTTAACAATATGACCCTAACCGCTGGTGCTTATATAATAAAAAAAAAAAAAAAAAGAAAATGTTGATTACATTTTTTTTTGGTTCCCCCTGACAGGATTCAGGCACAGTAACACCTGATGGGTTTTTCCCAAACTGTCACACACATGCGCAGGAACAGCGAGTGTAATCAGTTTTACTACTGCCAAACAAACATTACGTGCCACCGTGCACTTTTATTTCTACTTTCCTGTGTCTATGATATAAGAGGAGGTCAGGAGTTGAATAAAATAATATTAATTTACCTTACACCGAGCCTTAAACATTGTTTGGAAAATCAGAAAAAAAATTGAGTATTTGAGTGAAACTTGCAAGTATTGATTTAGCATTTATTCATCAACATGTGGTTCTAGGGTTACATGATGGGCTCGATACCTGTGCGTCTACCTGCTGATGGGCTTACAGTCGACCTAAAGAAAGCGACGCACAGTGCTTTAGTCTTTTAACCTGTCCAGCTCCCTCATCTCCACATCTGTACACTCTGCTCAAACAGACCATCTTCCAAAACCTTCAACTTTTCATCCTAAGCAGATTGGACTAAATCTGCATCTTTAGCTGTACTTAAATAGCACATGGATTCAGTTCTCTGAAGCAGCCAACCCACAGAAGTGCCTGAGCTTCGTCTTCAATGACAACGGAGGTTTTGTAGACAAATACAAGCTGCAGAGATGTGGGCAATCGAGCTTCAGGTTGCAGGTAAGTCTTGGAACATTAAATGTTCTTGAGGGAAAAAAAAAAAAATACAACCATCATGACCCTCATGAAATCAACAAACCTGAATTATCTGGTTTATGGTAGACTGCTGTAGAACTGGTAGGTCCAGGGAAACTTAACAGAGCTTTTAGAGATAAAAAAAAAAAAAAAAAAAGTAGTAGCACCATGTTAGGTTAACGCACACGGGTCTCATAAGTTCAGGACTGGGAGGGCACACACAAAATTAAAATCATCAGGTTAATTTAACACCGATTACTTCAAATTGTGTTTATAGTCAAGATGTAAGAAGAGGACATCAGCTTTTCAGGCAGTGAATATGATATGATGTGCTAAATTAAAGACTTTATCATGAATGAATAATAAAAACTGCTGCTGACAAATGTAACATGAGTGTGTCCCCTAACGTGTGCTGTTGCAGGAGTTACATGGAGAAGAACCGTTTCACTGACGGAATAATAACCATAATATACACACCACCGAAAGGTAACTAATACCTCCTTATGGGACAATCAGCATTCACCCAATGCATAGCACTAA
Organism: Clarias gariepinus; assembly: GCF_024256425.1. NCBI lineage: Eukaryota > Metazoa > Chordata > Actinopteri > Siluriformes > Clariidae > Clarias > Clarias gariepinus. The sequence goes on along the minus strand of NC_071104.1, from coordinate 30,772,645 downwards.
AGAGACACAACGTACAGTTAAATTTTAAGTCGACAGTCTGCTAGCATGTCTCTGCTTCTGCTGCATTTTTATTCACCTTCTGTACCGACAAAAGTTGTGCTGCACAATTAATTGGATAAATAGATTCAGGGGCAGCTCAGTGGTTAAGGCGTTGAACTACGATTCAGAACTGCACTTAAATTGGTCATGTGGTTACCACTCCCCCTCGCCCAGAGGAACCAATTCACAAAACTGAAGCTTTCACTTCGCACGTAGGTTAATGAAAGTATTTATCATTGGTCCGCCATTGAGGAAACGCACAGAATCTTGTACACAAAGTGAACTTAATTTCTCATACAGTAAGTAACATTGGAAAGCTGACAGACTTCACAGCTGTCATTTGCATTGTGCGTCTCTGCTCAACCACGGGGAAAAAAAGCAAGCACGTAGTTAAGACATTTACCTGTGCTGAGGGTGGCGAGCATGTCTTACAGCAATATCTGAGGAAAGCTCATATTCAAAGCCCTCCTTCTTAGCTCACTGCACCTTCCACTTCAACCTAAACATGCACACACAAACACACACAATCCAGGTCACTGGCCAGAAAGCAAGCTCAAGACTAAACAAAGAAAGCAAAAGGTTGTGTCTAATCAGTGTGTTGATTGCAAAAAGCAAGAGATCTGAAAGAGTGTGTGGCTTTGTTTCTTGAAACAACACAGAGTTAGTGTTTTGTACAATATTTATCTATAAAGGAGGGAAAGCCCAGATCTAAATATAGATCAAGATTCCTGACAGACGAGAAAGAGTACAAAGGCAAAAGAGGAAGATTCCAGGGATTAGAAGAAACAATAGGCATTAGGACAAATTATACAACAGCGCTGTCGAGTTTCTGAGGTCGTCAGTTTCCTGTAATAACACTCATTTACAACAACCTCAGGGAATAAAGTATTTAACAAAATGCCCCCAAAAAATAAAACACACACCCAACAGCAGTGTAGATTAAATTAAATAAGTTTAATAAAACTCCAACATCTACAAACATATTTTAGCACAATATCAATATTACAGTGACGTATCTCCCAGTATATAAATCGGTGTATTCATAATATCGGACGAGGGAAAAAAAAAAAAAAAAAGAAATCCCATGTAAAAAAGTACTCGGGAGTGTGCGGGACACTGGAAGCGGTGTTTGTTTGACAAGGCCAATGCATGATGTTTATTTACCAAACCTTTCACCTAGCAGACAGAAAGGCAAACAGATGAATGCGGGAGATACGATGGCAGTCTGGTTTCGAGTGCTGAGCAGGTTTTTAACAAGACGGAGGTGAACGACTGCAGTGTTGCAGGACTGGGCTCCTAAACAGCAGCTGCTCAGGCCTGACACAATCCTCTGGGGTAGACAAGTGCATGTGCAAGTGTGTGTGTGTTTGAGAGAAAGAAAGAGGGGGGAGGGGGGGTCTCTGCTTAAAATGAGGGAAGCACCATGTCTAATTGGTGCCTCCCCAGCCACACCCTAAGGGTGTGATGTGTGCTCTCTAGACCCTTCACGTGACCAATGAAATAAGCCATTACATTAAAATAGGTAATTTCACACATGACTGCTCCGGTCTTTGTGATTAATGTGGAATTGGAAATGACATCAGATCAGCGAAAACATGCACCTTATGTTTTATAGAATTTCTCCATAATGCAAGGTTTTATATACAGTACTAAAAATTTACTTCCATTTCAAAACATGCTTACGGATATTAATTATTGTGCTGTATATTCCTTATATGAAAGTGGTGCTAATTTTCTTTACATAAGGTGAAAAAGGAACCATGTGTCGAATAAATAGCTAATTATTTTAATGACATGCTAATTAAACACATAGTTAGGAGCTACTGAATGAGGAATTTTAATAACCAAGAAGTCTGGTACTGTAGTTATAATTCACCAGCTGCTGTATTAGTTCTGCACTGATGAGCAAAGAACAACACGTAAGCATTTAAACATTCCACCAAGACACTACATGGACGATGAGACTACAATTGTATTAAATAGAGATTTACTTTTACTCAAAGGCGGCACCGATGCAGTACTCATGGATCAGATGTGATGACGGCGCTGGAACAAAACAGTCTTTTTCCTTAGTTATGGGATCGGATCAGATTCATTTTTATTTTTACCCTCAGTCTGCATTTGGGAAGGATTTTTATATACGGTAACTCAGTTTAAACATCCGAGTTACAAATTTACACAGATACAAGCGTACTGCCATTCTATGAACATTCGCAGATGCATACAAATAGCATCAGAAGTAGCAACAGAAGTAGCTCACGTGTATAGCATAAAAAAAATAAAAAAATAAAAAAAAAAGATAAAATAATGGCGGTCCTTTAAAGCTGTCCCGATGGAGAATAATCCTAACTTTGGAAAATCCAGAACAAAACAGTTAGGTCCATTACTGTGGATTGGTATGCTTTACACATTGTGACATTGTTCGTGTCAAACGTGTACAAGACTCACTTTGTCGGACTTAAGAACAAATCCGACTTACAAACATGCTTCCAGAACGGAAATCATTCACAAGTCACAGACTACCTGTATATATGCATACTGTATATACTTACACTTAACCCTAGCGCAGCAGAGGCTAGCCTGTTTGGGCCAATCCCACAGAAGAGCTACTAAGGACTCATAGTTTGCTGTGTATGGGGCTGTGTAACCACAGGCTGGTAAGAGTGCCCTTGCTGACCCCCCTGTACACTGCTGAGAGCTCCTTCAAAGGGAACATTAGAACTGGAACATGCAGCAATCGAAAAAGGTGACCCAGTTTGATGGACCATGTTTTCTTTTACATCAAGTTGATGGCACATGCATCCGGCCTCACTCATCAGGGCGATATACAGCTCCAAGAAGCACTATGGAAGGAAGACATGCCAGGGATGATGCTCAGCATGATGCTCTGGCCAATGTTCTGCGTGCATTCATGTGAAAGTTACTTTGTCTGCAAAGATTTTTGATGGTTATTAAATGTCAATGTATTCTGATAGCAGCGACCTCTTTCAGCAGAATAATGAGCCCTGGTCCACTGCAAAATCTTGTAGTATTGTTTTGAGGAACATGACAGATGTTGACTTGAACTCTTTCATGTTTAAAGTCGCCGCAAATTCCCCAGATCTCACTCTGGTTGGGAAGGATGTACAAGACCAACAGGTCTGATCTAATAAATAAAGACTTTGCAACTTATTGAATTTAAAGGACCTGCTGCTAATGTCCTGATACCAGATACCACAGGACACCTTCAGAGTCAGTGTCTTAATGGTTCAGAATTGTTCTGAGGGACCTGCACAATACAGGTCCAGAAATGGGTGTCCAGGTGCACAGAGATGGGTGATTTTACAGTTATGATGGATATGCGCAAGTGAGAGACTGAAAGCTTTGGGTTGTGTCCAAGTCATACTTTTAGCTGTGCATTGTATCCTATAAATAACCACTTAAGTGAGAAATTTTTATTTTTCCAAACTTGCTCTCATATTAATTTTTTTTTTTTATTATATTATATGGACATCAAAAGGGTGCAATCATGCAGTCTCTAGAAGTTTTATAAAAATGCATACTTGAAGCTCAGCTCTAAGCAGGTTATTAATTAACTTAATATTACTTGCTGATACCATTACAAAAAAAAAAAAAGTTTCTACTGAAACTGAAAAAAAAAAAAAAAAAAATGTTGTGCAGTCCTGCTGCACAACATGACTAGGATTCCAAAGATCCTTAATCGAAACACACCACCAACATTAGCCTGACATATTAATGATGATAATTAAAAAAAAAAAAAAAAAAAAAAAAAAAAATCACAGTCTCAGGATTTGACACACAGCACGTTCAACCTGACATGCAGCCTATTGCATAATTGTGCCAATGCGTCAGGGACTTTCCTGTTTGTTTCAGTTTATTATTATACGATTTTCTGCTCTAGGCCATACTTAAAACCACAACCAGTGTCCAAACCACATTAATAACTTCTCTAAGAGTAATCATAGTACTACCACCACCACAGCAATCAAATATGTGATTCAGCTGTTATTTTGTGACCTAAAACAGGAATTTAGGTGACTTTTATTTCCTCTCTCTTCCCCCCCCCCCCCCACTCGCTTCAGGCTACTGTTGCTGACTGAAAGAGAGACAGCCGTGGGCCAGCTCTGTTACCATCGCTCATTACTATTTCAACAAGATAGGAACATACGTACCGACAGCTCCTGTGTCCCCTGCATGAAATTAACACACTGTGTCCCTTACATGAACAAGACCAAAGCAGTCCTCTAGCAACGTGTGGAACAAAAATCAGCACATCAGACTAAAAAAAGTAAATAAATCTCCAGTCCAATTCACTTTTAATTCATGGCTTTTGTGGCAGTACTGGCCCTCTCTGTATCTGTTGCAAAGCTAGATAAAAGAAAGAGGCGTGGCAAAACAGCATGTTCACATGATGCAATGTACCTGAGTAGGTTTATCCAAACCAATACTCCTAACTTTTTTTGTCTGCTTGATTGTATTATTAGTGTTTTATGATGATACTTGTCGCGTACGAACATCACACTAAATAAACATCAAAAGAGTTTCTTGGTTGTGAGTTGAAGCTGCAAAATGCTTGCATGCACTCATTTTAGCTCTGTAGTGACCAAAGACAGTAAATCACAGGGTCTAAAATTATTGCCTCAGCACCTTTTAAATGTGCCCAATACAAGAAGTGAGGTTGCTACAAACACAATAGCGAAAATGGAGAAACAAGAAGGGATTCATTATATTGTATTTATACTAAAGGATCCCGAGCGGGGAGAAGGCGAGGCCAGACATGTCAGCCGTGTGGAACTATTTCAAAGTGAATGAAGACGACAAAACAGAGGCGGACTGCAAAGTGTGCTCAGCAAAATTGTCCAGTGGAGTCTCAAAAGGTAGCTCATTTAACACAAGTAATTTAATCAAGCACCTAAAATCCCAACACGACAAAGTGTTGTCCAAAGCGGCAGTTTACAACAAACTGAAAAAAATAAAATAAAATAATTGAGTTGCACGGTCACTGTTTAAATTTTTTTCAAATAATTATTTATTTTGTAATATGTTGCATACAACATGCTTTTCATTTTTAATAAATGTTCTTAATTCCAAACTAGTCCCTTGTTTTTTGTTAAATTATATGACGACAGCTGTTACCTGTAAATTTAAATCATATTTTTATTAAGTACTCGGTATCGGCGAGTACTGAAATGCAAGTACTCGTTTTCCAAAAGAGTGGTATCAGTGCATCCCTAGCGGGTATTAAAAAAAAAAAATGCCATCTGTTAAATTTTAAGAAGAACTAACAAGTTTTTTTTTTTTTTAAATGATAAGGACGTTTTCTATTTAAATTTTTAATCTTTTCTTTCCATGGGCCAACTGAGATGAAACAAAGCCTAAAATGTTACCTCAAGTTCAGCCCAATACACCTGTAAAAAACCCATTAAAATTTGTTCAGTAGATGCGTGCACAAAAACTCCTAAAAACATCTTGATGTGTTTTATTACTCAACTTGTGTTGTTCCAAATAACATTTTCGAAAATATCTTCAGTGTACAGACATGCCAACTTTACAGTTTTCATAATGTGTAGATTTTTTTGGGGGAAAAAAAAAAAGAACCAAAAAAAAAAAAGAACCAAAAAAAAAAAATCATAGGCCTATTATAAGAATCTACTCATCTTATAACTGTTATTAAATTCAGCCAAGCTGTTATTGTAATCAACTTTTTTTTTTTTTTTTTAAAGAAAAATCTCTGAAAACCCAGCAGAGATTATCTACACCCTGACTTCCACACCATCACCCAACACACACTTATCAATCCCACACTCAGACATGGCAGGTACTTCACAGATCGAGTGCCATCAAGTCCTCTTGTGAGCCAAGTTTCGGCACAGGTAACGCACCCTCTTTAGACATGCAGGAGTCGAATGCGGCCCTTACAGATTGCACTGTGGGTTATGTAACCAGGTTAAAAACGTTCCCCAGGAGAGACAGCGGGTCCAATACCAGATGGCCTGCCAATCCGACCTCAAATTCAACTTCTGTGTCAGCAGCCAAACAAGAGAATGCAGAAAGAGACCATAGGCTACTGCCCTAAATAAATAGATTCAGACCACGGCAGAGCGACGATCAAGAAGGACGCCTTTCTGAGAACGATCTAAAAAAGAAGTCAATCTGAAGAACTGACCGTTGCTTTTGTTTAGAGGACAGAGATGGGACGGATGCTAGTGAAAAAGGAAGGGGCAGTAGAGCAGAGGACTGCAAGAGAGGGAAAAAAAAAAAAAAAAAAAAGAAATGGGGAAAGGTCCCACGTGTGTGTGTTAATATGCTCCCTACAAGGCGCTGCAGGCAGGGGTAATTATAGCAGCACGCTGACCTGTGACGAACGAACACCACAGCATTAACAGTATCATCTAGTTAGTACACCCTATTTTAATTCTGTTTATATATTAAAAAAAACAACAACAACAAATAGACCAAAAAAAAAAAAAATCTGATCATAGCAGGTCTTCATATGTGCACCATGCCTTCTATTATTTAACAAAATTGCAAAGGCAAAACGTAAAATAAAAATGTGTGGCCAATACAAAGTACCCCTTAATTGCTTTCACAGGATTTAAGCACGTATTAAGATTTGGGCTTGTAAATCTACAACGGAATGACTGAAAAATAAAAGCATTAAGGTTTTGGAATGGCCTAGTCAAAGTCCAGACCTCAACCCCATTGAAATGCTGTGACAGGACCTTAAGAGAGCTGTGCATTAGTGGTCATCCAAAAACCTCAAGGAACTGAAGCAATGATGTAGGGCCGCAGCTATCGAATAGTTCAGTGATCGAGTATTCTACTAAAAGTGTAATCGATTAACCGAGTAATCGGATAAAATGTACTTTGATTAATTAAACAGCAATGTAAAATATATAAGAGAAACAAAGATTAATTGGTTCTTTTTAGGAAAATCTTATATTTTTTAAAATGCATACAGCATATAAAAAATAAACATTGTCATTATTCACAGTTCAAAGGATAGCTTATACCCCCATCTCACTCATGCAGTTTGACTCACAGTGAGATGCGGTGTTAGGCACCATAAGCCACCGCGATTGAAAACATGTAGGTGAGATTAGAGGTATTAAAGTTACGCGAGATGAATTAAGTGCATTACAGTGCCATACATTCTTATTTTAAAGCCTTTTCCCGAATGCAAAAAAAAAAAAAAAAAAAAAAAATCTCAAATTACTTTAAGGATCAAAAAAAGTAAGGCACACATTAAGATAAATAATTATACAAAAACACTGAAGTGTGCAACTAAACTTTCAGAAGTAAAAGTTTCAAAATCTACATCTCAGGCATAACATAAGCCTTTACTGGAAATTTCTGTCCTTTTCTCTTGCTGGTTTCTTCTTCTCTTGGCTCGCTTATTATTTTAATCGCTCCCTTCCATTTCGCAGCCCACAACAGAACATGCCATCAAATCAAAACATAGCCAACTGTTTGCGTCTCCATCCGCTTTGTGGGTGACGTAAGCGCTGCTTCTTTGTTGGTGTTTACTGGCAGCTTGCATCCGGAAGTGCACTTTGTGAAAAGCGGGCGGTCAACAAATAATTGCGCAAGAACATAATGCAAGCTTTTAAAGTTAATTTAAAAAAGTTTCAAGGCAGAAGATGTTGCCTTGATAATTTTTTGTAATCGAATTACTCGATTTACTTGAAGAATCGTTTCAGCCCTACAATGACAAAGAAGGATGGGCTGAAATTCCCCCAGAACGATGTGAGAGACTGATGAAGTCATACAGGCAATGATTACTGCTGCTTAAGGTGGATCCACAAGCTACTGAATCGTGGGGGTCCTTAATATGGTTTCCCACAGAGTTTTTTTTTTACTTTATTTTTGGTTAAATAAATAATGGCACAAAGAGCAATCACAACAAAAGATTAAAGAAAATACATTTTAATAAATATTATTATTATATAGCAGTTCCACAAATACACCATCGGGAAGAAGTCGTCCATGCCCTTTTATCTGATCAGTAAAAGATTTCACAAATTAACAAATAAACGTACAAAAAAACCAAAAAAAAAAAAAAAAAAAACTCCATGAATTTACCCTGATAAACTCTGGTATGTGTTATGACATACTGTAATAACATTTTCCTGCCGCATTTTAATACTAACTGAAATTTCTCTGTTTTAGTTTTAAAATAGGATAGTAATCAGTTAAAAAAAAAAAAAAAAAAAAAAAAAAAAACGTTTCTGGTAAACATAGAACTTTTAGCTATGACTTTAAAATAAATAAAGTAAAACAAGTCAGAGCAAAATGTTTTTATTTCTGGTAGAGTCTAAGCTGCTGCCCAAATCTTGTCCCCCCTCCAAAAAACAAAAATGAACAAAGTAAAAACCAACACGTTCCCAAGCATAAGCCAACTGAAGCTTATGGACAATAAGATGCTAACTTTAACGCTCCCACATGGCTACAGTGCTAAGACCAAGTACGCACAACTTTGGGCCAAACACAAATAAAGATTTTAGCCCGTTACGAAGAGCACAACCCGAAGATAAACACATGCACATCCCCTGTTAACACACAAGAATGTCTATTATTTTCTATTTAGAAAAAAATATTTTTGAGGAAAGAACTGAATCCAAATGTGTAAGCAAATCTGTTTCTGGGGAGCCTTTAAGAAACCCTACACACAGCGTTGACCCTGGGGAGAGGAGGAGAGAGACAGCATCATTACTGAAATGTCACTCAGCAGGAAAGAGAGAGAGAGAGATACTGCACATGGAAAGTGAGGAGGAATGAAGGGGGAGGAGAAGAAGGAGTGAATGAGTCACACAGGGAAAGACACCGGTCCATGCTTTGCTTTTTGTTTGGTTTGGGCTTGAATGCACATTAGTAGTTGTGCAGCGTGGAAAGTACAGTACCAATGCAACACCAATGAGTTGTGTACATGTGTATAAATGTTAGCATTTTCAGTAATTTGCATTGAAAGACGTTTAAGTTTTACACATTAGCATACAATTTAATTCAGCATTGCTCTCACGCTGATGGGGAACAACACACAGAATGAAGGGTTTTTTAATTTTAAAAAATTATATACAACAGTCTTAGTCTTATCTGAGAGGAAGATGCGGCTCTGGACAAACTGCATAATATGGCATGCATTTCCTGTAACCAGACATTAGTACTTCCTGTTACTCATGACCTTGGTATCAATACGTTACTGAGGAATGCATTAAATCATCAAACCAGAACACAAAAAGGACAATGAAAGCAACAGACAATAAAAGAGGGAGACAGGCTGGTGTCTCTCTCTCTCTCTCTGGAGGGAGAGAGGGAGATTGGAGGACGGGTCTCTGTGTCAGCAGACACAAATTACAAAGAACTGATGTTGCGTTCAAACTAAATTCTAATTTTGTTACAAATACAACACAGTATGATATGCAGTGAAATGCTTATATGACTGTCTGTGACCTAAAATAGAAAGATTTCAGGGCAGGGGTGGCTCAAATGGTTAAGGCTTGTTGATTAGTGGGTTACTGATCGGAAGGTCGGGGGTTCGAGCCCCAGCCCGGCCAAGTTGCCACTGTTGTGCCCTTGTGCAAGGCCATTAACCCTGCTACCTAACTGGGATGCAGTATGTGAACAACTCACTGTGCTGTAAGGTTTATATGACAAATAAATTAAGCTTTATTCTTAATTCCACTACAGTAAAAGATATCAAACGGAAGAGTACAGTCTAGATATAGTAAAATCTTAAGGTAGAATTTCCAAAAACAATAAAATACGAAATTTGGGCTGGAATATACAAAAGATTAATAAAATGGAATTTAAACAAATTAAAATTCCAGAGGCTTCAACAATAAAAATATAGGAAAGTACAATATATGCTGTGTGTATACGACAGCAGCAGTATGATAAAAATATGAAGTATGAAATGATTGTGTGTGTGTGTGTGTGTGTGTGTCAGCATCCATGTGACTGTCCATGTTCCAAAGTGTGTGTAATTAAGTACAGTCTCCCCCACACACCCCTCTGCACTGATCATTCTGATACTCATGGAGTCTCCTTATGATTTAGGATGCAATATTTGGAGCTAAAGCAGTGAGGTACATAGGTTTTTAGATATTTTTTTTTTTCCAAAAGTGGCGCGGCTTCTGAACAGCAGGTCATGTGTGCATAGTGCGCCACGTCCTATTACGGTAAAGCACAGGAAAGAGTGATTACATAATCAGGTGCATGTTCTCATGAATTCAAAAATGCAGAAAATATTTCTCTTAAAATTCTATGATTAAAATTTCTAGCAGCTTAACAAAAAATAGAAATGATTTATCGGTTTTGTCTTTCTTGCCCCATCTTGCTGTCTGTCTACCATTCAAAAAAAATAAATAAATAAATAAAAACCTACCACCTTTTTTTCATCAGCTTTTTTCTTGCTTGGTTTCCCTCAACTCTTTCTTGGTCTCTTGCAGTCTCTCTCTATCAGTCTTTTTCTTAGTCTCCCTTTCTTTCTTGGTCTCTTAGACACTTTCTTCCCCCCTGGTTCATCGATTACTCCATCCTATCTCTTTCTGTACCACCAGTGTTTCTACCTACATCTCTTTAATTATTACATTATATTTAGAAAATGTGGTTAAATCATTAAGTTGATTGAAGTTGTTGTTTTCTCTGTCTGCCTGTCTCATACAGTGTTTCTTACTTGCTTCCTGTCCATGGGTATCTCCGCTTTTCTCCAAAAATGTTTACAGCAAAATAAAGCATTGCCGTCCCAAAGTGCACAGTCATGACCAAAAATCTTCCACTTGAACCATCAATGATTTTCCAGGGCTACATGTGAAACATACATTTTGGCCCTACACACATTGGATAAAACCCAGTGCCCACATGGTCACACCCTGGACATGACCTAGTAGTTATGGTTCTTCACGTTCGTCTGTGCAAACTGTACATGGAGTTCACAGAGACGAGCAGAGTCTTGTTACTTTCGGCAATCTGGACTGATCACATGGGTCAATTTTCAAACTCAGTCATGCAGGAGGACTCGCAAAGCTCCCCCAAGGTATACATAACAACCAAAAACCGACATCCCATCCCATCACACACACCAATCCGTGTTCCCTTCCCAAACAGCTGAAGCGACAAGTTCTAAGAAGTGCTTAGTTCCCAGGAAGTTGGGCAGCATTGTGTTCAAAGAGAAGTGGTTATTTATTCAACCCACAACAAAACATTATAATGAAAAGGCAAGTTAAAAACGTGCGAGTTTCCTAGTTTTAGAAGAGATTGGTTAGTGTCAGCCATCAAGTCTACATCATTTTCTGTAATTTCTTTTGTTTTGTGCATGACAATAAAACATGCACTCAAATTAAATCCAACTTTTTGGGAGTGTTTTACGGAAATGGCCTTTTTTAATGTAACATTTACAAAATTATATGAATGGAACAAGATTTTAAAAAAAGAAAGAAAAAATTAGAAAGAAAAAAATGAGCTTTAAATAAGGAGAAAATATTTCCATTTCCAGGAACCAGCTTGCTGTTAAAGTGAAATCAGCTCAAACCTCACACAGAGCTCTGGAGGGTTATAAACGGCTTATTAAAATGCAATGCACCTTATCTAAAAGTCATCTGGAGAACATGGTGCAGTTATGAGATTCTTGCGTTTAAAACTCACAGCGAGTACGAGCCTGAAAGTGGCTGCTGACGGTGCAGGTTATAATCATACAAGCCCGGCCACATCAGCAGGACGACGCAATAAACAAGGAGTCGTGAAGTGGTGTTTTGCTCAGCAGCTCCTAAAGGAAATCTATTGGATCATAATGAAAGTAACTGAATCGCTGAGTAAAGAAAACACACTGCAGCTGAAGTCCAAACAGGGGACTGGTCCTTCACCTAGACACACTTGTCATGTTGCTCATTTAGAAAATAAAAATTTTTAACATCAGGTGTATCTTTCATGAAGAATATCTGAACTGAACTAGAACTCATTATACCTCAAAGAATCAAACTGAATGTATAACGATTTTCATGCCTAAATAAACAAACTATAAATATGAGTTTTTTTAACATGCCAAAAAAAAAAAAAAAAAATCCGAAGGGATATTTAATGACATGAACAGGGATCATTATCAGTTAAAAAACAAAGATAAGTGCAGACAATAACACAGTCTGAATGAAGAGCTAAACTGTGGGCGAATGCCAAAAAAATAAAAGAATAAATAATAAAGTTAAAACATTGGCTAATTTACAACTTGATCAATGAGTTTACACAGTTTATTTTTGTAAGGTAAAGGAGCACTTCAAATGCAGAGTTAGTTTTGTCTTCATCAACAATTTTGTTTTCCAATTTGCATAGCGTAATATTTGCCAAAAATTTACTTTTTTAATAATTTTTTTTATTCAGACACATTCTAATTTCAATCCTCGCATGTGTTATTTTATATACTGTCCTATTCAAATGTTTGGATACGCCTTATAATTTAATTTGCGCCCGTAAGCAAATGTGTAAGCGTGTATAACGAGTGTGTTCGAAAACAATTCAATCGCAGAGTTTAGAGAAAAGGGCATACTGGAACGTTTTAACGGACTTGATTTTTAATAATGTAACGCTATAAAAATCCATTTCTGTTGCACCACTCAAAAGTTTCTACACTATAACAGAATCAGTTATAAATTAAGCTGATCACGGCCAAACCAAATGAAAACGAGCCAGTTCTGGTCCCTGACCGATACATTCTGATGATCTCCATTACAAAGAAGATTATAAGACTTTTGCACAGTTGAAAATCATTCTTCACAACATGTCAAAATACAATGTAGGAAATAAATCATTTAATTAATAAAGTCACATTACACACACACAATCAGACAGGCTCTTACAACTCCACTTAACTCTAACAAACCAAACTGAATATTAGTATAATTTTGCTGTCAATTACTTGATTTGGTGTCGATTTATACACTTAAGACAAATATTTCATAAAAGTTGAAGCCGACTAATCTTTAAATGTGCAGCTGCACCTACAATCAGTCAAGGTCCACTTCACTCAGCCAAGCCTTACACTGTGACAAATATCGTGCCTCCAATTATCGCGATATTTACGCTCGTATCATCAGTAACTCTGCGCTGCTATCATCATCATCATCATTATTATTATTATTATAATAATAAATCATCATCATCATCATTAACGTTATAGGAATACCGACCAACATATAACTCGGATATGAGTATCATTACGTTAATCATATTAATAGTCCAGCTAAGGAACAAGGTTATTTCGTGTATACAATCTTAAATTCGTGCTAAAGGCTAAAGTCTGTGAAATCGACAGCAGAGAGACCGGGAGCACGAAAATGCAAAACATCCCAGTTCCACGTCTTCCTGCCTTACCGGGGTTTTCATGTTAAAACCTGAACAGAAAAAGCGAACCCAATAAAACATGAACATTAAAAAAATCGTCAAAAGAAGTCATTAAAAAAAGCCTCCATACCGATGAGTTCCTGCTCCTCGCCCGTCGCCTGGAAACAGCAGATTTTTTTTACGGGAATCCGACGGTTTAATCAGATTCTGAAGCTCGTGAGCGCCTACGTCACTTCCGTGTTTTTTCTCCCTCCCTCTCCTGACGTTAATTCTGTACACCTGTAACCGTGCGCGAGCGCGACTGTGGCTGCGTTACTAACCAGCACAGTACTACATACACGAGTGCACTACATAAGAGGAGGTAAATATATATTACTTAAACACACTATTTAGTGCACTAGCGTTAACATGGAGCTAATTGGGATTTCGCCTGTTGAGAGGCGCAAAACCGTCATCATTCTTCTTAAAAACAACAACCTAAAAAAATCTATTTACATTTTTTAAACTTACATTTATACTTATGGGCAAGTTCTACCATCATTTATTTAAAAAATATATATATGTAAGCGCGTTACTAGTTTTACCAAGTTTAATTTAAAAAATGATTTAAGTATATTTTTGTTTGTTTTTATCATCTGATTTTACAAAATAATTTTAGCAGATTAATACATCTTTATATTGTTTAATATAACATAAGCATACATTAAAATCAAATGAATTTAATGAATTTATTTGTCACATACACAACTATACCTATGCAGTAAAATGCTTATATGACCCAAAAGAAATAAAGGCAGGGTAGAGTGAAAAGATAAAAAGGATTTTTACTGCAAGGAAAAAATGGACTAAGAGAAATGTAAATTGTAATTTTTTTAAATATTTAAAATTTGGACAAAGGGTCTGTGTTTGCATAGAGTTTGCGTGTTCTCCCCATGCTTGGTGGGTTTCCTCTGGGTACTCTGGTTTCCTCTCACAGGCAAAAGACATGCAGATTAGGCTAATTATTGTTCCCAAATTGCCTAAAATGTGTGTGTGTGTGTGTGTGTGTGTGTGTGTGTGTAGATCGTAACATATCTAACAGTGAGTACTTTACAAACATTCCAAATACTCCTGACATTGTAATTGTTAATGAGGTTATGAAATCTGTATGTATTGTTGAGGTAGGCTGCTGTTTTGATCTGTATATGAATATTTGCTATTATTCTAAACTATTGAAATATCAACCCCTGGTAGAGCTCATCCTCCGACTTGGATATAACTGTAGATTAATAATTCTGGTACAGTATTTAGAAGTTTGGGTCATGTCCATAAGAGTGTGATTAGCGGGATGCAGTTAGGGGGGTTACAAAAAAAGAAGACAAAAAGGCTTGCAAAATTCTGCTCAGTTTCAACCATTATAGGGAGCATGCAAATATGGAGACGGAGATGTTTTCTTTATCCCTAATGTGCTGAGTATCATAAATGGAAGGACTTGTACAAGTATGTGAGCCATGAATTGTAGATCTGTCACCATGTCAAAGACTCTTCCCAGAGTATTTGGATCTTGTTTCCTTTGTAATGTCCTTCAGATCCAAATAAAAGTATTCATGTGTGTGTGAATGTTGACTTAAGGTCATAAAATATGAACAAATACAGTGGTAATTACCATTGGCTTCTACGGTCCCTAGTTTGAATACAGAGGTTTCTAGATGGATGTATGGTGTAGGATATAATAGCATTATTTCCTAACATTTCTATTTACTAATAAGCAACTAATTTGGGATTTATAAGCCAATTTCCTTATTTCCTTAAAAAAACACTTTAAAAAAAGTCTTAGCATTAACACACATATTAATAACACATACAATACTGACAGTGTTTTTTCTTTCACAGACACCTGGGGTTAGTACTGACAGGGGGTGTGCACATTGCTCACCACTCAGAGGACCAAAATCCCTTCTTTTGGCAGTCAAAACCTGGATACAGCTATATTCTGGTGCATCACTGCAGAAAACTTAATGAATATCTTAAAGATTATTATTATATTATATGACTCAGGCACATCCACATTTATGTGAATTATATAATTAGAATAACTTTGGAGAAAGCATTTACAAAGGGATAATTTGTATTATATACACTAGAGGGCAGCAAAAATTTACAGTATGAGAAACACTGAGACTCACTCATTTACTCATCGCATATACAGCTTTATCCTGTATACAGGGTTGCAGGGACCGGGAGCTTATCCCAGGAGACTTAGGGCACAAAGAGGGTACACCCTGGACGGAATGCCAATCAATCAGCACACACATACACAAACTCACATGCTCATTCACACACTATGGGCAATTTGGTAATGCCATTTAGCCTAATCTGCAGGGCTTTGGACTGTGGGAGCTAACGGGAGTACCTGGAGGAAACCCACCAAGTACAGGAAGAACATGTAACCTCCATGCACACAGATCCTGAGGCAGGAATCAAACCTGGACCCTGGAGGTGCAAGTCGACAGTGCTGACCACTAAGCTAGTGTTCCGCCAGCACTGAGACACAGGTTTAAAAAGGTAAATAAATACATTTTAAAATCAGGACCTTAATGAATTCTGAGAATCTTTGCACCCAAAAACAGTATATACTCAAGTCCCACCCCTAGGACTGGAGGACATCTTTAATTCTATTAAAGCCTTATATCTGGTAAAATCTCATACATCTTGAGAACTGATTTGCTAAAGTCTCTATACTAAAGTCGTCTTGAAGATGACCTAAAGATGAGCTAGCTTAACTTTGAAGCAATCAAGGAAACCTCCAATGATTAAAAAATACTATACCACAACGATAACAAAAAGGAAGCAACACAGAACTGGTTAAATGAAAACTTTTTATTTGCAAACACACCCTAAGTAGTTTTCACATGCCCTTGGTGATCTTATTAAATTTAGTTTTAAGAGCTGCATTCATGTCTAATTACTGTACATTATGTCAAAATTATTAAGTACAGAAAAAGAACCGTCATCCAGCCAGCAAAACATTTAATTTCTAGTTCATTGTCAGTTAACATGTTGAATAAATACCATACTGACAGTCAATACCTTAAATGTAATTTTTTAAACTACTATTGTAAATTCTGTAATTAGGAAAAGAAAATCCAATAATGAACCCTTAATGTCTAACTTTAAATTTTAGAAAACAACAGAAGTAAACAGGAGTAAACAGAAGAACAGAATCCCAACAAAGCAAAACATTAGTAAGACATTTTTCTCAGGTTTTCCAGCATATGATAACCGAATCGCTTGAAATAATGGTTTGAAGTCTGTTAAGACTCAAGTATGTTTGCGTTAGATCTCAGTTCAGCTTATGATCCAGATGAGAACAAGACGTAAACCTGATTTACCTAAAGAATAATTCATAGTCTAGATTATGCAGACGATGGTGCCCAACCCTCCTTCTTTGTCATCTGGGCATTGGGCCCAGCAACGGCACAGTGGTTTTGTATAGGAATAGGGTTAAGAGTCTTGCCTGATGGACCAACAGTATGGCAATTCAGAAAATGAATACATTTGTAACACTTACACCAACTTAAGCAACCATTACACCAAGTAAGTGCATTAATATTATGTGTAGATCTGTAATTGATAGGTTTTTATAGCAAAAAAAAGTTTAAGCAACCCACAGCCTCAACCACCTGAGCCTGCATCACTGCATTACCTTGCAGTACAATACAATACAATACCTAACCTGTACAATTATTTTCATTTAAAATAATCAAAAAGATGATTTATAATAATAAAGATAAAATATTTAATAAAATAAAAGAGTGATGCATTCTTTCAAGTTTGAACATGACAGATAAGGACTCACTCTTGCAGATTCTCTTGATTGTCAGCTGTAGGAGCATAAATTGAGGAGTCAGTGTTAGTCACACAAGCTATAAGGAAAAGGTGGGTAGGTTTAAAAAAATTGGTCTGCTCTCTCCATGACACTCGAGTGCTATTCAAACTAAGTCATACGTACAGTAAAGGATCTTACGGACTGAGTGTAGATTAAAAATATTTGAGTTCAGTATGTTTTTAAACAGAAATCTATAAAGAATGTGGTAAAAATGCACTATATTTTTTGCATGAATCTACTGTTTATAGTTAAAGAATACAATATGTGGGTTAAAAAAATAAAGAATGGCAAATAAGAGTGAAAATGTTTAGCCTTAACTAATTACATAGAATTGACTGGATGATAACTGATTTGCAAAAGCTACACAAGGCTAAAGTATTTTTTTTTGTGTGTGTAAAGAGAAGAAAAGCAATAATCTTACACATTACAGGAGGATCCTGTTTGGATCGGAAACCCTGAGATGTAAGTGTGTCCATGATCCACTGTAGTGCTTTAGTTGATTGACAAACCTAGCACAAAAACAGACTTTCTTATTTAAAAAAAAGTACTAATTTAAAAACAGCAATAACAATCAACAGCCAATGCGTTATGTTAAAACATAATGGTCAGCTGTTCTGGAATAGTTCTGTCATTTACGGCATTTGGCAGACGCTATTATCCATCTGAGCAATTGAGGGTTAAGGGCCTTGCTCAAGGGCCCAACAGTGGCAACTTGATGGTTGTGGGGTTTGAACCTGGGATCTTTCAAACCATAATCCAATGCCTTATCCACCAAGCTACCCCTGACCCCCTGTCAAAATTAGTATTGTCAAGTGCATTTGGAAAAACCATTAAGCACCTTGATGAAACTGGCTCCTATGAAGACCATCCCAGGAAAGCAAGAACAAAACTTATTTATGCTGAGTTCAGTATGTTCATTTAGAGTTACCAGTCTCAGTAATTAAAAGCGCTTCGATTTAGATAAAGGCTTTACAATACATAAGTAGTAGACACATCTCAATATCAACTGTTCAAAAGAGATTAGTGCATGTTTTGGATGCCTTTAGCATTGTTTTACAGTGTAGAAACAAATTTTAATCAGGAAAGCCCACTGAATTAAAAGGTATGTCCAAACTGGCACTGTCAATATGTCCATATGTTTTAAAACCACATGCATTAAAAGTGTCCAGTTATAGTCAGGTGTACACAAACTTTTGGGCATATTGTTTATTTTTGCAGCAATTTGAATAAACTCCTTACTGATTTAAAATGTTTTAAAGTAGAAAGTACTGCATTAGAATAAAAAAAAGACATCGGATTTATTTACTTTATGTCGTAGATTCATTGGATTCTAGTAACTGGAAATGGGCAAAACAGTTATTTACTGTAGTTTCATTTTAGACAATATGATAATTCCAGATTTGCATAGTATTTTTGTAATGCACTTAATTTCCATTATGTTCTATTAAAAATAATAATAATAATAATAATAATAATTCTTTCTGACCTGCTCCTCCAACCGGCCAAGCCTTTTTTCTATAGACGCCAAACCCCATGCTTGTCCATGCTCTATTATTTCAGAAATGGTTCCAACCCTGAAAGAAAATAAGGCTGTTTATATTAGCCTAAAAATCATTACCAAATAAAACTGCCTTGAAAACACTGTACATATGCTTTATATATTATATAGTTACATTAAAAACCTATGACAGGCACTTTAGCACTTAACTAGGAACATAGCCATGTCAGACTAGTTCTTATACCATGGTGCTGTAGAAGGTGTTAATTAGCGTTTTATTTTTAAAACATTAGCTCTGACAGTACTGTTGGATGCAAAGCAAATCACAGATCATATACAGGAAAAGACATGAAAAAAATATATTATTGCATAATTGTTGATATGATGAAGTTTTTATGAAGAACAGTGCCAGCTTTTGGGAATAGTCATTGGTAATATAATAAAAACTATAATTAAGCAATACCACATAAGAGGCAGTGCTGTTGGAGTGTGGTATGGTTGTGATGTGGTCATAGGCATGAGCTGATATCCAGTACAATGGCACAACCTTGAATGGGTTATTGCTTTCATACAACAGTTCTATAAACACCGTTTATCATCAACAGATTTCAAGTAGCCAAACCAACAAATATGCAATTATTAACAGAGATCAGGTGAGGAGAATAAACCATGGAGGACCATGATGGAAAGTTCTGAGAAACTTAACGGATTTACTTATTCCGCTTAAGAATCTCAGCTAACTTTGGAGGTTCCAGGGTTGAGCCCCAAATTAGCATTAAACGGAAAGCTAGTGCGCTATGCACTGTAGGATGCATAGGGAACAAGGTAACAATCCCTTGTTCCACACACTAAGTGCCCTTGATCAGGGGTTAGAGAGGGATTTCAGATTTGGGTTCAGCCTTGTGTTAGAAGCTGGTTTGCTTTGTTGTTTGTGTTAGCCATGAACAGAACAACATGGACGGTTCAGAGGCAATTTACAGTATAACACCTTAGAAACAATTACTGGGAAAGTGTTGATTTACATAACAACGTAATTAGATGTACATTTGCTGAAGGTGCTTTCGTGACTGGCTTAGAATGTGAGTTTTCTCAGGTACAGTAGCAGCTCTTACCTCTTTCTAGTACTTTAGATCCTACTGACCTACTCTCACCCATGCTGCAACCGAAAGTTAGTGTAATTTACAATTGTTATAACCCCTGTGATGTGGAGTAATACATATAATTATGTTACTCTTCTGTTGCTCTATGCTCTATGAACACTAGTGAAATGCCAATTGAGTTTTCACCAGACTCCTGGTTGAATCTCGTCCAACCAGATTACTCGGTTGAAACTACCTGTCAGCCAAAAGTTTCAGCTGGACTTCTATAAGTGCCAGGCTTTAATCCTAAAACAATGGGTGCTAGGGTATTCTCTAGAGTGGTGCCAAGGCTCTGGAACAAACTCTCCCTTAACATTCGATACTGTAACTCCATCGTTGAGTTTAAATGAGCTGACAAAACTCATCTTTTAAAATAATCTTATCACCTTTAATGTCTGGTTTATATAACTTTATTTATTTACCTTCTTTTTTTTAAGTAGTTACTTAAATTAGCGACCTCTACTTATCACATATCACTGATTGACTAATTTTAACTTGATCTTATTTAATTTAATTTTATATTATACAGTGGAACCTTGATTTACGAGAATAATTCGTTCCGGAGGCGTCATATCAAACACTGGTAAATCAAAGTGGAATTTCCCCATAAGAAATAATTCAATCCACCCCCCCAAAAAATATATATATAATAAATAAAGAATATAAAGTAAAAATAAAACAAATTAATCTACACTTTACCTTTGAAAAAAGTAAAAAATAAATCTCAACAGATTAGTGTTTCCAGTAGTATTTGTGCACACGCGCTGTGTATGTGTGTGTGTTTTTGTGCGCACGTGCTGTATATGTGGGTGTGTGCATGTGGGTATTCGTGCGTGCACGTGCTGCGTATGTATGTGCGTGTGCGAAGATAATATAAGAGGAGAGGAGAAATGAGCCCCTACCCACTTCCCCCTCTCTCTTACACAGTAATCCTTCCTCCTCTCTTATTTGAGAGGGGGAAGGGGTAGTGTGTGGAATAGCTTACACACACACACACACACACACACACACACACACTAACGGAAAGACTGCCTTATCTGGAAAATTAATCATCTTTAATGACACTCAATTGAGCGTAATTATTTAATTAACCTGCACTTTAACTTTAAAAAGAGTGGCGACAGATCTTTGTTTCCGTTAGAGTGTGTGTGTGTGTGTGTGTGTGTGTGTGTGTGTGTGTGTGTAAGCTATTCCACACACTACCCCTTCCCCCTCTCAAATAAGAGAGGAGGAAGGATTACTGTGTAAGTGTGTTGTGGTCACGTGACGCCGGGTGTCAAAAGAAGATTGCGCACGCGTGATACTTGGTACTTGTCAACCAAGACTTGCTCGTTTTTCAGGTCAAAATTGATCTTAGATTTTTGCTCGCCTTGTGGAACGCTCGCAAACCAAGGTTCCACTGTATTTAATAATGCAGATTAATTGTCTACTATTTTATTTTTAGTGATTATTTTCTCAATTCTCAAAGTGATATTCTCAACCCTTTATTAAATGCTGTTTTTAGTTTCGTACCTTTTACTATGTCCAATAGTCTAAGTCCTTGGGTACTTGAAAGATTTTTGTAAAATATAATATTTATATTTTTTATTACATGTATTATTATTATTATTATTATATAATTTAAAACAAGCACTATCAAATTACTGTGTTATAAGGTAAATTAAACACTCCTAGTAGTAGGAGCACTGCTATAATTAGGAGCAATAACTCTGGAGTGAGGAGAAGAATAGCTCCACTTCATGTGCTGCCACTTCACACCACTAAGTTGTTAATTATTTGCCTAGTAGTACATCCCGTCATGTTTTATTCACCACTTTTCAATCTGTTCTATATGGGCTTTATTAAAACCAGTTCTTTATAGTAAGAGAGGCTGCAATAATGTATTGCTCTATGGTCTTTTTATTCCCTCAGAGTAAAGTGCAGGCTTGTAAACCACAGTCCTATCAATATTATGTGTACATTTTGTTTTAATTCATAATGGGCTTGGGCTTGTTATAATACATTGGGGTTATGGGCATGTATTGTCTTGCAGATAGCAGTAGTTGCTGATGGAACAGGAAATGGGTCGTGACAAGGTTTTGTTCTGGATCATATGAAAGTGTTTCTAGAACAATGCTGAGGATCAAGTACTAAATAAAAGTGTGGTGAGTAACAGACTTTACTTTTCTGCAGTTTCTTCCATGCGGTGCTCCATACTCTGGTTATCGTCCTGTTTTAGAGAAGCCAGATAGTTTTCCTTCATGAACGACTCCCATGACATCAGCTCCTCTTCTTCTTTTTGACTCAGCTCCTTCCCTATATACAACATGTGGGAATTTAGCGAGTTTCAGCATTTGTTTATTTTGAGTGTATACCATTCTAAAGACAGCAGTGTTATAATTGCATGCAGGCATTTTTATATTACTTTTCACCATTCTTTCTAAGTATTTAATAAATTAAACACTTACTGAAGATCTGGTACTTCTGAGGTGCATGTCGCAGGAGCACACATCTGAAGAAGATGTAAATGTGGCTCAGGAGGATGAAGGGTGGAGGTAGAGAGGGGCGACTGTGGTACTCCTTTATCAGTTCATACCGTTGAAACTTCCAGATTATATCTGTGTTCCCTTGCACCTCCTCAAATGTGTAGCTGTGGATCAGAGCAGAGCAATTGTGGCACATGTGCAAAAATTGGGGTGGGAGTAAATAAAAAAATAATTGTAGCAGGAATTCTTTAGGACATCATCTACAAAAACGTAGTCCCATTAAAATAGCTTCCACTCGCTCACTAATTCATTATCTATACCACATATCCTATACAGGGTCAGAGGACTGTGTGTGTGTGTGTGTGTGTGTGTGTGTGTGTGAATCTAAAGTAAGCTCCCCTTTCCCCCTTCTCATCTTACACAGTTATCTTTCCTCCACTCTTTTCACACACGCGCGCGCACACAGCGAAACACTGTTTTATCGGAAAAATAAACAAGAAATCTCTTTAATAACACTTGTTCGAGCGACACACTAACGGAATCATTGCTGTAAAATAAAACAAATGAACCTGCACTTTACCTTTGAAAAGAATCGGAACAGAGCAGTGTTTCTGTGTAGAGAGAAAGAGAAAGAATGTGTGTGTGTCTGTGAAGGCGAACGTAGGAGGGGTCTGTGTGTGTGTGGCACAATGTCCAATTACGCGCGCACGCAAAGAGCAGGCTAAGCTTTGGCTAAGCTTTGAGCAGAAAGAGAAAATGGATCTTTAACCTCTCTAATAAAACTTGCTTTTGCTTTACATGCGCGTTGTACACACACGCATACAGACACAAAATAAAATATGTTTTACGCGCACAAACGAGGTCACCGTTTTATAGTAAACAGTACACGTGTGCATGGATGTTGATTATACCAGTAAGAGACGCGCAATAAGAACCAGCAGGGGAGACAAGTACCCACAATTCCGTTTCCACAAGAGAAAGAAAAAACATTGGCTCAGTTGTAATCATGTGACACTCGGCATCAAAAAAATAAGCCTATGGATAATACATGATACTCGGTACTCGAAAACAAAGTTCATTTTCTAAGTCAAAATTTATTAAAAATCTTTGCTCGTCTTGAAGAACACCCGCAAACCGCGTTACTCGCAATCCGAGGTTTCACTGTACTTACCTGGAGTAAACCTGGGGATAACGTGCAAATGCTACACACGGACCTGTGGCAACCCTGGAGGTACGAGGCCACAGTGCCAATCACTATGCCACTGTGCTACCTTGAAAAATGTCCAGTAAATAAAAAATCCACTGGCACTTTCATATAACTGTTTGGAGGATTCCATGCGTTGGCCAACAGTTTGGAATCCCAGTCATTACATTATACTGTATGGTACATTGTACTAACTGCTGGTTAATACAATTCCAGTAATTGATAATTAACAATTCTTAGGTGAAGAAGTTACAACATGTTGGCCATAAGGCTAAAAACTGAAGAATTAATTAATTAATTAATTTGTAATAATTAAAGCACTGTTAATTAAATTATACATAATTAAAGTCTTGTTTAATTAGCCTTAATGGCCATTTACCATTATCATCTACACGGCTGTCTTTCTCCAAATGCCGTCCCTGCGTTTACAGTACATGTGACTATAGATCATTAGCTCACTTACTTTAAATGCCTCTCTTATACAGTGTGTAGATTTCTCTTCCAGTATTAAAAAAAAAAACAAAAAAAAACCTGCATTTTTTTATGGTCACATAAACCCGGAGCTCTGTATAAAAGGAATTGTGAATTAAACCTACAGTATGCTGTGTTCCCAGTTCCCAGACCAGCTTAGATAGGCCAGCCCATGTCTCACTCTGCTTCTAGCTTTATGTATAGCTAGGGTGGGTTAAACATTTCTTGTTGGTGGTGGTAACCAGATAGGGTACCTTGATTTACTTTGCTCAAGCTATGTAAATGGTTGTGTATACACCATGCTAGTTTATTGTTCTCAAAAATATATATATATACATTTGCCTCTTGTCGGGGATTTTTGGAAATAAGAAATATGTACATCATTAACCTTCTTTTTGTTTTATAACTCAACCTTTAATAGGGCCGTGATTACGGGGTAATCTTAGCTTGGTGTCACCATGTAGCACAGAGTGATGTCAGATCAGTGATCACTCCTTGGTGAATATTGATAATTTATTGTATTTAACATGTGTTTAATAGTTAAAAATCTGACATCAAGTGGAATTCCATTGCACTTTGTCTTCTAAGAGGTAGATTTTTCCACAATCTGATTTGTATGGAATGTAACATAACATTAATTAACACACTGCACTGTAAAATTCTTTCGTAATTTTAACAGTAAAATACCGTATAAATGCTACAGAATTAAACCGTATTTCACAAAACTTGGGATAACCATAGAACTTACAATTCATTTTTTACAGTGTGTACATTTGAATGATCCAACAATATGGCAGACACACTATTCTAATGACACAAAGCAAGACATGCATCATACATATAACTACACTGGTATTACAGTTGTAGTACTGGTACTCACTTGAAGATGGCAATTAGGAGGTTGAGGAGCAAGATGTTGGCAAATAGAAGATAAACACACAGCATGATGATGGTCAGCCAATCGGGAAATGCTGGGGTGTTGTCACTATTCAGCATCGGACACTTGGGCTTTAGAGGATCAGTGGCATTTATACTGCAACTGTTTAGGTCAAATTGGGTGTCTGGATCACACAAACACAGAGAGATTATTCATTTTTGAAACTCCGCTTTTAATCATTTTCAACGGATGTACTCACTCACTTACTCATTCACTCATCATCTATACCGCTTTATCCTGTATTCAGGGTCGCAGGGGGCTTGGAGCCTATCCCAGGAGACTCAGGGGACAAGACGGGGTACATCCCCAATCCATCGCAGGGCACATACACTCACTCACACACTCATTCACATACTAAGGGCAATTTGGGAATGCCTGTTAGCCTAAGCCCTTCCACAAACCAAGTCATTCACTTGTCAATACAATCAATAAATTCCTTACTGTCCACATTGCCAGGCAGGTTGCCAAATATGATGAGGTAGGGTTCATAGACAGCACCACGTATAAGCCAGTTAATTCGATTCTCATTGTCAATCAGGATGCCCTGTGTGGCCACTCCATAGGCGACCACCCAGATACTGAGCAGGAACAGGAAGAAAAACATATCCATCATCTAGAGAGAGAAAAAGATAAAAGGTATGAAGGTAAAGAAATTGTAATACAGTAATAGTAAATCAATTACTCTACTTTACCATGTACTGTATGTGTATCCATAAATGTTGTTTTATATTTAAAGTACATCATGGGTTTTGTATGAGAAGCAGATGAGCAAACTTTTATGGAGTTTTTAATACTTTTGCATCTGCATTATCCTTTTAAGTCTATATACTGTATGGACTTCTGTTATCGCTGCTTTGTTACAATAAAAACACTTAACCGGTAAAATCACACTAAACTTTATTGTATTCTCACCATTCTCCTGACAATGATGATCTTTGGTCCTAAGGTCTTGCTGATGGTGAAGATGGCCATCAAGCGCAAACTGAATACAATAAAATCTATACAGAGAAAGACTTTCCCCACATAGAACACTGTACTCGAAGACTGGAGCCTGGAGGAGAGACGAGGGGTCTCATTAAGTATGAATGTAACCTAAACCTATGAACTGACATGAGCATATCTAATAAAACTATTTAACAAAATGCAAAAGAAAAACATGTAGATAATTATGTAATTGCTTTTAGTTTCTGTAAAGCTGACCTGCAAGCCAGGCCGACGATAAAGAGTGATATCGACAACATGTCCAAAATGTTCCATAAGTCTTTAATATAAACGCTCATTTTTTTCCAAAGTGTGAATCCATCAAAATCATAAAAGATCTAAGCAGAAGGAGAGATTAAAACAAGTAAGCCACATCCCGTATTAATACACATGTATTTATTCATTATATCGGCTTTATTTTGGTCAGCGTTATGATGGATCTACATTCTATCCTGGGAGCACTAGACCAAAGGCAGAAAAAATTCATAGCAGGGACCACTGCAGTGCATACCAGAACCAGTATCAGTTATGATGCTACTATAAAACCCTAATCTCTACAAGGACATATCTACTAGAATGTTTTTAAAATCTAATTTGTTATATAGTATATACTATATGGCTGAAAGTATGAGGGCACCTGATTATTAAAGTTGTTTGCTATTATGACAATCTCCACTCCATCTCAAAAGGCTTTCGACTAGATTTTGAACCGCGGCTGTGGGGATTTGTGCTAATTTAGTCATAAAAGCACAAGGGGAGGCAAGGAGTCCAAGTGTGCAGTTGACATTCCAACTCATCAGTGTTCAGTCCAGCTGAGATCAGGGCTCTCTGCAGGCCACTTGAGCTCTTCCACTACAAACTGGGCAAACCATGTCTTTATGGCTCTTGTTTTCTTTGTTTTGTTTCGCACAGAAGCATTGTCTTAATAAAACAGATTTCAGACAGTCCACTTTGTTTTAATGAATAAAGTCTAAATGTAAATAGAAATTATATAGGATACAAGATATTCTAGGTGACTTCTAGCTTTATGGCAACATTTTTGGGAAAGGTCAGCATAGTATAGTACTGTATAGTACTGTGCAAAAGACTTGAGCCAGCCATCATTCCTTCATATTTTGCTTTTGAATAGTCACATTTTCTTGTGTTTTAATGTAGTCTGGGGAAATAGTTCCCCATAGTTCATGAAGAGCTTTTTGGCTCTCATTTTTAACACAACTGTGGCTCTCCTTTCCGGTCCGGTCCCTGACCAGTTTTAGAGGAATGTTTTTGGTTTGTTAAACCACACAGTGACCTATAATTCATTTAAGCATAAAAACATCAAACTTTAGGCAAAAATCATTGAGAAACCATGATGATCAGACCAGCGATTACTATACTGAAAGCTAAGTGGTTGGAACAGACAAGAGGGGGAACTTATTTCAAATGTCTCTTTAGAAACTTTGCAGCCTGTCACAGTAAAACATTTGTTTCCAATTTAATCTACAACATTTAATTTAATGTAATTTTAATATAAAGAAATGAGGGGTGACTCAAGAATTTTGCACAGTACTGTACGTGTATGATGGACAGGTTTAGACAAACGTTTAGCCATAAAGTGCATAATTTCAATATCAGTTTCAAAAGATAAGTAGATAACCTCACAAATTGAAACCTGTTCTTATAAGAACATAAGTCACACCTGTCATGGTAAATCATGTTTAATCTTTTAAATTGTCAAGCTTAAATTTGGTATAGTAATAATGAAACTGATCCTCGTTTTTTCCCCATTTCTTTTAAACAAAATTTTTAATTTTTTTAATAACCTAATAGTACCAAGGTTAGATATTTTGCAAACCATTCTGGCATTTATTGAATAAATATTATTATATTATATTGATTGTTACAGTACTGTATATTATATTATATTATATTATATTATATTATATTATATTATATTATATTATAATGATGGATAAACACTGTGCTGTATATGCATCATTTGATTCATTGAACTTTCTCCAAAGTCTCTCTTACCTGTCTGAATTCCTCAAACATGAGTGAAGTAAGCCAAATATACAAGAGCAATTCCTTCCAAGATGGCGTAGGCTGGAAGTCCGTCATCAAGACCAGAGCATAGAGAAACAGGAAGCCAAAGTAAGACAGGATGCTCCAGTAGAACTTCACCTGAGGACACGTGTACAGACCCTGTAATCGCTTCCAGCAGTTTAATGGATGCACAGACTTCCTACCAGACTGGGCGCTGTTTTTGGAATAACACAATTATTTTTTTTTAGACAAAGGATATAAATAAGCATTTTGCTGGTGGTTAATGAGTATTTAAGGTATATATGCATCCTGTACCTACATATATACACACTTTATATACACATATATAACACACATACATACACATACACATATATAAGAACAGGAGGAGGAATTTACAGTGCTTTAAAAAAATATTTACCCTCTTCCGTAATTTTATTAAATTTTTTACGTATTTGCCATATATAAATCTTTTTAACTACTTTACCACAAAAACATGATCCAAGCTATTAACATATTATTTTACCGAACAGTTTTCTTTCTTTCGATATTAGACATCCCAGTCACTGAATCCATAACCAGCTTTTCCTCTTCTGTTCTCTTTGCTTCCCTGCGGATGACCTCATCACGCCTAAAAGTGACAAACGAACACAGATCTATCAACATCATTATATATAAATGATGCGTGATAATATCTGTTTAATTTATAAATATAACAAAATCTTATTCCTAGCTCTCACCATACAAGTTTCTTATGAGCATGAATATACCACCATCATTCTAAACGAAACACCGCCACATTGTGGCTGATCTTTGCAGTGACAGTTTATACAGTATTTGTGTAAATGAAGGCTTTTTATTTAGTGACTTACTATACGTTAAACTAATATTATTACAGTGTACAATGTATTATACACTGCGTGCCCAAAAGTATGCGAAAACCTGACCATAACACCCATATGAGCTTGTTTTCAGCAAAGCTCACAATTGTATAGAATGTCTTTGTATGTTGTAGCTTAATTTTTCTTCATTAGAACCATGTTCCAGCATGAAAAAGCTCCTGCACAGCTCCTTGAAGTCATAGCCTGTCAAAATGAATGTGGAAGAACAATTGGCCTGATCCCTTAATCTTTGAGATGAACAAAGGCGAAAAACCGTGCCTGAGCTTAATAATACACATGAATAATGAATTTAGTAAAATTGCTTTCCCAGGACAACAGAGGTCAACAGCAAAGGCAAATTTCACCTGAAATGAGACGTTTAATAAACAAATATGGGTGTGATAATCAGGTGATAAACAAACCTTTGGACTGCTTTACCTCTGTAACAGACTCTCATGCACTTAACGACTAAACATGCGTTCCCTCATTCTTATAACCTGTACTTTCTCTGCACAACGCATATTGTGAAATTCACATACCTGTCCATATATTGTCTCATCTACTCAATTAACATCACCAAGGTAATTTGTATATAAATGTAAAAATGTACAGAACTGTCCAAAATTCTTAAGCTACCCCTTGTTTCTTCTCATTAATGATATGGATGCAATTAAAGAAATGGGAACAAATGTTTACCTGCAAGGCACTTAAAGATAGAATTGAACAAAATGGTCGTTTATTACAACCTCCTCAGCAACTTCATTTCCCCTCTCGTCTCTCTTCCCTTTCCCACTCAGCATGTAAAATCACCAGTGTACTAGTGCACTGGCCTGGTCATCTGTCATCATCTGCACCTGTTTCTCACTGGTTCATCCCTTGAGTTAGATTTTTTTTAATGTTTGAATGATTCAAAGATCACTATGTGGCTTAACAAAAAAAAAGCATTCATCTGAAATTGCTCAGGTACAGGGTAGAGGTACAGGGACTGGACTGAAATGGGAATGCTCATCTCATTCAGTATAGGCAGAAGTAGCTCATTGGTTAAGGTGTTGAACAACTGCTGGCACAAACCATAGCAGCACCAAGTTGCCACTGTCGGGTCCTTGAGCAAGGCCTTCAAATGCTCACATATACAGTAAATGTAAGTTGGATGTAAATGTAAATGCAAAATATTCCAAAATATTCAAGAAAGTCTGGCCCTTAGAAAGCACAGTATGGAGAAATAATGGGTGGAGCAAGAATTACAGCATTTCTTTCACTTCTTTTATTTAAGAAGCACAGTATTATGCAAGACTTTTGCACAATACTGTTTTTCTTTCGATTTTCTTTTATTCAAGATAACCTTCGACCACGTTTATATTTACGCAGTTTTATATTTACAGTTATATTTAACTTGGCTATGATGAACTAGCTTGGCCATGATAGGCTAAAATACATTGATATACTATAGTTTTATGTAGAGAACGTGGTGTAATTTGGTGTTACCTATAGACCAGAAATCCAGTGTAGATAAGGGGAAAGAAAAACATGCAGAGCAGCACCTTCCACTGTGGATTTTCCACTGCTAATTTACCGCACCAGATCTGAGTCAAGAAAGCCTGAGAAAACAAGATCTCAACCACTTTGTACTGTATATAATATAATGCTTTCCAAATGCAATAATTTAGTTTTTGTTGAGTATATGAAGTGTTTACCTGGACACCTGAGTGAGCTATGAAGCTCTTGTCATGGGCCTCCAGAGCGAGACAGATACTGGTTGTTCTGCCCCATGATGGAGAAACACGGGTCAGCAGTTTCTGTGCTCGCTCCTTGTCACAGCGATGACACTCACTAAACACACCTGTAGTTGCAAACAGGAATGTATTACAGTAAAGCTAAAATACAGTAGAGATGCTCATGTTTGAAATTACTGTGTTTTTAAATTTTAATATAAGTGAGTGAATAACATGACGCCATAAGCTCCTATTTTGTTTTTCTTAGTCTTTTTGGGTCAAAGTGAAAGTTACCAGCTTGTTTGAAATTGTGCATTAGGTCAAATTTGAAGCCAGAGTCTGGGTAGAGTGGACCCTGGAACCAGAGCACGTACACTAGATGGACCATGTCGGACCATGTCGGCATACATACAGTATATAAAAGAAAGGTTTTGTCTGTATGTTGGTCAGAACTCTTTTATTGATATCCTTACATTTCCTATCTTGGAGGACTTAAAACCAAATGTGCTTCATCATGATCCCTTCTTTCTTTCAGGGGAGGTTGTTTAATAAATGATGTAACTGTACTACAGCCAGTCAAGAAAGCCTTAAAGACATTATCCATACATGTTTTCATTAAATTTTCAAATATATCTATATTGTGTTGAATATCTCTTTACTTTCCATGGAAGTATGAGTATTCGCCATTTATTTACACAGCTAACAGTGTGCCTGTAACACACTGAATTATAATTAATTGCAGGAAATGATAAGGGTGCTCCAGAAACAGGGTCATCAGTTTTTCACAATAAATAAATCTCAATAAATAAATAAATTCATAAATAAAAATTGCTGGTGACTGGTACAATTTAAAGCCAGGATCCAGCACAGTTTGGTGATTCTTTTGCTCAAACGTAGCTGTAGTGAGTAGTGAGTGTGTTAATGTGCTGGTGAATCACAAACTGTGGTGGACGATGGCCTTCCAGTAAAGGAGATAACTACCCTGCTTTAAAGTGTTAATTGTATATTCTATCTTGTGATTGTGTGGCTAATTGTGTGCTACCCAGCATTAAAGAAAGCATGGCATCGCAGACCACCAGCGCAGGAAAAGATGTAAATAAATAAAAAATTGAGGTATAGTTCCAACTGAATAGGTCAGTGCTATCTCAGGTCAGGGATAGCTCAGTGGTTAAGGACATTGGACTATGGTTTGGAAGATCCCAGGTTCAAATCCTATGACTACCAAGTTGCCCCTGTTGGGCCCTGGAGCACGACCCTTTGAAAACGGGTTTTCAATTAGTTGATTTCCCGGTTACCAATTGGCTCAGCTGGTACGCTGACTGATTCTCCAAAGTTTGACCCTCGCTTTTGCATTCCGACCGCGCTCTCATTTAACGTTGCGATCATTCATCTGCGCCTGTAATCATCTCGTTCTGCTCCACCTTATGACAGAATCATTTTCAATCAAGGGCCATCCGTACAGTCAGTGGGTTATAATAAGGTTATAATCATCTACAAGTATTTAGGTGAGAAAGCATTCCTGAAAAGCATTGTGGAGTCCAACCAGACCTGCGTTTGAATGTACAATTATGCAGAATATTAAATTTTTGCTGTTTTTTTTTAAAAGCCAGAAGAATTTGCTGCTGAATCTATTATTGCTAAAATAACAGATAAAGACTTAAGTCATGTTTTGCAAAATTATTGGTTTGCATTGGTTATCTCAACATGGTGAAGAACATCAAAGGCCAACATTATTATACTCAGAGGAGATTTAATCAAATATTAATTAGCTGACTCTTTTTGTTTATTTGTTGTCATATTGCTAACTTTTTAACCGAGCTCAGTCAATATTGTCAATTAAAGGGTTAATACTGGAGTAAAACTGTATTGCAACAAAAAATAAAAATTAAAAAATAATAATAATAGTTAATAAATTGTCATTAAAGGTGGCAGTATTTATGAAACTAGTTGTTATATACTGTAGTTATGTGGTGTGTACATTTCACTATACCAATGGCTTGCTTTTCATAGTGATCAGCGAGCTCTCTCATCGATTCAGCCTCTTCCCCATTATCTCCTTCATCCTTTGCAAGCTTCTTTAGTATTTTACTGGCAGCCAGGGCAGCCGCAATACAATCACGGCACTGCTCACACACAAACACACACACACTTTAGTCATTAGAGG
Organism: Clarias gariepinus; assembly: GCF_024256425.1. Classification (NCBI taxonomy): domain Eukaryota; kingdom Metazoa; phylum Chordata; class Actinopteri; order Siluriformes; family Clariidae; genus Clarias; species Clarias gariepinus. The sequence continues at coordinate 30,739,929 of NC_071104.1, read as the reverse complement.
TTTCATGCTAGTTCCTGGACCTTAATAAGATTACACCCATAATAATTTAGGTTAAGTTGCACAGGGTCTAAAAAGCTCCACTGGCAATGATCTCAAACCTTTTGTTTCAGCTGAGCAATCATGTCTACTTTGTCAGATTTATATTTGAAGATCATTTTTAAAAAAATGTTTAAAAAATTAAATGACAAAAAATGTATGGGATTAGATCAGTTTTGTTAGAGGCATTTATATGCATGCTAATGCAGTTCTAATTCTCATCTATAGCATAGAAAAGTTGCCACTGTAAGGCCAGGCTTCTTATAGGTCTGTGAGCTTCTTCTGCTCTTTCCTGTAGGAAAAATAATTTAATTTTAATAATTTAACTTTACTTTGCCCCACTTTGTCTCCCATTTTTCACAGAATGGGACCACTGGCCCCCATATATTCTGGAGCTCATGTGTGTGAGGCGTATCTCATTTTAAATCTAAGACTTTGACTTAGTATTGGAATATTTCCCAAGATTAATCAAAAAAAGATTTACTTTACTTATAAAAAGAAACAGGCTTATTTATGCACTTAATACTCGGTCACGGCTCCTTTGGCACAAATTACTGCATCAATGTGGCATGACATGGATGCGATCAGCCTGTGGGTAAAGCAGAACCTTTTTCTGGCCATCACCAAATGTGAAATTAAAAAGTAAGTCCATGACATTAGTTTCAACATGCTGTAGATATGTTTGGTAGGGAGAACTAATGTTATAACCTGTTCCCAAATGATCTGTGCCAGGTCTTTCTGATTCTGCAGCACACTCCAAAGGAACAGATCTCTGCCGGGATCATGCACTGTGGCTAAGACCTTCTCCTTCCCTGAGCAGGGCAGCTCTTGAATCTGGCTTTTGGGTGTGGTCTGTAAAGTCAAAAAGAAAGGTGTTGTATCTCACTATCTGCTAAAGCCCTCACATTACATGGTATATAGTGAGAGATGTAAGCCTCTGGGGTCTCATTCATACTCACTGGAGAATCCATGTCATCACTGAATATCTCTATTTTGTGAACAGGTAGTTGGTAGACTGGTTGACTGAAGGCACCAAGCAGGCGCCGCACTTCAGCACTCACATGGCTTATTGAAATTCTTTTGATTCCCTGTGCTCGGTTGGCCAGTTTGCGCAAAAAAACGCAGCTGGGAATTTGTTTATACAGGTTACACAGTGTATCTTCTTTTTCAAGAAACTGGATGATGCATAGCCCGTTCTCCAGCAGCAAACGCACAAACTCAGCCTTATGGCTCACCAAGGCAGAGAACATGGCCTGGTGCAGATCACAAGACTAAGAGGAAGGAATAAATGGAATAGTTACCCTAATTTTCACTAAATAACAATTTTTTAAACACTAAATAATATGTCTGGTTAATGTTTTTATCTGAAGTACATTGACATTTTTTTTTGTCATAAATTCAATACTTAATATCACTTTTTTTTAAATTACACAATAGTTATACAAATAAATTTCTATAGTATGGTTTTATTGTGAATTACTCTTCTTTTATTGAGAATTCAATAGTGCTGGGAAATAAATATTCATCAGACCTTCCATTTGCTTTCTTCAGTGAAGATGTCACGCTCTGCAATGTCCACCCGGTTCCAGGCCACAGCCAGCTGCAGCTGTCTCTCTCTGCTCACACTGTCACTGCACTGCGGGGCTGAGGAGATAAAACTAGTTTTACTCTTCTATTGTTCATTAATTACTAACAGAAAATTAAAAAAACATAATTAAATAAAACCCTTGACAGAAAAAAAAGAATTGGGAAAGCTGGAAAAAGTCTTCTAAAGTATAAGCGCCATCCATCATCAAATCCTTGGATCCTATAGAACGAGGATCAATAATTTTATGTAATTTCAAAAAACCATGCCACAGACAGCATCAAGCCTGCAGATGATAGACTAAATCCATAGCCACTAATGGAAGTATAAAACCGCACCAGGATCTTTTGTCGAATTGTCGAATAACAATTAGGGCAGGCTCTTCTTGATAGTTACAGTATGATGTCGTCTGTGTCTTTCCAGTATTTCCAAGTATTTCCAGTTAATGAAGGGCGTCTTAAATAATAATGTGGAAATGAGATGAAACTGCACCTTTCAGAAAAGCTTGGAGAATGGCTACATCCAAATCATTGTTTTTCTCCTCATCAATTCGGAAAACTGTCAACAGCTGTGGCTTTTGGATAATGTCCTGAATCTGTGCAAAATACAGTATAATTACATATTAAGGAAGTCACATATTAAAAGTTATTTTGTTGCTAATGTTTTCATATAAATTGTAAAATGCCACACCTCCAAGGTAAATTATAACTCAATTTAAATATATTTTCCACAACAATAAAAAAAAAAAAATTACTGTCTAAGGGCACAGTGGCTTAGTGTTTAGCACTGTCACCTTGCACCTCCCGGTTCTCGGTTCGATTCCTATTTCAGGTCTGTGCATATAGTTTGCATATTCTCCCTGTGCTTGGTTGATTTCCACTGGGTACTCCAGTCCCCTCCCACAGTCTAAAGCCATGCAGATTAGGCTAATTGGCATTTACAAATTGCCTTTAATGTATTGGCACCCTGTCCTAGTATCCCCTAGTATCCTGAGATAGGCTCCAGGCCCCACGCTACCCTGTATACAGGATAAAGCGGTAAAGACACTGAGTGAGTGAGTAAGTGAGTGAGTAAGGACAGAATTATTTTTTTTGTTCCAACCTTTTTGGTCCACTCCTCGACTTTCCCTTTAGAAAATGTTTCATACTCTTCTGCAAAAAACTTTTTCATCAGTCGTTGGATGAGCCCTATTGTGACCTCGGACAAATGCAGGCCAGCCACGTTGGCGATGACATCAGCTAAACGCCCAGAACCTTCCAGAACAACACATGGAGTGCTGTTTATTATGGCATTGTAGATTGTCTGTAGGAAGTGAAATATGGCTTTAGAGAAAAATGGCCATTACATTTTGGATTATAATATTAAAAACATGAATTTCATCTCACATTTAGGGTTCCAGGGCCACCTTCCAGTACCACGCACACAACTGGAATCTTCAGTTCACTCTCTAGTAAGAATGATTATCAGGCCATTAAGCAAAACTGCTATAACACTACTAGAAATGGTATTTAAAGATTGTAACCTTTTACAGAAGTGCAACCTCACCACTGTTTTCTAGAGGTTGTTCTGAGATCAGTTTTTCCAGTCGTCCACGGAGTTCAATCTCAGCTCCATATTTCCCAGATGTTCCATCATCCACCAGCAGGAAGTGAGAGTGATTAACATCTAGGCAGGATAGTCTGCCCTGATCATGTTCATCCAGATAGTAATGAGCAGGAAACCTACCCTGGAAAGAAAATGCAGGAGACAGACAGAAAATTAAGGGAGGCACATAATCAAATCAGGATTGGTCAAGATTAAGTTACTGTCTGTATTGAATTTTGCAGTTTCAGTGCTTGTTGTTGGGTGAACTGGAATTTTATCCTGGATGTATTTTTGCTTTGCCTCCAGTTTTCCCATGATAGTCTTTCTGATCTGAATGAAGTGCTTAATGAAGATTTAGGTGATTTAAAACATATTTCCGCCATAACATTAAAACCACCTGCCTAATATTGTGTGTGTCCCATTGGGCCAACAGCTCTGAATTAAAAAAAAAAAAAAAAAAACTTTGCATACCGGGAACATCCCACAAGACCTAAGGTTTTGGAAATACTTTGACCCCCATGTTTAGCCACTACAATTTAGCCCTTGTCACAGTCGCTAAAATCTTTACATCTGCCTATTTTTATGCTTGTAACATATCATTTTTGAGTTGTGCTGCTGCTTTCTAATATATCCCACCTATTAACAGGTGCTATTATAAATACATAACCCATGTTATTTATTTCTGTTGTTTTAATGTTACAGTATGGCTGATTGATGTATTTTATAGAACTTATATTACCAGCAACCAGATAAAGTAATTATCAAAATTAAATATTGTGCTACAAAAATAAAAACAAAACATCATGAAAAAACTAAAACACTAGATGAATTGAACATGTTCCCTATGGAGAATAAATGCATAGAATCTTCAGACAGCCAGTCATTCGAGCTCAGGGTCTAAATAACTAACTGTGTGTGAACTGACCACTATAACTATTGTATTGCACCACCATGTTAAATAGCTCAGAAAAAGAGAAACTGAATAAAGGATTTGAAGATATAATTACATCTGAGTGAACCAGAGACTGGCGATTGTGGATGACCCCCCATGTGGCCACTCCAATAGCCACAATCTGCCCCCCTACAGCATTACTGCTTAGGTTGTAGTCCCGTACTGCTCTCCCAACATGTTTCATCACACCTGTGTGTGTTCCTCCTGTCAGGATCCATGCACCTGAAACAGACAAATTTGAAATGCTTTGCTGTAATTACTACTGAAATCATAAAGACTGACCTATGTGCATTCCAGGATATCTCATAATATTCTCATTAAAATATGCTTGCACCACACACTGGGTTGCCTTTGACTTACAGTGCACAGATATAGAATCTGTGGATGATCTGTAACAACAAGTAGTATGTAGGAATTTTCATAAAATACTGTAAAAACATAAGCAAGAGGTTTCTTGAACAGCCAAGCTTCGTCTCAGAAAAGAGTAGGGTAAGGTAGTAATAATAATTGACATATGACTATTCATATATCCTAGGTGTGTGTGTGTGTGTGTGTGTGTGTAAGAGTGGAGGGGGTATGGTTTAGCCCAGTTGTCACTGCCAGGCTAACTCACGCATAAATGTAACCTGTTATCTTACACACAGTTGAACAAGAAAGTGACTATGCTGATTAATTGCTGGATATCTTGAGAACTGTTAGTTCCAGAGCATTTTATCTATCACTTTCATAGCCACGAAATGGTATGACCAATCTTTAAATATTTATTTTATTATTGATTTTTCCAAAGTAGTTGAGGCCGTTTGATAAGTCCTGTTGTCGCATTGTCACTTTGTTGATCTTGTTTGCACATTTGCATGAGCACTTTATGTTGTCTCTTTGTTTACGTAGATAGCTCCCTGTTAACTTAAAATGTCAATCTGTCTTGTCCCAGCTAGTTAGGTCTCTAAGTGAGCTAGTTAGTTTTTTGTTAATTTATGTTGTTATGTCAATCTGTCTTTTCTCAGCTAGCCAGCTAATTAGGCTTCTTAGTTAGCTACGTAGTTAGGCGGCACAGTGGTGTAGGAGTTAGCACTGTCACCTTGCACCTCCAGAGTCCGGGTTCGATTCCCAGCCAGGCTCGATTCCCGTCTCTGTGTGCATGGAGTTTGCATGTTCTCCCTGTGCTTGGTGGGTTTCCTCCGGGGACTCCGGTTTCTTTCCATAGTCCAAGATATGCAGGTTAGGCTAATTGGCGTTCCCGAATTGCACGTACTGTGTGAATGAGTGTGTGTATGTGTGTGTCCTGTGATGGATTGGCACTCTGTCCAGGGTGTACCCTGCTTCGTGCCCTAAGCCTCCTGGGATAGGCTCCAGGTCCCCACGACCATGAGTACAGGATAAAGCGGTATAGAAGATGAGTGAGTGAGATGAGTAAGTTGTTTAGTTAGTTTCTGTCTTGACTTGACAGGATGAGTCGCGTTTTCAGATCAGCCAAACAAGCGAACTAGGAGCTGTCGGAGCAAATGGGTTCAGGACCCAAACGAATCCTTGTCACTTAAAAAAAAACAGTGCTTTTTTGCTGAGGTTAAAAACATTCATGTGTGTACAATGCCTTGCAAAAGTATTCATACCACTTGAACTTTTCCACATTTTATCCTGTTACAACCATAAACATAAATGCATTTTATTGTGATTTTATGTGATAGATAAACACAAGGAGGCACATATTTATGTAAAAGAAAAATTATAAATAGTAAAAAAAATTCTGCTCCCTTTACTTTGATACCCCTAAATAAAATCCTGTAAAACCAACTGCTGTCAGAAGTCCTGCTTAGTAAATAAAATCGATCTGTGTGTAATTTAATATCAGTATAAATACAGCTGTTCTGTAAAGCTCTCAGAAGTTTGTTAGAGAACATGATTGAACAAATAGCACCATGAAGCCCGAGGCATAACAGACAGGTCAGAAATAAAGTTGTGAAGAAGTTTAAAGCAGGGTTAGGTTAAAATTTTTTCCCAAGCTTTGAACAACTGCAAACCTACCAAGAGATGGTCGTCCACTTAAACTGACAGAATGCGCGAGGAGAGCATTAATCAGACAAGAGAGAAGCAGCCAAGAGGCCCATGGTAATTCTGGAGGAGCTGCAGAGATCCACAGCTCAAAAGGGAGAATCTGTCCACAGAACAATTATTGGCCGTGCATTTCACAAATCTGGCCTTTATGGAAAAGTGGGATGAAGAAAGTCATAGTTGAAAAAAAGCCATAAAAAGTCCCATTTGCAGTTTGCGACAAGCCAACAAATCCATGTGGAACTGCCAACAAACTTATTTTGAATACACAGAACAGTTGAATTTATACTGAGATCCTGGATTGCACATAAACCAATCTTTAAATATTTATTTTATTATTTATTTTTCCAAAGTAGTTGAAGCCGTTTGACATGTCATGTTATCACATTGTCACTTCGCATTTGCATATGCACTTTAGGTTTTGTATAAAAACAAAAGATGTGCCACTTTGTGTTGGTCTATCACAAAAAATCCCACTGTGGTTGTAAAGTGATAAAGTCCAAAACATCAGTCTAATTCCTTAGATAAGCTATTCGAATGTCAAAAAGGTTTTGGGCCAAAGTTTTTGTATGCCTGAGTTTGTCCCTACTGAGAAGGAACCAGCAACTTCCAAATGAATGACAATTTCCTGTTCTGTTACTCTTGAGCAGCCTTCAAAGAGTTTGTACCTGTGGTTTGGGCCACTTTAATGAGTCCTCTACGAAACTTGTTCCTCAAGACCGTCTTTATGTGGAAGTTTTTGGCTCCTCCTGTCACTGATATTAACAAGTTAGGGGGCTGCAGCTGCCACTGCTTAGTCATCAGTTCATACAGTTTCTGCTCAGACGTACCGGAGGATACACGGACAAACTGTTCTCACACAAAAACAAACATGATCAAGAATACATTGAAATGTTTTCATATTAATTAAAGGGAGCATCAGCATCTTTCTTTTTACATAAAAATACAGTTCCCATTTACTTTGCCTGGTTTCTGTCCAATTCCTCCAAAGCTTATGTCTCCAAATGCGTCAGTAGCAACCTCCTTCATGTGCTTTTGTATGTCATATACCTGTCCCTTGTAGTCCTCTGGCTTGATGGCCTCTTCAATATGAACATCCTTTGGATAGCCACACTCACAGATCCCTTCTCTATATGCAAAAACCCACATAGACATAGATGTTCCTAGTCAAAATCCGACAAACATTTCATAATAGTCAAAACTTGATCTATTAGAACAACAGCTAAACTTTAGATGAAGACAAAATGAATACAGTCACATTGATAGTGACAGAATTATTTAACTACTACAAGTACACATTGAAATAAACCTAGCCTCATATACTGTAATATCTTATTTCTCTAACTAGACCGGACTGGCTTGACTCAGCAGAAAACACAAGGTCGGAGTAAGAATGCATATTTGCTGATGTATACCTGGGACCTTCTACATAGAAGCAGCACTGTTTTTTCTTGATGTTGCTTTTAATCCAGGTGGTGAAAGAGCATCGCTGGAAAGAGGGAGAGAGAGAAAGATATCTGGTTTTAGCCACACACACAGCTAGAGCCTTCACTCCGTTATCCATCGACATACTCATGCAGACGCAGGGACATTTACACACACTAGAGTAAATTAAAAAGACACACTGCAGCAGAGGGTGTGCAGCAGAGCTCGTGCTCTAAGTCACAACACCGATGACGTCACTACAACGAGACGCTAGAGCAGCCAAGTGCTGCCGGGAAAGATGCTGCTCAGGATGTGAGAGCTCCATTAGTGTCTCGAGTCAATAAGATTAAACTTTCTAAATGGATAAAACACTTAGCTCAGTTAAAATGGGTTCTTTTACATTTCACCCAACGAGATCTAATTTATAAACCATTCTCATAAATCATAGCAGTGTTAGACTTGGTTTTGAAGATTTTAGCATTTAAAAACCAAAACGATAAGGTTTCTTCGTCCAAATCCTTTGACTGATCAAATCGTAGACAGGGTGCCAATCTATCACAGGGCAAACACACACGCTCATTCAATTTTGAGAATGCTATTAGCCTAAGCTGCATGTTTTTGTGGGAGGAAACCCATCAAGTACAACATCAAAGAGAACATGCAAACAGTTTTGGACAGCTTTATATATATATATATATATTCAACATCACATATTATTAAGCATTTAAAAACACATATCCAAATATAGAATGGTTGTCTCACCTCGTTTATTTGTGACAGCATTGTGTCAATTTCTACATTTGGTAACTGCAGGGGATCCATATATCTTGGGTGTACTTTACTCTGTCTTCGAGGCATTTCTGTTAAGATATTGACAGAAATTTGGATGACATGCGATATCAACATCTGGACCATACATAAGTATATGGCACTAAATAAAAGCTATTGAGGGTGCATGCAAAAAAAATTAATTTGCAAAAGCCACTAAATACATGTATATTTAAAGAATTTCATCTAAAATATCAAAAATTAATCTTCCACTTATTTTTGCCCACACATTTTGGCGGCTAGCAGGTGTGAATCGTCTCATCTCATTCAACACAATTTCATATTGAAAGTCAAATCTTTTGCACAGTGTATATTTAAATCAGTCAGTGACCAAAGCAGTGTAAACAATCACAGTCTTAAAATGAAATTCTCACTCTCCGTTGTCACCCAGAGGAGGATGGAATTTTATTTACAGTTTAGTTTTATGCAAGCCCCATGCCAAATCAAAGATTTTTCCTTTTCTACTTTCTTCACTTTGGATTAGATTAGATATTATTCAGCCTTATTGTCGCTTGGCAAAGTGCATGTACAAAGCCAAAAAAATGCAGATCTGAAAAGCTGTTTTAAAGGAAAGTCTTTTGGTCCAAAGTGCAAAGCAATCTCAGCCCAGTTCAGCTCCCGATCAGCATTACCACAAACAATGAGGAAAGAAATTCTACTTACTGTACATTTTTTGTTCTCCGTCCTGCTGCAGCGTCAAAGGAATGCTGTTCACAAAGCTGTTGATCTATTAAAATACACCACAATGATAACAGCATTACTTCATGTCTACATCAGTGCTGCAATCTGCAAACAGTCCTGTCTCCTCCCACCAGTTTCATCTCTTAATGTGCACTCATACTGTACATCTTGACTATTGATTTACAAACCTTGATTCCTCTACTGTACCAACCTTAAACTTGTCAAAATAAACTGGAGAAATTTGACATACCTTTTTCCTAGGCAACATGTTTTTTTTGCCTCTGAAGTAAAACATTTTCCGCAGAAGGAGAAATCTTTAATGAAAAAAATAAAAAATAAAAATGAGTTTTTTTTTGTTTTTTTTTTGCATCTTACCTCCTTTTGGCCTGCAAAACCAGGTATAAGTGTCACAGTAGTGTTGGCATTTGTGCCCTCTCCCATTTTCTCATTAACTGTGTTCAGATCCGAGCTCATTATTTGAGGTATATGAATTTGTAATAAATAATGAATTAAATAAAAAATAATGGGTAGCAGCTTAAGCGCTGGATCTGGCGTCAGACTTCAATTGTGTGTAAGGTTTCTAAAACTGTTTGTCTTTCCTTCACACCTGAATCAGTAGTCACGGTGATGGTTGCTGAGTGATACTTAAACTTCTGTACAGTTCGCACGGGATTAGTCTTATCTGGGGACCTCGTGTAATTTAAGAAATAACCACACACCTCTGAGTTTCGTGTGTCGCATTCGCACGGGATAAGCGAAGTTTGCGATTTTACTCGAATTTACTGACTTTGGTGTCTCTTAAGAGTGTGTTGCGATGAAAATTCTTTCTGCAATTCTTTCTGCAATTCTTTCTGCATTTGTTTTTGCTTTCTGCTTTTGTTTTTCTGATGGTTTCCAGCTTTATCTTACTAAAATATATTGTTGTATGATGTATAGCGATATGACCCAGCAGCCAAGGTCATACGTTCGATGTTCGTTTGATATTCAGCTTTTGCCGCCTCTCTACATGCATGCCACAGAAAGGTTTGGAACGAATATTGGGTCTTGTGATATATTCACCTATTGACCTATTTGCCTTGTATATATTTCAAGTAGGAACTGTCACATTTCGATATGTTTAAAGTCGATATAAACAAAAATATGTGTTCTGGGAGGCGCGTAACCCCATTAACGGCGGAGCTGCGCTGCGCGTGCTTAGGGACCGTGTAAAAATTACATGCACTCTCTGAAAACGTAGAGAACTGCAAGTACGTCAATTATTACGGGATATTGGCAGATGTCACGTACACAGCTGAAGTGTATGCATAATCATTTTTTTTATACAATAATCAATAAAACAACAAATCTATTGCACTTTCCCCCACAATTCCTCTTGTGATGTCTCTCCCTTTCCTAGCTGCATGTCACAAGAACCATTTTCCACAGTTAAACCCCTTTATTTACAGTTATATTCATGCATTGCAATTTTACTTAACTATTGCCACAATAATCAATTAAACAACAAATCCATTGCATGGGATTAAAACACAGACAACCTCCGCTATTAGTACAAATCACACGAGGTCCCCATACTAATCCCGTGCGAATAAGACATTTGTGTTAAGTTTTTTGTGATTCAGCTACAGTAAGTGTCAAGCAGTACTCAACCTGTTCGGATGAACTTGTGTGTCAAAATCACTGTAAAAGGTAAATGAATGGACCTTGGGTCAGTATAAAGTGCTTTGTGCTCTGATTCTCATGAGACTATGTCTTGTAGGGATTTACCTACAATTCTGACAAGTGCTTTGAATTCTCATAGACAAAGCGTTGTCTAATCCAATCTTTCCTATAATTTACATTTAGGCATTAAGGAGATGCCCTTATTCAGAGCGACTTACATTTTTATCTCATTATACAGTACATCCGAGCAGGTGAGGGTTAAGGGCACCCTCCGGACCGTAGCCCAATGCCTTTACTACTGAAATTGTTTATATTATTATAAATAAATATAATAATAATGCATCTATATAAATAAAAAATAGGTTTGTTTGTACATTAGTCACAACTCTCTCTTTCAGTAACAGCTTTGTATTTCATACATTGAAATCTCCAAAACCATTCTCAGAAAAAATTCTGTCTGTATGTCTGTGTAGCTGAATGTCTGCCCAGCCCAGTTTGTCACAGTATCACACAAAACTGGCTGGACAGAATTTAAAGAAACTTGTTGTTAGGTATTTGCCTGAAGTTAAATCTGAGCTATGAATGAAATCAAAATGTTGATTAGAAGAGACGTGATGTTCCAGATTACTAATAAAAAGCACTAATGTGAAGCGGCACTATGAGATAAAACCCCAGCAGTCTGAGGTGAGGGCATTAAAAATACTTAAACTGAGCACCCAGTGTTATGCGCTAGAATGGCCCCCTGGCACGGATTAACCCCCCTATAATTGCTATAAAAATACACATTACCTCTTAAAAGTTTGGGATCACTTACAAATTTTTTTGTTTTTGTTTAGTGATTTATTTTCTACATTTTACAACAATACTTGGGATTTCAAAACTATATAATAAAACGTGGAATTATTTAATTATGTAACAACAGCAACAGTGGTAGTGTATGTGACAACACAATTTTATCACAGAATACTGGCTGGACAGAATTTATTAACCCTTTTGCAGCACTTAGAAATCTTAGTTACTTAGTTATGTGTCAGATTTATTAATCTGCTTTAAAACAAGATACTAATAAGAAGCTCAATGTAAACAAACACCTGCATCAGTAGATATTAATTAGAAACGCTCAACTGAAATAACAGTGCTGAAGAGGTACTGTATAAGTGCATTTAAATGCACTGGAGCTGTTTTAAGACAAAACTTAATCTTTATCCGATTTAATTTTTTGATTTCTCATCTGTGATTAATCTCTGAAAACTTAATCTCTGATTGTCAAACAGGGAGTGTATTTGTGTATTTCAACATTAAATTTCTTTGTTTAATAAGTTAGGCAGAGAGTTTTGCTGTACAAAAAGACATACATACTGTCTTGTATTTATTTACCAGGAGGCATTTTTTTTGTCGCTTTCTCGTTTATTACGAATACAGTGGAACAGTACACAGTACCGTGTGCTCTCTTGCACACACATCACATAACAGTGTCTACTCTTCTTTGCTGGTGCCTGCAGATATATATGTAACCCACTGAGGCCCCCTAGCGGGAGGATAATATAACACATTAACAGTACACAATACCCTGACACATACGCATGTGGGTTTCAACGTAAAATAATATCACTGATTACATTAAAGCTGATCAGCTTACTTTTTTGGCCTAAAAATAACTATTTCTACAAAAGTTCTACAAACTCTTTTCCTGTCAATGATGGGTACAAACACTAGTATAATGTATCTGCAAGAGCATATGACAGTAAGTAAATCTTACCTTCTGCTTTCTGCTTCTTCAAAGTTTAGACATAAGGTTTCACTGCTGCCTTACAGTAGCTAAGTGTATGTATTTTAAGTATTTTAAAGTATTTTAAGGTATAAAATTCATAACTTATTATACTGGAGCCGTGATCAAGCTGTCTGCTTCACGTCTGAAATGCTGTCCTCCCAGAAACTCTTTTAATGGCCCAAACATGTAGAAATGGTGCTGTCAGGACTCTACAGGAAATGTGGCAATAACTCTTAGCTAAGTTCTTGTAATGTGGAAGAAGTGTTCATAATGATTGCGTGTGCACTTTCCACAGACAGATGTGTCCCTTTTACAAATTGGAGACAAGTTGTCCAATGATTTTCAAGGATGAGGCGTTCCATTCACTGAATGTTCACAGGAACGTCATACACAGACGTATGGACGTATGGACTTAAAAACATTAAATACTGTCATTGAAGTCTTCTGTATTTGTCAATCAGTTTTAACCTTCATTCACAAGATGAACAGGCAACTAAATGCATTAGAAACATTTTGCACAACATTTATTGCGGACATTCCTTATACATTTATACACAAGTAGACACACTCCCACAATCGTGTGTGTATGGGTTTATACATGTAGGCATATGTGTGTATGTGCATATGTAGATATATGTATATATATGTATGTATATATATATAGACGTGTATATGTGTGTATATTCTGTATGTGTATATATGTATACTTATACTCACCTTTTTTATTATTATTATTATTTTTTAATAACACTTGCACAATATTTATACTACTGTATTATCCATATGTATATTTATTCTTATAATTGTTCACCACTATTGCTTGTGTAGCTTGCACATAAGAATTTCACTCACATGTACGGTACCAGTGTACCAGTAACGTGATGTGACAATAAAAGCGACTTGACTTGACTTGACTTGACATAACTATGCACAGAAAGAAAGTATTAGAGAGCAGTATCCGGTGTCCTCTGCTGGGTAGTTTGAAAATCACACAGACATAAAAATATTGTTTCTGTTTCAATAACTAATAGTTAAAATGACAAAAAAAAGTAGCATATTGATAGTGCAGTACAATTTTTATATGTATTTATATGTATTTTTAAATAAAAATAAACTTAATATTTATTATTATTATATAATAATTTCCCCATCCAGCTTAAAAAAAAAATAGTGTGTCTCTGTGGAGTCTCTGCCTGAAGTCCATCCTGTGTCGGCATGAGTTTCCTCCAAGCTGTCTGGTTTCCTCCCACCCCCTAAAAACACATCAGTAGTTGGATCGGCTAGAATAATCATATCCATAGTGTTCCTAAAGATTTTCTTTGCATTGCCTTCGACCCTGACAAGGATAAAGTGAACGATGTGAATGAGTAAGAGCCAACAAATAAAAGACAGACAGACACCAAGTGCAATATTCAGTATACATATATCAAACAAACCACATTTAGATATTTGTGGTAAAGAAATGTTATGCTTTGGATAATCACCATCATAAGTAAGGATATGTAGGATGTAATTTTGCAGTGAATCCATTCAAAGTTATATGACCCGTATATTACTCGGTTATAAACCCTAAATCTAATCTTTATTTTTATTAATTCCGGTCAGTAAAAAAGCTTTGGTTTTGGTTAATATTCAATTATATTATTACTTTTCTAAATATAATAGCCTGCCCCAGAGATGTTCCTGATGAGCACCATTTGATTTGTTTTGTATATCTTTCAAGCTTCATGTGGGACGTGGTTGTATCCATTCACTAGGGACCCTGATTTCATCTACCACTTTGAACGCTGTGCCAGATATTGCTTTTGAGTAAGTTTTGTCTACTGGCTTTTACTTTAAGATTAGGTCAATGACTCTTATCTTAGTAAATCCTCCACTGCTTAAATGTCACCTTACTTAATTTCAGATGCCTATGTCATTATACTGTATTGTTCTCTTGTGTCTCAGTGTAGACGTGTAACTTCAGCTTGCTCTTTGACTCCATTTGTTTCAGGCTTGAACCAACTGGAGCCCAAAACAACCCAGTGTAGCAGTGTACCTCTGATGGAACCGGAGTACAAGCATTTATTACATATCGATGCGTCTCTCTTTAAAAAGTTTCTCTGCATCTTTTGATAATGTTATGCTCTGTATTCCTCAATCTTCATATGCACTCTTTCACAGATTGGAGAGCCTTTGACCATCTATATTTCTGAGAGACTCTGCCTCCCTAAGATGTTCTAGAAGTTTCCCCCAGCTGAATCTTTTCCCAGTTTCTTGCTTTTTCAGCTCTTTGTTGCCCTTTGTTGCCTTCCAACTTTTTTGCTCATTTAGTAGAAAAAAGTGTAAAAATTTCTCAGTTTAAACATGTGTTATGTTCTTTATGTTCTGTTGTGAAAAGAAATATTGGCTCATTTGATTTGAAAGTCTTTTTGTTTTTATTTTATTCAAAAAAAAAAAAAAAAAAAAAAAAATATATATATATATATATATATATATATATATATATATATATATATATAAAACTTTGTATGATTAATATAAATAATTAATAAAAATAAATAAATTAGTCCCTGCTAAAGCACTAGCTAAATGGTTATCTATTGAACTTTTGAATGTCTGTTTTATATTGGTATTTCACTAGGCAAGGGATTTATGATTCAGTAGGGACTTCTGATTCACTAGAGATGTATGAGAAAAACACATCAAAGGACAATAAGACAAACTAAGCCTTTCATAGACATCTGGAAAGGAAATTCATTATGCGGCTTCACCTCAGGTCTCCTGACTAAGGAATGACTTATACACAGTCCAGTAGGAGGCAGCCGGATGTTTTAATTCACCCCGTATCAAATGGCTTCCTGGGAATGCAGAGGACCAGAGACATGCATGCAGACATCGCCTCTCAGCACCTGTGGGTTTAAGTGACCAGGAGAAGTCTGAGCCATCTAGAAATAAGAGCTGCACTAGACTGAGCACTGGCTCTGCTAACACAGAGAGACTTTTGTGCCAGCGCGGCCCTTGGGAGTTTTGATAGTGGGCATCGGCCTGGTATCTAAAAGGCATTTCCTTCTGTTCACAAAGCAACTCATATTACAGGAACATGGTCAAAAAGTGTTAACAAATTCAAACTATTTAAAAATATCGGATATATGTATAGGGCTGCAGAGAGCTGCAAAAACAGACTAAACAAAATAGAGGAAAGGAAGTTGGAATTATTCCAAATGCACTTGCCAATACTGTTCTTGCAAGAACTATTCCAGAACAGCTGACCTTCATGTCTTAAAATACGCATTGATTGTTGTTGTTACTTAATTACTTAAATGTGTTATTTCATAGTTTTGTAGAACAAATAATAATATTCAAGAACATAGAAAACAAACCTGTGTCCAAACTTTTCACTGGTACTGTACATTCATTCATTAATTCATTCATTTTCTATACAACTTTAGGATTGCGGGGACCTGGGGCCTATCCTAGGAATAATTGAGCAACAAGGTAAGGTACGCCCTGCACAGGATGACAATTCATCACAGCACACACACACTTGCACACTTGCAATTTCCCCTCAGCAGTAAAACAGGTCTACATACTTAAAAAAAAAGATTGTCAAGTGACTTTTCCACAAAAAAAAAGGCAAAAATTTCACAACCTTGAAGGTTGTGAGCTATGCAGTGGTAATGTCAGCGCTTGTGATTAATGTGCAGTATAATAACCTCTATGAACACATAAAGAGGTTATTCAAATTCAAAGTGGGAAAGGGAAGTTAGGTATGATTCCTTTGATTCTAACCTTTCGCCAACTCTTAAGCACTGTTTAACTTGACCACAATAAAAAAGAACAACTTTAGTAACCTTAGTGCTAATGGACATTGCGGCGAATTATTTCCTGAGTGCAGAGTCCATTAATATTAGACAAATCAAGTTCTAAACAGGATCCAAGTAGCAGTTAAAGGTTAAGGATTTTGTATAATGCACCAGCAGTGGGAGTTGATCTCATAACCATACTAATCAAAACCCTAACCCTACAAATCTAAATATATATATGACAACTTTTCAGTTCAATTTCTATAAGTTCACCAAATACAACATGAAAATGAAAATGAAAATGGTTTATCTGCTCTGTCTGTTGCTGTAGCTGTAAAAAAAAATACACGATTGCCTACAGAAAGGCCCTTGGTCCCATTTATTAATAGAAACTAAATAAGAATTTCTTCAACAGGGTCCTCTAAACCCCCAGGTTTAAATCTTAGCCAACCTGTAGTCAAAGATCAGATATAAGATCTCTGATCTTTGACTACAGGTTGGCCTTTCCAGTAAAGGCAGGTGAATGCATCGTTGGCTATGTAGAAGAAGAAGAGCATAGTGTACTGTACATGCACATGTAAAACAGAGATATGTTATTACTCATGCTTACTGTAATATATGTTCATTATGCTCATCATCCATTTAGCCATGATACTTTCAAATAACCTCCCCTGCCTCCAATTATGCATCTGATTCTTTTTCTCCCAAGCGTAGCCCCCGAATATGTCCTGGTGACATGCTCAGGCCTGAGCTTTCCAAAGATTCAAGCCTCTAAGCCTTCCTTTGGCTTAACCTCATTCACACATCTGTCAGTCTTAGATCTTGATCACATCCTGTGTTCAAGTCCAGATCTTTCTAGTATATCAGTCTCAGGCCTTGTATCCTTGCAAATGTCCCCCTTTCTCTGCTAAGTGCAGCTCACTGGCCCTAGTTTCTTAGTGTCAAACTTTGTCATTAATCCTTTCTTGGTTGCTGTTCTTTGTACTTCCCTAATTAACACAAGGTTTGCTTTCCTTATCTGTAACCAGGTCTCTAGTTCCTCTTCACCATAACACTCAGTGCCTAGGAGCTCATAGTTTTACCTCCAGCCCAAGTCCTGCTCCAGTGCAACAGATAGACTGTAGTCATTCCACAGTATAACTCTCAGCTTGGTAATACGTTGTAGTTCTTGGTCATAGATTCCCTAGTGTAACTCCAAAGCTCTTTTCTTTACCCCGCGTAATTCTTCGCCCTAATTTAATCTTAATTACATTAATTATAGGAAGAATTATTGCTTGATATGTCATGCATCAATACACTTACAATACTAATGTCAGAAAAGTAACAGTCAAACACACACACACACACACACACACACACACACACACACACACACACACACACACACACAGTGGGTGTCAAATGTCCTTTTTCCATTGTTAAAATGAGAGCATATTTAAGCTTCTGCTTAGTCACTTTGTATCACATACTGTATGTCCCATACATCAAAAAAAACAAAAGCCGTTGACATGTTAGTAAAATCGAGACCCAGAGACAGACAGACGACATGAAGCACATTAGCATGTTCTGGTTAGAACAAAAGGGTTTCATTTTTACCATATTAGGAATGAGGAAGTGCAGCGAGTTTTTTTTTTATTCATATATGACATAGAGAACAATTAGACATGTGAGAGACAGAGGCACGGAAAACATCACACAATATCAGAAAACCCTAACACTGCTCCTTTCCCGTTGCACCTCTTGGCCCTTTTCCAGCAAGTTTTCCTCTTTGTTACTCTCAGTGCCTTAGCTCATCCCCAGAGTAAATGTTGACCAAAAGTCCTTTTCCAGTGTTATGCAATAATAAACCATTTCCCCTTAGATAGTTGGATCCTTTCAAATGGGGAAAGTGAACACACTTTATGACAGAATAAGAACCATGAGTTTTTCTTTCCCTCTCTCTCAATAAAAAAAAACTATGTACAAATTGGAGACATTTTTATCCTATTTTTACCATTTATTTTTTTATCCTATGGCAGCAAATTATTATTTTGTGCACACAAGTTACTATCTTGTGGTAATCATCTGCATAAATGATTTGCATTTACTTTAACACTTGGAAAGTATATTTGGAACATGAAGTCCTTCTTTTCTTTATTTAAACAGTTACTGTAATAAAAGTTGTGTCTATAAGTTGAGCTGTAGGCCCACAAGATAGATAGATGGATAGATAGATAGATAGATAGATAGATAGATAGATAGATAGATAGATAAACAAACAAATGTTGTTGTTGGTGGGCTTTTGGCTGCTCCTGGGCCATCCAATCCACACACAACTTTGCGCAGCAGAACATATGCTGGATGCCCTTCCTCATACAACGTTCCCATTTTATCTGCGCTTGGGACCGGCAAAGTACAGTATTGATACATATAAAGAGATTATGCAGGGTTCTTTAATAGATGACAACCAAAAAAAACATTAAGGTTAACTCTATTATTGTTATGAATGTAGATGACAATTTTGTGACAAGCCCATAGAAAATTCTGTAGTTTACTGGCAGGTTGGTTTGCTGTTGTCAGTCAAATGGTCTGATAAAATACTCAAATCCGTGCTATGCTTTGTAACAAAAGTCATTCAGCCTTTTGAAAATTGAAAGGCCTGGATCTGGAACATGGGGTTATTTGATCTTTAATAGAAGCAAAAGTGCTAAACTCACTACAAAACTGAAAAAAGTAACAGATTAAAGCCTTCAGTCTGTTTTTTTCAATAATAAGACAAATTCCCATCAAGCACGTGACCTCGTCACAAAGCTATGTGTGCTTCGAGCTGAATGCATTCTCATGGGATTCCAAGATCAATTACATTTTGATTCTTCTAAACACAGCAAAAAGTGGTAAAAACAGCTTCAAAGAGGGAAGGATTTATGGCACATAGCTGCAGGACCTGTGTAATCTTACCTGTTCACAAAAATGAACTGTGTGTGATGCGTTAAACCACATAAACAGTACATACCACTCCCTTATACAAACGGCTGGTCAAAAAAATGTTGGAAAGAAGCAGAGTTGGTCAGGTAAAAAAAGATTAGAAAAAAGCTTAAGAAATGCAGGCATTACAGCCTAGAGGACAGTACACTCCATGAGGAAAGAAATTGTTTGTTTTTGTTGTCAGGTCTTATCAGGTTATGTACATAAATCTGTCAGATCTTAGCAAATCTCAGCACCCAGGATATGGTACATACAAAATCTGCATTTTTATACTCAAGGAGTTTTTTCCCTCTTTTTTTTATCAGACACTCTTTTGATGAATTCCCCAGGATATATGTTCAGGTAGTAAGTTTAAGACCCTGTCACAGCAGCAGTATAGCCTCCAGACTAACAGCTTTCCCCAGGAGTATTTTCAACTTTTGGGAGTAATTTACTGTGTTTGAGCTGTGAGAGAGGTTAGTGATTTATGTTTCACAACTGATGATTTCAAGCACTTTCCTTTGGGCAAGGATACGAAACATAAAGAAAGACTAATTTCGTGTTCACACAGCACTTAAACCTAATCTAATTATACAGTATATATATATATATATATATATATATATATATATATATATATATGTGTGTGTGTGTGTGTGTGTGTGTATAAAATATATTTATTTATTTTAATAATTATTGACCCTGTCCCATAAACATGGCTTTTCCGGTATATCTAACAAATAATCTACACCAATGACATTTTTTTTAGTTAATCAGGCTTAGAAATGAATGAATTAATAAATAACAGCCACTGATACATGAATAACAGCCATTAATAACCAATGACTTACTATTGACACCATAGTAGCATGTTTTATAATATTACATGTTGTGATAGTGGTGCTTTATCCTGAAACACTTCTTTTGCAGTGACTCCTCTTGCGCTTACCCTTAGGTCCTGATGCTGACTTCTGATCAGAGTGTCCACACATGGAAACCCTGAAATAATTGTTTCCAAAAACTGCATATATCTAAGTCCCAACCTGTCTTTGGTATATAATCTCACCTGGAATGTAATCATCAGCAATCATTACTTGATCAGAGTATACAGTATATACTCTGATAGTATATATTTTATATGATATTATATATATTTTACATAATATATATACTCTGATCATATATATATATATATATATATTAATATATATATATATATATATATATATATATATATATATATATTTATTAATATATATATATTTATCAGAGTAAATATATGTTTTTCCTTTGATTTCTCATTAAATACGCATTCAATATTCCCATTCAATATTCTGTCATGATGATGATGATGATGATGATGATCATCATCATTATTATAATTGTATTTATTTAATTTTTGTATTAAATAACAATAACAAGCTAATATTAAGGATGCATGCCAGTTCAGTCGATAGCACTGTCATCACTGTTACACCTCCAGGGTTGTGTGTTCAAATGTTGACTAACTTCTGGGTGCATGGAGTTTCCTCCTAAAGTTCAAAGACTTGCTTTGTAGGCTGACTGCTATTTTCAAATTGCCAGTATTGTATAATTGGGTGAGTGTGGCTTGTGTGATCCAGGGTGTCCCCTGTCTTTAACCAATAGATAGATAGGCTAATATCATCATCATTAAAATCATAATCATCATCATCATCATTGGCTTAGTGGTCAAAACTGATTTTTGCCTCGGGACTATGTGCAAGGAGTTTGTATGTTCTCTGTGTTTTTCCTCCGGGCACTCATCAAAGTCATGCAGATTAGATTGAGGGTGTACCTAATCTCGTACCCAAAGTCTCCTGAAATAGGCTACAGGCCTTCTAGCACTAAGTACCCATTTAATATTAAAAAAAAATGATGATAATGATGATGAAGGCTAATATTATCATTGTCATCGACGTTGACGGCATGGTGTGGTATAGTAGTTAGCCCTGTTGCCTGTCAACGCCAGGGTTGAGGGGTCGATTCCCTCCTCTGGTCTGTGTGTGTGAAGTTTGCCTATTCTCCCTGTGCTTGGTGGGATTCCTCCCACAGTCCAAAGACAAGCAGAGTAGTTTCAGGGTGTACCAAGGCTCGTGCCATTGTACATGATAAGCTTATAGACCTTGTGTTAAATACAAAGTGATTTGTATCAACCATGATTTTTTTCTTCATGACAAGTTTGTGATTTTTTTTTTAATTATGACCCATATTTAGCACATTTTAATGTTTTTTCCCTTTATGTATCAAGAACATAATCATCATCATGCTGAGATCTTTCATTTCACCATAATGTGTTGAGTTTGGGTCATAATTTAAAAACTGCAAAAAATTCATAAATCATAGTTGATACAAATGACTTTGTATTTTAAACTAACTAATGCAACTTTTGAGTTATTAATTAGGCATAGTCTATTGGATTATTTTAAGTAATTCATACTCGGAATGTACTGTATACTGTATATGAGGCACTAAGGCGCGGGTGTAAAGCCCACCCCAGCCTGCTGCCACAGTACTTCTGCCCCACTGCGATCCTTCCTCTTCCTGGACAAGCGCAGAGGCGTCGGAAGGCGGGTTTGGGAACGGGACTTGAGTGGGGAAAGTTGGGACACCTCTCATGGTCCGAGTGTTATTTAAAGACAAGGTGTGGAGTGAAGCCAAAACCAGTTCGTTCCTGAAAACATAAAAGACGCGCGCGTGTTCTAACTCCGTACCTGCTGACTCAGGAGCGCAGCCGCGCGCGGCATCTGTTACTAACTGCATTAGAGATCTCGTGCAGAAGCCGAGAGCTTCTAATAGACCAGGACTGGTGAGTTTTGAATGGGGACTCGGGACAGTTTCCCGGATGGGATGCACAGTGAGTTTCATTTGCTGCGAAGAGGATTTTCTGCAGATGCCTTTGGAGCAGCATGAGGAGAAAAAGAAAGAGGAAAAAAGGCTTTTAACAAAGGTAGGAAAATCTACCTAGATAGATATATAGCGTACATCTAAAAACAAACAAACAAACAAAACCTACATTTTATTTACACTTTTTGGATCTGGACATTCCATGGTAAAAGATCAGTTCCACTGGTACAGATGATGTGCTCATGAAGGTACCCTTTATATTCAGAGTGCACTGGTTATGGTGGTGTGAACTAACACTGGAATAAGAAAAGGCAAACCTGTTGCTCATGTTGACTTTGACACCAGAAACCTCTCAGCCAGATCTCAGACAGGATCTTCGTGCCAGATGAGATTTCTTTGATCGGAAACCTTGAAGTAAATCTGGTGGCTGAGACTGTTATTAAGGTCGTCTTAGTATCACACATAAGAATATTTCTTAATTGCAAGTACATAACGCAGTAGTCTAGGGGTTATTGCTGCATGCCAACCAGAGGGCAGCAGTTGGAAAAGTTTGGCTATAATTAAAAGAAAAAACATTGTTGAACTCAGAGCTTGTCATAATCTTTTCAAATATGCAAAACAAACAAAACACACACACACATACACAAAAAAAGATTGCTGCAGTGTTATTGTGAATGAATGGTTGTCTGCACTGTTACTTGCGTACAGTACCCAGTGTAATATAGATGATCTTATATTTATCAATTACTATAATGTTAATACATCTGGATTTACCTGCATACCTCTAAATTCCTCAAATAGTTGTAATAAAATGTACGTTTGCTGAAATGAATTGTGCAGCACCTGTGATTTTAACCCAACAGACCCGGGTTCATTTTGTCCAATTGGTTCCATGCTATATGGTTCAGAATCATCTCATGTCATTTACAAGAAGTGTATGTGCTTTGTATAGAATATGATGTTGAGGAGTCTTGTGTCTGTAGCGTAATCGGTACGGGATGTGCAGAAGGGCACAGATAACAGAATGTATATTGTAATACCCATGTATGTCATCATCACTCCCTGTGATTCTCTGATTAAATGCTACTACAGATGCACTTTGCAGTCTGAGACCTTTTTGTTCTTTGCATATGCATCATGACATCACTTCTTTTGCGCTGCTGTTTGAACTTGTGAAATGAAAATCTAAATTTTTTTTTTCTTTATTCTTAAACTAAAATGTGCAGTTTAAGGCATTAGTGCATATTAACCAAATACATTCAGTTTTGTAATTAAAATTAAACTATTTGTTTAACAACCATATAGTGTGTAAAGTCTTTGATCACTTTTTAGATAAAAAAATATATTCTAGCAAAGTTTCTTAGACAGCTGAACCATGTTATACCTAAAAAGCTAAAGTAACTCACTAAGGCAAAGTGAGACTATGTTATGATAAGGTTATCCATCCATCCACTTTCTGTACAGCTTATCCAATGTAGGGGCATCTAAGGCCTGGGGCATATTCTGGGGAACTAATGGCAAAAGTCAGGGTTACACTTGATGGTGTACCAACCTGTTACAGGGCACACACTCACAATCCCAGTCATACACTATGGGCAGTTTGAAAATACCATTCAGTTAGTCTGCAACACATGCCTTTGGACTCTAAACTACATGGAGAAAAACAGGGGTAGCTCAGTGGTTAAGGCATTGGACTATGGTTCGGGAGATCCCAGGTTCAAACCCCACAACCACCAAGTTGCCACTGTTGCCCTTGAGCAAGGCCCTTAACCCTCGACTGCTCAGCTGTCACGCAGCTCATATTTATATCGTAGTTTCACTGTGGTCATCTGCCTACCAGCTTTATAGTGGCTTCCACTTCTTACATAGCCCAGAAGCCTTTTCCTATGTTTATGAGAAAACTTTTTATCTCCTGGTTTGAACAAGGTGTGTGTCTGGTTGTAGGTGGCACAAGATGCTGCCACTTTTTCCTATTTGGAGTTCAGGCAGCTGTATCCAAAGCAAACTATGATGATAGGCCTCTATGGAGTGAGTGTGATGCCCTCCATTGATAGCACGCACCATCAAACACAGCCCACATGTGAGTCTGGGCAGCTATGAGACCTGGACAGGTTTACTTTGATGTGCAGATAAGGCTGTGTGTGAATGAGGCTGCCCCTTGAGGGAATGTGGATCAACTTTTTGGATATTTAAAGTTCTATTGGATATATTATTGCATTTTCACATTGTGTCCAGCGATTTTTCTTTCTTATGGAGTTAAATTGAATAAAATATGACCGGTTGGTTGTACTGTATAGGAGAATATTTGGAGATGCACCAATCGTTCAGCGTGTGACTGGAATAGGCTGATTTTCAGCCTGATCACCCATTACCACTGATCAGCTTTAGATATGAACAACTCTGAACTGATTATGGAAAGGCTTCCGAGTGGTGCAACAGAAGCACATTCGCTCTGTCATCTAGCAATTCGAATCTGTGAGCTCTCTCGGAATGGGGGTGTGGGGAGTGTAGGCGCAAGTCAATCGTAGTGGCACTAGTCAGTTGTGTGTGTGTGTGTGCACGCTATTTTCCCATTTGTAATGGCATGTGCATCAGTTTCCAGAAGATAGCTTTGGGCACCATGTTAAGTTTTAAATTTCTATTTTAATTTTTATTTGTACAAAACAACACCAGCCAGTAATCTGGAGAATGTCCTGTAACCTTGTGTAAATTTGGAGAAAATTTATCGAATAGTTTTAACTTTATGCATAATTTTATTATTTTATCTATATATTACTGCTCAAAAGTTTTGGATCACATTTTAACTCCATGGTCGTTCCTGATATTTTGTCTCTTTCTACATCGTGAAGCAATGCTGAAGGAATCCAAAATATGTTACTCATGATCTGTAAAGCCTTCATAACGGGTCTAAATCTGGAGTGCTGGTTGTTAATTGGTGATTTTTGAGGCTGGTAACTCTAAATGAACTTCTCCTCTGCAGCATCCCTTTCCTGGGATGGCCTTCATGACAGACAGTTTAATCATGGTGCTTGATGCATTTGGCAAATTCACTTGACAATACTGTACTGTTCCTGCAAGAACTATTCCAGAACGGCTGCCCTCCATGTCTTAAAATAACAACTGACTGTTGTTATTGTTGTTGTTGTTACATAATAACATAATTACCTATTTCCATATGTGATATTTCTTTAGTTTTTAAATCCACAGTATTGTAGTAGAATGTAGAAAATAAATTATTTAACAACAACAAAAAAAAAGAAATTTGCAGGTGAGATATATAAATAAAATTGAATTTTCCAATGTAAAAACATTTAAAAATTTTTTTGCATGGTATCAATTATAGTCTTTAGGGAAAAAAGAAAATCAAAACCATAAAACAAACAAAACAAACAAACAAACTAACTAACAAACAAAAAAACTGAAATATGTACAGACCAAAAAGATTGGTTGATACAGGTTGATTATTTTTCTGTAACACTGCTTCTCTAAGTATTTAGTTCCTCTTATACCATAATTAGCACCACTTGTTACAGCAGGTGTTTTTTCCTTTTTTTGAGATAAATCTATATAAAAAATGTTTTGTCTGTACTTTGGTTAGAACTCGCTTTTTCAATAATATCTTTATTTTTTTATATATTTACATTTTATACATTGAAGGACGTAAAACCAGTCTCAGAAAAATTTGTGTATGTCTTTGTCTGTCTGTACTGTATATCTGTATGTCCGTCCAGCGATTTTGTCACAGCATCACAAAAAAAACTGGCTTGATAGAATTTAATGAAAATTTGCCAGTCCTTAATTATTTGCCTAAAATTGAATCTGTGCCATAAATGAAATAAAAATTTTGAGTAGAAGGGATGTTATGAGCAGTTTTGTGCCAGATTACCTCACTGCAGCTATCGCTTTTATCACGAATACAGAATATACCGCTTTTCCCCTCAAACTGGGCATGGCTATACAGAACGTGACACTTAACGGAGCCAATCAATGCGATAGTTTAGTGTAAATACACAGAGTATGCGGAAGACACAGAAACGACTGTAATACCCCTTCAAAGCGTCAAAATCCCCATGAAGCGCAAACGAATGTTTGAAAACTAAATTTTCAAAGATGTATGGATAGATCATTAATTGTATGTTTATACTTCCTAAAGGAAGTTAAAAACCAGTTTGTCTCATATGTTTCCTAACCGTTGTGCTAATTAAGGGCGTGATGTACTGTAAGGCGCCACTACGAGATAAAACACGAGTCGTTAGAGTAAACATGACCGTAGCAGTCCGAGCTAAGGGCATGTAAAACATCAGAGCTGAGAGTGTTATTGAGTCAAATCAAAATGTTGAGTAAAAGGGATGTTATGAACAGTCATGTGCTGATGTACTCTATTTTGAACAGGGAGTGTATGTGGCTGATGAGAAAAGAAAGTACAACTTAACCTTACGTAATTCTGTTTCTTTGTATTAATAAGTTAGGCAGAGAGTTCTGCCAGACAGTAAATGTGCTTTAACCTGAAATAATAATATTATCTCTGATTAAATTAAAAGCTGATCAGCTCATTTTGAGCTTTAACCTTTTAACTATTTCTAAAACACTTTGTAACCGTCAATGGCGGCTAGTAATACTAGTTGGACATATAATTTCAGCTTGTAATGTTACAAAGAAACTACAAAGAATTTACTCTTAAAAGTTTTGTTTTGTGAGTCTCCTTCCAAAATTGCTAATGCTAATTTGCTACTATAGTACTGTTGATTTGGGATTATACAAACTCAGACAACACCTTCTAAACAATCAACCGTTTTTAACCAGTTTTACCCAGTTTTTCAGGTTATAATCAGTTTAAATGTTTTCTTAAATGTTCGGTATTCTCATTATATCCAGCCAAGTACGGCTTTGGCATTTCTGTATATTTTTACCAAAGTGAGGCCTAGTTCATACTGTACGATGTAGTTTTTTCCAAAAGGTCTGTTTCAAAATGGAGTATGTGTGTGGACAAAATGTCATGTTGTACTGAAGTGTCTGTATGTAGCGAAATGACAGTGGGCACACAGAGTTGCCCTCAGGTCCTCTGCACTTGGTCTTTAAACCTCAAGCATCCTTAAGGTCATCCTCAAGGCGTTTCATGCTTTAGTATGAGGACATCTGGGGTGTTTAATGGCCTTTTAAGGGTCCTGAAGATGTTTCCAATATGTCGCTAGTTCTGAAGATGGCATGCAGTCCTCTGTTAAATTAATCAACCTAAATAAGTACTGGAGCTGTAGTATTTTTTTGTCTAATCTTACCTAACATACACCTGCACACACAAATAAGCCCATCAATCATACTTATTTGGCACTTTTACCAACAGTTTGCTGATCTTTAGAGTACACTAGTGCTTGCTTTCATCTTTCAGAGAAGAATAAATCACGCCCGGTGTGGTACGGGGATTACTGAGGGGTTGAACCGCCTGACGGATTGCACAATCATGGAGAACACACTTTACCTGCAGCAGGTAGTTCAGTGAAACGAGTAGTGTTTGTACAGCATATGTGGAACAAAGGAAGAGCAAAGTTTGTTTAACACAGTTCCTTAAACAATGGACTACGTGCTTACTTAAAGTGTTTTTCATTATGCGGTACCGCACAAACTTTCTTAATGGCACATAGGCACGCCTGGTGTTTCCGCTTTCAGACTTGTCGAGGCAAAAACATCAGGTTTAATGTGTTGTATCCCTTGTAGGTTGCACCGTGCGTGCTCACTGTGAGGGGGATTTATACATTCTGGAGGAGATTTAGTCATGGAAGATTGTTTACTTTTGAAATAATCAGCATAATGTGGCTTAGCTTCAAGCAGGATACTAATGACAGAGATCTTTCAGGGAAGATTAAAAGTCACAACATGATTTCGCTTGTTTAATACCTTGATCTGACTTTTGTCTGCATGGGTAAGGGTTTATGAATAGACGTTGGAATAGAGGTCAATGCACAGGTCTGCTTGTCCAATATAGTACATTTTGTATGTCTCTTCGGACTATCTGGATGGTATCACAGCACCATACAAAAACACATTCCCTTCTGTCATAGTGTCTGCTCCACACTTTGCTCTTATCTCTAAAACAGAAGTTCAGCCAGTCCTCCCTGCCAGCTGTACCCTCCTGCGTAGGCAATGGCAAGACATAAAGAGCTTCTGTGAGAAAAACATTGAGCAAGGTGAGGAAAACAAGCTACCTACAGTACAGTCATGCCACACCCCTCTGTCCTTGTCTCTCACCTTTCATTTGGCGCTGAAGGCCATGTTTGTGCATAGAGAAGAATACCACCTGTTTTACTTAGATCCCATCTTTATAAAACAAACCCCTCATCCCTGCATCCTTCAAAGGCAATGGTCTGCTGGCTGCTGTGACATGAGGAATATTTCTGTAAAGTACAGTAGCCCAGCTGTGTTGTTTTCTCTCCTGCTACACTGGTTTAATATTTCAAAGTTAGGAAAAGCATACGCACAAAGGATACTCTCATACCGTCTTAATCTGGAACTTTAACTTTTTCCTTATAAGGTATCAATGTGATTGTGTCTTTTTTTGCCAGCATCATATACTATATCCCTATTCATGCCAGCGTGATTGTTTTGGTACCTGTGTGAAAGAACCATTGAGACAAATGTTGTGTTTTTAATACCTCTTGTCCACTTGCTTGAGCAGGTTTTGTCACGCAGATCTGACAACCCTGGGAAGGAATAACAATGTGTGAAGGCTTGTTTTCGAGAATAGAGACTTCTTGTATCACGTCGGTTTCAGGTCATGTCCACATGGTAGTCTGGTGTTTATGGAAAATAAAAGTGTTGCACAATGACAGGCTTAGGGACAAACAAAGAAAGTAGTATTTTACAGCTTATAAGCTAATAACAGGGATAGTATTTTTTTTTTTATTTTACTTTCCCAAAAGTTTATGGAAACACCGTCTGAATGCATGAGCAGTTATACCTTGTGTAATGTATATGGAGAAGAACCATGTACAGGTTTATCATCTTTATTGCACCACTGATGGTGGTTCACTTCCCGTACCCACTTGAATAGAAAGATGTCCGCAGGCAGGTAATAAACAGGATATATTATCTGGCTCGTGCCAAACCACATAATATCACTCCCACCCATGTCAGTAGTGTTGTGGAAAAAAACAGTCCACTGATGCACAACCCCTCAATATTCTAGGTGTTTAATCAGTTACAGATCCTGTGCTGGAAAATATAATAGTGGTGTCAAGAAGTCAAGAGTTGTGAATTTGAGTTGTGTAAACATGTTGACATGATGTTTAACTCATCACGTCACCTAATATTGCCCCCACATGGGTCAAACATGCACAGATTAAGGTTGGTTACATGCACTTTTATTCTGATCGGGCTATTATTTGTAGAATATTATGGGTTCACGCAGACAAGTTACATATAAGGCCATACATATCAGCCATAACATTACAATACAAAACATAATGCCCAGTACTGTGTAAGATTCCTCTTGTGCCATCAGGGCCTCATGACATGCTCTACAAGACCTCTGGGGGTGTGCTAGGGTGTCTGGCACCAGGACGTTGACAGCGGTGCTAACCTTGGGTACTCGGTTGGATTGGCATCTGAGGAGTTTGGAGGCCAGGTCTGTGCATGGCAGGCTATGATGCACTGTGCGTTCAGGTGCCTTGCTATCATGGCCAGCATTGACTTATTTTAGTGAGTTGTGCTGCATTGGCTTTTTGTTGGCTTGCCTTTGGTCCCTGCAGACATTAAATAAGCTTTTGGTGCCTATAATTGATTTGCCACCAATATACTGGTTCATAATGTAAAGTGTTAATTTTATGTGATGTTAATGTTATGACTAATCTGCATAAAATTGGATATTGCATTTATTTAAAATGAAATACAATTGAGCGTTAAAGAATCTTGATAATGGTCCTGGGATTTTAGCCCTGGACTTTAATCACTAAGCTCATACACCACATATACAAATTAACCATAGTTCCAAGTAAATATCTTATGCTGTTGGCCACTGGCAGAAAGGTGTCTGTGCAGGGGCTTTTTAAACTGATGTCTTCAGAACATCACATGTATTGCTCTAGGTTTTAGCTGTCTTTGCCCATCTTTGTTTTTTGCACTGTGTTTATGATACATCAGTAGCAAACGTTGATTATGTAGGTTGTTATGAAATATTTTCTCTGTTTTAAGCAATTGAAATCTGAGATAACTGAATGCACTCATGGAGGAAATAATTCAAAAATGGCCATTTCTTGAGAAACAATGCTTGAGATTACATCAGTTGTTGGCATTTCCTTTGGAAATGAGAGACAAGATGGAGCTGTGTTCCCCACAGCATTGCTGGTTAGCATATTGGGAGTCTTTGTGTACCATGTGAACAAGGTTGTGCTTATGTGATTTTTTTTTTAGAGCTATACACTTTAATATCAATTAAATACTACACAAACAATAGATTTATCAAACAACAAAATGCTGCAATAGCAACAACACCAAAAGCATAGTAGAAAGACAGATAATAAAATTTGTAGTACTGTTCTTCTACCTTTCATTGCAATCATATATTGATTTATGGAGGGATGGTAGGGACATATTTTTATTAAATAAACTTTCATAAATTCTGAAATATAACTATCATAATCAGGTGATAGTTTCACCTAACATGCTTGTACTGTGTCTGGGCTTGTTGAGGGGACTTGAGTATGGTACGACGTACTTGGGTACGGTTTGACTCAAATATCAAAGCCAACTTTCCCTCAACACAGAAGTGGGCCGCTGTTTAGAATGTGATGTCATCGGTGCCATGCCGTCTATCTCTTTTGATCTTTCTGTATGCACACAGCACGTACTGATCGCATCCTCTAAACTAGACAGTTATAGCTGATAAAGTAGGGAGGCAGACAAAGGGTTGCTCTTTACGTTTTTGCCAAAATATCAGCAATATTAGGCATAATGTGTATTACTTCCTGTTACTCTTCTTCAGATTGTGTCTATTGAATGATCTTAAACAGATTAAGTGCATAGTGCTTCTTTTTTCACTAGAGAATGTAAATACCAAAGGGCAATCTCTGGTTCTGAAAAAGAGTCTAATGTGAAAGTGTCAAAATGTGCAGTACCTCGAATGACCACTATCCTGCAAAAATAAATCAATCTCATAGAGCCCCATGTTAAACTGTCCAGAAGTTACAGATGCACCCTTGCACCCTTCTACAAAAACGGATTTGAGGGTTGATCTCCATCGATGAGATTACCTATTGATGACACCTGTACAGGAAGTGATTTTGTTTGTAACTCATGAGTTAAATCATACAATTACTGTATGCATAATTAGGGGCATGATCGTTTTGAGTGACAGCTGTATTGCCGGTACGGAATTGCTAGCTGTGTGCTATCCATCGCTTCAGCTAACCAGCTAGCTTGTTGTAGTTTAACTTAGCAAGTAAAATAAACAAGAAATTTAGATGTTAACATGAGACCACGTGTAGGGTATAAATGATGAAATCAAGTCAAATTCAAAGTAAAATAAGCAGATACTGTAAATAACATTAGCCAAAATAGCTAGCTATGCTAGGTAGCCTGTGGAAACTGGGGTAAGTAGGTGTGTCCCAAGAAACAGCTTGGCTCTGTCTATGGGTGGTTTGGGCCAAGTTGCTTTTAGCTTTTGCGATGACCAGATCGCTCACAGGTCAGCTATAAAATTCAAAGTTCAGAAAACCTTTAGGTGATGTCGCTGAGGGTCTATCATCCATCTAGGAACCTCTGTAGCCCAACTAGAAACTGTGAAGGCCAATGGTAATTACTATTGTATATATTCCCATTTTCACATGTGCAAATGTGTCATTGTCTTTACCGCTTTAACCTGTATTGTATACAAGGATTTATACCCCTATCTCACCCATGTGGTTTGACTCGCGGTGAGATGCGGTGTTAGGCACCGTGAGCTACCGCGATTGCCCATCGACGTCCCGCAGGCGTTCTGCAAGTTCTGTAAGGTCCGCGCGCTTCCACGAGGGCCGGCAAAAATGTATACATTTTTTTTTAAAGTTACATTTTTCGCGCGGAAAGATGGAAATGTAATTACAGCGCCAAAACTCGCGGTAAGTTATGATGAACTGTACTTACGGCTCACGAAACAACGTAGGTGAGATAGGGGTATTAGGGCACAAGGTGGAGTACACCCCGGACAGGGTGCCAATACCGCAGAGCACACACACTTACACATTACGGGCAATTTGGGAATGCCAGTTAACCTAATCTGCACGTCTTTGGACTGTGGGAGGAAACCCGAGTACCCTGAGGAAACCCACCAAGCACAAGAAGAACATGCAAACATTACCAATATCAAGTAAGTTACTTCAACAGCCTGTATGTGCGTAAATATGGAAGGGTGCCAATGCCAGGCATGTAACTCTTACACTAACTTCCCTTTGTGTCCCTGTCAACTTTGAAGACAAATCTACAACCATGACTGTTACTGTGATTGATTCCCTGAATCATTTAGTTGTCCTAATAAGTAAAATAATGTGTATCATATGTATGACAAATGCCTCTGTGCTATTCAGAGGTTGAATAGGGCTGTTTTTTTGTTGGTTTGCCCCATGAATATGATCATAGAAAGCTGGGGAGAACCTAAGTAAACTGAAAGACATTTGATACTGTAACAGATTTGTTGTTTGAACATTTGACCCAACATACGTTTAGCTAGTTGTTTAGATAGAGAAGAGAGAAGAAAATACGAAAAAAGATGATCTTAAGCTTAGGAAAAATGACTGTTCATAGCTTTTGTGATTCAAAGAAAAACAACAGTGTGTTGTGTGTTGGAAGACTAATCTAAATGTCTTCTGTACACAAAGTCTCTTTTTTTCAGTTCTAAGTTAGTCTTACTTCCTTCTAGAGTTCATTTAAGCTCTTTTGTAAAGGGAAATTCAAATCCTCTGTGTGTCACCGTGTCCATTTTGGAATAAAAAAAAAAAAGAAGTTACAGTAGAATAGACATGAGATACTCTTTCATTAACTCATCTGTTAAATCCTATAAGCCCCTGCTGCCTTTCAGAGGAGAAGAAGGAAATATTTTTGCCTAGAGTAACATATTACAGAGTAAGTTTAATCCGCTCAGAGACTGCAGTAAGTGGCATGAACGACAGCACAAAAAACTATGCGCATCAGGTTTCTGACTTTACAGTCACCCAAGTCAGACAGCAGATCTAATTTTCTCAACTTACCAATGACAGCTCTTGACTCGAGTCATTGAAGATTGTAGCACGGCAACCACCATGATTATGTGATATTTAAAGTGGTGTTGAAATTTAACTTATGGATTAATGTATTGTAATTTTTTTTACCAAAATAAGACGAGAATGACTTACCATTCTCAGTTTTGTGGTGGTTGTGCAACGGAATGTCTAAGGCAGCAGTTCTGTGAATGGGATAGGCCTTTCAGGGGTTTGCTTTCACGACATTACAGGGCCAGTGATGCAGAACCCCTTTCACAAAGCCTCTGTCAACAGAAGATAATGGGGTACAAAAGACATTACTGCAGTCACTTAATGCTACTTTAATTCAGCAGGCTGGACTTTGAGGATGAAATCACAGTGTGCATGATAGATTAAGCATGAGGGTCACTGTATTTTTCCCAGAGTTACGCTTGTGTGCGTTCTTTATGTAAAAGAACAAGGGCTGGTCAACTTAAACACCTTTGGAGTTGTCGGTTTTATGAGCAAAGGATGGACATTATATGCTCAGTTCAGCTGCTTCCGTCCAGCTCTTTGCCTTTGTGCACTGATGAATGTGGCCTTTATTTTGCCTTTCTGTTGACACTTTTCTGCTGGGGGAATTTTTTTGTCTGTTTAATAATACTTGGCAAAGGAATCGTGTCTTTTGCACTTGGCAACCAGAAACTCCTATGAAGACTTTTTCTTCGGTCTTTGTCACTCCTCCAAGCCTATCACAGAGATGGACAGGAAGCAGCAGCCTCATAGTGTGAAGCACATTTTGACTGATACATGGCTTTGTTTTGCTTCTGATCATCTGTCACTAGTGGCATTTCTTAAAGAAAAACAGGAGTAATTAGTTGTACAGAAAAGATAACCAGATTGCACTGTCCATGTTGGACCTCAGCGTTTTTTTTTTATGCTTGTGAGAAGGTTGTCTTTTCTCCGGGGTGGTAATAAATCCCCTCTTTGACATGCTGCATTTACTCTGAATACACACAGGAAGAAAACCCCTGACTTCTTTTTTCCATTTAACACCAAATGTTGTAACAAGCTGAGGCAGATCAGTTTTCCAACTCGTTCATACTGTTTGTGGAAGGATTGTCTTGCACACATCTAAATTCTGGAGAAAAGGAATTTTTTTTTGGGTGTTTGCGTCTCAGAAGGTTGGGAAAATAATCTAGGCAAGGTAATGTGTAATGTAGACATCATTCGACCAGGCTCATAACTCTAGGACTTTCTATGCTTTTATAGTAGGTTTAATTGGGTAACTGTGTCTTTAGTTCTTTATAACAGTGTTCTGACCTTCATTTTTTACAACATTTGTTATTGTTACTTAATCGCATAATTCCCTACAGTAGGTGTTATTCAATAGTTTTGAAATTTCCAGTATTGTTCATGAATGTACTGAAGAAAAACAGTGAATTAGAAGGTGTTTCCAAACTTTTGACTGGTAATGTACAAAAGTTTGTGTCCAAACAGAACGAGTCAAAAGTTTGGACACAAGTTTGGTTTTAATTTTTTATTTTAGAACAATACCCTTTTTTATTTTTAACTATGACCACATATTGCATTAGGTACTTAAGAACTCAACTGTCAGTTGTACATATACTGTACACATTCACTGTCTACTTTGTTAGGAAATCTTGTACGCTCAAACATTCATGCAGAGATCTATTTTGCCAATTATGTGGCAGCAGCACAGTGAATTAAATCTTGTAGATGCAGGTCAAGAACTTCAGGTCGTGTTCACTTCAAAACATAGTTTTACTGTGGCATGGCTGCTGGTGACAGAATGTCTGGTTTAAATATTTCTGAAACTGATAAGCTAAGATTGAAGTGACTTTAAAAGACACTAATGTATTAACGTGCTATGTGGAAAAGTATCTCAGATGGCCCAATATGTCAATATGTCATTTTAATATAAAGTCTTCAAAGGAGATTAATGCATACTTTGGATGCCTTCCACCTTGTTTTACACTGTAGAAATAAATGAAAATCAGAAAAAAAAACAGGAAACTAGAATGTGTGTCCAATCTATGACCATATGAAAGTGACTCATATAGATATATATATATACACTACCGTTCAAAAGTTTGGGGTCACTTGCAAATTTCTTTGTTTTTGTTTAGTGATTTATTTCCTACATTCTACAACAATACTGGAGATTTCAATACTATAAAATAACACATATGGAATTAGGTAATTACGTAACAACAACAAAAGCAACAGGTAGTTGTTATTTTAAGACACAGAGGTCAGCCTTTCTGTAATAGTTCTTGCAAGAACAGTATTGTCAAGTGCATTTGCAAAAGCACTATAATGAAACTGGCTCTCATAAAGACCATCCGAGGAGGGCGAGACCAAAACCTACCTCTGCCACAGACGAGAAGTTCATTTAGAGTTATCAGCCTGAAAAATGACCAATTAACAGCACCTCAGATTAGAGGCGTTATAAAGGCTTTACAGAGCATAAGTAGCAGACACATCTCACAATTAACTCAGGAACGATTGACGAATCAGGAACGATCATGTTAAAAAGTGACCTCAAACTTTTGAACGGTAGTGCATGCATATATATATATACACACACTCCCTTGCATTTTTGTCCCACTTTAATGTTTCAGATCATCAAACTCATTTAAATATTAATAAAAAATAACAAGTAAACATTTCATGCAGTTTTTAAATGAAGGTTTTTGTTATTAAGAGAAAACAAAATCCAAAACTACTAAACCCTGTGTGAAAAAGTGTTTTCCCTCTAAACTTAATAACTGGTTGGGCCACCCTTACCAGCAACAACTGCAATCAAGTTTTTTAATAACTTGCAATGAGTCTGTTACAGCGCTGTGGAGGAATTTTGGCCCACTCATCTTTGCAGAATTGTTGTAATTCAGGAATATTGGAGGGTTTTTGAGCATGAACCGACTTTTTAAGGTCATGCCACATCATCTCAATTAGATTCAGGTCAGGGCTTTGGACCTGCTGGTGTGCTTTGGATCATTGTCCTGCTGCAGAACTTAAGTTCACTTCAGCTTGAAGTCATAAACAGATGGCCGTAAATTCTCCTTCAGGATATTTTAGTACACAGCAGAATTTATGGTTTTATTTATCACAGCAAGTCTTTAAGGTCCTGAAGCAGCAAAACAGCCCCAGACCATCACACTACCACCACCACACTTTACTGTTGGTATGATGTTCTTTTTCTGAAATGCGGTGTTGCTTTTACGCCACACCTAATGGGACACACACCTTCCAAAAAGTTCAACTTTTCTCTCGTCAGTCCACAGAGTATTTTCCCAAAAGTCTTGGGGATTATTAAGATGTTTTCTGGCAAAACTGAAATGAGCCTTCACTGTATATTCTTTTTTTTCAGCACTGGTTTTTGTCTTGGAACTCTGCCATGCAAACTGTTTTTGCGCAGTCTCTTTCTTATGGTGGAGTCATGAACACTCGCCTTAACTGAGGCAAGTGAGCCTTGCAGTTCTTTGAATGTTGTGCGGTCTTTTGTGACCTCTTGGATGAGTTGTCGCTGTCCTCTTGGGATAAGAGCCGGCCGGCCATTCCTGGGAAGGTTCTCAACTGTTCCATGTTTTTTGCCATTTGTAGATAACTTTTTTTTTTTTACACAGGGCTATGTAAACTTTCACCCAGTAATACCGTATGTGATACAGATAAGAAGTAAGATTGGTTTATTCAAGAACATAGCCAAGACCTGCTTTCTTTATAGGGACTTCACAGGATTGAGAGCAGATGCAATAGCAGGTTTTTATTCAACAGTTCACAAACATCTAATGCAAGATGTGTGAACAGTTGTTTTTATCACTGCGATTAAGGAGCACAGAGTGATCAGGGGATTTTGTTTTTTTGCGAGTCTTATGGTGTCCACCAATTTATTAACAGAAATTCCCTTAGCACACAGCCAGGGTTGAGGTGGTTTAAATTAGGCCATTTCACTCCTGGTGCTTAACAAGTGCATCTCTTCATGGCCACACTTTTTCCCATCTGCTAATTACTCCTTCCCACATGATACTGTATCATGCCACAAAAAGAATGCCACATGTATCAAGAAACCAGGCGACAGGACTTTGAAAACCGATCCACGATGACCAGGATGCATGTGTTGCCCTTGCCAGAGCAGGGAAGGTCTATGACAGGGAAAGTCTACCCCTAGGTGTGACCAAGAACGCCGGGGATTTGGTAGGGGTAGCAGTATTCCAGAGGGTAGGTGCCTGGGTGTTTTGGTTGTGGCACATTCCTGGCATCTTCTCACGTACCTTCTGACATGTTCGGCCATGTTTGGCCACCAGAAACGTTCTTCGAGCTGTGAGAGGGTTTGATTGGCCCCGGGGTTCCCAGCGACGAGTGCGTTTGGTGAATAAGTGGATCACGTTGAGTTCACTTAACAAGGAACGCTGAATTTTAGTATAACAGGAAGGGAGTTTAAG
Organism: Clarias gariepinus; assembly: GCF_024256425.1. Taxonomy (NCBI): domain Eukaryota; kingdom Metazoa; phylum Chordata; class Actinopteri; order Siluriformes; family Clariidae; genus Clarias; species Clarias gariepinus. The sequence goes on along the minus strand of NC_071104.1, from coordinate 30,702,117 downwards.
TTTTGGAGTTTAAGATATGGGGTTTACGTTATGGAGTCCACTTTTGTTACAGTATTAGAGTTTCAGGTACAAAGCTGTTTATTGAAATTTTAGTCCTGAACTATTAAGTAACTTTGGTCACACATCATTAGAGAACGGATCTCGGCATCAGATGGAACCATCACACTTCCCAAGCAAACCACATGAGATTTCCAACCAGAAGCGGGCACTAGGATGAGTCAGACGGGTCTGGAGAGCAGAGAAGGTCTGGTCACTGGCAGCTCAGAAGCGCCATGTGTAACTCGACAAAAAGAGAGAGAAAACAGTTAGATATGGTCGCAGTCACGTAATGTATAAGGTAAACGTATATCCAGTAATCTTCCTAGTCAAACTGCGTTCAATAAATCACCTTTGGGATGTGGTAGAACAGAAGATTTAACAGACGAAAATGAGGGACATTTGTAGGAAATTGCATGAATTGCACAATGCAGTCATGTCAATATAAAGTATAAACACAAAGAAATATTTCCAAAGGCCTGTGGAATCTCTTCCATACATAATTAAGGATATTTTTTTTAGAGCAAAGGAAAGCACTACCCAGTATTTGGATAGTGTTTCTAATAAAGTGCTCTATCAGATATAGCAGGATGCTTTGTGGATTTAAGACTAAATTGGGTTCAGTAACATTCTGTGGAATTCACTATATGTGTTATAATAACTAAAGCCCTTATTCTATTTTTATCCAGATCCCAGCATAGTGTGTTTAACTTAAGTTGGCGTAGTATGTTAATCATATGTAGACTGGCTGTCTATGGTTAACATGTGGCCTAAATGCCATTTAACTCCAAGACATACTTTAGATTCACCACATAACACAGCATCATTTATTTAGTGCCTCCCTCTGTACTTTTAATCCGAGTTAATACCAGAGTACAAAGTGATGCATTGTTCTTAAAAGTTATTCTGTCAATTGTGGCATCCTAGAGGTTTCTTGTTGCATGGTTCTACAAAATTTTTCAAATAGCTAGCATTGTTGCAGCTTCTTTAATGTTGTCCACATCAGGTTTTTTTTCAGCAGTAGATAGATTTGAACCAGAAAGTGCTGGAGCATAGTGTCAAAATGGACACAGAAGCACTGTAAGGGGGTTCTTACACCAACCTCTCCAAAGTAGGCCAGCTGCGAATAACAGCGATAGGAATCATGCTGATGGAGGACCACACACACAACCACACACACACACACTTCTGAGAGTAGAAGTATGTAGGTCAGGTGGCGTGTCCCTTAATTCTACATTAAATGTGCAGGTGCATGTTGTTAAGAAAAACAGCCAGACACCTGGACAGCTTTATGAGAACTGATAAAATTCATAACCAATAATTTTGTGGGAACTTCTGTGGAATTTGTATATTTGTGTATATGTTTGTTTTATTTTTGTAGGTTTGTGTTTTTGCACATTTTTGAAATGTGAAATAAATTTTGAAATTTATTAAATGTGCTTTTTTTCCCCCCAAATTAAGGCATATATGGTCACTTTACTAACCTTGACTTGCAATGAAAAAAATCCCAAAAAATTTTAACACCCCCCCCCCCCCCCCAAAAAAAAAAAAACCAAAAACAAACAAACAAACAAACAAAAAAGTAAATAGGTTTTGGGAAAAGTCTTCAAAATTTCAATTTACATATATTGCAATGACTATCCCATAAAGGCTTAAGTTTGTAAAATTGACACTATTATAATTGTAGGTAATTATTCAATGTTCATTTAGTTGGTTGATCAGGTTTCCTGTGTATATGTGCTCTAAGGTTTACTGTGCATACAGTAGCTCAGAATATTCTTAATGAAATATTGCTCCTCCAGTGGTTTCTTAATTCACCAGGAAAAGAAAAAAACTCTAGGCACATGGCTTTGCATGAAGGTTAAGAACTTTAAAACTGTTCATGACTATAATCATTAATACCATGTTTTCCTGTTCAAATCTTTAAATACATTTTGGTCCCTAATTCGTGTTCCAGCACAGCCTCTTTTTCTCTTACCTGATGAGTCCTTAAATAAGAGCCGAACAGAGTAGACTGAGAATCAGACAGCTCATCATGCCATCACACAGCTATGTCCCTACACTCGGAAAAGCCACGGAAAACTGAAGTATTTATAACTGCTTGGAATGGCCTTATTCGAACTCGTTTTTATGTGTTTCATTTAAAGCGTTCTTATTACAATCTATTACATTACGTGGCTTGGCCAAGAAAATGTCTGTGCTATACTATATTAGGCCTTGTGAAAAGTATATGACAACCACAATCATTGGCATCACCATCCTTATGCTTGTGCCATTGTTTATTCCTTTGAATGTCACCTTCAAACCTCTAAAGGAGCTCCATACTTGTAGCAGTCCAGATATATTGATGCTTGGTGCTGTTTCATATATACACTACAGTCTAATTTTATGGTCTCTTCTGATTTTTAATTCTTTTGACAATTTTAAATAATACCGAAGGCATCAGAAATGTGCAATAATTGCCTTTGAACAGGTAATATTAAGGTGTGTCTGCTACTTCTGCTCTGTAAACAACTCTAATCTGCTGTTTATTGGGGATTTTGAGTCTGGTAACTCTGAATGAACAGCAGAGGTAAATTTTGGTCTTAATTCCCTGGGATAGTATTCATGAGAGCTAATATTATCATGGTGCTTGATGGGTTTTACAATACTGTTCTTGCAAGAACTATTCCAGAACAGCTGACCTTCATGTCTTAAAATAATTGACTTGTTATTAGTCAGTTACTTAATGCCATATGTATTATTTCAAATCCTGTATTGTTCCAGAATGCAGAAAATAAATCCAAACTTTGTGTCCAAACTTTTGACTGGTACCATAAAGTAAAAATATGATTTTATTAGGTTAGTAATAATAAGCTTGCCCTAAGCAACAATTGTTAATAATAATCTGCCAAGCAAAGGACAGTTGTACTTTCATAAGCGATCCAGCTGGCACTGGGTGTGAAATAATATCTAAATCTACTGAGCCTGACCACATTCCTGAGAAGGGACGCTGCTTTACACCAGTATCCAGTCATAGAGGGACAAATCACTGCCCAGTTCTATTTTAATTACCGTCTTCACTTGGCTAAACCCTATCTAATTGACATTGTTTTTATGAACAGAGTCAGAATTCCAAAAATAATACACCAAAAATATACTATGCTACATTATTATATTTTAAAAAGGCATTTTATGTCTGGGTTTAGGTCTGATCAGTGCTGGCTGTAATTCAAATGAAAGATTTACTGTACATTAATGTGCCGGTTCTAATTGTATTATATTAGGGAAGAACTTTTTATAGCTGCTATAAAACACAGGTAATTACACAAACCGGCTTGTTATTCGGATGTTCCACAGCAACAAATGCAACTATAAATTGTTCAGTGTATTATTTATTACCGTGCTACAGGAGAAATCAAACTTTTTGAGTTGTTTTGTTACCAAGTTTTAAATCATAATATCAACCCTATTCTTGAATACCCCTCGCTCTGGCCATGCCTGATCCATAATGGTGCCCCACTTTTGGTTGTTTTTATCGCATGGAGACCATCCGATACTGCTAAGGATAGCCCCATGTGCTGTGCTTGAAAATACAGTGCTGTGAAAAACAGTGCTGTAAAAAACTATTATCCCTTTTCATTTGTTTTTTTTTGCATATTTATCACATTTTAATAATTCTGATCGTCATTCAAATCTTAATATTACTCAAAGGTAATCCGAGCAAATACAAAATACAGTTTTTAAATGATAATTTCATTTATTAAGGAAAAAAACTGTCCAAAACTACCTGGCCCTATGTAAAAAAGTAATTGCCCCGTCCCATGCGCTAAATTTCACTAATGACACACAAAGGCCTGATTACTGCCAGACCTGTTAAACCAAGTAAACACTTTAATAGATCCTTCCTGACAAAATAAATTATGCATGTGACTACTGAGGACAGTTCCACTTAGAGACTTTGATAGTATTAGAGGCGGCACGGTAGTGTAGTGGTTAGTGATTCCCGTCTCTGTGTGCATGCATGTTCTCCCTGTGTTTGTTGGGTTTCCTCCGGGTACTCCGGTTTTCTCCCACAGTCCAAAAACCTGCAGATTAGGTTAACTGATATGTGAATGAGTGTGTGTACAGTATGTGCGTGTGCTCTGCGATGGATTGGCACCCTGTCCAGGGTGTACCCTGCCTCATGCACTAAGTCTCCTGGGATAGGCTTCAGGCCCCCCGCGATCCTAAATACAGGATAAAGCGGTATAGACGATGAGTGATTAAGTGAGTGATTGAGTGATAGTATTGGGACTGAAATTGCAACAAACAGTTTTGTACTCAAACTCTGTCAGTGAGCAGTTGTTAACCCTGACAGAGTCGACTTCATGGTAACTGAAACCATTTTCTGTTAAACAACTGGACATTGACCGTATAGAATAAATTTATTTATGGTTACACTATCCAGTATCACCCAAATGAGGATGGGTTCCTCTTCCACATGTAGTCTCAGGGAGCTTGATCATTAGGGACAAATTGATAAATTTGTAAATCTTTACATGTACAGATTCACAGAATGTTTAATTCTGGTAAAGCTGGTTTGTGACAATATACTATACCTGCAAACACTATATAACCGAAACTATAACTGTAAAATCTAATTGAGTTGACTTGAATTATTTTCCGAAGTGTTTCGAAGTAAGAAATTAACACTCATTAAAAAGTGTTGCTTTCAGACTCCCCGAGTGTAAACTGTAAGACATTTTTGGGAGCAGGGAAAGATTTTTTCACCATGTATTTTTGTCTTCCTCAAACACACCCAGTACCAGGAATGTGTTTGTGTGAGGTCTGCCTATGCCACGGCTGCATGCTACAGGCCAAACAAGACATGAATGACCTCTCAGGATGAAGCAAACTAAAGGAAGAACTGAAACACTACATTCCGTCTTTTGTCGTTCCAACATGCTTCTCCGGAACGTCAAAACATCCAAGTGATGTCCCTCCCCTGTCTCTTTTTCACTTTTTTCCAGGAGCCTTTAAGGAATTTCAGCTTGTCCTGGCTCTGCCTACAAAGCTCGATTTTTAGGCATCATTGTGTATCTTGTCTTTCTGCCATGAAATGAATTCACAAAGATATGATTTAATAAGATCACCCTAAGGCATTTACTGTACAATCGATGGCATACTTTCATTGTGTCTCCCACTTCATGTAGAGACAGTTACCGCCTCAGGATTGTCAGGATCTAAAATCTCACAATGATCTCAGATGAGCTGTCAGGGGAATGTAAATTAAAGTATTAAGATATGAAAAAAAGTCCAGAAAAAAAGAACGCTGATGCTCTCTTTTAGGGGAATGACCCAAGAGTTGTAATCTAAGTGTAGTAGAAGTTGTTGTGAATCAGTAAGTGTACAGGCTGATGTATGGCGTGACAGAGACACAGGTGGTAAAATCAGCTTTTTAGATGCTCTTTTAGGGTCAGTGTGTAATCACAGATTACTTTACACACCATCTAACCATAGGGTCTCCTCAATTACCTGCCTGTTGGATATGCTTCTTCTCTATGGTGGGAACCTTGTATGTAATTTTACATATGGACTCTTATTGAAAGGTTCTGTTGCAATTGCATCCATTTTTATTCATTCACAATTTTCATTTGGTTGGATTTTATTCACTTGCAATACATTAAAAAAACAACACACCAGACATTTAACCCCATGTCAGTAAATTTTTTTATTCAATTATTAAGTAACTGACTCCAGAGTGTATTGAATATGATCTCTATGCTAAGGTAGCAAATCCCACTCTAGCATTTCCTTGGTCAAATACAGAGTAGAATTGCCTGAGGAAGACGTCACCCAGGATCCAGTAGGGATAACCATTTCTGTATTCCTCATGTGATGTCCGGATGCCACTCATACAGTTGGAGTTAGAATCCTCTTCCTGTTTAATAAAAAAAAAAAAAAAAAAAAACGGACCGGGTCAGTCTGCACTTGTTGTACATATATTTTATTTCTATTAATAATTTTTTAGGCATTTCCACTCTTACCTGAAGCACATATGCAGTACCCGGCAAATGCAGGTGAGCTCCATTCATAACGAATGTCAGTGGTGGGAGGCTGCTCACTGCGTTACAGTCAAACACATACTGGAAGTACAGCAGAGTAAAAACTTTATGTCTACATGAATTTCAAACATCAATCCTACATTTGAGCGTTTACACCAGATTTTGGTATTTTTTTACATTTACTAATATTATATGTCTTATTCATATAACTCAGTGTGTATAAATTCATGCATAAGAAGATGATGATGGAAATGGGCTTACGTTGCCATTGCTATCCTGTTGGGCTCCAAGCATTTGATGTAGTGTGTCTACATACTGTGGTGGGCACAGCAGCAGTGACGTTCCTGTGTCTGTAATAGCCGTACATCCATTTTCACACCATCCTGTCGACTGGTGATTCACCTCAAAACTAACAAACCAGAAATAGCTTTTTGGTCAAACATCCACATTTAATGAACTTTTCAATATTATGGTGTTCAGAACTCTAAGTTGTCAATGCAGATCTAAATTAGGATTCAGCTTGAAGTTCTTTACAGAAGAAATAAAAAGAGCATGATGGAGGAAGCGAAGCATTTCAAAAATAATTTGGAATATGCTCCCATAGTGTTGGGAGAAAAACACTTGTTTTATTGGAAATGGTGTACAATGGGACATAATTTCCATAAGAATTTCCATTTTTATTGGAATGGTTGTCCCGTTGTACAACATTCAGATCAGTTTATCAAAAAGTGCTACACACCTACCCTTCAAAGACCAGTTGCCAGTGGCTGTTTTGTTGCACAGGAACCCAGTTGATCTGACCTTGGTAATGGGCTGGATCAACTCCACCAAACACAACCTCACTTCCTCTCTCAGAGTCCCTGTTTAGCATTTTATTACATGTGTTTTTATACATCTATCCTGGCATATTTTAATAACATCAATATTAAGAAATGACTGGAATAAGCAAGGAAGAAGCAAGAATTTGTATTTATAGTAGTAACGATAAGGCGTTTCATCAATTTCACAAGTTTGTTTTAGAGTTTTCTGCCACACAAGCACATTTCTTACCTGCTTAAGTAAAAAGCAAAGATTGGCTCTTCAATAACACCTTCTTGGATCATGGTGTCCACAATGGTTTGGGAAGAAGAAGGCTTGAAGGCGAGACCCATGAGCCCATCATGCAGAGGCCTCGCAAAATGATTACCAGGCTCTACAGTACTTAAACCGATCTTCTGGTTTGTGACAGTCAGCTGACCCATCTACATCAGGTAAATGTTAGAACAACATAAATATGAAACAAAATGTGTACTGCCTTCAGCACAATTGCTATAAAGTATTTCAAGAAACTCTTTGTTTTCCTTACTACCTTTCACAATTATATACTTGTAAAGCAACTATTTGGCTATTTGACTAATATTGATCTCTGTAATCTCTCTTTTGTTAAATTCACTTTTTACTTATCAAGGTAGTATGCATTGTTAAATCCTGCTGTTAGCATTCAGCAACTTTGTACTGTGAGATATAGCTAAATAGATAATATTTGAGGGATTCCGAATAAATCTGTTAGGTAACCTTAGCTAATGCATTTGATGTTATCTTCTTGGTGGAAGAGACAAATATTTTCGATGAGCAACTAAAATCATTGTATAACTTAGGTTAAACTTTTTGCCATTCTTTCACTTTTACCCTTAAAGTTAAATTCCAATGTACTGTAGCTAAGCTGACCTTGACTTTTTAATGTCAATTTATTTTCAGTAAAAATGACCGATTAAACCAAAACATAGCATACATAGCATGCTCCATGTGTGCTCCTTCTCCCCTCTGCCCTCCAGGGATTTACAAAATTTTATAATCCAACGTTTTTACCAGATTAAGAAAAATCTGTTCTTGGGAAATCAACTGTCGTGCTATTCAGAGCCACGTGGCCAAATCCTTGCATAAATAGCAGAAAATCAAGATAATACCAACAACACAAAGAATATTATGCCCGTAGCAATCGCATCTATTTACTATTCAACTTTTATTGCAGACGTACTGTGACTGTGTCATAGCCAATGAAGCCCTGGACACTGCCGGTTCCGTACTTGATTGAGAATGGCTGTTGATTGCTGGTGAATGTAGAAGACTCATTTGGGTTGAAGAGAGGGTGATTGTCTAAAAAAACAAGATAGATAAAGGCACCGCATGCATATATACAGTGTGTGTATATATAATTCTTTTTTAAAGACCAGGCCATATTTAATTGGATTAGAGCTCAATGACGGCTGATGTTACAAACCTTAATTAAGCCACCAGTGTTTTTAAAGCAACTTACTGTATAGAAGATTTTTACAAGAAAATTCAATGAACAAAGTGTTTATCAGTGTTTATCAGAAGTCAGGCTGTTTTGAGCAATGGGAAAGTTTTCATACTGATAACACGACAAGCTGAAGCTTTTTTCAGGAAGAAATGCCCATACAAAACACATTTATGTTCTGTTCTTTAATTAATAGGAAAATAAATGCTGCGAGTTTGATGTGCTTTATTCTCTGAAAGTTGGTATACCACCTCGGCAATGTGCATATATTGATTGTTCCATAATAAAAATGAAATTGTATTGAGGTTCTGGTGTCTGCGTAGTACTTACTGCAGGCAGCACTGTTGCAGTCGACAGAGTTGACCCACAGGGTGCTGGAGCCGGTGTCAAAGTGCAGGTAGAAGTACTGTGGAGGAGTTCCAATACCAACCTTTCCAAAATAAGCCATCTAGAGAATACAGAGATATGGATTGTTAAGGCTCTGTTTGAAGAATTGATACCTTATAACCTGATATCATGTACAGACACCTATTATGAACATCAAGAGTAAAAAATAAATTAAGTGAATTAGGTCAAAAGCTTGATGGCATAAAGGAACCTGTGATTAACTATTTCATATTTAGGTTTCCATATAAATATGAGTATGAATGGTTTGGCAAATATTAATGTTTATATTAAACTTGTAGGAGTTCCTAAAGGGTTTTTACATAGAATATTTTAAGATTCATTTATTCCATTTGCAATTTTTGCATTCAATTAATCATGTATTATTAAATAATTTATGTGCATTATTACACTTTTGTTATACTAATATTGTCCATTTGAGAGCAGCACCATCAATGGGAAAAAGGCAATATTTCACAATATTAATAAAGAATTAAGACATCTTTCCTGTATAATCATCATATTTCTGTAAAAGGTCGATTTACATCATCTTGGTTGACCAGGCTCTCAGGGTAACCTTGCTGAGAGCTGTACTGTGAGTACTTCAGCATTTCCTTGAGCAGACCCCTTTCCTTCATTATGGTCTTCTTTCTAACAAGAGGAACTCTGCAGACAACATGTTTAAAATAACATCATGAACAGAATCTTTACAAAAGTCTACTCTCTCATTTAAATGTATGAAAATGATGTTGGTTCACATCCTCACAAATCCCCTTTGCCCCCCTTCCCTTACCTGTAGAGTCCCTCAGTAAGAGCCAGACACAGCAGACCGAGTATCAGACACCTCATCATGCCTGCACTGATTTCTTTTTCCACAGACACACACACACAGCAGCCACCTGAATCGAGCATATTTATAAGCCGAACTTATCCAAAAGCACTGACCACATGACCACTTTAGGACTTAAACCCACAAAAACATTACTATAGTAATTGGGCTGTGCAGGATTTCATGTTGTCTTTATCGGTCAGCTGTTTTATCTGAGATTATGTAAACAGATTTTATATAATCGTATGCATGTATATTGTGGAAGCTGATAATGTATGTTAAAGCTAATCTCAAATAGCTTAAAAATTGCAAAGGTCAGTGGGAATTATTATCTTATCTTTATGCTTGATGCCAAGGAATGCTATTTACAGTTACAGTTCTGACTTATCTGACTTATCTATGTCCTTGGTGTTAAAGCAAAACAAACACACAGTCTGATTTCAGAGTCTGATTTATTTTTCTAGGCCCATATTCAGCGTTGAGTGATGCGTGCATGGCAAGGATTTAATAGACAAACTGAACACAACAGTATTTATAAAAAACCTGTAACAAAAGCGCTATACGTACAAATAAATTAAATTGAATTTAAACCTCAGGCATGTTTTACTTTACATGATTTAAGCACGATTTAGAATTTGCATGTGAGTTACTGTACATGCAGTACAGAAACAAAAGCATGGCTCAGTTTTGTGTGATTATGCCTTGAAAGTAAGTGCAGTTTCCTGCAGGTTCTTACATTGCTACAGTCTGCGCCACTGGTATACAGTCCTGTGCCACCACAAGAGCATGCTGAAATACAAAAATGTTTATTTATTCATTTATTCATCTTCTATACCACTTATCCTGTACTGGGTTGCAGGGGCATGGAGCCTTCCTAACTACAACCTGCGATGTAATATGCTTTAAGATGAATACATTACTAGTAGAATAAGGTGACAATGATATTGGAACTGATTTTAAGAAATAAAGCCTATGTATAATATTATTATGCTATTTGTGGCTGAATTTATTGCTTGATTAATTAGCTTGTATTTGTATCTGTTAGTTTGATATATTAAAATAATCTGTTCCATCCATTCATCCAGCTAGGAACCTCTCTAGTCCAACTAGGGACCGTGAAGGCCAATGGTGACCATTGTACAGTATTTACTCTCATTCGTACAACCGTGGTGGAACCTTCGGTCAACACTTACATTCACTCACTCACTCATCTTCTATACCGCTTTATCCTGTATTCAGGGTCGCGGGTACCTAGAGCACATCCCAGGAGGTTTGGGGCACGAAGCAGGGTACACCCTGGACAGGGTGCCCATCCATCGCAGGGCACACACATACACACCCATTCACACACTACGGACAATTTGGGAACGCTAATTAGCCTAATTGGCATGTTTTTGTACTGTGGGAGGAACCTGGAGGTGCAAGGCGACAGTGCCAGCCACTAAGCCACTTTATAGATTAATGAAGGTGGAAGTCATATTGAAGGAAAATTTGATGTAAAATACAAACGGGTGTGTTGTATAATCTAAACCAGCAGCCAATAACATTATCTTAAGCATATCTTAGAGAATGCAAAAGTTTGCCTGTGTAAATAATGAGAAACCTTGGTCAACTTTGAACTATATTTGTGTTTTAAAGACATTTAAGTGCAGAATATCTCAGTATATATATATATATATATATATATATATATATATATATATATATATATATAAAGTAAATTAGCAAAGTCAAATTAAAACATTAAAACAAAGCATCCAGAAACATTGAAAAGAAAAAAAGGAAAGTCAAAGAAGGCGTACAGTAGGATGACATCTGGAAGAGTTATGATGAAGACGTCAAGAAGAATTTACAAGGATTGGCAAGCAATCTGACATGGACTTAGAACAGACAAGTCATGTACTATAATTTCGAATAAGAGGACACAAAAGCTGTTCCGATGATACGAGGCAGATTGGAGACTTTTGTAGACAATTATAGTGTGAAGGCTGGGTCTACAGGTTATTAGGGAATAATTATATCACACTGGGAAAGGAAAACATACCTTTCTTTGTATTCATAAGGTCCTGAGGGTGTATAATGATCTGATAACCTGAAAAATTGTGCTGAAAATTTGGCTCCATCAATGCAATATTATTGCGAAACTTTAGAAGACTTCATCCAGAAGTTTATTCCTTTTTTTTGGTTTTCAGCATGGTAAGACAAAACATCAAAAGAATAATCCTGTGAAAATAACTTCAAGAGATTTCAGGTCCGGGCTTTGTTTTAACATCTGCATTCGGTGACTTAATACCCGTGGCAAATTATTGCTTAAAACCTTCATTTAAAATAAGATCGCAAACAGCTGTGCAGTCTTTCTTCTGACAAATGAAATGTAAATTCCATACTTTATGTTGTTTCTACAACAGAAAGTCTGCTTAATTTCTTTGAATAACATTGACCATTAAGCAATATCGGTCATGAAGTGAATTCCAAAACCTCTTTTGTGATTACATTATGCTGAGCATTTTGTACTGTTGCAAAATTGTAAATACGTAAAATGCTTAAAGTTGATCAAAAGTTGATCATTTCCTTTGATAATGTGGCCTGAGAAACCTTCTATATGTTGACTTTTTTTCTTTACAACATACAGTACAGTGGGTATGGAAAGTATTCAGACCACCTTAAATTTTTCACTCCTTGTCATATTGGAGCCATTTGCTAAAATGCTGTATAGTTCACCAACTAAAATGTTTTGCGTGGGGCATGCATACATCTCAGTCAGAAGGAAGCTGTGTGTGTGTGTTAATGAATCTGTGTAGCTGTGAAATCTGATGTTGGGAGTGTCTGAATGACAGGTGGTGAAAGCAGCTGGTTAGATGCTTTTCTGATCACTGTCTCACACACACATAAACACACACACACACACACACGCACACACACACGTTCTCATGCTGACTACAGGGTTAACAGAAAACCAGGGTTATTACCACTCTGTCTGCTTGACTGCATCCATTACCCCCTCATCACCCAAGTTGAACTTGCGATAAAGGAGGCTATTTTGATAGTCCCTTTCACGTGTCTGCACAAACATGACTTTCTGAGACAGACGTGTGGGGGAGGTTTTGACTTTTGACGTTCACTCTTGTTTCTAACTTTGTCTGAGGTTTCATGAATATGCAGACAGCAGTGGTGTGTATACATAGCTTAAACAACTTGGGTGATGAATACCAATCAGTAAACTGTGGGAAAGAAGACTGAAGGCTGAATTCCTAATTCCAGTCTTTCACTTCTTTCTGCTGTTAACCCCTTAAAGTATCAGAGCTGATCACAGATCCAGATCTAGATTCTCACATTTATGCTTTAAGATGAGGAAATTACTAGTAGGATGAGGTGGCACTGGATGCGTGATATTGAAACTGATTTTGAGTAATAAAGCCCATGTATATTATTATTATGCGATTTGTGGCCTGATAATATGTGCATTTTATATATTGTGTATTGCTGAGATTATAACTTTACTTGAATGCATGTGCGGAGTTATAACGCATATACTGTAGATTATATACATATTTCATAATATTTTGGTTTCAAAGAGCCAAACTTTCTTGTATTTTCTCCAGAAAATTTTATTTTTCTTTCTTACATTTTTAGCAAGTTTCTGACTGATTTTTATTTTTTATAAGCATAAAAAAAAAAGAAATAACATCTAGCATAAGGGATAAACCAGTGAGAAACGGGTACAGATGATGACAGATGATCAGATTGTATCCTTGTGATGTAGAACTCTGAGAAGCTGTAACAGATGGGAGGGGAAATGAGGTTGCTGCGGTGGCTGTTACATAAACACATCTTTAGGCACTTTGTAGTCTGTCACAGTAAAACATTTGCTCCAATTCAATTTCATTTCATTTCATTTATGTAAACTACTGAAAATTAGGGGTGGCTCAAGACTTTTACACAGTACTGAACACAAAGTAAATAAACACCAGAGTTTTATGATATAGGACAGCACGGTGACATAGTGGTTAGCACTGTGACCCTGCACCTCCAGGGCCTGGGTTCGATTCTTGCCTCAGGTCTGTGTGCATGGAGTGTGCATGTTCTCTCCATGCTTGTTGGGTTTCCTCTGGGTATTCCAGTTTTCTCCCACAATCCAAAAACATGCAGATTAAGCTAATTGGCGTTCTCAAATTGCCCATAGTGTGTGTGTGTGTGTGTGTGCCTTGCGATGGATTGGCACCCCATCCAGAGTGTACCCTAAATCCCTGTATACAGGATAAAGCTGTATAGACGAGTGAGTACAGTGAGTGAGTGAGTTTTATGATAAAATGTATGCACCAAAATATGTTACGCAAGTAAAGTTTAGGAGTAAATGATGAATACATTATTAGTACTTTTTTGACTTTCTTTTATTGGCTTTAGGAGAATTAAGAGGGTTGTTCTCAGCAGATGTTTAAACAGCATGAAATGTCTTTTAGAATGCTCTGGTCAGCCAGCACATGATTGCTAAATTTAACCATAATTCTGTTAACAGTAGAAAAGGAATCTTTCAAGATTTAGCTATTTGACTGGGACAGTCCACACTTGGAGTGACAAGCAATAAGACATTTCTTTGTAATTTTCACTCCAAGGCATGCTTAATGATAAGTTTATGCCAATAAATTTGGAAAAGAAGAAAAGAAATAAGAAATAATAATAATCTTGGGCAAAAATGCATTTTGGTGCATCTGTATGATTATAAAGCTGTGGGTGTCTATTTACTTCTTGCATGTCTATTTAAACAGTCAGAAGACTATTGGCCAAAGGTCTCTGGCCACAAGATGGAGGTGTTGTTGTAATAAAAATGAATCAATGGCTGAAAAAGTAACCAGGCCATTGGCTGTATCAGGTTGATGAAAAGTTAGTTCATGTTGGGGAAAACATCTCACCTTTTAATTTTCAGATAAAATCTTCTTAAGTAAAGATCGTGTCTTCTTGATAAGCAACACTTTTATCTTGCTAGTTGATTGCACCACCATTCCAAGACATTAAAAACCTATTGAAAAGAGTGTATCTAATGAAAATGAGGTGTTGGAGTCAAATCATCATTTGCTTTAAATTTGCCTTTAATTGCTTTACACTCCCAGGGCATGCTTGTGAACAGGGTTTAGATAAGTACATTGGAAAGTTACAATTGATTTAATACTAGAAGTACTCAGTTCAATTACAATACACAAAGAACTACTTATACGCAATGTATTAAGAATAGATCCCGAAAAATCATATGGAAAACCACTCATCATTCTATACTTTTACCAAAGTTTTACCAAAGTAGTCTTACCCTTATCCTCTCTGTTTTATTATTATTTTTTTTTTCAGTTTCTAGATGAGAAATTAATGACTTTCTTTCCATTGAATAATCAGGGATTAGGGTGATTGGCCTAGAAAATTGAAAGTCCAAACTACTGAAGCTGCTTAAGCATTATTATTAGTACTACAGACTCTTCTAGCACGATTCAAATCAGCTAATAATTGTAAAAGGTTAAGTTTTATGTCATAAAAAAGTGCATCATTTTCTCAATATGTTGTCTAAATGTTAAAACAAATTTAAGAAAAAAAAACACAAGTGTAGTCTGAGCATACTCAGGAGTATTCATTTTTTAACACTCAGACATGTGTAAAATCAGTGGAGTGGAGAAAGTGGACAAAAATTTATTGTTGAATGCTGAATGCAGTAATGTTATTAAATGATCCTTAACATTATTAAAAGATCCTTAATGATAGTAGCAATAGTAAATAATCTACGTAAATAATATCATAGAATAAATACAAATACATCTAATTTTACTTTTTGAATATACTGTACGAACAAGTTCTGTTATGAAAACTTGTTCCTAAGTCTAATTTATAAGTCTAACAAACATTTTCTGGGTACTAGGATACTAACACAATTAGCTCTACAGTGGAAACTTGGATTGTAATTAACTCGATCTGCGAGCATTTTGCAGAATTTTGTAATAAATTTTACCTAAATAATCGAGGTCTTGATATACGAGTAGTATGCATGCGCTTTATCTGCCGAGCCTCACATGATCACAACTGATTGTTGGATTAGATTATGGTAAATCGTCTCGCATGCACAGTCTCAGTGCATGTGCGTCACTTGTATAGTCTTACTTTACAGCTTCACACACACACACACACGTGCACGCACAAACACACACACTAACAGAAACAGTGCTTCGTCGGGGTTATTTTCATATTTAAAGTGCAGGTTAATTTGTTTTATTTTTACTTTATATTTTGTATTACTTATTTTTATATGGATGTTTTTGGGTTGTGAAATGAATCCTCAGGAGTTTCTATTATTTCTTATGGGGAAATACGCTTTAATATATGAGTGTTTTGATATTCAAGCACGATTTCAGCCAAATTAAGCTTGCAATCCAAGATTTAATTGTCCACAGTATAAGACTAACATGTTCTATGATATTGCCAATGGTTGAATGATTCATGTTAAAACAAGCTATTTCATCTTGCTCCTTTTTTAGTTTCATTATTTGCCGCTTTTTAGCAGTAGCAGCTTTATTGACTCTGCTTTTATGCTTGCTTCTGAACATCCTGGAATGCGCAGTGTACACATGTGACAATGGATGCCTGACATGTGATCTAATTTCTGCAATTGAACAACTTCCACAATATAAACTCTTGTTCATATCTTTGAAAGTTTGTAACTCGAATGTTTGTAAGTAGGGGATTACTAAAACACCATTGATCAAAAACCATATGTTTACAGTGTGCATACTTTAAAGTGAATAACTGAATAGGACAATAGTTTAAGCTTAAGACAATACATTACAATATACTTTTAAAATAAAACACATTATTTTTATTAATAATAAAAGATCATATTTTTCGTTTCGTGACACAGCCTAGTACCAGGGTCTGTCCTATGCTTTTCCCCTGCTGTGGGATGATAATTGTGTGTGCAGGTCTCTGCAGGAGGGGCAGAAATATCTAATCCTCTGAAGAGTTCACACGCTTTGGGCTCTGCCCCCCTTCTAAGGCCCATGCTGCACCCACCTCAGTGCTAACGAGACACGGCAGCTTCTCACAGGACCGCTCTGAACAAAGAGGCCCATGTTTCAATAACAAAACATGTATAAACATTTATAAGAAGAATTTAATCAGCCTTTATTGTTCTCTTTCATTTTTCCACTATGGTGAAATGTCTTTGAATCCTGACCAATAATTAATTTTTACTTTCAAAAGAATGATGTACAATCTGTTTTCTGTAAGGATTTCTATTATGATTTGAGCATGATTTTAAGCAGACGTCCAGTAGAATCCAGTGGGAGCATGGGGAAACATGTTTCAGGCATGGCGAAGTGTTTGCTTTAAGCGTGCCTCTCGTGTAGTTCTCTGTTTTCTCTGTAGCAGACAGCTTACTGAGACACTCACTCACTTACTTTCCCAGGAGGTGAGACGGAGGCGTGATGTCACATGTCCTACAGTATACACAAACCATGCTATTACTGCCACACAAAGTACACAGCTGCCCATCTGTAATCACGCTCATTAGTTTTTCCGTTGGCGTTCACCTAATATGCCCTTGCAGTTATCAGATAGTGGGTTTTATAGACGTCAGAAATGCATATCATTAAAGCTGCCAGCTTTGAGTTGACCATTCGTGGTGACCTTTTGGAGGTGACAGCTTCCCTTGGGAGCTCTGAATGGAGGTGTGGTGTGTGGTCATGTAAGTGCTATTTCCTGTTATAGACAGAAGGGTGGAGTTAAGTGGATTTTATTGAAGTTAGGGCCAGCAGGCTGTTTTGTTCTTGAGGTGTTTCCTCTAGTAGATTCATTTGCTGTTTGTGTTTGTATGTACTGTATAGTGTGTGTGTGTGTGTGTGTGTGTGTGTGTGTGTCTATGTGCTTGTGTGCACATGTGTATATGTGTATAGCATGCTCTGGGTTTGTGACATCCTAGCTTTTCTGTGTGTGTGTGTGTGTGTACCCTGGGTTTGTGACATCCTTGCTTTCTTCTCTCTCTCTCTCTCTCTCTCTCTCTCTCTCTCTCTCTCAGCACTACACGGAAACTGTGTGTTCTGAGTGTTACTATTTATACATCTGGGCTTGATCCCTCGATATAAACCCTGTTGCACAATAACACATTTTCGCTGTACCTGTATGTGACAATAACATTTCTAAAGGATTTTAAAAAATATTTATTATTAAATTTTAATATGATCGTTCCAATTTGTTACAACTTTATTACACTAATTTAAGACATTTGTACATGACATGTATGTTAACTGCTCAGACAAAAAGATTATGTCAGTATACATACTTATTGCTAAATCAGAATTGTGGTTCATTACTTATTAAGTATTCCAAGATTGTTACAAAATCTGCTATAGTTAGCTATAACCGATAGCTTTGATTAAACTGAATATTAATAATACATTCCTGCAGTTGATTAATTTCCACCAGTGTATTATTCCATGCATACTAAAACTTTTATTTACTGATCAATAACATGTCACACATTTTAATACTATAGCATATTGTTACATTTATACTGAAGTTAATTACTGTTATCACTTACATATGTGTATGCTGTAACTAACTGTCCAGCTGTGTGGCCAGAAGGAAACCACATGTAAGTGAGGATAGTCAGGAAGGAAAATAATTTAGATTGCTCTCCTGTCATCAAGACAAAATCTCAGGCAAAAATAAACTCGCGTGGAGAGAAATGTCATGACGTTTGATCTAATTATTATTAGGCTTAGTTCATATGGAATACAATGCTCTTTAAAGTCAGATCATTGACTGTTACAATAAAAACAAAAACCTTTCAAACTATAATGTAAGTCTAAAAAAGTGGAGCTACTGTCAGTGCTGTGCTGTCATCAAATATTAATCACACTGTATGATCTGTATGATTAGGGAATTCAACACTGATGTGGTTTGACAGTAATCAGTTTAATTCGTTTTATTACATTTATTTGTACTTTGCATTTTGTTAACCAGCTAAAAATAATTGGATTCATTTGTCTATTAAAAATAGCATGCAACATCAATGGAGTGCAGTAAACACCAATATGAATAAAAACATATCATGTGTCTGATACAGTGTATATCAGTTGGCCTTTAGTTAATATGTCCTAACACCGGTCCTGAAAAAGCGGCTGGCCATGTCCAGAATGTGGTAATCTAACCCTGTGGAGTTGTGTAAGCATCCCTGGAGGCATCAGCATGGTGAGAGTGGTTTCTCTGGCAGCAGCTGTGGTTACGTTTGTGGTTAAGAGGAGGGAACTGGTGTTGAAAGCCTTGTGAAAGTCTGATGGACAAAACAACAACAAAAAAAACAGGCTGAATCACACATGTACTCCAGTGTATTTTCCCTATATAGCTCTTGATAAAGTGGAACTATGGCTCCTATTCTTTATATAAAGAAGCCCATGTTTTGTTTTTTGTTTTTTCCTTTTTAACGCTTTGAACTACAAAGCTGGCCAGAAGACTCAAAAGTGATTTTTCCCAGGATATACTTTTAAATGAATTCTTTTAGCATCTGTAATTGTTTCATGCCAGCATACAGTATTAGGATCTCTGGAACATTAGGCATATGATGGAAATACTTCCTGGATACACTGGCACATGGACATGTAGGGAACATGTGAAATTCTGCACAAACTGTAACCAAAGCTCAGAATTGAACAGGACACCCATGACCTCTTTTTACTACTGCACTAATATATCAGAAAACTGCAATGACAGATCAGATCGCAGAACTAATGCTTATTTCTCTGCCTTTCATTCTTAGGTTTAAGTTTTACTGCCTCGGACTGGCTGGTATTTTATAATCCGAAGCCGAAGGCATGGTGATTCCTATCTGTGACCACCAATTACTGTAATTACTGTACCAATTTAATAGTAGATTATTCATGAATTACATCACAAGTCCCGGTTTGACTTGAACAAGAGGTGTTTAAGTTAAACTGGGACTTGTTATAAAATATGTCCTAAACGAAGACATAAAGCTGATTGACATTTACAGATGTTTTAAGGAAGGCTGTATATCTGTGAATGACTTGTTCCTATGAGCATTCAGCAAGTGGAATGGCTAATCCTTGAAAATAAACAGATAATTTGCAGAAGAGACGCATCTGTCTATGGGAACTGTACACCACAAAAGTTCACTAATGCCACTTGCACATTACAGAAACTCAGCTGGGAGTTCTTGCCACAACCCCCTTATAGTCCTGACCTAGCTCAAAGCCATTTCCACATGTCTTAGCCATTTAAGGAGCTCCTGGGAGGCTAGGGTTTCAGATGTGAAGCATGCAGTTCCATCAAAACTTTCTACAAAGCACTAGTGAAATGCTGGGATGAGTGCATTTGTGTAGTAGGGGATGTTATGGTGTAAAATATTACCTACATATATTTTTTATAAATAATGAAGTTCAATCCATCATTATAGCTTTTGTTTCTTGACCTGAACAGTGGGACGTGAACTCATTTGCTTTTCATATGAACAGCTTGTAAATCACTGAGGCCTCCTGGTCGTGTAATATTCCAGCCAGTGGGATACACACCGTCTGGAACTAGTGCTTTGAAACCCTCTGTCAATAATCAACGTAGAAGTTAAGGATCTGGGTCTAGACCGGAGCTTTTAGACAAGCACTGGTTAAACTTTGACCCTTGAAAAATGCCATGGAAGGAATTACAATGTCTGCTGCATGTATAATATGGACTACCCACTTTGTTTTTTCGAGGGGAATCACACTGAAAAGTGTGTCAGTGTGTGTGTGTGTGTGTGTGTGTTTCCTTTCCACTGCTAACAATGAAACTCAGGAAATATGTCAGGACAAAGCCCAGACAACCAGGCTCTTGTTCACACTGTGCTGTCGTGGGGAGAGAGTGAGATTATGGCACTGTGCTCATAAGAAGTCTTCTGTTTGGATCCGACTGACACCCAGGGCTGCTTCAGATCGAGGTGTGTGCGTCTGACCGGAGCATTTGGAACGTGTAGTGCGATGTCCCTTTGGATGGTGAGTCGGAGCTACCGCTTTCAGCCACTTAAACAACAAAGCTTGCTATGTCCGGTAATTACTGTACACATGTAGTAGATCAGGAATAGTTATTTAATATACAGTAGTTCTCATTTGCTTGACCATGCTTGCTTAAAGTGAAACTTACTTTCTTTGCTGTAGCATATAATGTAGACAAACATGAAGCATCATTGCTCCCTTTTGGTATGAAGGGCTTTTTTACTCCAAAACACAGGAACAGATGGAGTCATTTACGAAATGACATCCTGATGATGATATACTGGCACACAAGGTGTAATCTGTAAGAGGTTCCTCCCCCGAGGCAGTGTTTTTAGCTCTACACAGAGATTTTCTTCTATGTGACAAAAGACAAAAGTGTTGTCAAATTGCTCCAAGCCTCGACTTGTTGATGAGGCGATCTGTGGAATGCCTTTTCAATGAAGCGCATGAAGGCTGGTGGCAGATTGTTTGTGTACGAAACCGACCAATCGAAATCAGACACTGGGAAGGGGAAAAAAAATAATCTCTGGAACTTCTTCTGGGAAAGTAGAAAGTCTGAAGAGCTTTGTGTGCATCGTGGCTGATGTTAGGATTGGCTCTCTAGGGAGCATTCGGTTTCCAGGAATCCTAAATTGCATTCTGTTTCATTGTGAAAGGAAGGTTTTTTTTTTTGTGACTAGCTAAGTACATTTACCTTTCTGCTTTTAAATTCTTACATAAATGCATCTGTTTGTTGTTCAAGGTTCTTCGGATTTTGTTTGTGACACAAATAAGCTCAACTAACATTTTTTTAAACATAAATATACAGCAAATTGAATCAGTGACTCTTTTGAGCAAAAAGAATAGATTTTTAATTTTTCTTCTTCCATACACATATAATATATATATATATATATATATATATATATATATATATATAGAGAGAGAGAGAGATTGATATAAAAGAATATATTTTTATTATACAGTATATATATATAATGTAGGTGCAAACCTATATACTGTATAAGTTCTGATGTTCCAATCTCCAATGCTCCAATCAATTTTCCCAATAATGCGAATGAATTTGACCAAAATACGTGCAGTCCAGTATAATAGATAAGAGAGAGAAAGAGATCATTAGATCTCTGTAGACATTCTTCATACTTCATTTTTTGCCAAGTCAGCTTGAAAGGAAGCAGCTAATAAATTTGCATGACTTAATTAGAGTTATACTGCAGTAAAATGCCAAAAGCAGCAGCTGGTCACTTTTCAACTTTGGTACAGTGAATTTATTTTTATAGCCATTATTGACAGAATGCTCAAATATGATTGTTGCTGATGTTGTATTAGCTGTAAAACTCTCCCGGCTTACAACAGTCAAAAGGAAATGAATCAATCTATAATAATAATACAAAAAATTCTCAAAGGTTAAAATAACAGACCAAAACAAAAGAAAATGTCCAGGTGCTGAAAGGGTGATAGGTTTGAAAATGCTTTAGCTGACTATGGCTAAGTTGTTTTGAGTTTTTTTGGTGCTTTTGTCTTGGGAATGTTCTGAATTTTTGTTTTTAGTGTCTATAGGTCATCCAAAATGGTCCATTAGTGTTTTGAAGTCATCTTTATGCACAGTTCCAGGTATAGGGGCCTGCAAGTGAAGCATGGCTGCACAATTAAAACATGTTTACACAGCCGCATTAGGCTCGAGGTTCTGTCATTAGCACAGGGCTTTGTGGGAGCGGATTGGGGATCGAAATAACACTCACTTGTACATGGTCACTGAACGCCATTGCGAAGCAACTGGCCGAAACAATGACCTCTGAAATAGCTTCTGGATGGGAGATGAAAAGGACCTTGTCAGTTTCCTTGATGGTCATGGCTTTCCTGCTTGTCTGAAAGATGTGACAAAAGTCAAATGAATTCACAATGCTTGTTAGAAATTGTAGACCAAATGTGCAGCATTGAACATCAGACTGTATCCCTTCCCATAAATTCTATATCTATATAAGTTGCATGCATTTAACCTATGATCTGTAATTACAAATTCATTTCGAGGGGAAGAACAAGAAAAGTTTTCACCCTGACACTGGTGATCCCAAAAGGCTTAATTTTCTGTGATCCAAAAAATAATGATCAATGATGATGTTTTTTCATTCTCTTTTTAGTATAAGCATACTTCTAGACAGTGCATGTAGACAGTGCATTAAGTACAATTAGAGACCCAAATATGGACTATGTATTGTCTCTTCACATAGCCAGGCTGTCTAGTTAAAGATAAAGGCTTTTGTGTGGATCATTGCTCTTTTCTTTTTAAGACTGTAATGTAATATTATTAACTTTCACGGTAAATATCTCCTCTGGCAAATACACACACACACACACACACACACACACACACACACACACACACACAGAGATCGGTAATACTAGAAAAATATGATCCATGTGTGGGAATTAAATACCATACTGTACCTCATGCTATAGTTAAAATCTTGAGTT
Source organism: Clarias gariepinus (assembly GCF_024256425.1). NCBI lineage: Eukaryota > Metazoa > Chordata > Actinopteri > Siluriformes > Clariidae > Clarias > Clarias gariepinus. The sequence goes on along the minus strand of NC_071104.1, from coordinate 30,679,074 downwards.
TATTGATTAAACGTATTTAGTCTGACGTACTATTATAGAATTAAAAAAATATATATTATATTATTATATAATTATATAGTTATAAAGTATAGTTTATAGTATAGTTGTTTATGCTATTCTATCCAGATTAGTGATTATTCTACAATCATGTACTGTATATATATACAGTGTATATGAACTTTTTTACATGTAGGACAGGTTATATATATATATATATATATATATTCACCACATAAGGACTACGTTGATATTGTGTGATATCATTAAGTAGGTATGTGATAAAGAATTTACAATTGTATGATAATATATTCTCATATCTGGTGTAGGTGTGTAACTTCCATGGAATCGTGTGAAACATAAAGTTTTTTTTATAAGTACTTGGCACGTATGCTTTTTACGTTTGATTCGAACCTAGGCAACCTCCGTGCTTCAAGCACTCCACTGGTTCCCACTGCAAACACCCACCGGCTCACATAACAATGGAAGCTCCTTAATGGCTTTTCATCGCTCAGGCCTTTCTCCTGAGAGGAGAGAGCTGAGAGGATTGAGGACTGAGAGTGTTTATTAAAAGGTGAAGCGGTGGGAGTTGAGCAGTGCAGGAACTATGAGGTGGGCTTTTCAATGCTCCGCTGCTCTGACATTGTTAAACAACATGGTTCGGAAATATCAGGATTGAATATCCAGTGAAGTGTACAACTATGGTATAGTTACTTTGGTTCCTGCATTCCAGACTAAACTAATGATAAGGTCTTTGTTACCTGTGAAGCCTGACTCAGAAACTTATACGGTCAAGTTCCTGCTATCCGTGTTATTAGTCTCTATTGAGTGTTGGCTTTAAAGGGGTTCAGTTCAGGTAGGAAGAGGAAGGATGGGGCCTGAGAGCCATCACTGTGTTCTGGGAAGACTCTCAAACCTGGGTAAGGGGAGGTGGATTCCAGTGTTTTCATCTCTTCTAGTCTTTGTAGATGGTCCTGAAAGGCTGCAGAATTGTCCAATTTGGGACAAAAGAAGGCCAATTAAAGTTTCATTCAGTGGTCGGTGCAGTCTAGGCTACTTGGGATAATCCCTCTTCTCTTCCTGTCGCTCTTCTTCACATTCCGTTTCCTCCGTCTCATTAATTGAAATAAGCTACCAAACTGGCCTTTTCAGGACTAAGCCACGATATTCTACCACTTCTACAGTATAACCATAAAGAAGAGGATCTTATGACATTTTTATTGCATGGAAGATTAACTTGGGCTTTATTGTTATTTCCCTTTTATTGTAAAATCATTATTTATCTGTCTTTATGTGTGATGCAATGTAATTTTATTGGTATAAATCAAAGGGTCCTTCTATAACGTAGCCTGCATTGTGTACACATTTATTGACATTTGATTTGACTCCAGGGATCGATACTATAAAGAGGAAAGGCTAAATCTTTCCATTTAAGCATTTATTTCTAATTAAGTGTATAACTTGCTGTTCACATGAAAGACTGTCTTCTTCCTAACCATTTGGAATTAGATTTCTGTCAAACAAGAATAAAGAATCAAACAAATATAAATACATTTATAAGGGGTAATATATATATATATATATATATATATATATATATATAAATATATATATATATATATATATATATAGTGTATATAATATATATATATATTGTATACACTGGCCAGCTGCTGTTGGGGGTGGGGGGGGATAATATTAGATTATATAGATCAGTTATATAACAATATTAGATAATAATAATAATAATAATAATAATAATAATAATAGTAAATAGGTGGAATGATGGCATAGTGATTAATGTTGTCTCACACCTCTATTGTTAAGGGTTCAAGTCCTGTCTTTCTGGGTTCAGTCTGTGTGTGAAGTTTGCAGTTTCTCCCCATGCTTGATGGTTATCCTGCAGTTACTCTAGTTTCTGGATTAGGCTAATTGTTATTTCCAAATGGCCCGTAGTGTGAAAGTGAGTGTATGTGTCCCTCGTGCCCCATGTCCCATGGGATAGGCTCCTCCCCCAACCCTATACAGGATAAGTGGTCCCGAGAATAAGTAAGTGACTAAGTAGTAGTAAATAGTGCATGTAATATAAATAGTAGTATAATATAGTTAATTAAATTGTATTAGTTTATTTTTATTGTACCGTGCAATATAACAGGATTCACTTTGTAACTCTTCTTCATCAATGTCATATATAGTTAAAAAAAATGAAAGTATCTTATAGGCAAAAATATAAAAAACATCAAATAAAAATGCATATTTGTCAAATGTTTCTGGTGCAATTGACTCAGTTTGTGCAATTGTTCAATAATAATAGCATATCATTCATGTAATGTCTAGAACATCCACTTGTCTATATTTTGAACATTTCATCTGTGAGATGCTGACACAGGCAGCTTGGTGGCTTAGTGGTTAGCACTGTCGCCTTGCACCTCCAGGACCTGTGTTTGAATCCTGCGTTGGGTCTGTGTGCATGGATTTTGCATGTTTTAGGTGAGTTTCCTCCCACACGCCGAAGACAGATTAGATTAATTGGCACTCCCAAATTGCCAGTAGTGTGTGAATGTTTACCGGATGTCCTACCAAAGTCGTACAAGATGGGAATAAATACAATGGTCATCATTGGCCTCCATGGTCCCTAGTTGGACTACAGAGGTTCATAAATTATTATTATTTTTTTTTTGCATTTAATGTTATTTTTTGGTTTGGAATTATTTTTGTTAAAACTTTTTTTTGACACAAATCTAATTCCACACTGACTGCTCCTTTTGGACTGCTCAAAAAAACGAGATTTATCCTCAGCTGTTAACAGACCTCAGACCTGAAATATAGCTGCTATCTCGAGCCCCTTTGGGTGTTTTTAATCAGCTCAAGTGTGCACATTTATAATGCAAGCACACCACATGATGTCATCGAGAACGTGCGCTTGTATTGACAGTTGAATTATGGCAGAAAATGAGATCTCCACGGGCTCTTTTTTCCCCTCTTGTTAAAATTCAAACCTCTGGACAGAAAATGTCCATAGAATTGCTTGCACGTACGGCCTTGTCATTTATGTTTATAGAAAGGTTTATTGTTTAATGTTTAGCAGAGGATTGGTTTGTGGCATATACAGTACATGTAAGCCACATACAGTAGATACAAGAAAGAAATGTAGCACAGACACACATCTCATTTGCCAGACTGCAGTGCTGACATAGCTCAATCCTGTTCCTTTTACTGCAAGTGGATGCCAATGCCAATTAGCCTAACCTGCATATCTTTCTAATTAAATGAATAACTCGTAAATTAGCAAAGAAATTAATGCTATTTTACTCGCAGTATTGTTGAATAAAAACAGCCAGTTCCATGGATTATACATGAAATGAACAGTTTGTATGATCATCTCCCGTTAATGCATGATAGTAATGGCAAAATCAAAATAGTCTTTGGGTGTTAAGATTGAAATAAATTTTCATTGCTCGGTTTGACAAATATAATATTTTACATTATTTTCCACAGTGCTGTTCAATTCTGTTCAATATGGTAGGGATGTAACGATAACTCTCCGATCACAATTCGATTTGATTTATGATACTGCTGTCATGATTTTGACTCATACTACGTATTAATGTATCTTTCTTTGAACAGCTGTTTAATGTTGTAAAGCAAATGTCTGACAGGTTCACCTTCACTTCAAAATTTTATAAATTCTCCCCCAAAACTTGACAAGGTTTCTGATCATCATTAAAGTTTTATATTCTGAACAGAGCACCGTCGTCAGCTAAAATGCCTAAATTCCGCAGCTTCTTTCTAGGGCACTGCAGATAGCAGCGTGGCAGAGCTGGTGTCATTTGAAAGTTACCGAAGAGCTCGTTTAAATTGTTACATCCTGACTGTGTAGTCTGATATCTTGTATCTTATACTGCATGTCAGTCATTGTGATCTGGAGCTATAAGTCACTTCACAGTGATTCCTAGTAATAATTCCTGGATGCTCTCCATAAAAAGTAAGCAATTGTGATCATGCTTTGGATAAATTGCGCCTACATGTTACTGTAATAAAACTGCTTTACAACCTTACAATGTTTATGATTTGTTGCTTATATAAAAGCAAGAAATGTTATATTGGTCTGCTTACGAAAGTATAAAATATGCTTCAGATACATCTGGCTTGTGAAAGTTCGCAGTAGCTCCACCCCAGTAGCCTCTGGTGTATATTGTAGCGAATCTAGAGCAGGCAGTTAAAGGTTTCTGGAATCATTGTCCTAGAACCATTGTCCCTGACCTGCTTCCCGGTGGAAACATGCCTCATGTTCTTGCGTTCTTGAAAATATTTTCTGAACCAGTTTTAGCTCATTTTCCTCTATTTACATGCCCTCAGCTACTGTTGCTTGTCTGATTCACTGAACAGCTGCAACCTCTGCTGCTTCTCCGAATGTTCGCCTTCCTCTGATTATCCTCCACACAATGCTTTTTAAAACAATGACTGAATCCATGCACCAGCATTTCAGAACAGCTGACTTTATACATTTATAAAACCACAGTATTAAGTTTTTTTTAAAGTAAGTAATTAAGTATTTTTTTTTCCTTCTCACAATAGAAAGCTTACGTCTTCCACATCCTGTTATATCAAAAGTCGATGGAAAACGTGTTAATCATGATATCATTGGTGCGTACGAGGAATGTCACGGAGTACTGTAGTACATGCTGACTTTGATGTCCTTTCTGGAAAGATCCATAGGGCAGTAAGGTGCGTCAGATTTTCCAGTCATTACATAAGACAACGGAGCTGTCCATATTATGCTCCCATCATTTGGCCTAGAGTGTGCAGAGTTTCCTGAAAACTGAGGAAGGCGAGGAAAACAGGATAGAGTGGAGGGATCCACCCAGGCCAGGGTTCACACATGTTTTATGGCTGTGTCTACTTTCACTTCCCTTTACAGCAAAAAGAACCATAGCTTGTATGACTGACACATGCACACACTATGTAAAGACATGGCGCTTGATTGACGACTCCCTACAGGCTCCACCGATGGAAATTTATCAAACCGCTTCTTTTCCAGTGGAACTAATTCCACATACTGCACTGCAGGGACCAGATGGAATAACGCAAGCCTTTTTCTTTCTTTTTTTTGTTTTTTTCTTCTTTAGGCTAATGCTCAGTTCAGGATCAGCATAAAACACCCCATTATGTGCATTCTGCCTGATATCTTTGTGATTTTATGAACCTATTGTTTATTTTCATACCTCACCCTTTTCTGCAGTATGTGAATTGTTCATAGCTTTGAAAATGTTGGCGCTGCTACTGGCACAGACCCAGAGCTTCTCTATCTGCTCCAGACACTACTGATATATTAGTCACACCCTGTCACAACGCGCTCCAAAAATCTGTCTCCGAGCTATTGTTTAAAGCTTATTGAAGCAGCAGCTTACTCAAGGCAGTTTATCACCCGCTTCAAACTCAAAAAATTTAGAGTAAAAAGCATTTAACTCTGCCTTTCATGCTGTTTCAATAGAACATGCTTGTGCTGAAAATTTATAATGTTTGATTTCCTTTTTTTTTCCCTTGCATGTCATCCCTCTGTGCAGCAGTGTATAATCATAAATGCGTGTGGTGTTCAACAGAGGTGTCAAACTAAAATTCTCAGTATTTCTAGTAGCCTTTAAAGGGCCATTCATTTTTTGTATTGATTGACCCCATTCGTCTAGAGAAAGAAAGTAGAATAGGATAATTGAAAGAACAAGAATGGCTAACTGCTGTACAGTATATTCTGTTCAGGGATGATGCCATTAAACTAGTCAATTAGATAAATACATGCATTAGCCTCTGTTGTGGGGATGGTGAGTAATTAGGGTCTTGAAATATCCAAAGAGTTAAATTTTAAATAAATGCAGGCAGATGCCAATAAGCATTCAAGTCAAACTGGAACATTCAAGTCAAACTGGAACTGTTAAACTAGAACATTCAAGTCAAACTGGAACCTAAAACTAATATGGAGCTTAAAACTGATTAACGTTTACAGTAGACATCATGCTCAGTACAGTGATGAGACTTTTAGCTGCAGTTAAATATTTAAAAGGTGCAAATGTTTTTAAAGAAGGTCATGAAAGGTCATGTGAACTTTCAACGACTGGAACGCTGTCAAGAAAGAAGTGGTCTGGTTTAATTACCAAAGGCATTTTTTTCTTGCAGGACAGTGTACAAACTCTTACTGCCAACCGCACCACTTGCACACTACAGGAACTTGACTGTGAGCTATTGCCACCTAATTGCCACGCGATTTCCACATGTTTGGACAGTTAAAGGAGTTCCTGGGAGGCCAGGGTATTAGACATAAAGTAGGTTGTCGGAAGATGGCTAAGGTATACTAGGAAAACCCATTTACCTTAATGCTATCCAGGCACTAGTGAATTGCTGGGATATGTGCATTAGTGAAGCAGAGATTGTATATTATTCTATAGAGAAATAAAGGTAGTTTTACTCTCATATAGTAAATGTGTTCAGTTCTTCAAAAAGTACTGGTTTTTGAAACGCCCCTTATCATATTTCAATTTTTATTTACTTTGAAATTACTGAATGTGTTCACTTTCATATGACCTTGTAGAATCTCACACCAGTCTAATCAGACCATATGAACTTTTACCATTGCTCTAAAGTTCAGTGTTTATGCTTCCAAAGGCTGTGATGCACAGCGTGTTCCAATAATTCATGGAATTTCATGAACTTTCTATCGTGGCCAGCATTTCTTCAGCATTTTTGTGCTGCATTGGCTTTGCTTTGGAAGCGGACCAGATGGCCTGGATTTGGTCCCTACAGGTGTAGATAAGTCTTGGGTGCCCATGATTCTGTCACCAGTATACTGGTATATAATTAATAATCAGTGCTTTTCAATTAACCTGGAGGTGGTGTTAGTGTTGTGACTGATCGTTGTACAGTATGTGGTGAAGATATAAAAAATGTGGGCAAAACATTGCTAGCTGGGAATCGAGTATATACAGTAGCTGTACTTACCCACCAATGCGTTTTATATCCAAAACATTCATTATATTAATATGCTGAATAAAAAAATAAAAGCATAGCATTTTACTTAGTCGTGTCTTCTAGAAAACTTTATCAGAAAAGTACTCTGTTTCAAGAGCATTCCGAGCATCAGAGGAAGAAGCTCACAAACACAGCAGTGAGATTTAGTATTCCAGTCAGTTCTCTGTAAGCCACTTCCTTTCCTCCTCTTCATGAGCAACCATTACAGCAATGCACTGGTCAATATCAGCTTGCCCTGATTGTGTAGTCTCTTAAATTAATCTAAGCTTTTAGTCCGACTCAAGAGGACTCCTGGGGCATCAGGCACAGGCACAAAAACAAAAAAAAAACCTTTGTCCTCTTAATCAGTATGCTTTTCCTATTACATCTGGAAGACTCTGTGTAGTTTTGTTTGGCAGGGTTTGGACCAGTGGACCATCACTGATATTCATGTCATATAGCCTTGCTATACAGGACATAAAAAAATATTCAGAAACATATTCAGACTTTGGGAATAGGAAGGTGTACACCCTGGACAGCAGGACACATACACACTATGTGTAATTTGGGAATGCCAATTAGCCTAATCTGCATATCTGTGGGAGGAAACCAGAGTACCCAGAGGAAAACCCACCAAGCACAGGGAGAACATGCAAACTCCATAATAAACATGCAAACTTAATATTAATTAATAATTGTTAAATTCTTAGTCATGTGTCCACTATGCGCAAGGTTCATTTTTAGCAATAAATTGTATTTATCAAAATAATTGTCTTCTCCATTTGATCATTTTCTGCGGGACTGTAAATCTACAGTGGATCAATGCACTTGAACCCACCTGTTCCACACTTTATTACCAATGACCTTCTTTTCACCGTCCCCACTGTCCAGGTCATGCAGTCCTCGTAGTGTCCTTCTGTACGCCATCTTACTCTTAACATAATTTAACTATGGTGTTTTTTTCCCCCCTCTCTCTAAGGGACTCTATGCATTGTCCCTGCCCCCTTTATTGCTCTCTCTCAATCCATCTTTCTCTCTGTCTCTCCCCTCCCTCCTTCCGGTGTTCCTCGTGCCGCAGTCGCCGCGGCTCAGCAGTGGAGACCCTATTTGGGATGCTCAGTGCTGCTGCAGAGGATTCTGTAGACTTCAGCCACAATTGAATCTCAGACGACTCCTCTGTGCTCGCGTTTAGCATTCTCAGCATCGCTCCATGGCATATGGGGAGAAGGACTGAGCCATTCTGTGAGCTGGTTCACAGGTGCATTTCTAAAGCAGTGCTGGAGTGGTTGTATACGTGTTTGGATTGCTAAGGTGAAAGAAAAAAAAAACTGTGTACATGCAGGCATGACTCGTCTGAATTGGTGCTTGGCTTCGCTTTTCAGCTGGTGGAAGTTTCTGTTCTTTTGTTTTTTTCCTCTGAGGGTTTCCAGAAAAGAGACGGTAAGCCTGTACCTGTTCCACAACATCGCACAGCGCATTTATGGCAGACGTGTCCTTCTAAGTCAAATCTAAATATAAGCAATTCATTTAGTATTTACTGAAAATTTAATTAAAATTATTTTTTTTTTTTTTACTTTATTTAGAATTTTTTACTTTATTTCATAATAGTGTTTTATGGAACATTTAAACATATACATTTAGGAGTTGGCAGGTTATACTCTAATGCATTACTCAATACACATGAGCAATTTTGTGATTGTTGGTTTCATTTAATACTTGCGTTATGTTGTTCATTATACAGTAGGTTTTAAGGTTTTCCTTAGCTTTCTCTTGGATCATTTCTTGATAGAAAAACACTCTGCACCAGGGGTGTACGTACACAGAACTTTATGTAAGCGTTTTCAATTTGTGATCCATGGTCTGAATGCAGACTAGGGAAAGTATTTTAAAGGACCGAATCAAACAGGTAAAAACAAAATCTAAACTTAAAAAATACTGTATCCGAGCTGAAAAACATTTAAAAAATAGTTAAGCTATAGTTAAACATGAATCAGTGCAGCTTCTCTAGCAGATCCCTAGTTGTGGCTTATCCAATCACAGTCAAAGGTAAAATAATGATGATGAATTAATGATTAATGGTTAAGCATTTATTATAACCATTGTCACCATTTAAGAATTCCCTTAGATGATGAACAAGCAAACAAGAAATAAAGGCATCTCCGTAATTTTGTCTGCATTTTTATGGTTAGATGTAACCACTCCATCTCTCCAGGATACACTGCTTTGTCACTTTGACTCTTTGTCATTTATTGGGTTTTTGGCTCCTTTAATTAAATATACTTGAGAAGAAAGTCAGAACCTTAAACCTGCAGCATCATTGGTGATCCACGTGCTTATCATAGTGGCAGCAGTTGATATTGTTGCATATGATTATTAACCTTATTATGATTATCCTTATTATAATTAGTGTAGGGCATGCTTATGCAGCACTGCTTTAATTGCATATCTGTATATCTAAGCAAATTAGGGTCCAATGTGACTTATAGGCTGATCGCTATTTTGATTAAAGAAAATCACGAACACCTGGGCTACACTTTATGGACCCCTGGGGCTGTTTATTAATGAACATCATTGGATCTTAGGGATCACTGCTGTGCACAACGAAAATAAAATGTTCTGTGTTGCACCTCAAAATAGTATTTTTTATTCATCTGGGAGAAACTTTTACTTATTTTGTTTGCAAAATGATTCGAAGTGGAACCAGATTTGCAATATGGAACTGTTTATCATCTTTAAGGCTACATTTATCTTTTCCCTGATGAGCAAAGGCATACAAGTACAGTACGTAATCTATACTGTAACAGGATATTGTGTGAATTATTTATCATAGTACGTGTATTACGTACTATTCAGCTATGGAATCAGATTACGTGTGTGTATAATGAGATTCAAGAGGTAAAAGACAGTGAGATAAGAAATGAATCAGAAATTATTATAAGCCTGGACCAGGATATTACTAGTCCCTGATAAAAGCACTGCCTGATATCAAGACAGTTAAATTTGCTTAATTGATCTGTATTCACTTATGTGCACAGGCTAACACACAAGCTTAGCTTAGCATGATTAGAGGTCATACAAATGTGAATAGTCTTCTTGTTCTTTATATTCTATTCCATTTAATTTTTGCCACAGCTCTGTTAAATACTCAATTCTAATTGGTCAGAATTGAGAGAACAGCTATTTGTAGCTGCTATAACGTAAGTGATAAAAATACTGCACAATATTAAATGTTACACCAAGCTGATGAAAAAGAGACCTCTTTCTATAATGTATAAAAAATATAAATGTTGGCAAATTTCTGTGGAATATTTTGGAGCATGTTCCTATAGGACGAACAATCACGACAGCACCCTTTTGTTGATTACTTTTCAAAAACAGCATCCCCTGGTCACTTTTTATCTCTTACTTAATCCATCTTTAAAAAAATATATATTTTTATTCATCTGTTTGTCTCCGTACCTGTTCCACACTAAGACACATTTGTCAGGTGTTAGAGGAAGGTTATTTATGATGAAGAAAGATGAAATTTCATGTGAAGGCATGTAGCAGAAAGATCCCTGAAAACAATCGAACAATTTACCTTTCGAGCTTCACATTTAATGTGGATGGAATTTTAACGGGAAGCTGTCAGAAATCATTGGAAAATTTTATGTTTCCTGCCAAATTGTTGGTTAGTTGTTGGTTGATTTAAGCTGTGATTCTTAAGCACAGTTGGAATCAAGTCAAAGGTACTTAATTGCACTGTATTAAAGAAAGAGGAGGAGAGAAAGAATGATGGACAGGGGAGAAAGAGAGGGGGAGAGAGAGAGAGAGATGATGGAATGGGGAGAGAGTAAGAAAGTAAATTAGAGAGAGAGCAAGAGAGGGCGACTGCACTTTCAGTAATTAAAAAACGTAAGAGCTTCCTCTTACTGGCTGTCTATACAGATGCAGCAAGATGGCAGTCGCAATATGATCTAAGCAAGCATTTCTCTTTAAGCGACAGATCAATCTTGAGGTATTGGCATTTTAATAGTAGGCAATGTCGGTCTCTGCTGTCCTTATCATTGAGGTCGACAAAGCACTTCTCTTCTCATTAAATTAATGTCCATGCACTCATTAATCCAGAGGCACAAACACAAACTGGACAATATATAAAAAGAGGGCAACTCTCCTGCTTCTCTATAAAAAGAGAAGCAGAAAAGTTGAGGTACTTTTTACAAACCTTTAAAATATGAAAATCTATCCACTCACTCACTCACTCATGGTGGCGGGGGGCCTGGAGCCTATCCCAGGAGACTTAGGGCATGAGGCAGTGTACACCCTGGACAGTGGCAAGCCATTGCAGGACACACACAGTACGGGCAATTTGGGAACACCAATTAGCCTTAGTACCCGGAGGAAACCAACCAAGCACAGGGAGAACATGGAAACTCCATGCACACAGAGACGGGAATCGTGCCTGACCGGGAATCGAACCAGATCCTGGAGCTGCAAGGCGACATTCATTAGGAATCTTAGGAGAAGCATAAAGCTTCTCTAAAGATAAGAATCTGTCTATCTATCTAGAGAGAGGGAGAGAGAGAAAGAGAGAGAGAGATCCACTCCCCAACCAAAAAACAGTGGATTTAACTATGCAATTAGATGAGAGACTTCTATTGGATAATTACTGCAGTGATTAATATGGTGGAGCGGTCAACAAATTATTCATCTCTGATGCAGTGAGTAGCTTCTCATCATTCTGTGGTTATGGCAAAGATGTTAAAAAAGATAGAAAACTAATAGATTGTTAAAACTACTAAAATTGGGTTAAGAACTGTCCAATACATTATTGAATTAAATATTTAAATTTAAAGCATAGTGTTGAACTATTATCTTCGAGGAAGGAATTTTTCAGAAAAAAAAAACTTGATTGTGGTCAAAGATTACTTAAGCGTTTGATGAATAATTATAAAAGAACAACAGTAGAACTGTTTATTTCCACACGCACAGCATGAAGAAAACTTAAGGGATCAGAACTAAACAGCTGTGTAGCTCTAAGAAAATCACTTATCAATGTTGCTAATCAGAAAAAAGGTGTAAATTTGCTAGGAAGCATAAAGAATGGACTGTGGAGAATTGGAAAAAGGTCATGTGGTCTGATAAGTCCAGATTTACCCAGTTTGAGAGTGATGGGTCCATCAGGGTCAGGAGAGAGGAGAATGAACAGATAGACCCATCATGGCTAGTGCCTACCTTACAAGCCTGTGGGGGCAGTGTTATGTTTTGCAGTTGCTTCTGTTATCCACCCAAAAATAAGGTCAGCTGACTACTTGAATATACTGAATTACCAGGATTTTCCACTAATGGATTTTTTCCAAGATGACAATGCCAAATTGTGAAGGAGAGAATAATATTTGTACAGTAAAATCTAAGTACTTGGCCTGCGAGTGTTTTGCAAGACAAGAGAAATAAAAAAATACATTTTAACTTGATAAATGAGGGAGGTCTTGATATACGAGTTATACACATGCACTTTGTCTGCCAAGTGTCACATTTTATTACAATTTTGTGTCCATGTGTAGTGACTGTTCGTTAGTAACTGTGCTGCAACAACAGCCCCCTTGAAGAAGAAAAAGAATAAAATGGCTATAGCATGTGTGGGAGATCAGTCTGTTTAACGACAATGCATTGTCACATTTCTGCAAAACCCCCAAAAGGAGGGAAAAAAAGCAAGTGTCATTAAAGAGGTTCCAAGGAGTATGTGACCACTGCTGACTGTGTAGGAATCTTTAAAATGTGACAGGCTTCCACGCAACGCTATGACATAATCAACCTTCAAATGCGTCCTTTAAAGGATACAGCCCCCAAAAACAGGTGGTTTCTAATGCATTGCTTTTAACCCGTCATCAGGTCAAACCATATTTTTATTGTTATTGAGAAAATGTCTATGGCAGCATATGTTCTTATCATTCTATTGCCCATTCCTATATTATATACAATAGTTAGATAACTATTTGGAGTAATCGATTGGATGTGAGGCATTCTACAAGTGATGATATAGAGCATAATGGCACTGGGACGTTAACCATCACTCAGCATCACAGGTGTGACGCAGGTGAACTGGCAGCCACCAGCATGGGTGAAAGTAGGTCGGTTCGGTCCGGGGTATTGGAAAACCAGTCATGGAAGCATTTACAGCAAGAAAACTCATCTGTTCATTTTATCTTAAACAACATTTCGTCTTCTTATTAACAGCTTTTAATTCCTTCTGTGTTCTGAGTTGCCTGTGAACCATCCATGTTGCTCTGTTCATGGTGAATGTAAGCTAGCACTACTTGGTTAGTGGAACAAAAGATTGTATATCCTTGATTGGACTGGACAGGCTGGCCCTTTGTCCCTTCAGGCATCTAATGTAAGTATGTAATCATACATACATAAATACATAAAATGCACATAACTGTCAGCATTATGAAGTCATTTGACTATACACTGTGACTAATCATAAAGTTCTTAAGTACTGCATTAGAAATTGGATAATAGTGAGAATAAAGCTGTTACTTTAAGCAAATCCCTCTGCTTTGGATATGTTTGTGAATCACATCTGCTTTCAATCACATCTGCATTTGGCTCATTCAGTGTAAATATGAATGTGAGTTGTTTAACTCAGTTAATAGTAAACAGCTGAAAGGATTTCCTGAGTCTAAAACAAGGCAATATTAACACTAACCCGAGATGTTCATTTTATTGTTACACTTTGGCACTTACTGGATCTCTCGCTTTCTCTCTCTCTGTCTAGCTGTGTGTGTGTGTGTGTGTGTGTGTGTGTGTGTGTGTGTTTCTTGTGGGATTGGGGTTATTACTTTTAAAGAAGCCAGTGACAAAATATATGCTCAAAAGCAAAACTTAGGTCAGGGTAGGTCGACCTTGGTTTTATGACAGTGAGAGTAACAGTGAAAGAGAATGTGAGTAAGAAGAGGAGTTATAGTATTATGGGGAGTCCATCAAGTGAGATACCTAGCAAGATCAATTTGTATTGATATATTAGAGATTTTGGAGTGCATTAAAAGATTCTTTGCTGCATTGTTCTTTTGTGGAGATTTAAAATTTGATGCAAGGAAAACTAAACCTTGTGAGTAGTGACAGGTTTCTACTGAATGAAACTGCAGTTGTGATATGAATTATTTTTTGTATGGATGTTTCAACAATTTACATTATATAGCATAAACGCTTTACATAAAACTTTATATACTGTATCTTTTGTATCATTATTTCTCAAAAAGAGAGAAGAGGTAGAGAAATGGTACAATGCTTGACTGGGGGAAAAACACAATTTCAGAAACAAGCAAAAAAAAATTTAATTCTGGTACTGGGTTAAGAACCCTTCAACACTTTATCAAAACCTGGAAGAATAGTGCTTGACCGTCAACATTTTGGAAGAAATGTGGTTGGAAAAATCATGAAAGGAGATCACTTAAATGCTTGGTGATGGTGCATGGTAAAAATCAACAGTAAAAAACATAGCTAGGGAGCATAAAGATTGGGCTTGCAATGAAAAAAAGACATGTGATATGATTGACCCAAAGCCAAAGTAAAGGGCGTGTCAGGGAAAGGAGGAAAGCGCATAAACCAATGTCTTTGGAGGCAGTTGCTTCACTTGGTCAGGTCTAGACTCAGCAATGTTATGTGGCAATAAAGTGAAGTCAGCTGACGACCTGAATGTACTGAATGATGAGGTTATTACATCAATTGAGTTTTTTAACCTGATGGCACAGGTATATAAACAGGTATATCAGGTCTTAAATTGTGAAAGAGTGCTTCTGGGAGCATAAGGAATCATTTTCACACAAGAACTTGCCACCACCTGTAATCCAAGCTAAAGGTCACTGAATGAAATCTTAAAGTTTGTGATTTTGCAGGTATACTTTAGAGTATGCGTGCCCTTTCTCCTATAGTGGTTTAAAAGGCAGTTTAAACAGGGTCTCTTAGGATAACAGCATAAATAAAATGGAGAAAAAAGGGAGAGACCTGAAACCAGTATAGTCGAGCATGGAATATATGTGTAATGGTGACATGGACAAATAATGCATTTGGTTCACTTTAAATGAGGATAGTGCTGAAGGTTGAGCAACTCTTGATGTAGTGCTCTACTGGATTTGATTATCCCTGTCTAAAAAAAAAAATCGACCTGTTTCTCATAGTCCATGCCTTTGGCTTTCCGGTACAGACTGTATCCTTTACTCCATTTTCTTCCTCCATATCCTCTGGCACTTTGCCAACAGCCTGATTTTCTGTCTCTGTCACTACAGATTACATCTTTTTTTAAAATTGTGGTAACATTTTTTCCAGGTTCTTTTATGAGATAAAAGCATAAATCATCTGTTTCCCTCTTGGTAGCTTTCCCCAGTGCAAATGCTATTCTGATTATGAAAGGCAGGAAAACGGTTCGGTTTGCATGTGCTTTTAGGACAGTGTGACATAAAAATATTTCTGGCAATGCAGTCTTTGATAGTGTAGTCTCGCGGTGCTTTTGTGAACAATTTCGAGACAGTTTTCTCATTTTGGACAGGAGGGACAGTTTTATACGGCAGTTTAAAAAACAGTTTTTCCCAAGTCTCACTCATGCTTCTATTTACAGTATGCTCATATTGAACTTTCCTATAGCACGCATAACACTGTTTGTCTTTATGGTACAGTTGTAGAAAAGGATGAATTCCTTTTTAAATCTGGTTCCTCTCAAGGTTTCTTCCTCATTGTGTCCTGGGAAGTTTTTTTCTTGCCACTGCTGTCTCTGTCTAGCTCACTGGGCCTCTTATAGAGTGCTGTACAAATAAATTTATTTGCTTTATACTTTATCAAACATGATGTCAGCAATGAGGTAAGACACCACTAGGTGTTGCCACAGTAGCGCTTAATTTGGGATGAGTGCTTAATTTATTAAAACTGTTTTTCTTATAAACTAGTTATATTATTGAATTGTTTAATTACTATTATTAAATAATATTGGTCGCATGAAACTGATCATTATTGATCATATTGATCATAATGATTTTATTTTACTGTATGTTCTGTACAGAGTTTATTACTTTTGATCCGTCAACACAAACAGCTCCTGGTATTCCCATCGTCTGAATTCATGAGTCTAAAAAAACTTAGAGTTCAGAGACAGAAACAAAAGCTAAGCTGTAACTCAAGTCCCACGGCAGCCACTGCTCACATAAATAAATAAATAAATAAATAAATAAATAAATAAATAAATAAATTGCAGTACATAAGGCCACGGCATACAAGAGGGAAAGAAATATGAAGCACATTGAGGGAAAGAAATATGAAAAAAATGTCTGTTGGATCTTGCATAACACATTGCCTCCAAATGTTCAATAGTCAGGTTTTTAATTTTTATTTTTATTTAAACCAACATAAATTCATATGATTATGCAGATGTTTTAAAGAAAGTGTTAATTATAAATTGCTACATACTGTATTAAACATTAGTAGTATTTACTATAGTAATTTAGCACACTGTGTTGT
Source organism: Clarias gariepinus (assembly GCF_024256425.1). Taxonomy (NCBI): domain Eukaryota; kingdom Metazoa; phylum Chordata; class Actinopteri; order Siluriformes; family Clariidae; genus Clarias; species Clarias gariepinus. The sequence continues at coordinate 30,662,589 of NC_071104.1, read as the reverse complement.
AAACTGTAGTGTATAGTACTGTATATAAATTAATACATGCTGTAGTAAACTGTAGTCTTTACTAAAGTAATTTTCTACATGTTGTACTGTACACTGAATATTCACATTTTCTGTGCTACTAATAATGAATAAGTTATACCATACCCTAAATGATGGAAGTAAAAGTAATTAAGTAGATAAGAAAGTGGGTTATAAGTATGAACAGTACTGTAAGTAAGTAAGTAAGTAGGTAACAGTAAGAAAGTAATTAAGTAGGCAAGTACTGAAAGTAAGTAAACATAAGTAAGTTAGTTAGTAAGTAGGTTAAAGTAATGAAGTAAGTAAGTAATTAATTAAGTAATTAAGTAAGTAATTAAGTAGTAGTACTTAATTTAATAGTAGTAATTAAATTACTTACTACTTACTAATTTAAGTAGGTAAGTAGGTAAAATAGAGTAATTAAATCGGTAAGTACTGTAAGTAAACATGAGTAAGTTAGTAAGTAAGCAGGTAACAAAAATAAATTAAGTAATTAAAGTTATTAATTAAGCTCAAGTTAGTAAAAATGTAAGTAAAAGTAAGTAAGCAGGTAAGTAAAAGTAAGTAAGCAGGTAAAATGAGAAAGTAATTTAGTAGGCAAGTACTGTACAGTAAGTAAACATGAGTAAGTTAATAAGTAGGTAGGAAAATGTAATAAAGTAAGTAATTAATTAAGTAATTAGAGCACTTAATGAAGCAAAACTATAGTTTATATATAAGTTAGTAAAAGTATCTAAGTAAGAGAGTAAGTAAGTAAATGTAATTAAAAGTAAGCAAAAGTATGTTAGTAGGTTGAAAAGAAGGATTGAAGGAAGAACACATCAAGAAACAGAAGAGCCGTCCAACTATGTAACCAAAGACAAAATTTTAATGAAAAAAAAAAATTAGCCAATTGTGTTTGTGTTAGCTTCCCAATGATTGTATTAGCTTCCCTTTTTCCATTTACCCAATGTACCCCATGTAATGCGTTTCAAGATAGTAAGAAATTAATTTTTGTACATTTAATGAAATGCTGCTTTAAATCATTGTCTTCCAAGTAGAGAATCATAAGACAGCATAATGTAGCACAGCTATGGCCCTTGGGTCATTGTTGATTTTTTGTTGAAGTTCTACTCCGGAGTTAATTAGCAGGTTTAGTAAGTTAGAGGTGGGGAATCACCAGAGTGTGTTGGATGCTGGCCCTGCAGGACAACAGTTGTGAACTCCATAAATAAACCTTGTGATGGGATCTCATCAGTCAGCATTCCTGATCTCGACCCAAACTACATGACAAAGCAACTGGACTCCAGCCTTCACAAGTTTACAATATTCTCAAACTTTAGTTTGAAGTAAAAACAGGTTCTTTTCACAAAGCACTGAGGGTGGCCAGATTGTTTCAACATGATGTTTCAAGCACAAAATGATATACACTGAATCATTCTGCGTGAGAAAAAGCACTAGCTCTCTGCTTTGCTCTGCTTTGCTTTGCTTTGACATTGTTAACAAAAACTCACAGTTGTTGCCCAAGGACAGAGATGCTTCTACAGATCAAAATTCAGTGTTATGAAGCGATCAACTCATCTTATCGTCCTATTTCTTGCTGAATCTGAATCTTCACAGGAGCAGTGCTTCTAAATCCTGTGTTTTCTATATTGTATTGCCTCTCATCACATTCTGTGCCTCAAAATAGCGTTCAGTGAAAGCACATCCGTTATACTGCACTGTGTGTGTGTGTGTTTTATATTTAGCATAACTGTTGAGAGAAGAAGCACTCATAAAAGGATTGATTAAGCCAAAAACTGCTGCTGCCACTCTGTCACCCATGATATTGTGATGGTTGGAGTGAGAAGACTAGATGGGGTGAAAAGCCACAAGGTTACACTGAGATCCCGCTGTGACTTGCAGTTAATATCACATCGTATGGTCTATATACAGTGCATGATAAAGAGGCTGAAACTTAAAGGAAGAGAAAAAGCCATCTATGGTTGAAACAGCTCTAAGCTCTTACATGTACACATCATGGTTTGGTTTGGCATGTTTTCGTGTACATGTCAACCCTGTGAGCAAATGTATTTTATTTTAGGTCAGATTTTACAAAACACAGACTGGCAGTTAATTAACACTATTTCTTTAAACAGAGGAGCCTATCAACAGTGGTATACCGTCTAGACTGTTGTAAGGATGACTGTTGTAATTTGTTTAGCACCTTCTCTGATAGTAGTGGGCTACTGCAAGATACACAAAACAGAACATTTTAAAGCAGCACTGCATCCTGCCACTGTGTAGATTAATCTTATGTTTGTTAGGGCAAAGTGATATACAGTAACAATTCTATAAGCCTAAAAGCAAACTGCATACTACACGGCCTGGCCAGAAAATTTAAATGGCGCACCCGCCTTTAGCTCTGTTAAGTGTTCTTGTTGTTAGTCTTTCAGCTGCCCCGGTTGAGGGGTTGCCACAGCGGACTAACTGGTCTACACAACAACTTGGCACAGGTTTCACACCTGATGCCGTTCCTGACGCAACCCTCCTATTTTATTTGGGCTTGGGACCGCATCTAGTGGCTGGGGTTTGGGCATTGGCTTGGAAGCGAACCCGGGCCTTTTGCAAGGTAGGCGAGAAACTTTCCAATGAATTACCAATGCCCCCTGTCTTTATCTTTGATCTTATCTTTGAAGTCACTGATTCATGCATGAAAAATATTCCTCATGCTCCCATAACCAATCTTTATCAACGAAATCCATTGGTAGGAGGATACCATGGTCATACAGTGGATTCAGGTCATCAGCTGACTTCATTTTATTGCCAACTGAACCAAGCTCATATTATAACACTGCCTCCTGAGGCTTGTTCTGTGGCCACTATGCATAATGGGTGCATCGCTTCATGTGCTTCCCTTATTACCCTGATGTGCCCATCACTCATCAGACCACATTACGTATATACATTGCTCCAAAGTCTAGTCTTTAACATTACTAGCAAAAAAATTTCTAGTATTTTTATCTGATTAGTCTCATTAACAAGTGGTTTTCTTGCGACCATGCAGCTGTTTATTCCCAAGCTGTTTCTCACCTTGTTAGTTAAGTAATCTTCTTTTTTATTAGTTTCCACTAATATTTTCTCCCTATTTTAGTTGTGTCCTGGTCCTACCCATCAAATTAAAACACTTCCACATCAGTGACAGCTACAGTACCAACCAGGGTGGGCATAGTAGCGTGTGCTTTCTCCTATTCATGTAAAGCCGCTAGCTGCATCTTTTAAAACCCTCACTCATGGGCCGTTAGTAATCGGCGATATCCGATTCCTTCCACATGCATGAGCTCACAGACACCCATGACTTGCTAGTGTCACCATGATTGATGTGGGAGTATGAGTATTTTATCCCCTTCCCCCCAAGAAAGCGTGGACAATTTCTTACTAGGCTCCCAGCTACAGGAGTTGAACTTGTAAATGGTGAGCACTTTACCACTGGATCAACAAGCGATTATGTCTTATAGCTACCCTTATCTGGATGGCTGAAAGTATTTGGCCAGTAATAAACTGCTTGGGACTTGCCACAGTGTAATGGCACTCTGTCTGATCATAAACTGCACATTTCCAATAGAAAGCATCTAACTAAGCATGGACAGTAGTAGTCTCAATGCCTAGCTACACTATGAGTTATTGTTTAAAGGTCAATGCTTATTTTGCTGGTCCCCCCCTTTTGCCACCTTTCGATCACAAAGAGTATTAACCTTTTTCTTAATTTAATGTACATAAGAGCTTCTATTAGATGTGACTGAACACGTCAGCCTTACAGTACCTCTCCATGTGCATCAGTGAGCATTGGCCGCCCATGACTCTGTGGCCAGTTTACTGGTTTTCCTTCTTTGGATTACTTTCTTTCCTCTTGCTATTGCAATTTGGCTCTTGTCAAAGTTACTTAAATCCTTATGCTTGCCAATTTTTTCGGCTTTCAACACAGAAGCAATTTCAGAAAAAATGTTTTATTTGCTGCCTAATACAGTATATCCCACCCACTTTCAGCCACCACTGTAAAGACATATTGAAAATGTAGCTACTGTGATGAGGGCCAATTTGTAATGGCTAGACAATGGGGGCAAAGCAAGCTAGAATGGTTCCAGGCTGCAGTGGTCAGGACATACCAAAAGTGATCCAAGGAAGGAAAACTGGTGAACTGGCCACAGCGTCATGGGTGGCCAAGGCTCAGTGATGCACATGGGAAGTGAAGGCTGGAACGTGTAGTCTGATTCAGTAGCTCAAATTCAGAAAAAGGTTAATGCTGGTTCCAACATAAAGGTGTCAGAAAAAACAATGCATCCCTGTTTTGGTGGCAAAGTGGGGGGGACGGGGACTCAATATTAGGCTGGTGGTCATAATGTTATTGCTGATCAGTGTATAAAGGCTTTTTTATAATTGGAACTTACCCGTACAGATGGTGATTTGGAAGCTTAAAACGCCAAATTGACTTTAATGATCTAAATCATTCACATAATTTGCACACTGAGGATAAATCAATCACTACTCATTAGCTTCCATTGTAATTAGCAAACAAATTAATCTCGTACCTGTTATGCAAAATTAAAACATAACTCTCCATCACTGGAAATATTAACTCATACTCTCTTACTCTTTCTTTTCATTGATTAGCAGCCTGGTATTTTAAGATATGATTTCTCTCAACTGGTATATGAGAAATTCCTGGCGAAGTTAGACCACCACTTCTTTTTAAATTTTCTTTAGGGGCAAGACACGGAAGCTAAAAAAAAAAAAGAGAGCTTATGAAATGTTATAGCCATTATAGCTTTAATAATGCCTTTAAATTGCAGTGCATATTTTTCAGTCTCTGTGAATTCTGTATCTGACAGTTTCTTAGCTTTCAATATACTGTATTACTCGAATGCACAAAAAATATGTTTGTTTGTTTGTTTAATGGTTTGTTTATAAATCTAAGCATTATTTATAAGGGATGGGAATCCCCAGTGACCACCCGATACAATATTATCATGATACCTAGGTGCCGATTCGATTTGTATTGCAATTGTGTAAGTATTACGATTATATAAAAATCAATTAATTTTTATATAAAAATTTATATTTTTCAAAATTATAAACAAACATATTAAATCATTTTTTTCTACCACACTAAATGCTGTGCTGTATCAATAGTTAAGCGCATGTCATCTGCAGGATTGTAGAGGAAAAATAACATTTTACCATGCCAATTGCAAATATGAATAAATAAAAAATGAAAAAAAAATATTTTGGACAGGATACTAAACTTTTTATTTATACATCTGGTAGTAATTGTTCATTTACCTTCTCAGGTTCTCTGATATACTGTATAGAATTTTGTCTTTCATCCACATGTACACTGCACTCCAAACTTGTTACCATCCAAAACGTATCTTTAGCATGTTTTTACGTCTGTTATTTTATCGTTGATAATTATTTATCTGATTTTAATAGTTAAGTATTCCTATGCATTATTGTTTTTTGTTTTTTTTTACTGGAGGAATTTTGTATCATCTATCAGATGGAGTCAGATGTAGAAGTGACTTGGTCCCTGAAGTGTTCATTCTGCCTAATAAAAGAATGAGATGGATTAGAGGGCACAGGGCAACTTCATCAGGCTGTTAAGGAGGAAATACCAAGGCTGCAGAAAGAAAAAGAATCAGAGTTTCACTAGAAGAGCACACACATACCGCATTACTTCTCTCACCAGCTGCCCAATTTAGGGTTGATGGATGGAGCTCCTAATGAAGTCATTCTCTGTTTACAACCTTTTCCTCTTTACTAGTGGGGTCTGGATGAGCCTTTGATGGCGACCTCACACTTGCACAATGTTTTACATGCAGAGCAGAAAAATGGAGCTCAGGTTGGAGAAGAGATTTGCAGATGTTTAATGGAAAAGAGATTTGGAAGACGTTTAGGATACCAAGGTGTCTCAGTGAGTGAGCAGACAAATAAAAAATTGAAGTGACATTAGTGCAAATATGAGCGAGCATTCTTAGAGAAAAGCCCAGAATGGGGGATGCACAAAGAACGAGGCAGGGGGTAGAGATAGTGAATGAAAATAAGAATAAAGAAAAAAAGTGAGAAAGAAAACAAGAGAGAGACAGAGCGAGGATAGAGGAGGGGCTCCGAGGGAAATATGGGGAGGGGAGAGATAAATAAAGGGCAGCGCAGTCACCTCCCCCTTGCTCCTGTGGAGCTGAGTTGCATGACCCCAAAAAGCTTTGTGAGTTTCACTGAATAGAGAGAGCGAGAGAGAAGGAGAGAGAGAGAGAGTGGGAGGGAGGAAAAGAGGAAGGCTCTTAGATAAGAAAGTGAGACAGAAGAGGATGAAAGAAGAGACGGAGGAAGAGAAGCAGCAGCAGCAGTTGATCTGATCTCTCTTAGGTGTGTCATGGATTTGTGGAGCAGTATTGCAGTAGTAAATGAACTGCTCTGGAATTCTGTACCTGGTCCAGTGGAATAATCAGGAATCTTCAGGGGAATAGTCTGGAATTGCAGGGCTGGAGCTGTCAGCGTGATCTCATGATGCCTTCTGTGTCCCTAAGTATGCCACCGGCGTTGGCTGGACGCACTCGGACATGGGTCTGCCTTTCCTGCATGTTCTGGGTAAGACACGGGATGTTACAGTACTGAGATTGTCTGATAATCTCAAGAGACAAGGAACAGAGAGTACACATGTGGCATGCAACTAAATTGAGCCATGCTTGCTTGAATGAGCTGATGCTAAAAATGCTGCAAGCTTGAATGAACATGTGTATCAGAAGTATTTTTGGCTGCATGCACTCTTTGCACTAGGACAAAATAAATAGGTCTAGTTCGACTTTGCTAACTTTTTTATTTAGACAGTTTTGGAGAGTCTGCTCTTTCTCTGATCAGTTTACTCTGACTTGATGAGGCTTGGCAGCCTTGCCTGACCTCTGCCCTTTTAATTAGCACTCTTCTTTAGAGAATGGACTACAGAAGAAACTTAAATCCTTGTGTCCAGTCACTGGATGCACAAGGAAGTAGAGCATCTTTAGCTACCCTGTAGGGGTAAGATTAAGTAATTAGGCCTACCTCCTTGAGGAGTGCAGGGTCTTGCCCAGCGGGATGAAAGGAACCATTCGTACAGCTGTAGATATAATCATATAGAAAGAAGCAGATGTAGGAAACAGGCAAATGTAACAAATGTGATTAATGCGCTTTCAGGATCTAGGTAGAAGGAAATTCCTTCCAAAGCTGAAGACTAAATCTTGGCAAGTGTTTGAAAAATCCCCTATCCTTAAGGAATCCATATTGTTAACATACAGAGGAAGAAGAAAAAAATTGACATTGCCCTTCCTCAAAATCTACTGAATTATAAATGAGCCATTTGAGCAAGATGAAGTTGTTAGTATGAACATGTGCTCTGGTTACTCCATCTCGCTATGATGTGGAAGAAGGTTAGAAGAACACACAGGTATAGGAAAAAGGTGCTTAGGAATTTGATTTGCTGATAAGAGGAAGAGTGGCCCGGTAAGTAATAAATTAGACGACAGGGTGTCATTGCCATCTGGGTGGTCTGTAAATAAGATCTGAATCAGCCCTGAAAGGAGACTCCAGGGACAAGATGTTATGCAAAAGTAGGCTTTTTAGAAATTAATTTAAATACATATTGACCTTTTGTCATAAATGCCTAAGAACTTAATTAAATGATCAATGTCCATTATCCTATTCTAATTTGATATTGAACAAATGTCAATCCCAAGGTCAATCCAATTCAGCACTTAGGTTTTGGTCTCCTAAAAGGGGGCTCAGATGCCAAGGCCACGTGGAAGGGTAGGGCAGTTGTCCCGAGGGAGTTTGAAGGTCTTCCTGTGGAGAAATGGGTCTTTTGTTGTACAGAGAGTGAGCACTAATCAACCATCCAGTAGATCAATTGGAATTAGTGCTTTCTAATAAATAGGGAAGATGGCTATCTGATTTATATCTTTTAAAAACAGTCATACATCTTTTGTCCTTTGGTTTTAAAGACTAATGTGTTCTGAGCCTTTGAATTCTAATTAGTCATCTGTCTACTGATGCTCTGCATTTTATCCCATCCTCTGTTAAAGCAGGACTGTATATGGGCTTATCTTATCAAATAATTGCAGCATCTTGCTTTAAACAGATCATATATTTAATTGAATAATAATAATAATAATGATAATAATAATAATAATAATACGTTGTCTTAGTGTTTGTGAAGGTACCTTTCTGGATGGACCCTGATGTACCGTAGCCTTCATGTCCATGTTAGCAGCTGAAAGTATGAACTCTCTTTGAGTGAGCTGTTACAAATGTTTGTGAAAAATGAAACTCAGAGTGACATTTTGGAGAGAGCCTGGGACAACATGAAAGGCCATGTGATTTACGATGCACCCACAGTCCCACCTCTGTATGCCTGACTGGTCACCACGGCTCTCCTGTTTCCCAATAACACTTGAACTGCAATCTGGAACATGTAATGATCCTAATCAGTTCTCTTTTGATTTTTAAACTACTATGTTTTTTCCCTCGTATTTCACATTGTACACACCCCCCCCCCCCGCCCCCCATTTTCCTGTCATCATCCCAAACTTCCCTCATTACTCTTGAAATCATTCCCTCACTCCCACTCCCACTTTTCTTCAATTCTTCATCTCGTGATTGTGCCAACATTTCTTTTCCTATAGTCTAGTTGTATTTATGTGTCTGGCTCCTTAAAAGTATCTTTGTCTGTTTAAATCTATATAACATATGCTTTTGATTTTTGGCAGAATGCTCCGTGCATCTCTCTTTCCCTCTATTGCTTGATGTAGTGTCTCCTGATGCAAGCAAGAGTCTGGGAATGTGAACATTTGTCTGGGGTGTCTCGCTCAGTGTGCGAGACAAGTGAACAGCACTTCTGTCTCCGGAGGAGATAGGAAATCCGTGTTTGTGGGCTGAGGTGCAAAGGTAGTTCACAGCCTACGAAATGCATTTGATGCTTTTCTTAGTCAGTTTCTAAAACTCATGAGAAGTTCATTAAAAATTGGCAGTGATTCCTGGGAGCTAAATAGGATGCTTGGATGATGTGCACCATGTGGTTCTCATCATTTGTGAACCTAGGATGTTTGTTCTTCAGTGCATTTTTTTGGTTTTCTCTCTGTTGGGGGTGTCCATTGTTGCCAGTTCAGAAGTAATATAAGGTGCACCAACCACTATTTGCATGCATGCAGTTATCAAATATATGTAATATTTATATTTTGTCGTATATCATGTTGAATTAAACCGATTAAAGAAAGCAACTCATTGTTCTTGTTCAGTAGGAGTGATCATCAACTCTGTATGAACAACCTTTCTAGAATTTTTCATCCTTTGAGTTTGAATAGATATTCTAGAGACAGAACTTTGCTCCTTTGGCTGATTTAGTAGAGATTCTTGAAAATTTTTTTCTGTGCCTAGGAATACCGGAATATGAAATATTCCAGATTAGACACTTAGTTTTTTTTCTTTACCTAGTAGAATGTAATTCCTAGAACTCAGGAAAACACTTTGAAGACAACAAAGTTCAGTGTCAAAGAGATTCACATATCTGATGTCTGGATTCCAAATCTTCACAGAATTTCACAACAAGATGTCCACTCTGGACCTGACTCAGAAAATGAAAGAGGTGCTGAAACCTGGTTGTAATTAGGTTTGGAAGCGGCAGGATACCCAGTCCCCAAGTGGGACCTCCTATGTGGTATTTTCTGAGAAGGAGGCCCCCTATAAGAGCACTCTTTGTTCTTGTGGTGCACACCGCTAAGATATGCATGATAATACTTGTACATGTGGCTTTTCAGGAAAACACCATCATTTAATATATAGTTTGTTGCATTGCCATTGTGTTTTCATATTTATGGCTGCGTCCTTTTTTTTCACTAGCACCATATAAATCAATGCGTTTTCCTTATACATGGATGTGTTGAATTTGGGCTGTAAATAGTAACACAGATCACAGTGTATTATACTTGTCTGCCGTGATACTACATGAGTTTGTGAAAAATCAGATTTTTTTTTTTTTGTGTAAATGTAGCTATTTGGACAAACCTGCTCAGAAGATCAACGTAGGTAGTAAAATATTAATAAATGCAGTAAGAGGTGGAAAGTAATGCAGAATTTTTTTTTTGTTACTGTACTAAAGTACAGCACTAATTCACTTGAGCAGTTTTATTGGGGCATACTTTTTACTTTTACTCCACTACATCCTACAAAACATATCTGTACTTTCTACTTTACTATTTTTTTTCAGAAATGTAAACAGATCATGAGAGAGAGACTTTTACTTTTGACTTAAAGGCTACAGTTAGCTAAAACAAGCTAAAGTAGATTTTCTCAAGGGCTTCTACTTGTACTTGAGTAATATTTTACCTGTTGTATCTCTACCTTTCACACAGCATTTGTGTACTTCGTGCACCACTGCGGACAGTTTAAGTACCATCCTGCTGACGGCTGTAGTCACTGTGTGTAAATTCGCTCTTTGGCACCACATCACTAATCAATAATGTGATGATGTTCAGTTTGGGGGGGGAAAAACCCAACTTTAAGGATGTTGGCAGCGTTACAGTAGTAAAACTGAAACAGGGCCAGCAAAGATGCCCTTTTCCTACTAAAAGACACTCTAACCTTATTTTCTGTCTAGATTAGAAACAGATGCTTAGGTTGAATTTGATTCTTGGCTATTTACATTCCTACCTCCTTCACAGAATTGCACCTATGTGAAAAAGACAGTTTATTTAGAGAAGTGCAATGATTTCTGATTACACTAATCCCCTACGTTTGTTCCTTTTATAGGTACATATAAATATTTGTTTCTCTATTTCTGATAATTTCGTAAGTATTAGGAAAGCCAGCTGGTGTTCATGGGAAACTAAATCGAGGGGCTTAATGGCATCCTTATTTTTTACTTTTTGATTTAGAAAGTATAAGAACTATAGCACCATCAACAATTATAGGCAAAATTACTCAAAATGGTGTGAGTTATATAGGCTAGGGCTGATTTAATTCTTTTGTTCTAGTCCAGACTTCAGATTCTCACGGCATATTGTTGACAGCTGGGTCAAGTGTCAAGTGATAACACTTGCCCCGTAGAGTTCATGTGCACTGGGCCTCATTTATTTAAACCTGCTTCACCGATAAGTCATCATCAGAGGCACACATGAAATACAATAACATAAGTGATAGAAATAAACAAAGTGGATTACTTTCTTGATTATTGATTTTTCAATTTGCATAATATTTCTGGATATACTTCACATTGTTTATGATCTACAGATTCATGCATATTTCCGAAGAGAGAGCTTTTTGTATCTGATTAATATCTAAAGCAAAATGAGCTCTTATATTGGGTTAATGTATCTTTATTAAAACTAAGAGCCAACATTATACTGCTGCAATTTGAGTAATTTAGAATGAATGTCCAATTTGTCTGTCTGTCTGTCTGTCTGTCTCTCCTGCATATTAGACATCATACTGTAGTATTTATTTCTATAAGGCCTTTTTGTCACCAGACATAGTGAAACAGAGCTCTATATGGCTTTAATAAACATCCCTTCTGATTTAAGCCTAAAAAACATGCAACATACGTAGCCAAGATTTAGGGGTCCCTCTAGGTAACACTCGTAGCTCAACTTTCATGAACTGCCTTACAAGGTAATGATTGAAGCTCTGGATACGTTTCTTCTAATCCATTCATGTGCCACGAAATACCACTATTATAGCGTAATAAATTTGGACCACTTCTCTTGATCTAACTCTTTCGTCTTGTGAAATACTGCTACAAAATAGTTTTCACCTTTTTTTGTCCTTTTGCCACTAGGCTGCTTTTATAAAGTGTGCAATTACACTACAGAACAGGTATGTGTATGTCATTAGCGCATATCTAACAGTTGGCAGCCTTCCATAGAATAATAAAAAGCCCTAACTATAAAATATTATATAAAAACTATAATATTAGCACAAGTTCACCTTTTGTGTAAATTGAGCTTTTACAATATATTACCAACTATTTTTTTTTATTTAGTAATAAAATTATCCCCCCTATAGTATTTAAATTTAAATTTTAAATTCAAATTCTAATTTTATTTGTCACATGCACAGTCATACACAGTACGATATGCAGTGAAATGTTTAGTATGTGGGATAATTATAAGTTTATGTTTATTTAGTTTTTTTTTCTTCACTTCACTTCACTTTCAGAATGAAAGGAAGATCATTAGCAATAATATATTTAGTTATAAGTTGAAATAAGCAAATATATATTACTGTAGTCAGGACTTTTGATTAGAGTTGTAAAGCTGTACCCTGGATTTGGTTTCAGCTTGAGGATGTGTATGAATCTCAGACCCTGGAGGAACAGGCCTGCCTGCCAAATCTCATTCGTCAGTGCTGCTGATGGGCTAAAAAAGGGGTTAGGATTATTTAGCGGGCTTTTAAATATCTGTGTAATTTTCTTACAGGGATCAGGTCCGTCTAAAACTAAATGCACCTGATATTTCCATGGGGTTAAAAGATGAAGCTTTAATAACAAGACTTTGGAAAGAAAACTTTTTTTTGTACCAAATGAAAAACACATGAGCCTGGTAGTTGGAGAGGTCACATTCCAGACCCTCCTTCTTTTGATAGTGGGCAAATCAAATGATTATGGATCCAGATGCATTTCCTTTATCCCTTAAGGGTTGAATTATATTGTGGTTGGGTTGAGCGACCCGACCCAACCATAGAGGCCCATCTTTAAGCTTGCCTGAAATCCATCATGCTACAGCTGCGTAAAGTTATTTTTCATAAATATAACTCTGAACTATAAAATAAAATTAATGAACCTGTTAATGATTGCGATTTTGCCAAACTTTACTTATGTCAAATACTACACCTATTGTACCCTGAGAATTTATTTGGATAAACAGTATATGATGATGCATTCTGTCTGGGAATGAAGCCCAATGTCCTTTTCCACTGAATTAAGCATTATTCCAAAACATTCCCATGTTTTGAATAGGTGTGGTGCTTTATATTTTTCAACCTTGGCCTGCTCCACAATATTCCCACTTGAAGACATTGCACTATAAATGTGCCTAAATTAGTGAGTAGGCCATACTTTAAGGTCAGTCCTTAATCTTGGCACGAGCAGCGTGTCTCAATGTGGGACATGGACTTTGCAGCAGACACCAGGCAAGCTGCCTTTAGCTGTTTCTTAGAGGCAGGATTTATGCCTGTGCTGCTATCCCAGTGTGTAAATGATAGAGTGAGCTCTAAGCTCGGTGAATGATTTAGTGTGCAGGATGCATTGTTGAACTTGAGTGATGAAATTCCTGGAAAGAAATAGGATGGTTTCTGTGGTATGCCGCGAGTGGTTTGAACACAAGTTGTCCCCTCTACGCACACATCGCACACAAGTGCAAGTACAAATGGTCATAACAGGTTGCCTGAAGGCTTCAGATAGTTATTGGTAACGTTGCAAGCAAGTGGTCTGCTGCATACATCGTAATTTCTGCAGGACTGAAAATGTAAATCAGCTCTTTTGGAGAAGTGAAATGGATATCCAGATATATGATTTGTATTTATTCGTTATGTATGGTTGCTACGGCGTTTGAGCTAACAAGACTAACTCATGGAACTGATATGTTGAAAATGTATGCACATATGCTCTGAATCATCTGAAAGTGTCTGTAGCTGATTAAGAACATTCCTGAATAGCTATAGAACATTTGACTGAATGGGTGAGGCTAGTTGATCTTTTTGCATTCTGCAATTGCTATTCTCATTTTAAGGAGAATTGCTAAGATGAACATGGTTTACGAAGATACATGGAAAATTATGCCTGGAATGGTTAAGTACAACTGTGGGCCTTTTTAGGGGCTGGGGGTTGGTCTGTGTTGATGATGAAAGATCTATGGTAGTTTAAAAGTGCCTAATGAAGCAGTATTGTGGGGATTTGGGACTGGGTGGTGCATATGAATTGTGAGGCTTTGGGGGTGGTGTAGAAGGATTTGTGACTGAGGTAATGGAGCAGTATTGTGGAGATAAATGGGGTGGGGTGGAGTAATAGGAATAGGATTGCGACGCTTTGGGTATGGGTGATAGAGCAGGACTGTGGGAATTTAGGGGCTGGAGTAATAGCATAGATCAGTGGGGAGTTTAAAACAGGGTGGTTGGTTGGACTGTAAAATTATACTATGGGGTTTGGGATTTGGACTGTTTAAACTCGACGATAGACCTTTGGTGTTGGGATGATAGATTTGTACTGTGTGACTTAGACGATAGGATGATGGATCAAGTTTCTTCGGTTTTAGGCCTGCGGTGAGACGGAAGTTTCCTGGGGATCCGGGTCTTGGGTGAGAGGAGAAATTGTGGGGATTTAGGGATGAACTTAGATGGATGGTTTGATGGGATTTGGGGCTGGAGTAGGAGGAAAGCCTTGAGGATTTGGGGCTTGGATGAGAGGGAAGGCCTAGGGGGATTTGAGCATGGAGTGAAAGGGTAGGTTTGAGGATTTGTGGCTGGAGTGAGAGGGGTGGCTTGTGGGTAATGGGGCTAGGGTAAGAAGGATGGCTTGTATGATTTAAAGGGGGAAATAAGGGCAATGTTTGTGGATTTGGGTGTGAAGTGAGAGGAAAGGTTGTGGGGATTTGGGCTGGGGTGATGAAAAAGAAATATTTGGCTTTGGGACGGGGGTGATGCAGCAGTGTCTGACATAGTGTCTGCACAAAGTAAACACATTTATTATAATAAATCACGTGCATCAGTTTGCTTGTTGCAATAATCTAAACATTAAGGCAACATTTAGGTAGTGGGCTGTTTGGGCTGTTTGGACTAGCAGGTGATTAAATTCAGATGGAGGGTGTGCTATTTTTACTAGCAGCCTTCTGTTGCTTTGGTTCAAAATGTTGAATACATACTAAATATTTAAGTGCTATCCTGAGAAGCAAAGGGCTCTTGCATGTTCTGGTTTAAGAGCGGAAGTGCTTGCTAGGAAATTCTTTACAGGATATTATTTTTTTTTGTGTTCATGCATACGTATACATTGCTGTGTATATTCTGTACAGTGTTGCAGTGGTACGATCTCTATTACATAGGTTGGATTGCTTATGCTTTTGTCTTTGAGACAGGATGTAAGTCTTAGATATAAGTTATTTTGAAATGCATAAAACATGTTGTAAATATGAGCTATTTTTAATTTTTTTTCACTTCCTAAGTCAACTGATCATCACCCATGAGTGCTCCCCCCTCCCCAAATCCCAAGATCTAATTTCAGAAACTTCATGTGGGGGCTTCCTCCTTACCAGAGAGTGAGAGGAAGAGGGGAAGAAAAACGAGTAGAGAGTAGGAAAGATCGGTGGGAGAAAACACAGGAGAAAGGAGGTCAGACATCCTCGGTGTGTCCAAGTGGATGCAGGGTCGGAGAGGGTGGAAGGAGAGGGATGATGGGGTCAGAGGTTAGGTGCCCCTGCTGGGTAATGTTTTGTGGGTGGAAGAATAGTGCCGTTGTGAAAGAAATCAGAACGGTTGCAGGGGGGTTGTTTTCTGAGAGACTCCAGGTGCTGAGGTGCAAAGAGCTGGAGGTCGTTCGCTGATCGTGTTTTTGTGTAACTTTGAAACATCTCCTCGCCATGCAAGGATTCTGACTGGTTAAAACCTGGGGGCAGATAATAAGGGAAGCAATTAAGGCCACACCTCCTGTTTCAACAGATCAAAGTGTGACGAGAAGGTCAAACTATCAGACACTGCCAATATGGAGCAACATGTGTACCATGTGTGCATTATGCAAATGCAGACCGAAAAACATATATAAATTTAAAACACATGTAAAACAATGCATTTTGGCAGATATGCCGCAGCTAAATTAACAAATACCCAGAAATTAATAACCCAAAACCAGCTTACATAAAAAAAACTTTACTTATGGATGATTAGTTCTGTTCCTTCTGTAAAAGCTCTTAAACGTGTGATTCTGAGAGACTATAACCATTTACAAGCTGTAAATGACTCTTCTATATCAACCACCCACTCTTTAGTGTGTCTTTGCCCGTGGGTGGTACATTTACAAGGTAGTGAGGTAAATAAAGAAGCATGATCTCCAGAATGTGCATGTACATTATGTGTGTGTTTGCGTGCGTTTGGGCGTTCATGTTGCGTGCATGTCTTCACTTTGTGAATTAAGATTTATGAAATATCTTGGCAAGTACATTTGTGTGAGGTAATAAAATGTGTGTGGTTGAGTGTTTATATCCATTTCTCTCCCATTCTGAGAAAGAAACTGTATTAACGGCATTTCTCCAAAAGCATGAGTAAAGGAACATAATCAAAACCCCACAAATAAGATAAGCTCTGTCTTGATATATCAGAATAAATTATAACAAGTAAAACAGCAGCTCTGGCAGAAGTTTGGAGTGTCACAGGTTTTTGTGATTGCTGATACATCATAATTTTGATGGTAACTACTGTTTACTGTTCATGTGACCTTCTGGAGGTTATGGCGTGTGCTCCATTTAATCAATAAGAAAATAAAAAAACGATGATAAAAAAGTGTTAATTTATCAAACGGGCAGTGCCATGTCAACATGTCAATGTAATTCATCAATTCATTATGTTTTTAGAAGATCTTTTACCATGCTTGACTTTGTCAGATAGGTTCTATTTAAGCGATTTCTTGATTCAACAGGTCTGGCAGTACTTATGCCTGAGTGTGGCAAGTGAAATGTAACTAATTACAGTTCATTCATGATTTAGCAAGGAGGGGTAATTACCTTTTTACATAGGGCCAAGTAGGTTTGGACAGCTTTTTTCCCTAAATGAATGAAATCATCCTTTAAAAGCTGAATTTATTTATTATTTTTTTTACTTGATTGATGATCTCAATCATTTCGGTATGACATGCAATGCAATGCAATTGCAAAATAAAATTAGGAAACGGCAAATACTTTTTCATAGCTCCAAAGAAACAAGTCTCATCCATGGAAGACCAACCCTAAAACCCATAGATCTTAAAGGATCCACTGTCAACTTCATGGTTCCAGATCTTGTGCCAGATCTTGTGGAATCATGCCCTGTTGGGGTCAGAACTGCCCTGGTGGTACAAGGGGTACCTACACAAAATTGGGTGTAATGTTTTTTGTACTGTATTATGGCTGATTAATTTTGGACTCAAATGACCTCTGAAAGTGTTCATATGCATTCCTTGACATCCCTTAGCTTGTGTGGTCTTTACACTATTGGGTGGATTGGTTGCATCTTGAGAAAATGCAAACAGTTCAGTCCAGGCCCCCTGATGGCGTTTTTGCCACATACCTTTAATATCATCAAGTAATATTAAGGTTACTTTCATCACCCTGGCTTTATCCTTTATTTACTGTATCACTTCCCTTTCCATTTCTTAGTGGGGATTGTAGGAGTACATGTTGATATGTGAGTGTTAGAACTTGTATACATTAAGGACCTCACATGACTTGGTGGCTAAAGCCACGTCTGACCTGCGTTTGCTCAGAATTTTTAAGCTTGCTCTGAAAGTCTTCACTCACCATATCTGTGCTTTGTTATGAGTCCTCGAGGCTTATTGGAATGGAACACAGAGACCATTTTTCTCAGAGTTCTTAGCCTGCATTTGATTATGTGTTTGTGATGAACCATGTTTGTACACATGTTCCGGATTCTCAGATCTGTCCTCAACCCTCCAAGTGTTTCTCCTCATGTCTGCACACTCAGTCACCTCCTCTCCACATCATATCCGTCACTTAATGTGAATGCTGTCCTTGGCTTGGTGCCTAGCATGTCCCATTGCAAGGGCTGGGTGGATGGAATACGAGTGTTCCTGGAAAGAGCGGCCTGCAATTTGTGTGTGTGTGTGTGTGTGTGTGAGAGAGAGAGACTGGTTGTGAGGTTTTTTTATTAGATAAATTCAAAAGAAAGAGGAAAAGCAAGTGCACAGGGGACACATGTTTGCCCCGCTGCAATACAACTTACTCAGATAAGATGGATATATTATGGTGTTACTGGGTGTGTCTCCACTTCAAAGGGAATGATACTTGCATGTTTAAATCACAGAATGTATCAGCTTGGTTGAGGTCAAACCATATCTTCAAATGGTTTGCCAGTAGGCTTATACACACACTTTAATCACTGTTATCCTATGATAATCACATTTTCAGCTCCAGCGGTGCTGATATGGTGCAACATCTGGATTGGAAGTGATTGGAGACACACTCCAATCATATACTCATAACAGAGGTGAGTGTGACATGCTACAGGTAATGCCTCTGATCCTGCACTGTGATGTTACAGTACAATCAGGCTGAAAGCATTTCAAGAGAACAGGATGGTGGCTGGCTTGATTTGTCAGACAGATGTTCTCCAGACACCCAAACACTACTGTCCAGATTACTAGAGAAAGAATAATGAGAAGAATGTCTCTGTGATCATTAAACTGTGTGCATGTGTGGAGTTTATTCTGTATGCGGGTGGCTTTCCTCTGGGATCGCTGTTTTATTATTTTTTCTCCAGCTCCACAAAAGTACTCTGGGTTCCTCCCATAGTCCAAAGACTTGCAGATTAGACCAACTGGTGTTTCCAAATTGACTGAGCGTGTGAGTGGATGTGGGTTTGTGCTCTGAGGAGGACTGGCACCCCATACAAATTGTACCCCACCGAGTGCCCTGAGTCCCCTGGGATTCCAGGCCTCCTGTGACGATGTACAGGATAAGAGGTACTGTATAGAGAATGAGTGAGATTTAGAGTGAGATATGTAATATAATATATATTAGCGCAAGTACCCATTGTTGATGGCAAAAGAGTTAAAAGTTAAAAAAGGTTAAAAATAAGATGATCAGCTTTAATGTAATTAGTGACATTTTCATTTCCGGGTGCAGCCCACGTACATGTCTGTCTGTCTTTCTGTACAGCGTATTTCTCTGCCTAACCTATTAATACAAAGAAATAAAATTTTGTAAGATTGAATATCTTATGCATTGTTTACACCAAGTTGTATTCATTTTCGTCGTCAGCCAAAACACCGGACTGTGGTAGATATGTTTGCTTTAATGACCCGTGTTTTATCTCATAGTCGTAATTAAAATTACTGCTTTTTATTAGCGCCATAGTTTCAGAAAATATGAAACAAACTAGATTTAAGCTTACCGCAGGAAGAATACATTAAATCTGTCTATTCAACTTTTGAAGGTTCAGTTTTTATAGTCTACTTTTCTTTTTTTCTTCTGTGTCGCGCAGTTATTTTTGTTTCTTGAGAATTGTACTGTAGGTGCATTACTGTTGTTTCTGTGTCTTCTGCATACTCTGTCTGAACATTGATTGGCACTGTTGAGTGACATGTATAGCCATGCCCACCTCATGGAAAAAACGCTAAATTAGGAAAAAAAAGTGCTGGATGCTGTAACATAATCTGGCACATAACTGCTCATAACTTCACTTCTACTCAACATTTTGATTATACAGTAATCAAATGGCTTAGGCTTAACTTCAGGCAAATACCTAAATACTGCCGAAGATTAATTCAATTCTGTCCAGCCAGTTTTGCCTGATGCTGTGACAAAATCTGGCTGGACAGTCATACAGACAGATCTTTGAAAAAGTATACCAATGACCAATAACAAAACCTTTCTTTTATGTACAGTATATAGATATATACTTTTCCAAAGCTTTTAAGCTTATAATAAGCTGTTTTCATTATACTTTATTTATCAGGGTGTGCTTAATGTTGTAATCGACAGCTTATCGCCTCTGTGATTGTATTCAGTCACCTATTATGGACATGCAGTCTGAAGTGAGCATTTTTTGTCACTACTGTATATGGCATAAATTAACCTTGGTGCCTGTGAAAACTCATAACGTTAAAATCAAAGTTTCACTTCTGGCTGCAGCATTATGGTGTTGCCAGGCAAGAAATATATGGGTATTGGAAATGATTTACATTTACAGCTGTTACAAACACTTTAATTTTAATGACAATGGATGCTCTCCGTCCAAATGTAGAACTTTACAACTTTGGGTCTTGCAACTCTTGCGACCTCCTGTAATTTGAATTTGTGAGTCATATCATAGACATATGTAGTAAAAAATAGTTGTTTACATTCTGCTCCGCTACAAGGGCTGCTGGGACCCACAAGCTTGGCCTTGTGTGGAAGCCACATACACTGAAATGATTTGAGCATGGTGGAAGCAGCTCCACATGAGGTTATAGAGCAGGGGCTAGCCAAGTTACAAACGCAGCCTTAAGCTGCATCATTGTACAATAATATTCAAATGGGAACAATGCCTGTATTGTCTTAGTTACTGGAAATAATTAAAAGAGGATGCCAGCTGCACAGTTGTGTTTATACGATCATGTATATTTATGAAGATAAACAAAAAACTTCACTGTCTGGTAATGGAGCATGTTATGGTTATGCAGTTCCTAAAATTATAATTAAAAGCTCTGGTTTGGCATTTCTGTAAGGATTAGCGAGACGTGCATTCCATGCCATTTATGATATCCAACAGGAAATTAGCTATTGGGAAACTGCAAATTACTTTTTGTCCAAGTTTCATTGCCTACTTTTAGAGTTAAGCCTGTTGTGGTTCTATAAATAAGAGAACGCAACGATCTGTTCCTCAGAGGCTCTTGTGTTTTTATGGGACAAAATTATTAAAATCTAGGGGGTGTTGCTCTATCATGCTAAAAAAGACATCATTTATCACCAAAGTGCTTTTAGATGGTTGGGAGAAGTTGTTCAGGTGATGTTTTCATACCATTCTTTATTCATGGCTGTGTTCTTATGCAAAATTGCTGAGAAGCGACCCCACACATGAATGGTCTTAGAATACTTTACTGTTGGCATGACACATGACTGCTGATAACGCTCACCTTCATACATATCAAGAAGGGCAGCAAAGAAGCCACTTCTTTCCAGGACAGACTAATATTCTTAAAAAGGTGCAGGTCATTTTCTCTGGTGACTTCCATTTCTGATTGTTTGGGGTCACCTGAAAAAAATGCTTCTTTAGAGAAGAAAAGGTTAGTGCTACCATCAGTTCTGTGCTATTTTAAGTGGTTTTAAAAAGATAGCATGTGCTCCTTATGGGAATGTGAGAGTCTATTTTTTAAAAATCTACCTTAATTCAAAGTGTATAGGAGCACCTAAGTGTATATTTCCCATGTTGGGCTGTTTGCACAGGGTTTTTAAGTTAGAGAGAACCCGAAATCCCCAGAATTCCTGCCTGTATGGCATGATCTCAATCTTTGAAGATGAGTGTTCCCATGCCAACTCTGTAAGCTGCACTGCTAGGTGGATTGGGGATGGCAGATCTAGAGACCACCATGCTTTTCATCAGTGCAAAGAGATGAAATGTGTTCCATACTTGGCCTCCATAAGGGGAATCCACGTTTCCCCTGTTTGTGGCTCAGCAAATGCCGACTCTCTCTCTGTGGGACATATACAAGTTTCACTCAAGTATTTATATTTACACTAAGGTAACTGTATCCCATAATGAATCTTTTGAGTATAAAAACTGAACTAGGGCTGGTGTCTGGTGACTGTCACATTCTGGAATTTGCAGCGGGCCCAGCGGAGACACATTGGAGGACAGACAGGTGTAGAAATGCCACCTGACACATCCAGTATTAATATTTTAACCAACAGCTTTAATGCAGCATAGTTCTGTGGTTCCATTCTACACAGATGATACTCAACTCTTATTTAAGCTCCCATCATGCATTTTACTCCATGAATGTTGTAGGATCTCAATAACAAATGCTCACTCATTTTTTGATGGGTGACATGCAGAGATTCACAGAATGTCCAGCAGTGTAATCTCCGGCCTTCAGCTAAGCAGAGCTGCATTAAATCCTTTAGGCTGATGATATCAGGCTAATCAGATCAGACCAGGGTTGGGCTGAGCCTGGGGACTCGGTGAAAGAGAATCACTAACGCCACAGATCTGTCAAAGTCACGCACAATGTTGTATTGAGGTGAGGACTAAAGATGACTATCTCTCTTTTCATCTTTTTTCCCTTTTTCACTCTCATCCTTTGGCAGAGCACAGCTGAAAAAGATTACAAGTTGCATGAAAAATTTATATAAAAGGTCATACTGCTGCTCAGGCTTGAGAATCAAAATAACACCATACATCTGAGTTTGTTGTGCAAAATTTCGGATTTATCCTTTTTTTTTTTTAGCATTTAATGATTTTGCACGGTGAGTCACTGTGTTTAGCATTGTGTAGGTTCCTCATTCTACGAGGGCTATATTTTGTTTTAAATGTTACATCTTTCTATTTGGCTTGACCCTAGATTTTCTGTGCACAAAAACTACTAAACTAAAAGGTAAAATATAACGCTACTGTACTGTAGGTAATTAAACTAACACACCAACAATGTTGCACTACTTGGGCACAGTAGTATAAGCTTTAAGATTTTGTTAAATTTTTCCATGATGATGGATCTCCTGGAATTCAGTTTTAATTGCAAACACACCTGCACTTAATGCAACTTCAGCTGCTACATTAGGAGCAACCAACCAACCAGAGATACAACCAACCAACCTGGGATACAACCAACCAACCAGAGATACAACCAACCAACCAGAAACACAAATAAATAAACCAACAAACCAACCAATTAGGGATACAACCAACTTACCACCCAACCTGGGATAAAATCAACCGACCAACCAATCTCCAACAAACCACCTAGGGATACAACCCAACAACTAACTAACCAACCTGGGATAAAAACAACAAATCAAACAACCAACCAACCAGCAACCAAGCAACTAATAACCAACATTAAAAAGTGCAGCATTTGAAAAGGGCTGTAACTAAAATATTGATTGCAAGAAATTTAAATGGGAGCTAAAAACTTATTACGTTGCATTTAATCCCACTAAGTCATAAACATTTAGCTCTTCATATTGTAGTTACTCATTCTCCTCAGTCCCAGCTCTATATTGCTTGCTTCAGTCATTCCTCGTCCACTTGTATCTGTCTCACCAGGATTTTGTTTTTCAATTTAGGACAAAATCTAGAACAAGATAGTTACATTTTATCTCATTTTTATGTTACAGTATGACTTTTTAAATGCTTTTCATAGTAATTAATGTTTTGTTTGTGTTATTCGTCCTAGATAAAGGGTTCACCTAGCACCGGGAATTTACTGCTGTTAATGTTGTGGTTCCTTGTTATTTTAAAAAGTTTTTTCCTAAGTTATGTTTCTAGAGTTGTGGGGACTACGTCATATACCTAATGAACAGTAATATTGGACCTTTGTTCTGGGACTGCGCTGTTTGTGGCTATAAGGGTACCTGCAAATGAAGTCATACTCTCTCATGGCAACCAGACCCTGGAATTTCCTGTTCAACAAAGCCATGTCTTGGTCTGTTAACCTGCAGGTGTACTTACAGTGGGCGGTGCAATAATGCCAGACACACACACACACACACA
The DNA here is from genome assembly GCF_024256425.1 of Clarias gariepinus. NCBI lineage: Eukaryota > Metazoa > Chordata > Actinopteri > Siluriformes > Clariidae > Clarias > Clarias gariepinus. The sequence continues at coordinate 30,639,150 of NC_071104.1, read as the reverse complement.
CACACACACACACACACAGAATTAGGTTCTGTTGAAGTGCTTTAGGCTTACGTATATGATGGCAGATCTCTTAGCCGTAGTTTCCACAGGCTGTAATGAGAAGATCATTAGCAGCAGTGGTGTGCCAGGTCTCTTTATGTCTGTCTGAGAAAACCCCTGGTCTTTTTCATGCTGTGTGCCCAGACTGTCTATATTCCAGGCAAACATGTTGCAACCCTTTCTTGCATGCTGTCTATCGCCCTTACTGCAGCAGGTCTGAGGAAAATTTTGTAACAATGTGGGTTCATGGACTTTCTCAAAGTGAAGAGATGACAATAGAAGTGAGAAGATAAATGCTGGTTATGGTTATAATGATGATGGAAATCTGGTCATCAGGCAAAGTAACTACTCTTTGATGAAGAGCTAGCACTTCCTTTTGTTGAGTCATTTATAACCGTTTCACATTTACCTGTTTTTTGTCTTTCAGAAGTTCTTAGGTTTAGAAAAATCTCTACTGTTTTTTTTTATTTTTTATTATTATTTCTATGCGAACCAGTGGTGTACTGTAGTTTTCAAACCTGGGCAGACATGTTCAGCTCCAAATGGAAAACATCTGAGCAAATACTCAAAGGAAGTGGTGTCACCGTGTCTGAGTCACCATGGACCTCAGTCAGGCTAGTCAAGGAATGAATTGAACACGAAAGGGGACAATATATTTTTCTCATTTCCTCAATGCTAACACCAACCAGAACATGACCAAATCCAGATAAGGAGAGAAGGTCTTTCTGTATTAGAAAAACCACACACAGAGGCTTATGAAAGAAAGTCCTTTTATACAGGCTTGGTATAGGGTATGGAATAAAAATTTGCTTCCATCGCTTGCATATCATTTGTGGTCATTCCTGTTTTGTTCAAAACTTTATTGTTTTTGGACGCCCTTTCATTCCTACTTTTGCCCTGGCTGAAGATCTTGCTGATGACTGCAGATTTAGTTTTTATTCAGCTACAGACTGTCCAGCAGATTGTATGTCAATTCTGTCACCAAGCCAACTATGTCATTGTATATGGTATGGTGCGACTACCTTGCCGGCAAAATCTCTGCTCCCAAAGGACAAAACAGTTGTGTCTGTAAAGTGTAGTTGTGATGGTTAATGACTTCCTAAATACATCTAGAGGTTGTTGCAAGTGCTATTTTTGCAGCTGGCTATAATTAACGTGTTACAGTTTTTAAAATTGTACAGAACAGAAAATACATCTGGATCTCTGTAAAGCTGCTTTGTGACAATGACCCTTGTTGACATTGTTGAAAGCACAAATGAAATTGAATTTAAATTTAACTGAAAAATCAACAAATGCCAAGCTGCCACAGTTACAGTATGATTTTCTCCGTTTTGGCTACCAAATGAGCAAATAATACTTTAAAGTACAGTACTTTTTAGAACCTGTTGAATGGTGGCACGGTGGTGTATTGTTCGGCACTGTGGCTTCACATGTCCAGGGTCAAGGGTTCAAGTCCCACTATGGGTCTGCGTGCTTTGTAGGTTTATTGCGGGTGCTTCGGTTTCCTCCCATAGTGTGTGTTTGTGTGCCGTGTGATGGATTGGCACCCTAGTCCAAGGGTGCCTCATGCCCAAAGTCTCCACGCATAGGCTTCAAGGCCTCTATAAGCCTATACAGGATAAGCGGTATAGAAGCTGAATGAATGAATAACAACATACTAGTATGTTACTTGAGCACGCTAATCACTTAATGATTGTCTAGTTAATTTATTTGACACCATAAATCCTCTTTAACTACTAGGTTTTTACTCTTTCAGGTTGAGATGGTGAGTCACTGAGTACCTAATGACTATTGAGTTGACATATTGACATCTAAATTAATACTATGGTATCAGATTAATATTGTGTTATAGTTATACGATAGTGCTCCACTACACTAGTTTTTCAAGACCAAGCATGCCTGATATGCTAACGCCGTCAGAGATGTCATATGGTATTTTAGTGCTTGAGCTTGAAATGACTGGGCTCTGGCTAAGTGGGTTCCAGGAATTTTGTTTCAGCCATGTTGAATGATGAAAGGGAACGCATTCATGCCTATTACCCCATGTTGAGAACTTTACATCTGCATTGGCAGCATGTCTGTATTAAAAAGGGAGTAATCATTTTTCAGGGATATTTAAAACAGCTGTTGAACACGGATATTTAAAACATGATATTTAGGACAACTGCCGTTTTAATGCGTATGCATTTCATTACATACTTATTGCTTGTATATTTGTACGGTTTCTAAATCTTCTTTTATCTTTTTCTTTGTAGCCGGAGGATTTTGAGGCTGTTCACTCCCACACATTTCGGGTGAAGACGTTTAAGAAGAACAAGCACTGTGGTGTGTGTAAGCAGACGCTCAGCAAAGAGGGACTCATCTGCAGAGGTCAGTACTGGATGAGGGTGTGGGTGAGGGGGTCATCAGCTCCTGATGAGTGGTGATAAAAGAAGGTTAGGAGTTTCTGGGATGATGCAGAGCAAAGAGGCAGTAATGATGGCTTCCAGTACAGCTGAGAGGCCTGTGCAGATCATATTCGATTATTAACTTGATTAAATCCCAGGGGGAGAGTGTGGTCTTATGATTTTCTGGAAGGAGATTCAGAGTTGAGACAGGTGGCAGGGAAAAATAGCAGGAAAATTGTATGCTGAAACAGAAGGTTTCTAATTTATATACAGGAATTTTGATTGTTCAGAATAACAGAACACAGCTTAGTGGTTAGCACTGTGGTCTTGCACCTCCACGGGTTCAGGGTTCGTGTCCCAGCTTCGGGTTTGTGTGCATGGAGTTTTCATGTTCTCCCCGTGCTTGGTGAGTTTTCTCTGAAATAACAGAGTACAGATTTTCTCCCACAATCCAGGACATGCAGATTAGTCTCTAATTGCCGTTTCCAAATTGTCTGTAGTGTCTGTATTTGCGAGTGTGTGTGTTTGTTTGCTCTATAATGGTTTGACATGAAATCCAGGGTGTACCGCACCTAGTGCCCGAGTCTCTTGGGAAAAGGCTCCAGGCCTCCAATGACCCTGTACTGAATGAGCAGTATAAAGAATGAATGGGAGAGTGGGTTATGAGAGTAAAACTAGCATTATTTCTCTATATTATCCCCTGGGGTAAAGGTAGTTTTAAATTATTACCTGTACTTTGTAGTCAAAAGACAAGGTGAATAAATCTTGAAGGTGGTGGAATGTCCTGTAAATCTTGTAAGTTTCTGTCTCCACTTAACTAACAGTTTTAGGGTTGATTTCCAAATAGTGTAAAATGGAAAGCGAGTGCCCTATGTAGGATGTAGAATCCCTTGTACGACATACCAAGTGGGTTAGAGAGGTGTTTGGGATTCAAAGTCCTGGTTTGACTCGTAGTATATATTTAAATTCCACATGTGCTGTTTGGCACACACTATACAAATCCTAAAACAAATGCCTTTGCTTCCACAGTCAACCCTATAAATTAAAAAAGATCACATAGAAGGACGGTCATAAGCTTGTGGTTTGGGGCTTTTGGCTTTGAGCTCTAAAATCTGGATATTGCAATATGGTGGTTTTATTACATTTCTTCTATGCCATTAGAGTCTCATGGGATGGAGCGCTGGTGGAAACCAAAAACAGATACAGTAATCACAGTGGCAGAAATAAAAATAAAGATGTATTTGTGACAAATATATTCTGTGAGAGTGTATATCACTGACAACAAGGCAAGCAATATTTTTGGCAATATTAGATGTAGAAATAGCTAAAAAATGTAGACTTTTTTGTGCCACTGGTAAAAAGAATTTTTTACTAAATCAATCATTTGTTTTATATAAAACATATTAGTACTTAATGACTTAACGAAGTGACAATTTTGTTAGTGCTGTACAGTCATTGTTAATGTCAGTACCCCTCTTTTAATTGTATGTTTTTTTGTGTAAAAACCATCTGGTCTTAGACGATTAGACAAGTACACCCTCAGATGAAAAGCATCATAGAACTTTTTTTTTTTACCATGCCATTATTTATTTAACAAAAATAAGAAGCCTTGAGGTTTGTTCAGACACAGTTTTGCATCCCCCTTTACTTAACTCTTTCAAACAAACCGTACGTGTTCGGTCTTCTTCTAATTGTGCTGTCATGGACGTTAACCTTTAACACGCTAAGTTAAGCCTGTAGCTCTTTTTTTTTAATTGGAAATTTTCTGAGCAATGCACAATCTGACCTTGGGGTAAATGTACTGGGACAACCACAACAAGAGCTAGAGCTAGAACGCTGCGCTCCACAATGTTTCCAAACTGTTTTATAACCCTTTTCCTATTCATTTGCAGCAACAATTGCTTATGTCTTTTCGTCTTGGCATTAACACAAACGTGAATGCTAAACCAGAAAACTGACAAAATGTCTGCTTTTATAGAGGTCTACACACCTGCTGATGATCAAATAATCAAGGTGATGACTAGTAGCATCTGGCTACAACTTGTCCTCTTAAATTCTGTGTAAGCATTAAGGGGGTACTTATTATTGCACACTTTTTTCCTTTTTTTATTTACTTAAATAAATAATTGCATGGTTAAAAGGGTTACATGTTGTTTGTCCGAGGTTGTATTGGCCCAATACTAAGACCTTTTATGATTAGATGATTTTCAATATGTCTTTATACAAAAACACAGACACATAAGAGGGGGTACTAACTTTTGAACCTGACTGTAGTTCATTCAGAGTAAGGAAAACATTGTGTGTATGCAAGGCAAAGACAAAGTAGGAAAATCTTTGTCTTAGATTAATGAGCTCTGAGAATCGGTGGCAGCCTTTAGACACCAGCCGATTAAAGGTCACTGTATTTCATAACACTACATGGTCAAACTTAAAAATTCTCTAGAGGCACGTCCCAGTTATGCATGATTTTGACATTTAGCACAAGTCACATTGAAAGCATGCCATGACCTTGATATCTCTTACCCACATTAGCACACAATTTAATTACATTTTTCTGCCATGTCTCACTTAAGCTAAAACTACTCCTTTACAGTACAGTGTGTAGACAGTTTTTTGCTGATATTGGTTAATAATATTAGAAAAGGTGATAAAATATTATATCAGCTGACACAATATGTTCAGTTTGTTGTGGGAAAACAAACAGAATGTGCTATAGAAAGGGCTTTTTTGTATGACTGACACAAAATTTACGTGGGTAAAATTAGAACACAATCTTAGCTTTATGCATATACACACATCAGCCATAACGTTATGACCACCCGCCTAATATTGATTAGTCCCTCAGATCAAGCCATCTTTGTGTAACTAGAAAAAAACAAAACAAATACACACCGATCAGCCATGACATAATGACAACCTGCCTCTTATTGAATCGATCCACCCTTTTGCCACCATAACAGTGATGAACTGTGTGTGCTGACACCTTTCTATGGAGACCAGCATTAACCTTTTCCTCAATTTGATCTACAGTACACTAGCGCTTTTATTGGATCTGACCACACGGGCCAGCCTTCACTCCTCATGTGCATCAGTAAGCCTTGGCCACACATGACCATGTCGCCAATTCACTGGTTTTCCTTACTTGGGCCACTTGTAATGGCTAGACATCTGAGGCAGAGCAACTCCAAAAATTGCGGCTCTTGTGAAATGGTTTTGGTTTACATTGGTCAGGACATACCAAAAGTGATCCAAGCCAGGAAAACCGGTGAACTGGCGACTCATGGGTGGCCTAAGTTACTAAGTCTGGCCTGTGTAGTCTGATTCAATAGGGGAGGTACTGTCGCTCAAATTGAGGTAAAGGTTAATGCTGGTTCCAATAGAACCAGCATACATTATTCCCCCAGTCACACATATATACTGGCTAGAATAAAGCATGACACATAATGACACAAAAGCGTAAACATTGAGTTCCTGTTATTAAAAATACCTGGAGGGCCTGATACTGTACACCTGTTAGGTGTTTGGCCTGTTGGCCTGGCTTTAACAGAAAGAAAAGAGATAGCAAAACAGAGTATCTATAATTTCCCCCCAGCTTCCTGAACTGCACATCATGCAGTCTCACATTTGCTCTGTGATCTCAGCAAGGAAAAGACTTCATGGAACAATGCCTTCCTCAGGAAACCAAGCACAGAGTGGCCAAACACATTTAGCCAGTGGTGCCTGTATAAACAGCCCATTTACGTCCGAGTGAAATGCGAAATCTGTGAAATCTTGCCTGTTTTTCCTCTAGTTGTTATCTCTGTACCTGCTTGCCACAGATATTTAATATGGTCTTATGATGGTTTAAGCTGTGCCAAGAGAAACAGTACTGTTGTGCAATGGACATAAAGAACTGGAAAGAAAGAGAGAACAAAAACAAAAGCATTTTTGTTAGACATGAGATACATCAGGCACTGTCAACGTCGGTAAAACACTCAACTCTGTGTGTCAAGCCTTCTGCATTTAGAGACATATTTAGAGGCTGATATTTGGGTTTCCCTGTTATGGATGTTCCTCCTGATCAGATAGACATGACCAACAAATTAAATAACCTTTTTAGCTTTGTATTGTTTTATGCAGCTAACATGCTGTAGGTCTGTAAGATTATTATTATCATTATTATTATTATTATTATTACTTTCAGTTATAGGGATCATACAGATTTTAACGATTTCCTTATCAGATAATAGACGCAACCATAAAATCGCAATCATGATCAAGGCTGACTAAACTGACTTAATATGAAATATATATTATATATATTATATAATAAATATTTTAGGACATGTTATATTTGAATATATAGAATGATGTATACTGCATTTTAAAAATAATACGACGTCCTGAATTGCAGTTTTCATCTTACACTATACAGTATCAAACTATACGCAAGAATTGTCTAAGTTAAAGAATGATGTTTTTTCAGGTAAAGTTATATAGCTTTATCATATGAACAAAGTGGGAGTTTTTTTATGTGATATTCCTGTGAAATGGTATGTATTAGCACAAGGACCTTAGCATGAACATACAATTTTTCTTGCAGCTTAAAGCACTCTCCTAGCAGTGCTATTACATCTTCTGACCAATTACATAGATTCAAAAGCATTGTAGTACAATAAAAATGAACAAACAATATATTAGAGGAAATTATTACTGTAGTACAGTGTTCCCTAGGGACAGAAGGCATACAAAAGTGAAAGCACAAACATAACAGAAACATCCTGCAAATTCAAAAACACATACAAAAGTCAAAGTCAGAATTACTCTGGGATGCCAGGGGGAGTGATAAGCCCAACTTTTCAGGCCTACACAGACCAGAAACTACCAAAGGAGGAGATCAATCAGTGTTTCCAAGAGTTTACAGCGTGTTTACATAATGTTTGTGCTTTCACTTTTGAATGCTCTTTGTCCCTAAACGGCCACCATAGTATACAGACCAAAAGTTACAACATTGTCATGCAGGATTTTGGATTGCCTGTAAAGACTGAGATAAGTACTACGGCTGTCAATATTACCGTCTTAATGTATTTGATTAATCTAGAAATTTTAACAATGATCATATAAATGTGCTTGATCATAATGGCTTCCCATAATCGCAGTGTTGTTTCCCAGCTGTGTGATAAAGGCAAGTTTTATCATGGATAACAAGATGACTGAGGAAACATCACAAGGTGTGCTGAATGGCAATTTTCATTATAAAAAGCTTCTAGATGGAAGTGTAGAGAAAATCAAAGCTGTGTGCTCGAGCTACCTTTGAAAATACATTAAATGTAAGACACTTTAACCAGGCTATAAAGGTAAGGTGGTGGCAAAAGTTACTTTTATTGCCCTTACTGAAAACCAATGGACATCAAAAAGTAACCATAATTACCTCGGTATAACAGCACAGCTAATCAAGGACAAATGGCAACTGCAGTCATACACTCTAGCCAAGTTAAACAGGACATAATGGATATTATAGGAACAGCATTATAGGAACAGTTGTGTTCGCAATATGATTTCTGCTGCAAGGAGTCTACCATTTAAGAGATTTTAATCTAACATTATTATACGTTAATGTTTGAGATATTATAAAGCGGCATGATTTGTTTCTTCTAACCAGTTTTTGTAATTGGCTCTTTATTCCAACATTGCACGTTTGTAATACAAGTAGATCTTGCATATTTTAAAATTGTTTATACATTTATTTTTTAACCAATTGACAGCACCTATAAGTAAATACGATTCCTGCCCTGATTTTAGCAATAGTTTAAAATATTCATGACATATAAAAATTTGAGTTAAAACTAAAATCATGTAAGGTTAATATAAAACTAAAAACAAAAATCCACTTTTATATGTTACTGGAGTTTGTGAATATCTTAATTCCATGCCATTAGACTAATTGTTTAAAGAAGATAATGATTTTCTTTTAGTGCCATAAAACCTGTCACTGTCACACGTCTCTGGACACCGAGGCTGATTAGCCTTGTATTAGCGAGTCTCTAAGTTAGAGATGGTTAGCAGCTGCTCCTAAAGGTAAATATTCTTGTTTTAACCACAACACAATCAATCATGGTCTATATGGAAGACAGCTCCATCATGCTGAAACCTCCTGCTGACTCTCGACTGTATAAGACAGGGAAAATGGTAACAAAAGTCAAAAGGTTATGGTTCTCTTTATTGATGTGCCTTTTTTTTTTTTTAACAAACAGCACTCTCTTTAATTAAAAGGATAGATTCAAGCACTATGTGTGGAGTAAAATTTGAAGATTTATGTTATGAGTCCTGATTGCAGACTATGCTTGTACAATATGTACTTGTATTTGCTTTTAATGTTTATGACATTTGTAATTTGTATTCCAGGTTCACACTGAGTAAGGAAAAAATGAACAATAGTTGTATATCTTATTCTATGCAAATTGTTTGGATTCACTTTTGGTAAGCCACATAACAGGATGATAAAGCACTTTTATTACTAGACACTGTGCTTCATCTGCAAATAAAAAAGACATCTGGTGATTTAAGCAAACAGCTACAGACTAAATGCTAAGAGCTCATTGTCTTACATCAGTTTTTGGAGTTGTTTCATTGCTGCAAATGACTGGATTCAGTCCATTATCATGGACTCTTGCCTTTAGGTCTGTATATTTTTCATGTCTAGTGATGCTAGATAGCTTTATCATTACTGCCTTGTAGGAGAATGCAATAAAGAACAACTCAGCAGTGTTTAGTGCCATTTACAATTAATGATGCTGTGTTATCTCACATTAAATATCACTTCAGTAAAACCGAAGATGACTCTTTTGGCTGTTAACAGGGAAGAGAGAAAGCATCATGATCATCATCATTTTTATGGTGGCATGGTGGTGCAGTACAGTTGACAGTTCATTGCTTTGTGGTCCCAGGTTTAGTCCTGAGGTCAAATTTTGTCTGGACTTGTGTGGAGAATTATGTGTTTTTTTTTAAGGTGTCGAGTTTCCATCCATGTCTCAAAAACATTAGGAGATCTGTGACTTAAAATGCCCTTTGGTATAAGTGTTTGTGTGCACATGGTGCCCTAGGATGAAAGGTCATCCCGTCTAGGTTGTATTCCCACCTCATGCTTGACATTCCAAGTGTAAACCCTGGATTAGCTATAACGCAGCTTTATTTCAATTGAGCATATCATTCTGGTTTACATATTTACATAAAGGTTAATCAAATCTATGTTTTCCTTTTATAAATCTGTTTTGCATATGAGCATTTGTATTCTCTGGTACAACGTCCTTCCTTCTCTGTTTAAATCAACATTGATCGAAAGACCACAATTAAAACACACAATCCTATCAAGTTACTCAGTCTCTCTGTCTCTCCCCTCTTGCATATGACTATAGCTGACTTGTGACCTTGTGACTTGAGACCTTGTGTCCAGTCTCCTGTCTGCTATTTATGTCTCTGTCCCTGTATAATACAATTTCTAATCCAATAAGCCTTGCAATTAGAACACTGTCTCTCTCTTCTAACAAATCATTACATCTACAGACTAAATTAAACTGGCATCCACAGCCAAAATTATGCTTTTTCTGTTATATGTTTGTACAGTACTTCTACTTATAATGTTAGAAAAGTTTATATTGGAAATGTTGATATTGATATTCTTGAACCTAATATTGGTTACAATTATGATATTATATAGTGACCAGCGTTAGTACCCGCCATTGACGGTTAAAGAGTTTGTAGAAACAGTTAGAAGGTTAAAGCTAAAAAAAAGCTGATTAGCTTTAATGTGATTAGTGATATTACTTCCGGTTAAGCCTACGTACAGTACATGTTTGCCTGTCTTTCCGTACGGTAGAACTCTCATTCTAACTCTCAATTTAACATAATTGAGTAATTTATTATTAAATAATCACAGAGAGAGAGAGAGAATCACAGTTAATAAATTTGATCAGTTTTGTCCTAAAATTATACCAACACATTAAAGTGCATTTATACGCTGTTATTTCATAAATAAAAATACGAACTAATCCCAGTCAAGCTTTTCTAATTAATGTCTATTGGTGCAGGTGTTTGTTTACATTGCGCAAGTAGATTATACGCATCTTATTTTAAAGTAGATTACTAAATCCGACACATACCTGTTTATAACATTGCCTTTACTCAACATTTATATTTCACTTATGTTGCAGGTTAAAGTATTGCAAAATTTAAGGCACGGCCACTGTTTGAACCATGCGCAGTACATCTGTTTGTAATCTGGCACAAAAATGATCATAACTTCAACTACTGTATACTCACCATTTTGATTGTATTTATGGCAAGTATTACTTTAGTTAAGTTCCAATAAATTCTGTCCTGCCAGTTTTGCACGATGCTAAGACAAAATCTGGCTGGACAGACATACAGACATACAGAATTTTTTTCTGAGACTGGTTTCGGGGCTTAAAATGTAAAGACATCACAGAATGAAATGTATTTAAAATGAAATGAGCTTCAGCACATGTGGAAAACACACTGACTGTAATCCCTCAACATGAACAAGACGGCTATGCAGCCATGCCATCCTTTTCCTGACAAAACTAGCATCTCTTTCTCACATTTAAAAACATATACAATTTAATTTCATGTGTTGGTACTCTAGGCTGGCTTTAAATGGTAAATAAAAGAGAACTAAGGGATTATACTAAACAATAGAATATCTCTTTTTCAGCCAGGCTACAACTGCTAGCTAGCAAGGTAACATTATTGTTTGCTAACAACAAACTGATAAACTAGCTGCCTGTATGCAGCTACACTGTATGCTAACCTTTTAAAACTAAGTAACTAATGTAAGTAGGCAATGTAATTTGAGTATTCAGATGGTTTTAGGATTCTGATGTGTTGATAGCATGTTGGGATTTAGAACTTGGGAGTTCTAGGTATGAAACGCATTTTGTTTTAATAGCTTGATACTGTAAAAGATCTGGGGCCTGAAATCAACATATTAAAGTCTTTAGCTAAGGTACCAGCCTTTCTCTGTGTGCATGTATGTGTGTGTGTGTGTGTGTGAGAGAGAGAGAGAGAGAGAGTTACAGTTGTACAGTTAATATAACACTATTTGTCATGCCATTGGAGCAGCGTGAAATAAACTGAACTAAGACTGAAAGCATCATTTGAAGTTGGACCAGCATCAAAGATGGTATCCAAAGCCAGTTTCAGTCAGCTGTCATCACGGGTCTTACGCTGCTTTCTGCCATCTCCATCATTGAGCAACCAATGAAATCCTCAAGTTGGCATCAGGATTAAAAACTAAACTTCAAGCTTATGCGGTACGAGCCTGGCGCAATGGTTAACACCCCCTTATCCCTCCAACACACACATACATACACACACAGCTCTGTGTCTGAGCCGACCGCTGTCTGGATTAACCTGATTTATGAGACAGGCCCTCTTTATAGAGAGCACAAAGTGAACAATAGTGGCTCGTTCTGGTCATTGTGAGGGGGCAGGATTCAGCAGGGTTGGGCAGAGGGCAAGACAATGCTCATGAGTATACAGGAGAAATTCTTCAGCACACTGACTAACCCATCTAAAGAAATAATGAAATCGTAAAGAGTGTTTCATGGAAGGGCAATGGCCCTTTATTAATAGCCACTTGGCTTTTTCTGTCTCGGACACTGTTTGACCTCTGTCGGTGCCCTTTCTCCCGTCCACTCCAAACTCTGTTTACAAACATTCCAGAGTCATGTGCTTCACTGTTCTTTCCATCACCTGTATGCGGTCTGTGCCGGTGCCATAATATGGTGGTAACAATAACTGGATGACACAGTTCGAGCAGCATGGAGGCCAATATGTTCTTGGATATGTAACAGATTCTAGTGTGTATTGGAGCAGATGTGGATGTTCTAGATCAGGGGTATTTAACTACAATTCCTGACAGTCCGGTACATAAAAATCAATTCTTACAACCGTAATAACATTTTAACGGTTAAATATTAGTGATAAGCACATGGCTATAAAAAATATTCATACCCATTTATTACAATACCATTTTGTCTAGCGCAGCATATTTTGAACAGATGAGATGTCTGTTTAGAATTTGAATCGGAAAAAAAAAGAAATAATGAAATGACAAATCTGTTCAATAGAAATAATCAACATAAATCCATGTGATTGACTGCACCAAGACGCAGACGTTTATAAACCAAGGAATGTTGAACTCTATACATTTTCCTCTTACATTAATTAGATCTAAAGGCTTGCATCATCCCAATAAAGTATGGAGCCACATCTGGCATACGAACCCCTACACTAGTGTTTGCCTGAGTTATTTTTAGGATGTAGTCGAGAGTTTGTTCAATTTTAACCTGAGAGAAAAGATCCAGCGTACAGTATTATAAGAGATAATACTACAGTATGTGTTTATTTCTAGAAAAGGAGGCTGATATGCATGTTTAGCACTGTACAGTATGTGTGAAATTTCAGTGCTCTTTGAGAGGGTCCAGTTTCATTATGGTCTGGTGTGAGGTCAGCTTTTAGGTGGGGGGTCTGTCTTGTTTTCTTCTTGTGCAAGAGAGTGTTTTGTGTGTTCAGCAATGAGAGAGAAGATAATAAACATTGTGTTCTTAGCGTTGGAGAGTTTTTGGTGCGCCTTCAGCTATAGAAAAGATGTTAGAGTGGGTTTATTGTAAGAGTTTGTGTTTAGCAGAGGTACAGTAATTGTGTGGTTCAGAGAAGTACAAGGCCGGGGGGTGTTTGGTTGTAGGTGAGGGTCCGGTGTGTATTTTTCCGTAGGACTGTATCAGGTGAGTATTGAGCAGTGGAAGAGACTATGATAATATATGAAAGAGACTATGATAATAAGAAAATATATGGCTTAGTGTGTACTCAGCAGTAGGAGGGTGACCAGTCCGTGTTTAGCCGTGGGAGACAGGTTAAGAAAGTTTGTTTTCAGGTGTGTTTGGCTTTTAGCAGAGGGTGTTTAGAAATGTGCGACTTTGTTTTTTCAGGTTCAGAGATGATCCAGTGTGTTTGGTTGTATTTGAATTGCCATGTGCTGTGGCACAGAGTATCCCTTTGGCTTGTGGAACTGGGTCCAGGTTGTTTATTTATGCAAGTGAGCCTGGTATGTGTCAGTTTGATGTATGTGTGGTGCTGTGACAGTACACACTGTGCAGTTCCAGTTCTGGAACACGAGCTCATTTATTTGTTGATATTCCAGAGCAGGGTCTGCTTTAGACTGTCATCTACTGACCTGGCACGAGCAGTGTGTGTGTCGTGCCTGGGCTTCTCATAAGCAACACACTCCTTTTGAGACCACAGTTTTGTTGGATTCATCTGAAAGGCCATTTTCTTTCCCTTTTTTTTTTTTTTTTACCAAATAAGGATAACAGCGAAACCCCGAACTGGACGTTTTTCCTTATTAAGTAAGAAAAGCAAACAACCCTGCAAGTTACCTTTGGCAGAATGAAACGAGATATGAGGTGCCTCCAGGAAGAATAATTGAATAGTGCTTGTCTGTGTATGTACGCAAGCACACACACCATTCCATTATGTTAACATCATACGGTCCCCGGCCCATGACTTATACACACTCCCTTGTCCACACACAAACACATTACATAACCTAAACTCCCTTTCCCCCCTGCTTGTTAGTGTGTCCTAGAGCTGCAGCTGTACTCTTCTTGAATTGCATTAGTGAAATGAGAAGAGAAGATTGATGTGGTCGATCACTGGCTCCTTTTGCTGACGGATACGTCCCGCTCTGACTTTAATATCATTAACTTAATCAGCTCTCTTACAACACTCCCTGTTTCAGCACTCTCCGCATTGCTGCATTACTAAATCTACAAAAATGTCTCTTCTCTGTATTGCCCCGTGAAAGAATGCCTACTGTTTTACCGTCATCTTATGACAGCACGTATCTATATTGTTACAATGGTTATTCATGCTCTTCTGATTTATGCAGCAAAATCTTGAATTGCATGCAGTGCAGTGAAAAAGGGGGGCGGGGGGGGGGGACCTTAAGCTGAATACTGAATTGAAGTAACAGTGCCCCCTTGTGGACAGTTGCTTGATGTTTAGTTTGTTAGTTCCATGATTATATGACAGAAAGGATGAATTATGACTTACTTCTTGTTACTGGCATTGATTTATAGTAATTATTTGGTCTAGTTAAATGCACCCACTTTAGTTCAGGAAAATTACTTAAAATCATGTTTGATCTTTTTTGCAAATACTGGAAAATAGCTCTTTTAGAAAAAAAAAAAAACATATATTTTTTAGTACTACTACTCTTACTTCTATTTTTCTGCAATAAAAAGTAAATGCAGAAATGTACATGTTGAGCTTTATACTGAAACTTGTTGTTTGGAGATCAAAGGAATATGAGATATTAGATGATAACTTTTAATGATATTTACATCTAGATATGATAAACAACTTAACATTAATAATTTTTTATAATTTGTTGCATATCATTTGCATGAAATATCTTCATCGACATGGTGACCCACCTACAGAATCTTTTAGTTGTTTAAACTGTGTGTTAGTGGGCGAGGGAAAGGGTGATAACTGGTAACTTGGTAAGGCTGGCCTAATATCTTTGACTTCTTTCCCCTGTATTAAGTCCCTGTTGGCAGTCTGTTTGGGATCATAATATCTCTGCATAACGAAGTTCTTTCTAATTAGTTTGGATGCCTTTCTCTGTAAATGTTCAGACTAAATGTTTCTGTAGACTTCTGAATTTATTCTGCTACCGCCATGAATTACATCATCAATAATGATTATTGAGGCTGTTCCAGAGGCGCTCATGCAAGTCCAAGCCATGACACTAATGCCACTGTGCTTGAGCAATGAGCTCATAAACAGATTCTTTCTTTCTTTACACTTTGGCCTTTGGTAGGGATTAATGTTGGTTCCAGATCTCGTGTGGCTCATCTCTTTATTTCTTTCTGAATTCCAAACTGGCTTTCTGTTTCTTATTTCTGATGAGTGGTTTGCATCTTGTGGTATGGCCTCAATCATTTCTGCTCTGAAGTCTTCTCCAAATGGTTATTGTGAAACCCTTCACCCTGGCCTCCCCTGTGGAGATTGTTGGTGATGTCACTGACATTTGTTTTTGGGTTTTTCTTCACAGCTTCAAAGATTTTTTTCTGAAATTTAAAAAGGCTGTACAGCTCTCGTCTTCATGTTGGTTTATCATTTTTGACAACAAATGCAGTCTTGCATAGCAAAAAAACAGGGCTAGACATTTAAAGCTATTAAAAAAAATAAACAATCAGTTTAACAGGGCTCAGTTGGGCAACAGGAAACACTTGTCATTCTCATGTTCCAATATGCTTGATTAATTAGAAAATGGGTGGGTTTGACCAAAAAGTTACTTAACAACTCTAAGTGTATATGTCAGGAAACAAAAGCTGGAATTCCGTTTGATCATTTCTTATATATTGTTTGATCTTTACTTCAAATGTTGTCAAGGTATAGAAAAAAGCCCAATATGATACCTTGTTTAAATAACCAATTAATTAAAAAAATGAACAACAAATTTACTTGTTTAAATTTGTTCAAATAATACAACAGATAGTTCTGACCAAGTAATCTTATTGGACGAACATAACAGCACTGGGACACTTAACTATAAGTATCAGTCTGTGTCCTAAACAAATTATCTGTCTCCAAAACCCACATTCAAAATCAGTCATGGATGCATTTCAGCAAGAAAACACATTTGATAGTATTATGTAATCTTAAAGAACACATTGTCTCCGTAGCAACTGCTTCAAAGTCGTTCCATATCGGCTCTGAACAGGCCGCTCTGTTCACAGTTAACTCGAGCTACCTTCTAACTCAAGGCTGATTGCCAAATCCCTCTCCAACACCTTACGGAGGGCACTACTTTGTGTGTGGAGCCAGGCATTGTATTTTCTGCATAGCGCACTACCTTTCCATTTTCTGTGATTTGGGATTCAACTGCAAAGCCAAAGAAGTTATGCCAAAGTAGAACACTGTATGTGGAAATAAAAAGTTGATCTCTTCAGGGAAGTTTCTCAGGACTTCGCCCTATTGCAGATAGAGTAGAACACTATAAAATATGTAATTTTACGAATCTACTGTAAATAAATATTCCAAACAACAATATTGATAATAACTTAATTACAAAAGGTATATCATAAATCTACACATTTTTTTAAATATCCATGTGTTAAGTTTAAAACGAAGTAAAATAAATTATTGCTTTGATAAATCAAGCACTATACAATCTGTAATTTATAAATGGATTTAATTTGCATAGGAAATAATTCTGTGATATAAATTAGTATTCTATTTTAATGTTTATGAATTAAAGAAATTATTGCTAGATGCTTTTACGCTTACCGGTATACAGCCCAAACTAGGAAAGAAGAACAAACACACATGCACGTATGTATGGTGTGTTCTCTGCTTATTATCTGTATAGAGAGCATATTTAAGCCATATTTGGCCAGGTGCCCTGTCACGTACATCCTGTACATCAAAGGAACAAAAGTCATTAACATGTAAGTCATATAGGGACCCTAAGACAGACATTAGGAAACACGTTAACATTTTCCGGTTAGAACAAAGGGTTTCAGAGGGCCATTTAGATGAATATTCGTCCGGACATGGGAAGTTATAGGAAAGCTATAGGAAGTATTACCATATAATGAATGACGAAGTGCAATGAGTGGACTGTTTTATGGACAGGAAGGCATGGGAATGTTAACAAAAACATCAGAAAACCTTACAACATGCCTAGAAGGAGCATTATACTAAAACTATACCATGTAATACGAATAAAATATCTTGCCATATACAGTACAGATAATAATCATTTTGGCCACTAGAGGCCAGTGTAGGAGAGTTACAGGAACTGAACACATGACAGGACAATCAAATTCCTTATGCGTGTTCTGCATACTATTGGACTATTGGACACAGGCATCCACTGTAAACACTGCAACCCTGATCCTGATCAGACGACACCAGGCATTTTTGGCATGCCGAGAAAATCACCCGCTGCCCAATGTTCTTTCCATAAAGAACTTGATTACTCTTGATTAACATAAATGTTTTGATATGCCATGATGTGCAACCAGCTGGTACAAAAGATGCAGATGCAAATGCAGATTTATCCAGTACTCTCGGAAACCTCAGAATTCTTGCATTATTAGTGTAGAATTAGAACAAGGCATGCTCAATGCAGTGGTCCTTCACCAAATCCACACCAGATGAGCATCAGATAAAAGGCTTTGTGGACACCGGGTATTACAGCTCGCATTATTCCGATAGGACGACTGTCCTGCCTGCCTGGACTCAGATAACAGAAAATTGCTTTTCCTACTTTACACCTCACTTAACGTTAAAAACGAGAAACAGAGGCACCGTGAGAGAGGCAGGAAGGAGTGGAAACCCTAAACAGAACATAAAACTATATGTAAAGCCCTATAAAAACACATACGAACATTAAAAATTCTATAAAAACACATACCTCATAAAAACATCTAGTTGGCTGATAACATTTGCAGTGTTGGATACTTGAATGTGATTTTTCAGAAAATGTTAGTTCATGTTTTTTATTTATTTATTTATTTATTTATTTATTTTTCATTAAAGTGCCTGTTAGGATACAGTAACTTATTCACATCTGCTACAAAGTACTGCTATTGCAGGCTCCTTCTGTAAATGTTAAAAATAAACCTTCGTAAATCTGTTTTATATTATTTTAAGATTAAGTAGAGCATCGTCCAATCAAGTCCCTCTGAAAGAGCTGTTACTATAGAAACCATAATGTATTAGAGCAAGCACATTAATAAACTTGTAATTTGCTTTGCAGCTGGTACTACTGCCAGAGCCGCTTGCAATGGAAAATAAATTAACTCAAGGATTCCAAAAAAAGGATATAAGGAAGATGTTAATGTCCGAAATTGTTATACTGTACAGCAGTTGTGTTATGAGAAACATTGTACTGGATATATAATTACAGTTATTATAGGGGTTAAACGAAAGCATGGACATTATAAGAAACAAAAAAAAAAAAGATAGCATTTGAAAATAATGAAATAAAGCAAATGATAAAAGAAAACAACGGCCATGCTATCATTAAACAAATTTGAAAAAATAATAAAAATAATAAAAATAATAAAATGACATGTTTTGTTGCATATATTTGTGTTTTGTCATGCACAAGTGTGTATGTAATCTCTTGAAAATCTGTAATGTCATTATACAAATGACAACGCCATAATTGGTACGATGACCATTGCACATACAACAGATCAGACACATCTGAGTCATTTTAATGTCTAATGAGCACTAGTCTTTTTGATCTAATCTTTGACTCCAGTAGCACTTGTTTCATGCTTGTCTTTTTCTTGTTAATGCCTTTCGTGTTTGTTTACATGCATGTCCATTCCTAACCAGTCGTCTCCACTTGCAGACGCCTCTGACTACAATCCCAGACGTACTGTATGCATATCCCTCATCCGACTATATGTGCGTTTAATATCCTTGTAACAGTCATCATGTAGGAAGTTGGTGGCCTGTGGCCTGTGACCTGACCCATGACCTGCTGTAATAATTTATGTCTGTTAGACTGCCACACGGTGGTTTATGTGTCTGAGATTGGGTTTCGAAGATCAGTGGGGTACTGTGTTCGGCTCTAATGACAGACGATAAAACAAGAAACGTCCACATCCAGCTGTTTGGCTACATGTCTTGCTGTGGCATGTGTGGAGCTTGAAGCTTTGGTACTGTAGAATCATTGTGTAGTTGTGTTGATGCTGAGTGAGCCAAATCACTAAACAATGACTTGGTGCTGTGGTATTCAGGAAAGGAAACATGCATTTGCTGTTGGTTTGCTTTGGGTGCAATAAATCCCCAGATCGCTAGATTGTAATAACCGTGTGTGTGTATATATATATGTGTGTGTGCGTTATTAAGCTGAATGGAGAGGAAATCCCATTGCCACTTTGTACCCCAACTCAGCCCAGTCCTTTGGGACTACTGACCAACCGTTCTTAAATTCTGGCTCGGGAAATGCCTGTCCACCCTTCCCCTTTAGAAACATTCTTCAACCTCTGAATCAGATATGAACCAGCTCTCTGTTTTCCATACCTCCTTTTCTTTCCCCCTTTCAATTTTATTCTCACTCCATTCCATGCTTCTTTCCCTCCCTGTCCTTGCTGTTTCAGCCTTGCTGTGTTTACACACCAAAAGACCTGGACTTCCTAACAAGGCAAAGGCAGGCAAGGGCCCCACAGAACACTTTCACACCCGATATGGAAGTTCTGCTCCTTCCTCCCATGCTCCAGGAGCTGACCCCAGGACTCATGTGCAGAGAAACGTGTCTCTTGTGTATCTCTATATGACAGCCTGTCATGGAAAGACGCATGTTCTGTATAGAGGAACATTCAGGGTGTGAAAAGCTCTTTCAAATGTTTCCACTTAGAAACGGCTTGAATCTTATGAAGTCAGAGCTTAAATTCCAGATGTACCATCTTCTCTTTTGCCCTGAGAGCACGGCTAATCATTTCCACAGAGTTTGAGGGGTGCGTTTGATGGTGTTAACCACATTGAGATGACTGTCATAGCACAAGAACAAATTTGTGGATGATTATCGCCAGGCCTCGAGTTCTGTTGTCCTCTTTACACCTGGAATTTCTGATAAAACTATGCTCCTGCTGTTTGCATCCTAACTTGGATGTGGCCCCTTTATAGTTACAGTAACAGTATTTGGCAGATGCCCTTATCTTGGGCAACATACATGTTTTATCTCCCTGTATGTCTGAGCAGTTGAGGGTTGAGAGCCTTGCTTGAGGGCCCAACAGTGGTAGCGTGGTGGTGCTGGGATTTTGAACCAGTTTGCATGTTCTTCCTGTGCTTGATACGTTTCCTCCAGGTCCTGCGGTTTCCTCTCATAGTCCAAAGACATGCAGATTAGGGTCATTGGCGTTCTCAAGTTACCTGTACTGCGCGAATGTTCTTCTACTTGTACTTCAGTTCTTGTCTAAAACACAACAGCTAAGAGTTCAGAAACTTCCAGGTACTAAAAACCAGACAATCCAACAATCAGACAAAAAAAACTGTAATCGATATTTAGTCATCATTTTGAGATCAGAAGGTGGTGGGGCGCTTTCTTTTGAGATGCTCAAGCACAATAGTTGTGCTGTTGCCATGAGACATTTCAACATCATGTTATTAAGTCTTTGTTTAAAGAGTTTCTTCATAAGACTTCTGGGGGTGTGCTGTGATGTCTGGCACCAAGATGTTGGCAGTGGATCCTTTGGGAGCTCTAGACTGCGTGGTGGGGCCTGCATGGATTGGATTTGTTTGTCTGGTGCATGCCATGTGTGCTCGCTCTAATTGGGATCTGAGACCAAGGCTACAGTAGGTCTTTTTGCCTGCTGGTGCTCCTAATGTATACAGTACCCTGGGGAGCGTTGACTTTTTTTTGCGATTTTTGCGCTGCATTGGCTTTTCTGTGGGATCAGAGCAGACGGGCTAGCCCATGGTCCTGTCACCAGTTTACTGATATGTTATTGATTTGTTAACAGTATGGCTGATGTGAATATATATTTCCATAGTGGTCATGGTACGCACATTCCTCACCCTTGTGCATGTTTCTTAGTAAACCAAAATGGTTTCCAAGAAATAAGTAATTATCAATGTTCTCTGACTTTCAACCGTAAATACTTAGCATTGTGTTTGTTTTTCAAACTGAAGTAGTTTGTGGAAATATAATTGAATTCTTTATAAATTCCACAGATGGCATACCTTATGTGTAGCGTGTATACTGTTTCAGGTTGATGAAAAGTATTCTTTAGACTTGTTCCAGTGACTGGTTTTATACAGTACTTGTTTAATGTCAATGGAGTTTAGACATTCTGCCAATCATCATGCTTGCTTTTCTTATGATAACCACACCGCCATCAGCACACAGACACGCTAACACACACACACACACACACACACACACACACATGGTGGGTTTGGAGGGAAATTCGGACCAGGCTGTCTCACATCTGCCACACTCCCAGCCAAACAGAAGACTTACAAGCTAATTAAAATATCCTGCAATGCCTAGAAGTATGTACGCTTCTTGCCAAAACCCTTCATACCTCTCTGATCTTCTCCTGAAACAACAAAAAACGGGCCTTGTGTGGATATGCACTTGTTTTTACTTTGTTCTCTCTTTGGTCTCAAGATTTGGAAATCCACATATTAAAATGAGATATATGAAATAAGATAAGAGATGATACACTACTTTCTGTGCTGTGCTTTGAAATCCACTACCGGAGGCCTTAAAATGCGCTTTTTCTTCATGATTGTTGAAGTCGAGGGCTGAATGTAGCAATAAGAGAAGAAATAAAAGAAGGAAATAATACTGCAAAAAGTTTCTCGGTATATACTAGTAGTCACTGCAGTTTGTCTACTGTAGCCACCCACTGCATTTTGCCCCTCCTAAGGCCTCATATTCTCTGGTGTTCCGATTCTGAGAACCAGCGGGTGGAGCTTCGGGGCATTTCACCACCTTGGCAAGGGGATTTCAGCTTTGAATGTGGAACTTCTGTTGCTCAAGGTCCTCCCCTGTCAGTGAAATGACATCTCAGTTAAAAAAGAACAGTGAGTCCAGTGTGTATGTGCCGGACGGTGTTTGCCATGTGTGTATCCATGGGTGGATGGTAGTCAGAAGGGGAAAAGGGCAGGGAGATGAGAGATCTTGATGTGAGACCTTCCCTCCCTCCCGGTCTTACTGGGTGTTAAAGTTTCACTGTCAAGTTGAGATCAGCTAACATTTTCAGCCACAGAGGATCCATTCAGAAGGGGCCATGAAATTTGAGGATATATGAACATCTCTCATATACGCACACACACACATGTAACTTTTAAGCAATTTTGAGTATGAAATCACATTAGTCGTATCTGTACAATGAGCTACAATTTTAGAATCGAAAATAGACAGAAATAAAAAATCACATTGTTCAAGTAATTTATAGATTTTATTTATCTCAGTGACAAACTATTAAAAATGTTTTCTTTTTAGATTGTTCAGGTCATCAAGCACAAAGCAAAATATTGTGGATCCAAAAGATGGAACTGACAAATTACCATTATCTCTTTTTTTTCCATTTTACAATCTATACAAGAGTTTAACATTTTACCTAAAAATTAAATTAAGCAAAAAACAAAAAAAAAAACTAGCAAATAATTCACTCCTACCAGACGGGGTAAAATTGTGTAAATAATTCAAAGTGCACCATCTGTAGGATTATAAGGAAACGGTGACGTTTTACCTCCTCAAATTTCTCCAAAGTCTAAAAACTCGACTCGACAGTGAGCGTGCAAGTGGCTGTGAGCATGTGGCTGCGTATGGCTTTTAACGCATGTGATTTTCAACTAATTAGCGCTAGCAGTGTTGCAATGCCATCTGAGGCTGATAGGCAGATCACCGGTCACTGCCAATCAAAACTGTATACCATTTCTGCTCACTGCCCAATCGACTGGTTCATCTCTTTCATAAATGTAAAATGATATATTTTTAATCTAGCTAAACAGCAATTCTTAACCGAATTAATTTTACCCCGCCCCTAATACTGCATATGTATACAGTATATATTCTTCCTGTTTTTTTTATTCTTATACTGTATATCTCTATAAGCTGACAAAGCATACTGTTTTGATATTTCTTTACAATGAGAATGTGCTATCTGTCCTTTTGTTTTTTACCTTGCATAGTTTATGGTGGTTCTGTTTATAGCATCACAGAATAGACACTAGATAATAACACAATTGGTTTAAAATAGCCGGCGGAATGGTGGAAAATGACTAATGAAGCTTTCACATTTTTCTGAGGCTGCAGGAAACAACAAATCATTTGATATCTGGAATGGAATTCATGAAATTCATGCAGTTTCTTCAGGAGTCTATACTGTTTAACCACATGTTAAATCAGCTATTTTAAGTCTCTGTAATTTGATGTACTCTTCTGTAAAATCAAACATTTGTAATTATCCATATGGAGCATATTGAGATTAGTCCAAGATCAGAATGCGATCTCACCCCTCTCCCTTGCATAACACTTACCTAATCTGTGAATAGTCCTAATATTTATACTTATAAGGGCTGAATACTGATAAGCACGATTTCAGTATTAATTCCTCACTATCAATTTTGAATACAGGCCATGGACTGCAGAAGCTGCCTGTGGTCCATCGCTCATGCTTTGTGATGCTTAAGGCATCTTGGAGCTGCAGGATTACAAGACGATTGTGAGTTGATCTGTGCAGTATGAACTGGCCATGAGCCTGACCGCTGTGTTTGACTATGAGCAGCCAAAAAAGCAGAAACAGGGCCGTTGGTCTGGGCAGTGTCACGGCACTACTGGCAAATTATATTTGACTGTGTGCTGAGAGTAAACAAGCTGCAGCTCTAGGAAGGAGCTGTCCATGTGAAGCATATCTCTTGATTTATTAAACCTCTGATTTAATTGCATTTGATAATGCTTTGATTTATCATTTGTGAAGTAAAAATTAACTCAATTTGGGTTTATTCTCTCTCTCTCTCTCTCTCTCTCTCTCTCTCTCTCTCTCTGTCTTGCAGTGTGCCGGTTGGCTTGCCACAAGAAATGTGAAGTTAAGGTAAGAAATGTTACATAGTTACTGTGCAATAATTTATCTAGTTTTTTTCCTTCCAGCATTTTGCCTAGTGTTTGATTTTAATGTTTTGGAAGCCCATTTTCAACTGTTATTGATATAAATTATTAATCAATATTATGCTCGTGTCATCACTCATTATTTAGTAGAATAGTTAATATTCAGGAATAATAGACAAATTATAAATAAAAATACATAATAATGGATAAATAATAGCCACAATTTTGTAAAACATTAGCATGCATTAAATGTATATCTGAATAAGTAACCGAACTCAGGTGTAAATATTCTCACCAATGTTAGACAGTATGGATATATTAATATATCTTAAATCATAGAGAGAATAAACTTGGTGGATCTTTGCTTATTTTGTTCATTATTGAAAAATATACAATCCTGTGCAGAAGTGTTGAGATACCCTGCATTTCTTCATACTTTGCTTTCAAAGAGCCAGACTTTCCTGTATTTTTAAGGTAGTCTTGACGAATAGTTCTTCACACTGGCTTTTTTGGCTCTTATTTTCAGTCCAGTCCCTGTTTCAGAGGAATGTGTTTTGTTTGTTAAGCCACACAGTGACCTATAAATCATTCCAGAAAAAAACAAAAAACAAAAAAAACCCTTTAACTTAAGGCATGAACCAGTGAGGTATGATAACTGTGAAGAAGATGAGGTCAGTGATTAGTATACTGGTGATGATGAATGGTTGAAACAGACGAGAGGGGTTGCTGAGGTTATTACATAAGCAACCCGTTTTTAAATTGTATCTTTATGCAGTTTTGTTCCCCCTTTTTTCCCCCAGATTTACTCCCTAATTTAGTCGTGTCCAATTCCTCGCCATCACTAGGGGGCCCCCACATTAAGGACACTATTACCACTCGGTCGGGAGGGCCGAAGATTTCCCCCGAACCACATGACGCCAGTGTGTCACGCACCGTTGGGGGTGGCGTAACACACTCGGAGGCTTGCGTGAGGCCACAGTGCCTCCCATCCCTCCCCTCTGAGAGAGCTCGTCCAATCAGCTTTCTCTAGACCTTCGGCTGTGAGTGGTTACAGCATCACCTGGGAATCAAACTCGCGATATTACCACTTGATAGCAATTTGTTCCCTTTTCTTTAATTTGATTTAACTTTCTACATCCACATGATCTACAGCATTTAACTTCTTTTAATATGAAGATATGGGGGGTGGCTCCAAAAACTTTGCACAGTACTGTTTAATCAATGTGAGGCATAATACAATATGTGGCATTAATGCTATGTCTATACCATTAACAGACTTAACATAATGTTGCTTAAGGGAACTGTAACATTAGGCGTTATTGTCTCTAACTCTATCTAAAAGCACTATAAATTGTTGAAGCTAGATGGAGGTTTGTCTGTCTATGTTTCTTGGACATTTCCTTTTTGAAAGTCAAAATAAAAAGGTTGTTCCTTATGCATGTTGTGTTACTCTGTTAATCCTGGTCATTTTTCTTTAAAAACCAAACAAATCTTATCGCTAAGGAAATGTCTGCCCTGATAATACCGACAAACTCTCTGGCGGGAACAGAGGCCCTGTCGTTCCCCCGCCATCTTACAGATCACTAAACAAATGCTCCCTGTCCCAGAACATGTTTAGATATATATATATAATGCTATATTTAACTTGGCCGAACCTTTTCTAGCTGAAGATTAAAGTCCTTGATATGCCTCCAGTGGGGGAATCTATGATTTAGTTGTTCTCAAGTCAGTCAAAGGGGCAGTTGTGGGAAGTGGCGTAGTGAGAGAGAGTTCTGTGAGAGTACGTTTTGTGCATGTGTGTGTGTTTGGGTTTGGTTTATTGGGGAGAGCAGGGTGCAGTGGAGGGAGGGAGCGAATATTTCAGCATTTGAAGAATGAGTGAAGCAAGAGATCATGTCAGCCCAGCCCTCCGCCCTTCCATCACTTGGCCCCATCTGGCACACATTACTGCAGATTGAGAGTGTGTGTGTGTGTGTGTGTGGGTGTGGGTCCGTGTATGTAAACTGTGTTTTGGGCACTTGGCCCTACCTATGGCTCTGCCACTCTTTGCACTCACAGGAAATTCCAGAGCTGTGAACGGGTGCGTCCATCAACTGCCTGCTAAATTACATGCATACACAAACAGAAACTCACCAGACAGCAGCGACACTTTCCTATAAGCATACAGCTCTCTAAAAAGACATGTGGTCAGGATGTTGTGCTGAAATAAAAAATTGCCTTAGCCACTACTCGTGAAAAACCTTATCATCCCAACACACTCTGAACACAACAAAAACAAGGAGGAAATGATGTGCTTTCAGGTGAAGTACAGTGAATTGAAGGAAGCGAAGCTGTGCCGAGGAATAATGTAGAGCAGGGAAGTTCCCTTCCTCTCCGTGCTGGCTAGGAACAGTGTCTTGTTTCCGTCATGGAATATGACCAGAGAGGACGACCCTATCGTGCTGCAGCCTTCCTTGACTCAACTGTAAATGAGCCCTGAAATAGGTCAAGCTATGTTTTGAGACTATGATAACTTCCATCATGTAAGAATTTCTGGCATAATACAGTAGTCAAGACTATCCCATGTCTCAGTTTTATATGATGAATCGAATGCTAAACAAATGTAAGTATATGCACAGTATATAATATCTGGTACTCTACAGTATGTCGATATCCAGGCAACTATCATGCAACTACTGAGGGAGCTGTACTGTTAGAGATGGATTGCATTAGCACATTATCTAAATACAGTTGTATCAGCAGTTGGCTGGCTTAGTGGTCAGTACTGTCGCCGTGCACCTCCAGGGTCCGGGTTTGATTCCCGCCACGGGGTCTGTGTGCTTTGAGTTTGGATGTTCTCCCCGTGCTTGGTGGGTTTCCTACATCCCACAGTCCAAAGACATACAGATTAGGCTAATTGGTCTTCCCCGTCTTTAGGTTCCCCGTGTATCTTGGGTGTAAAAATGGGAATAAATACAGTAGTCACCATTGGCCTCTACCTCGTATACCTTTATGTATCCCACAGTGGGGAAATTTCTTTAGATTGTTGGATGGATCAGCAGTTTTGGGTCAGAAGAGTAACAAGACATAGTGTCCCTTTTAGGTGTAATAGGTGAGATGCTATTTGGAATAATAGCAGATTGACCTGATTAATATAATTTGGTTTGGATGTTACAATAAAAATATGGTACGTGAATTATATAAATGCCAAGCTATACTTATGTCCTGAAGTTTACATGGCACCAGGCCCCTGGCAGACAGAATAAATAAAAGACAGGGCAAACAGCACCATTGCAGGTATGACATCATCAGATACAAATGTCCCATGAGTATATTAATGTTTTTCCAGCACCCAACGATAAAAGATTAAAGTTGGCCAATCTACAACCGTACTGCCTGCTGTATTTATGCTTCTGACTACACAAACATCCTTGGACTTTCTTCTTCTTTTCTATACCTATATTTATGAGTGTGCAAACATTCGCCAGCATTATCAACCTTTTTTTTTTTATAGATACGCTTTCTCATTGTGGAGTTGTTTGTTCAGTCTTCCACAAAGGGCCATAAAGTGTACTTCAGAGGCTGTGCCGCAGGAACAGGATTGGAAGATAAGACCAGGCTTAGACTGTGTCCTGCGCTGCAGCTTACACAGCTCTCGGCAGACAGACAGGCTTTTCCCAGCACCTCACACACACCTCTATGGGTCCGCACTTTATCCAAGTGTTCCCCTCTCAATGTCTTGGACGTTTCCTCTCGTCTGACAGAAGCTTGACTGACTTTCGCATGTTGCAGCGCAGTCCATTCCGAGTTCATTAATTATTGGCTTGGATTACGTCTGACATGATTCGAATTCCGAAAGCTTCAGTGGTCTCAGTGCGATCATTAAATGAAGGCAGGATGGGTTAAGTGGGAGGCTAAATTATTCAATACTACTAACAACACACGAGTGAGCCAGGCCCCAAAGGAAACAGGGTAGATTTGCATGAATTAAAGCGAGGAAGATAACATCCACTCAGCAAAAAAAAAAAAAAAAAAAAAACAGTTCATAGATTGTCACAGATCATTCCTGTGCCTCTGAAAATGTTCTGGATTGTCGTCCTAATTTGTGCAGTCTTGCTGATAAACTATCCACTGTATAGAGAATTTCCAGTTTTCGATACGTTCTTTACCATAAATCTCTTACACGTGGAAAATCGAAGCCATATTTGGTAGCGCACTCGGCCTTCAGAATGCCGATTCCATGACTGGTTTGTTTGTGAATTCAGCTATAATGTGTGTTAACATCTGTGAATTCTATTTATAGGATCTGTCTGCTATGCTCTCACTTACTCCAAACACGTTCACATAGTTTTCACAAAGCCAATGCATGACTTCATGAAAATAGTTTCATGTAAACGCTTATAAATGTTTAAAGACCCGGGGAGTATAATTCTGTGATTGATGTTGTGTTTATGGGTTCATGATATGCAGTTATTATAATTACATCTTGGCAATCTGTGCATGCGATTTGCTAAATAGTTGCTTCTTTCGGTGTCTTGGGTAGAAATGGGGAAAGATGTACCATCACCAATCGCGATGTTGTTTTTGTGCGAAACATTTTTACAAAATGATGCTACGACATGTACGTTTGCAATCATGGCCTACTTTTATTATACACTAGGTTGCATGCAGAGTTGTAGAGAGTTGATTCTACAAGAACATGGGTGCACCACAACAAGTCCTTCTAAAAGTGATTTTGTCTCTTGAACTCTGATAGCTGTTTTGTTTTCAAACCAGATAGATGTTTGCCTGTTTGGCCTGGCGTTGGACATTGTGCACATAGTGTTTAACTGTGGTTCAATCCTTCTGCTAAACCCCATGTTGTCGGCTGAGAGACGACGTTTTTTTAGGCACAGTCACAGCTATTGAGAGACTTATGACCTCTCTGTTTATTACTTTTCCCTCTTGGTGGAACTGGATGCAGCTCCCTGTTCTGCCAGATATGATGAACGCTGCAAGGAGCCATGCCATGTGCCAGCAGCCTCCTGAATTTGGCTGTCCCAAGCATGTTTTTCCTTGCGACGCTTTTGGCGAATGGAACGTAGTGTTTTTTATGACCCCTGCATGGCCACGCAGGAGCCATACACTGACGAGATTATGCTGGATCGACGTCCAAAGATGCAACTTTTCAAGCCAAGAGGAACAAAGGATCAAGATGGTGACTCAGAACTGTGTTTGGTTCAGGAGGCATGTCGGTGACTCAGAACTGGGCTTGGTTGGAGACGGCTACGGAAGAATGCCTGGTTCTCATTCGTCTTGTCCTGGCTGTGAAGCACGTGTGAGTTCTGGGTGGGCGGAGGACATGCATGTGTGCACTTATGTTCATGATGAACTCAGCTGGCCTTCTCTGGCACTGATGCATTTTTAGGTAAAAAATGTTAACATGAAGATTTATTTTGATTTACAATGCTAGTCTCTATAATTTGCATTTATATGAATTCTTTAAAGGCTTGCACAAGTACAGTAATGCCAAAACCAGTCAATTGCAAATATTGTAAGATTTCATACCCAAACCAAAAGGTGTGCCGAAACTGGAACAAATGAATGATCGTGGCTTGTGTTTCACGTTTTTGCCCTCCTACAGCCCAAACCAAAGCCCAGGCGCCTCCTTTCTCCTGCTGGCATAAGAACAGTGCGCAGGCATTATTTGGCTGTATTTACAACCCACATGTTTTTGACGCGCCCGCAGCTCTTTATGCAGCCATCAGGCATGAGCTTTCAGCATGTGTCCTCATTTATGATGGTTGGTCTCGTCCTCACCTGGTGAGCGAACGGAGTTGATTTGTTTATATTTTGGTGATATTTTGGTGTTGCCTAGAAGCTTTTACCAGATGTAAAAGCAATTAGAATAATGTTAAAGAATTTAGGTAGACATACTCTATAAAGGTTGACTGATTCATTTAGGGTTATACTGTATATTCCTGGAGGTTGTAATTAAAAGTCTCTCCTCGTAGGCTTTTCCTTGTAGTTGTAGTGCACATAATCATGGTGGTCTGTTCTACTCTGTAAGAGTGGAAAGCTTAAAAAGCAAGATGCATGATGTAAAAATGAGTAAGATTACAGTAAAACAGGATCATTTCATTATGCACTCTTGCCTGTTTAGCTTTGTGCAATTTGTTTGTGGTGTGCAACTGTTATGGGGTTCCAGCTCTTTTTGATGTGTTAAGTGTTCACTAATTAGCATCTTTGTTTCATGCCTCACTCATTTTGCAAGGCTGTTGTTAATTCCTAACACATGCATGTGTAATTTGTAGCGACATGCATGTGTAATCTGGCTTGCCTACATGATAAAGGTGCGAGTGTACACGTTTCATTCAGAAACATGATCCTTGGTTGAGCTAGACAGTTTGCTGTTCTGTCTAAGAGTGAAAGTCAGAGGCAGGATAGACGATTATTTCTGTGGCCTTCATGTGAAGGTTTCCGTCTCATCGCCCTTGTGCCATTGAGTGTGCTCAGGTTTGTTTGGTGCTTGTTGCCCTGCCATTCATTCCAGGGTTTCCAGGGAAAAGGATCATTTGGCACAGAGGGTAATTTATTGCCATTGCGTAATTGAAAAACCTTGGTTTGTGAAGATAATATTCCTGTGCTGCTGCTGTGGATGCCCATGGTGGTTGGCATAGAAGGGTACTCATACTGTAAAGGTTTAAAGACTCCCGAGTTGCCTAAACTGGCAGCTTGCAGTCCCTCCACTCTGGTACTGTACATCCTAGAGACTTTGATTTTGTCTCATACTGCTTCGGATGCTGTTTTTGCATTCTCAAAAGATATGGCATGACTCCAGTAACCTCTTCCAGCACACAATGACTTCACACTGTCCCCTTCCTCTCAGGGTGTGCCCATGAACTCTAATGGTGCTGCTCTGAAAGCCATATCCTGTAGCGTTTGTAAGAAGCTCACTCCTCATTTATGGAACATAAACAATATCTGACCCCAAGATGATTGTCCTAATGTTTTAAGCCAGTGATGATGGCAAACCTTTGTTTTGAAAATTCAATTGTTGCATAACAGTGTTGCTTAGAAATACAAGAGCTCCATCAGTTTCAATCAGTAAACTTCCCTTGTTTGTGTTGGTGGTCTCACGGAGCAAGAAGGTTATATATTTTTTTCATTTAATGAAAAAGGCTGCTCAAGAGTTGATGGCATCGACTTGAGATTTGGAAAGAAAACAGTTAGTGGTCTTTATGGGATCATTTCAAGTTAGTGGCGGGTATAGTTTCAAGTCTTATTGAATTACTGTACGCGTCATTTAGGCATTCTCAGACCACATAGTTCATGACAAGTTATAGGTCCGATCACATTGATTGTCTTTCGGTCTAAATTATTGCCCAAAAAGAGTTTATATCCCTTTCTTTATGTCTTGCCTTTTTAAATGTAATTTAAATATCATCATGTGGCTAGTTATATTGGATCTCATGCTGCTACAGATTGCTTAGGGACCATACTTTATAATCTCCTTACTCCTAATTTTCAGCAAGAAAAATTATTGCGTTGTTTCATGTTTCAAAATGTGTGCCTCGGTTTTTATAAAACTAAAATACCCGAGCTTGCTTTTTCGCTCATGGGTACTTTAAATGTGTTGGAATAACTCCGAGGGGGGCTGTATTATGAGTCATTATGCATGTTATGTGAATAGGGGGCATGCTGTGAATATGGCAAAACGCAGGCCGTGACCCTGGCACACTCCGCTCGGTGAAGGATGGAGGATCAGCCGCAAGGGCGAAAGTAAATCTTCACAGACTACCTGGCCATGAGGTCTTTGTTTTTCAAGTAACATAAGACATACTCCTTATGCGGAAATGGATGGATCCAGGGAACTGAACAATTTGAAACTGAACACTGAGTCTAGTATGTAGTCAACATATGTTGTTTATAAAAGAACGTGCAATTAAACTACACATCCATACAAATACTTAAACACACACACACACACAAAACATAAAGGTTTTAATCGTCTAAAATGTGGAGTCTATATGACATAAAGGTCTAGTTTAGTTTTCTGTCTAATATTAAGTGTAATATTAATTATTTCACACATACAGTATCACTAATGTTACAGTTTCTTTCACTGTGTATTAAATTACTAAATTATCTAGTTTTATGTTTTAAGAGACAAATGTTTATCATATGCTACCAATGACAACCAATCCTGTAGAAGACACTTGGTGACTTTCAAACTACAACCAACCTGATCCAACCATATCTAACCTGACCCAACCTGAATTCTGGAAAATGTTACAGTGGTCATTGTTGAAAAGCAGTTTTACACAAATAGAAGGTTGGATTTTGTTTATGTAATGAGGCAGGTCTTGCGAGGCAGATCTGCAGGCGACTACCTCGCTGAGTTTTGAACAGGTAGAGCCGTGGTCATGTAGACATTGCCAGACGCCGGCGCCGTAAAGGCAACAGTCAGCATGCCTATTTATTTATGACATTAGGTAGCACCCGGTAAGGTATCAGGGCCTAAAGGCAACAACAAAGTGGGCATTAAGATCAAAAATAAAGACAAAGACCCCACCAGAAACAGCCAGAGAGCGGCACGCAACTCGTCAAGTGCGCTCTTTTACTCTAAAGTTAAAGTTTATAAGCACATAAATAAGACATAAGCCCTGAAATAGGGTTTACTTGTCCTATTTTTCTCAGTTTGCACAGCCCCGTTGAGTCTCGAGGAGACGGCGGAGCTCTGTTTGTGTAATAATCCCACTCTGACTCCAAACGGGAAAGTCTTCCCGTGGTGTATGTCATAAGCACTCTCGCACACTTCTATTTCATTAACCCCTTCAGAAGTCTTGGTCCTAGAGGACTGTTGTTTTGTTTCACTGTGTACTGAACTGTATATGGTTAAAATGAAAGTAAAATCTACTTGACTTGACTTGGTAAGGGCTCTTAGAAGTATTATTACATAACAGTTTGGCATTTAATGGATTAAATCTGTATTTAATCAAAATTAAGGTGCATATAAGTCCACTACCATAGGTCTTAATATTATAAATGGTCCTGCTTTTTGTCTGTACATTGGTCCATCTTTTTATTTCCTTAAGTTTCATACACTGGAGGACCCGAAATCAGTCTCTGATTCAGAAGGTTTCATGGTTAAATGTTCATTGCACTATTCTATCAGCTATAATGTAATCAGTAATATAATCATCACAGGTGCTAGTCTCTAAAATAGGATAATGATTACTACCATTTCAAAAGTTTAAGGACTTTTAAACCAGAATTAAATATTTTATGTAAAGCACAAACCCTGTGATTTATTTATACAGCATACTCAATATTATGTAGGTCTGCTAGACATATTACCTCCAGTTACTTACAGAAGCAAGAGAAAGATATAAGAGTCTTAGGAGGAGGTCTTTAAACCATGTGCACAGATGATAAGGGGTGTTAGTTGCTGATCAACAACACTTGTAGCACAGCGGCCCATTTGTCCATGTAAAATGATTGCAGATGGCCTCTGTCCTTGATCTCTCCTCAGCCGGGAAGCGAAAGAGCACAGTTTTATCCACACAGCTGATGCATCCAGTCCAGTCCAGCCCCTCAGGTGCACTGGGATGTATTAGTTTAATGTTCTGTTGTCTTCATGCTTTGCTCATTGTGCAACATTTTTTCGTTCTTTTGACTCTCAGTGGCACGGTCTTAGATACAAAAATAAACAGAAACACCCAAACTTTTGGCAAGGAAGAGTAATCAAGACATGGAAAGAATGTCCACAGCAGGCCAAGTGAGCACGAGCAGGGGCTGTTACTCCCACTAGAGTGCGGAGAGGAGTAAAGAGAGAGGAAAAAGTTAGACAGCGAATAGAGAGGCAATCACTGACAATGAGTCTTATTAGATGCAGACTTTAGGAAAAACAGGGGCATGGCTATGGCACTCGAATCGATTTTATGTGGATTAGAAGCATTCGGGTAGGTTGAGTTTACTTCGTTGGTCAGAACATCTTTAGATGACCACAAAGATTAGGAGCATTTTTTTCATGGTAGTTTTTTGGAGGTGGAAAAACACACCAGTCTTGATCCTCACCGGACTGTTTACTGTTCTTCTTGAAAGCGCCAATATATTCAGATTGACTTGTTCCGTGCTCTTTATCTGATGATCTCTGCTGCTTATTTAGCACAACTGACAGCGAGAAAGAGATAAATGCATTAACAAATCCTTACCTCCACTTTTATCTTTTGGCGTGATAAGTAAATGAAAGAACAGCACAAACTGTCCATTGGCCTAACATCATGTCCCTTTCCATCAGCCAGCAGTGAAATCACTGTCTCTGGTGCAATAGGACTCTCCTCCTCTTCTCTCATCATGTGTCATCACTTTATTCCCCAGATGGCTGCTTCACTGCTGGTCCTACATTCAAACCTGCTGGTGTTTATCAAGAAAGGATTTGTGACTCCACTCTTCTTATGAATAACCTTTAGAGACTTTTTAGCATCAGAGACAGCTGTGTCAGAGGCTGGCCCATCTTACACTTGCCTGATTAACAGCTTTCTAATCAGCACTCTTCCTGCAGGCTTGCCGAGCTCATCAGCTAATCCGATAGTTGCCAGCTCGTCCCTCATTCTTTAATTGCTTGAGTAGGTAGCTTTAGCTTGAAAACGAATTAAAAGGAAATAATTAAGGGCAAACATCTCTTCCTAATGTCTTTCACATGAAAACCTAGAAGTTTCTGTCCTGCAGAAGAGGGCAGGCTGGTGGGTGGGAAATGGCTTGCGCCCTAATTAGGGAGGCGGAAAAAGAAAATTTTGCTGCATACATTTGCTTGCATATAGTTGTATATATTTTCTGTATATATATTTTTCAGTTTCTATAACATGGGGGCACTGTTGTGTTGTGGTTAGCACTATCGCCTTTCACCTCCATGGTCCGGGGTTTGATTCCTGGCCAGGTTCGATTCCTGTCTGGGTACTTTGGTTTCCTCCAAAAGATATGCAGTTTAGGCTAATTGGGGTTCCCAAATTGCCCAGAGTGTGTGTGCCCTGAGATTGATTGGCAACCTGTCCATTCTGTACCCTGCCTCGTGCCCTCCTGGTATAGCCTCCATGACACTGAATACAGGATGAAGCGGTATAGACAGTGAGTGATACAGTAACTGACTGTGGTTCTTTAACATCCTGCAACATCACAGCATTTATTAATTTCCAGAGCTGCATTAGTTTTTGCTTGAGATCTTGTATTCAGAATGTGAGAATCAAAACATTCTGTAAAGTCTTCTCCAGCACATCCCAAAGAGGTTAGGGTCAGGCTACAACCCATTCAGCTCACAACCTTTAAACCTCGGGCGACTTGGGGTACAAAATTCTATCTCAGTAGCTTCTTCCTCTTTAACCACTTGAAGAAAACAATAAATGGCAGGGTTCGACGTTCGTTTCCCTGATTTTCTCCCTAATTTGGTCATATTCAATTCCTCCCCATCACTAGGGGGCTCCCACATTAAGCTACTACTACTACTCAGTGGGGAGGGCCGAAGACTATCACGTGGTTCGGAGGAAACACGTGACGCTAGCCTACCGCATCTTTTCGAACTGCTCGCTCCTGCACCTCTGGGGGCGGAGTAACACACTCGGAGGAAAGCGTTATCCGCTCCGTCCGCTCGCGTGAGTTCACAGACGCCTCTGATTGGCTGTAGAGCCGTGATTAATGTGGGAGCACTAAGTACCTCTCATCCCTCCCCTCTGAGAGAGCTCGGCCAATCAGCTCTTTCTAGACCTCCGGCTGCGAGAGGTTACATCATCACCAGGGAATCGAACTCGCGATCTCCGGATGATAGGACGAGCACTTTACCACTTTACCTGGCATCTTCAAATACAGTCTCCACCAAGCTCATCCATCGTTTGGAGAAGTGTGTCACTTTAAGTGGAGGATACAGTATGTACAGTAGAGAAGGACAATCTCACAAATGTTTGTTTTTATTACATTATTATTTCTTAGCAGTAATAAAATTTGTTTCTCGTAATATGACTGAAGAAGCTGAAAATGGATGTACAGTTCTATATAGTAACAGCATAACAGCAGGATTATTAAATTGTCATGCCAATTTACTAAATGAAGTTATTATGGTGATTATTGCTAAATCTGGATATTGTGGATCCACCTTAGTACACTGTAGTATGCAGCTCTAAAATGGCTTATATTTTCAATAGTTCATAGCGTTTTTTATTTTATTATTATTTATTCTTAAAGTCTGCATTAGACAGGCATGTACAAGTTCAGTTAGGAGACAGCATCCATATTTTAAGGCAACTAATCAATATTAATTAACACCACAAGGTAATGAATTATCTGTGTGTTGTGAAAGTGTGTTCTGCATCAGCACCGGGATCGAGCGTTGCATGATTGAGTGCACTGTCGAAAAACTGTTTGCTGGTGCAGTTTACCACTCTGTCGGGGTTTTGATCTTCCTCTGCATGTCCCAGCAAGATAAGTCTTTGGTATCAATGTTCCCCCATTGTGTCTGTACTGATTTTCTTGGAACACAGACAACGGATGACACTATTTCTCTGCTTCACCCTATTTCTCTCTCTCTCTCTCTCTGTGTGATGTGCCATGCTAAGGCAAGGCTTTGTTTTTCCTTACATGTAGTTGAACACCATCCTGAACCTTGGTAATAGTCGTAGCTGTCTTATTACAGGCAGCACCACAGGGATCATAAAAGATAATAAAAGCCAGGACACAGGAACTATGTCAGACTCATAACATGCCAGCACCTTACAGGAGAACACTTCCTCATGCAGCGCTGCATGCACTCCTCTTATGACCAAATAGGGAGTTTCTTTTTCTTTTTTTTTTTACTGTATATAAAGGAATTTAAGGTTCTAGACTGTTTTAGTTCAAGTTGTTCATGAACCACTCTATCATATTCTTTTTATTCCATAGAGACAACTTTTACACTTTGTTCTGTCTCTTTCTTCTTCTTTTTTTCATCACACTTGTTGTTAATAATGGATAAAAATGTCTTGCATCACACCACAAACATCTGGTGAGCACAACTGTAAGGACACTTATAGCAGACATTTCACTTTGAAGCTCTCATCCTGTGTATAATTATTTCGGCATCACCGAACAATAATGGCACATGTTTTTCCATTTGTAAAAAAAAAAAAAAGAGAGAAAAGAAAAAGTGAAGGTGTTTTCCCTTTAGTGCAGGTTTAAGTATTGCTTTTACATCCCTACCATTACAATTTATGATTAGATGGTGCACATGGTACAACAGAATAAACCAGATGCATTTAGATAGAACAGGATGTTCTTTTCATGTAGCCATCGTACTAAAGGTAAACCATGCTGCTTCATTAAATCCTCTTGTTTCATTATGCACTCAGGTTTCATGTATAGCCTTCCAACTGGTATATTAATAACCCGGTCATTGGTATTGTCTCACCTGCTCAGAACCTTTTTTTTTTCTAATAAGCTGCATTCCTACCACTACTCCTTTTTTTTTTTTTTTTTTCCGAGGGTTGAAGGGTGTGTGTTTGCGAAGGCCAAGGATATACAGGGGAGGGAGCAGTGGGTGTAACCTGAACAGACCCCTCCGAATAACCTTAACAGAAAGCCCATTGTGTTCTGTTACAAACTGAAGCTCTTCAAAAAGTCTCCGCAACTCAGTGAACATTCAGAGGCTCTTAAACTCCTCCCTTTACAGGGAACAGATAGCTTACTGTAGGATCTGACACATTAGTAGCTTTGTTACACTATTACGAAATACTCTATCTCTTCTTATGTAATCTGCTTATTCAAGCATTATGTACTGTGTGTGCATCTTGTGGAATGTTGTTATTCGTCCATGAGTGACTGTTCCATTAGAATTTGGTCATTGAAGATAAGTAAACTTTAGTTGTGGGTGTGTGTGTGTGTGTTTTGGATGTGTATTAGAAATGACGATTTAATTGGAAATTCAGATCTAAGTCATGTTTTTAGGGATTTACAACCTGTGGGTAAAAAAAAAAGAAAGTTGCTGAGCTATACATGTGTTGGTGATTGCCTTGCATACTGGTTTGTTTAGATTGGCTATAAAACACAATGTAATCAAGCTCACACACAGACACTTTTCTTAGGTTTAGTAGGTTGTAGCTTGTAGTCCTTAAAACCCGTAGGATTTTTGCCCATTTGTGCATTACCAAGTTTAAAAAAAATTTTTTTTGTGTGTGTGTGTGTGTGTGTGTGTGTGTTTTCCCTCCAAAAAAAATAATTGTGAATTAATTAATGTAATTGTAAAGGATGTGCTACTTTGAAACTTAAATGGAAAACACCCTTCTCATTATAAATAAATAAATAATAATAATAATAATAATAATTCACTTCATATTAAAATTCCACAGACGCTCTGTACATTGTTTTATATGTACTTTTGAGTGTGGAATTAAAATCCAACTAATAAACGTGATCTCAAACTTACATTCTGCGCAAATCTAGTATATATGTTCAGTATATGTTATATATATATTATATATATATATATATATATATGTTTCAGCACAACCCAGGCAATATAATAAATTATCCCACTATACAAATAGTACCGAGAAAAAAGAAATAATAATAATATTGGGTTATATAGGCAAAAAAAAAGCACAACTATATATGATTATGTGCTTATGGCTTTTTTTTAGGTTGTTTCTTGACCAATAATAATAATAATAAAAATAATAATAATAGCATTGGGGAGTTCTTGTGGCATCCTTTTTATATACCCGAAAGCTGTAAAATGTATGCATTTTAAAAATAGGGCTAGCTTTTGTTCTGCCTGACATATCCGAAAACCCAAATAAACAATTTGATGTCTGAAGCCTCCCTGTTAACACACACCAGCAGCCCTTCCTTAGAAGCTGTTTTTTTTTTTATCTATCATTGACCAATGCTGGCACCGTTCCTACTTTAATATAACTAGTTAAGCCACAAATAGTGAACCTTAAGATATTAACAGTGAAACTGATATCATGTTCTCAAACTTGTTACTATATTGAATTTCTATATTATAGACTATTTGTTGATTAAAAGTAAAACATAGATATCTTTATTCAGAAACCATTAGGGAGTACAAACTTTTTCACATGCCTAAACAAATATTTGCCTACCAGCCTATCTTGATGGCAGTAAGTCTTTAACATGAACTGTTGGGCTGTGATTCATATTTCATATTTGCTTTATTATTTGGGGCTGCAATCACGTTACATGTTTTGTCCTGTTTGTGAGAGCGGAATACAGATTCTTATTGCTTTTTTTTTTTTTGTTTAGTTTTTTTGTGGAATTTAAAGGTGCTGGCTGTTATATAAGAAATAATAATAATAATAATAAAATAAAAAACATTGGGGATGTTCTGTTATAGGAAAATAATCGGCGATGGCGTGGTGTGATGCATCCAGATGTGAAACAGAGTTACTCTTACACAACAGCACTTTGATTTAAGCAGATGTACAGTAATTGCAATATTAAAGGGATTATGATGTTATCCCGACCAGCATGTTGCATAAATAAGTGCTACAGTGTGAGTGTGTGTGTGTATGCTCCTCAGACTATTGCGAGGTCTGGGCTGAGTGAATTGTTCGACTTGCGAGCTTGTCAACTCATGTGTTAACCTGTAAGCTGAGAACTTGATAACAGCACCGGGAGGGCGTTTATGCGGCGGGAGGTTTGTCTGTCAAACGTAGTCCAGCCCACACACTATTCAGGAATTTCGGACTGTATACTTTTGGCCTGTGTTTTTTTTTCCACTCCTTTTTGCTCACATACATGAGAAAGGGGGAGAGAGAGAGAGAGAGAGAGAGAGCGCAAAAGGAGCATTGTGTGTAACAGAGGGACAGAGCGTGAAGGAGCACGAGAGGGAGAAAGTGTGTGAGCGCAAGCGAGGGAGGGCGGATAAGAGTGAGGAAAGGGGGATTGGCAATAGCCTGCAGCTAGACTTTCCAGATATCCTTGTAGTGTGCTTATTGAGCTCTTGGGTGCTGTGGTCCTGTCTTTACTCCTTGCTTTATTCCATAACCTTGAGGATTGTTTTTCCTGGTTGAAATAGGGAGAATTAGGTAAAGTCAGGGATACCCATACTCAAACACACACTCAGGCACACACGCACGCACGCACACACGCACGCACACACCTTTCTCCTCCGGCTGGATTACCTTTCCCTGTCTCGTGCCACAGAGAACAAGCAAATGACGCTGCCGTCTTTAGTGTTCTGAGGAGAATGCGGCAATAGAGTGGATCTACTTACACACAAACAGTACGCGCACACTCAGAGACACACTTGGAGGATGGCCACAGCTGTGTTTCAGGTAAGGATGGGTGGGTGGGAGGTTGGTGTGGGGTAGACGTTTACTCTGCGTAGCCTGCGGTCAGGTCTGTGTCCTCAGATATGCAAGGAATCTTGATGCCTTTCTCCCAGCAGCGAGAGAACAGCAGCTGCTCAGAGAAGCAGACTTGGCTTGTCCTCTGTAAAGAAACGCAAAGCCGATGTGTAAGTATTCTCAGACGGCACGTGTGTAATGAACTGGTGAGGAGGCGGCGATCTGCGAGGCTCCGCATGTACGCACACTTAAGATGAATGTCGGCGTGTAGAGATCTTGTTGATGGTCGAGAGCGTGGGATTGTAGCCGGTAGACTGAAGGACAGAGGTACAGTAGGCTACAGTAACTGCGGAGGCTTTCCTTTCTCGCTTAGTAATCGTGGGACGTACAGGATCTCGAAATGAGTAAGCACAATTTAAAGGGAAATGCTGTCTGTCTCGTTTTACCTTGTTGTTGTAATAAATGCTTATCACTTTTTAAAAGGAAAGAGTTCAGATAAGCCTAAGCCAAGGTGACTGCACTTGTACGGTACTGGTGAAGATGTTAATGAAGACCCTTATATGAGGAGATTGATTGGTTCACTGGTATGAGTATGGATTTAGTATATATAAATATAGAAAGAGAAAGAGAGAGAGAGAGAGCACACATTCATACATATGCAGAATGTTCTGAATCAGAGTTATGCGTATCAGCCAGTACCTGATACTGAGCTAACATGAGGATCGTCCTAAATACAAGGCTGATTTGGTGATAAGCGATTTGGTTGGCGAATTGTCAGAATTGTGCCATTATAGCTGAGATGACATAAAAGTTTTGCTTTCTGTTTATGTACAGTATGTGGATTATGTTTTTTCTGTCTTTTCTGGAAAAAAAAATCTCAGATTAGATCAGTGCACATGTTCGGATTAACTTTATACACAAATGTTTGATTTTGCTTTGGGTAATACAGTATATCGAAATGCAAAATGTTT
The DNA here is from genome assembly GCF_024256425.1 of Clarias gariepinus. Lineage (NCBI taxonomy): Eukaryota > Metazoa > Chordata > Actinopteri > Siluriformes > Clariidae > Clarias > Clarias gariepinus. The sequence continues at coordinate 30,597,812 of NC_071104.1, read as the reverse complement.
CATTCTGTTATTCTAAGTTTTTAAGATTTTGAATATTAGTTTGTGTGTGTGTGTGTGTGTGTGTGTGTGTGTGTGTTATGGAGGATTTAGCCCCAGGGCAGGCATTCCCCATTGCGGCTTAGACGCTGTGTCTGCTATAAGCATCAGTATTGTTTAGGGGTGAAAGTGAGAGTGTTATCCCACACTAAGGGCACTCAGGGCTAATTTGTGACAACAGCGAGCGGGTTGTCTTTCCTTTCTACTGTAACAACTGCGCTTGACAGCATGACAAAGCTGCTGTTAAAGAGAAGACAATAGACGTCCCCCTGCGGCATGCTGTCTGCTACTGGCTGTCTGAGTTTATGCGTGTGTGTGTGTGTGCCTTTTCTGTCCCTGCTAGACAGATAGCTTGGTCAGTGTGCTGTACTCACCATTCTTGAAACTAATACTAATAAATTAGTATTAATATAAACTTTGTGCATGGACCTACTGGATCAAGCATTCGTCAGCACTGTGGTACTGTACAAGTCATCCTTATGTTTCAGTCGTAAAAGACCTTAATTAACACGCATTTTCATATCTGATGCTTAACTTAATCAACGTAATACACTTCCGAGTAAAATCTCATCCACAAATCTGCTGCAGTCCCCGGCCGCATCCCCACCTCGACCCTAAATACCCACATATATCAGCTGACAGAAACCCATTTACTGCAATAAAACCAGGCCGTCTTCTCTATCCGTTGCATTCAACCATGGGAAACGTCTCACGGTTAGTGTTTTTGGCATGACTTGTAGTGCAATTATGACTAATTTAGCTGAAATGAAGAGGAGAAAGAAAGATTTAAGTCATGCTGGAACAGATTTATCAAAAATCTTAATCGGAACTAAAGAGAATGAGCCACAATCGTTTTGTTATAAGGCTAGCTTTCTGACTCACTTCGTGTAATTACTGTGCTACTCACAGTAGGTATGCTACTTACTAGCATGTTCACACCCCTTTATCTCTAGTGCTGTTTTTTTGTTTTCCAGTAAAGCCATCGTTGTTCTACTTATTGCATCCACACGGATTTAAAATAGTCCAAAGAAACGTAAACCAGTTGGTACCGCTTTACTTCTGCACTAGCTTGCTGTATGCAGGGGGAAAGCTGAACATCATCTTTTGGCGGGAACCCAAAGGTGGACTTTAATGTTGGCTTTAAGCATTTCTCTTCATCATCTGTATCCATGCATTGCGCGGCAACCGTGCATGTCATAACACATACCCTCATGCGATAAAAACATCACCAGTCTGCTGGCTGAGGGAGTAGATAAGACAATGTGTGAGGTACGACAAGGAAGAGGGATTCTAACAGAGCCCGCTAACAGCTTTTAGTTCCCCGGAACACGATTTTAGGTTATTGACCCGATGCAATAATGTAAATAAGGGGTACTTGAGATCGGAAACTAACATATATGTATTCGGTGACGATGGTTCTTAATGTTCTTCTGAGAACGTATGGCAGGAGTGCAGTGCCTATCTATTGTACCGTAGAAAATTTTGTTTGATAAATGTATGTTTAGAAATGGCCCATTATGAAGGTTCAAGGATCATTTCATCCCATGGCGGAAGGATCTGTTCGGTGATGCTGTATAAGCTGCCAGTATAATATAAATTCGCCTCGTTTTTTGCATGACTTCTACACATCGGTATGCTTTCTGTTTCCTAAGCAGGTGGAACTGAAAGAAACCCGATGCGAAACGAATTTTAGGTCATTGTTCAAGTGTGGAATTCACATGGCTTACGTTGATGTCAGTCTGATGGTTCGAATGTTCTGCGCCTTTGTTTACATTCTTGCGCCATGTTTTAGCACTACTAACAAGATGGCTTTTAAGATCTTCGTCTGATTAAGCAATAGATTTTTATGACGTATACTATTTTTCTCACATATAACGGTAAAAAGTTCTCATGGAAAAGATACCCGTTCCTCGTCCTTCATCACTGGTTACTTGTAAAATGAAAGCATCATTATGAGGCTATAGAAACCTCTGAGTTTTACAATGCACCATGTTTGTTTTTTGTAGCCTGTTTAACTCCATTTATCTCCTCCGTGGAGTTATGTGCTCGTTAACAGATCTGATCCTCCTCCCCATATAGTACATCTGCTCTGTCCAAAGAAGTCCGATGGCTTTCATCAATCCATGCTGAGAAAATACCTTGAAGATGTCGGCGTTCCCCGGTGACACGTTGTGTGGAAATGGGAAAGCTTCGTGCCAGCTGATGGAATCCAGAAAAGACAGCTGAAAAGTTTCAGATCAAATCAAGCAGAGTGGGAGAGGGGGAGAGGAGTGTTTCATGGGCAAAGGTCGCACTTTTACAAGGTCACAGTAAATTAGCAGAAAATCTTCAGAGGCGATAAGGCATCACTCAGTCCTGCAGCTCTCACAGGAGGGAGGCGAGGAAGGAAGGCCTTCTCGTAAATTCTTGTGTTTAGGGCCAAGATGACTTGCTGTTAAAGGCAGGAATGCACGCTATAGACATCCCTGTGCGCGAAAAGGTGTCGGGAGAAAAACATGTGATTTAAGCATCTTCACGGCTCTGTTCCTACTCAACCGCACGAGTTTCTTTGCTGTTTGAAAGCAAACCACAGCCATCTGGGCCAATGGTTTCTGGGTGCAGTTTGGTAGAAAGGCATGGCACAAAATCTGTCATTGATGAAGTGCAATACGGTTGGAGAGGCACAGGAGTAGAGAGATACAAATGGCAGAAACGAAATTGGAAATGCTCTCGGAATATAAATGAAGTGTTTTATTCCCAATATGGGGAAAAGGAGGAAAGATAGTGGCTTGGTTACTTCCTTACCGAGGATTATGCTACAGTATGAATTCAGTCGAAAAATGCCTCTGCAAATTCATTTCCGTGCAGTTGGGGTTAGGATTTATGTTAAGTGAGTTTACTTTGATAAGATGGCCTCATAGCCATTCCATTAGAGTACCTGGCATTTCTCTTATGTCCTAGTGTAAAATAATGGCGCCTTTTGGCTGGGAAATTGGGGCTCTAACATATAGCCTTGGTCGTCTTATAGCCTATATATTTAGTCAGTTCCTTTGCTAATATCATACAGATGGGTTGGCAGCGCAATTAAATTCCAAAGTGGGTGACGAGAGATATGATATGTAAGGTCTATACTTTTATATATTAGCTTCACCCTGCCCATATAGACATTTTCATTAAGGAAAATGGATTAGGATTTGCTTTTGCTCGGAACATTTTTCCGAAATTGGCTCTACGTCAGCTCTAGAGGCTTGGCAACCTCAAGCATTGTTAAGGGTGCCAGAGGAAGTCATTTAGGGGCAGGATTAGTGAAAACATCCTGAATTTAATTTTGGTCCAATTTTATATACAGAGTGCTCAATAGTGGTCCTTGGTATGTTTTTGCATTATAAGCAGAAATGCATATGCGGATAAAAAAAAAAATCACTTACTTAAAGAAGGACATTAATCATGAGGACAGTCTAAAGTGCTGTGGTCACAACCTGCCCAGTGTGGTCTCCAAAGCCAGAACAACCAGGCAATGTGAACCACAATCGGTTATGCTATTGGCATGGCTGTTTTTCTCTTGAAAATGGGACGGAGACATTACAAGCAAACAAATGATGCACCGGTTCTCCATACTGTACATTGACAGCCAGACAACTGCTTGACCAAATCGGTAGGCTACCGTAAAGTAAAGAATTAAAGAATAAAAATACATTATGGATTTTTTATTTTTATGGTAATTTTTTTCTATCTCTTGGTTTTTCCGCGGCCGTCCAGTCTGGTGAGGGTGCGTACTGTACATTTGAGGTCAATTAGAGGATTGTTGTAAGCCAGCCATTTAAGTTGAGTAATCTTCCTGTACTGTCAAATCTCAGTGCTTTACCACCATTATAAAGTGATGTTATGTCACAATATCCCAAACTGGCCTTGCAGCCAGGGGAATAATGATCACTGGCCACAAAATCTTTTCTTTTTCATATCACTTTGGTATGCTTTTGAAACCCATGACTGTCAAAATTCAGCATTGGTTCCATCAAACAGCTGGACATGACTGATTGATTTGATACTTCCAGTCGGGTCTCACTTAGTCTGTATGAATGTAAGCAGTGTAGATACTGTTATTCCCTTACATAGCTCAATCTGTCATCTCATAGTAGCGGCTACGTAGCTCGATTGCTTCCATATGTTCTGTGGGAAGCTCCAATCAGAGATGGTCGATCGCAGAAGATTACTCTCAGAGCACTGCCATAGTTTGGCCTTTCATTGCTCACCACATGGATATTTATTCCTGTTTTACTTCCCACCGGCTGGACGTGACTTGGTTTACAGCATGACAGTTTCCCCTCTGTTGTTTTCCATCCTGCATACACGGCTTTAAAATTGGTTTAGAGCTGTTTTTCAGATAACTGTTGCCTGGAAACCTGTAGTAAACATCCTCTTTTCATTCAGCTTGTTATCATGAAAACAACAACGAATATTAAAGTTGGCCCAGATGTTAGTGAGTCGATGTGTGATCTTTTCTATCTGGCTACAGCTTTTCAACTTTTTGCACTCTCACATACTGTACATTTACAAGAATACAGTACATAATATTCATGGTCATTTCTACATGTTTGCCTGAGCATTGCCCACCTCTTTGCCTGAGCCACTCTACCCTGCAAGTATATGTTATCCATCTCCTGTCATGACAATGAAAGCCAAGCTCAGCCCGAGAGGGGTTCTGCAGGCTAAAATCCACAGCGTAATGCTGTCTCAGGGGACTTGTTTTGTCCTGGATTGATGGATGATATGCACACAGGGCTTGTTTTCACTAATTCCCCCGAAATACAGGACTGCTGGTCCAGGGACTGATTGTGCCATGGGCCTCATGAAGGATTTAGTGATGGTGCATCAGTGAGCATGTGCAGCACGAACGCCACTCCCTGCATTGCAGAACAAAATCGAAAAGATTTTTTCTGGGAATGATAGACAAGAAAGGGGTGTTACTGTGCTCTGTTGTGCTAGCTGTGCATGGGAATAGGAGGCATGGGAAGAGTTATGCACTGCCCCAATAACCCCAAATCCCAGACCCCACCCTGTCCTAAACTCCATGTGCATGGTGCTCTTATCAGACGATGCTTCTCTGTGGAATGTTTATATGAAGCAGGCCCATTTTTGGAGAAAATCACCTTGGAACTTGTTTGCGTTTGAATTTGATTTATTGACCTGGCAGTTAAATAATAGCAGGAAAGCCATATCTGCACTGATACAACATGAGGGAGGAAAAACTAAAGGAAGCTGTTTAAAGACAGAGTGTGAAAGATTCTTGTTATTCCAGAGACTTTTTGTACTCAATTTTTTGCATTGAGCACTGTGTTCATTCCTGTGCAGCATGCAATTGCAGAGGATTTTTAATAGTTTAATTGTACCATGCAGTCTGCAGTCTTTGAGACCGTATCATGTCCGTAATAAGGATTAATACTGTACGTTAAAGCAAAGCCGTTCTTGAGAACGTATCTTAATGTCAATCGCCTCTGTAAGTGAAATGCATATCGTCACCAGCCCATTAAGAGGTTTTTTTTTTTTTTCAGCTCATAACTCTTCCTCCCCAGAGAACTAAATGCCACTTTGACTGGCTAATACTTTTGTCTTGCCTCAACCTGCCACTCTACCTGTCAGTTTGCACACAAATGTAAGGTGTTCAGTCTTTCGCAAGGTTTAGTAATGTGAACACTGCAGGAGGTTTGCTGTGTAGTAGCATTTGAGGCAGCCAAATGGGACTGGATGTAAACAGAGCTGACTGACCTCATCCTCTGTTTTTATTCACTTTTATTCACAGCGTAAAGCTCTTAGGTTTCACTACTGTATTTGTCTTAATTGTTCTTTAAGCTCTCAACAAGAGATCAACTTTTGGTGTAATCTACGTTCTATTGCCAGAGAGTCTGGTCATTTTTCTTACCCAGTGTGCCCTCCCCAACCACCACAACAGTTTCTTTTAACTTTTAAATCGTTGACATTGACATTGATTAACAGTTTGTTGATTGTCACATTGCAGCATTCAAAATTTGGAAAGCAGTGTATGGTTGGAATCAAAAGCATAACTAATGCCTTAAATTGTTGGACCTAAAGTCGAATGATGTACCTTCAAATATTTTAAAGGGACACTATATTTACATTTCAAGATAAAAGATGTCACCGCAGAACCAGTGCAGATTGCTATCTTTATTTCTGAGAGTGCATGGATGGAGCATTGAACACCAAGACTGACCTTCATCTCGGCCTTTATAATGTTTATGTGTAAATCATTGTAATGTCATCACTACTAAGAAGTCACATCCTGTTTCCTTGGTTTCTAAATTTGTTTATTTTGTTGAACTGGGTTTTGGAAAAGATGATGAAAACAAAACATCAAGTGAGAGTAGATCGAAGTTCGAATGGTCCTTTTTTCCCTGGCATTCCCTGCTTGGTTTACCCATTTAACCCTTTCGCTCTACGCTGTTCTCACGGATCAATCGGTGGGTCACAGCAGCTTTAACCAGGCCGTGACGGGGCTTGAACGATCAGCAAGCCAGAGCCTCAACTGCCTGAGCCACCACCACTGCCCCAATATAGCAATTAGTATTATTTTTGTTATTATTATTATTATTTACTCACTCACTCATCTTCTATACTGCTTTATCCTGTATTCAGGGTCGCGGGGACCTGGAGCCTATCCCGGGAGACATAGGGCACGAGGCAGGCTACACCCTGGACAGGGTGTCAATCCATCGCAGGGCACAAATACACACTCACACACCCATTCACACACTACGGGCAATTTGGAAACGCCAATTAGCCTAACCTGCAAATATATGGACGTTTTGAGAAAACCGGAGTACCCGAAGAAAACCCACCAAACTCCATGCACACAGAGACAGGAATCGAGTCTGGCATTATAATAATAATAATAATAATAATAAATCTAGGCATTATACTTTTATTAACCTAGCTTAATAATAATAAACAATAGACAGATGATAGGCGGCCCTATGGCTTTGTGGTTAGCACGGTCATCTTGCACCTCCATGGTCAGGGTTCGATTCCCGCCTTTATGTACATGTTCTCCCTGTGCTTCTGGTTTCATCCCACAGTCCAAAGACTTAGAACGCAAATTAAGCTAATTGGGTGTTACAGGCCCCTCTGTAACTCTGTATACAGGATAAAGTGGTATAGACGAGTGAGCGAATTAGACAGATGATAAATAAGAAATTCAGGCAAAACATACATAAACTGCTAAAAGAAATGAATTGACCGCTTAGTTTGACTTGAACATGTATACAGTATACATACAAGAGGTGTTCGAGTCAAACTGGGACTAGCTGGTCCCTTTTTTTTTTTGAGCTATATATAACAAATTGTATTAATTGATGGGTTAACCAGAGTTTATGATGTCAGTAAAATGCTCCTTAGCCAAACTAATGAATACAGTTCAGAAGTATGCTTTGCATTTGTGCTTACAAATATTATGGCCAAAACATTTGATAAGGCTGCTTCTACACATTTCATTTTCTACAGAATATGAGTGGAGTAAACAAGTGGGAGACAGAGAGGAGGAGGGTGGTACCGTCAGTCAAGAACGCAGGATTTTGCACAAGCTACATGCCGTTCCATGGATATTTTTTTATTACCAAAAAAAAAAAAATGTTTTTTATGCTCTCTGGCACTTAGTGCCTTACCTGTGTTTGGGTAATCTTTCTGTTTTTGGTTATGGAAAGTGGATGTGATTTGGACTCTGAATATTGGCAAGAGCACCTTTCAGCGATGGCGTGCCAGACGCATGGATTATTTCAGCCTGGATAAACATAAAAGTCTGCATGAAAAAAAAGGCTTGCATGTTTATGCAAGTGTGGAGATCTAAGATCTTAGTGGCCATGTTTCTATTGTCCGCCATTTCTTGACCTCAACAGAGCCTTATTTCCTGCTTATAACTTAAGGGGACACTTAAAAAAAAAAAAAAAAAAAAAACACAAGCACATGCATGTTGTACTTGCCTGAACTGGCCAAGGTTGAGATGGTAAATATTTGGAGATAAGAGAGTGTTTTTTTCCCTGGAGAAAGAACAAGAGGAGCGCTATACTTTTCGGAGTATAAGTTCTCAATGTGCCATGGACCCTTGGTTTAATTTAGTTAACATAAGCATGTACGGAATGCCAAAACATAATTACCCCTTATTATACTACACTCATTTGTACAGTCTGATAGTATCAAACATGTGCTTCCACCCTCACAAAGAGAATACAGAGGCTTTGTTTCCCAGGGAAAAAAAAAAAAAAACAGGCCAAGGATTACAAAGTTTGGATGCACAGTTTCCAACCTTAAAAAATTTCCGATCCCAGCGATCTTACAGACATGGAAAGAAACGACAAACGCGATGCAAAGCATCTCTTCTTATTAGCATAATTTGTGAATGTTTATCCTGAAACAATCTTCTAATCGTGTTGTATGTTGGACTATATTGTTTCTTCCGTTGTTGATTGCCTGTGTGATTAATTCTGTTTGATTACATGAGATTTTGTTTATGTTACATAGTTGCTGTAGCATTTCCAGGTGATTTCTGGGCATTGTTTTTGGGCAAGCCGGGCAGTATGGTACTAATTACTGGCTTAGATTAGAGTAATTAGTATGGTTTGGAAAATATGTACCAGGGGCTCCACCTTAACACATGCATCTCAGTGTGGAAACAGGGAGGATACCGGAGAAAACATGGAAACATGTCAGCAGTTTTAAGAGAGATCTGAGTTCTCATGAAGACTCTGATTAGCCCTTAAGCCAAAGACACATAATAAAGATGAATGAGCTCTCAGGGGTGCTGTGAGGAACGTGAACATGGCGGCCTGCTCCAGTTTGGTATGGATGGAGCGAGAGAGAGAGAGAAAGAAAGAGCGAGAGAGAGAGATTGGGAGATTTTTGTCTGATGGTGAGAAAATTATTCGATACAAAAACAAACAAACATCAGGTTGTTTCTATTCTTGCCTTCATAACCCACACTAAGCTTGTCTTTTCTCCTTCGTGACTCTCTCTTTCTCCCACCACAAAATAGTTCTCGGGTGTTTACGTCTAGAGTTTTGGGTGCCCACTTACCTGTGCTCTTGTTAGATGGGTTCGCCCTGGGTTCCACAGGAGCTTGGAACCGCTCCGAGTCCTGCTGCTGAGAGTTACATGGTTCTGTGCTACAGAGATCCAGAGATACCTAGTTGGAATGTAAGAAATTTATCTAGAATCTGGATAATCTGTGTGGGAACAACTCACCACTGATTGAATCCACCCATGGCACGTTTTGGCGCAGGACAATGGGCAGGAGCTGAGACACGCATGCTGATCTTTTGAACCATACAGTTAGATAGTGTTATTTGTTTTGTCTACTCATCTGCCAGTCCATCACTACGCCCCATGCTTCTCAACGCAAGAAACGTGCAACTTGATATTCCCAATGATATTCGGTATTCATCTCAATGTCTGGAAGCGTGTACACTGTCTCAGATTGCAATAAATTGAATAAGTGTCACAACAAAAGATCTGGCATGTCCCAAGACAAAGATTTACTTAAATTTTATTTGGTAACTGATTTTATCTTTTTTTTTATGACTTAAAATTCACATGTACTGTAGAGCGGAGCAGTTTAAACTATTTGTCAGGTCTCCAACAGTGACACCGGGACTCATTCTTAAGAGCACTCAGTGAGCTACCACTCGCTTAGGAGATGAGATCAATCTTAACAGTACAGCACATTTCCACACTACAACCACATCATACCAGTTTGGTTAGGTTATGGAAACAGATACGGTTTGCATATCACTTGCTATTTGAGGTTACTTTAAAAGGGAAGAAAAAAAAATAAGCGCTTCTATATTCTCAGAAGTTTTAGATAGTCTTCCAAGAGGTTACTTGGAAGGAATAGATATTAGGATCAAGACAAGGTGTTGGAATGACCCAGGTGGAGGAGCTGTCACCACTGTGGACTCACGAGCAGATCCCAGCCAGGTGATGGAATTTCAGACTCGGATAGTTCAGACAGACTAAAAAAAAAGTCAAAGCCTGTGCTGTATTGGGTTTAGGTTTGCCTTTGACATAGTCACTTTGGGAGATCCCTTTAAGTGTGAATGTTGAACTTTACAACTCGTGCCAGGGAGGGTTTCAAATGCAGTCCATTATGGACAATCTATCCATCCATCTAGGAACCTCTGTAGTCCATTAGTGATCGTGGAGGCCAAGGGTAACCATTGTTACAACCGTGGTAGGACCTCTGGTCAACCTTTACACACTATGCAATTTGGGAACAGTGGTTAGCCTAAGTTTTTGGACTGTGGGAGGAAACTAGAGTACCCGAAGGAAACCCACCAAGCATGGAAAGTACATGCAAACTCCATGCACACAGACCCTGAGGGGGGTATTCCAACCTTACATCCAGTGTTTCCAGTGTAATAAAAAAGAGTACAGAAGGTAATTGAATAAATAAGTTAATGTATTAGGTTGGTGTTTGAATGTGATCCTACATGATCATGTGTGTGTTATGCTTACTGTACAGATCAGGACTTGTGGAGAAAGGTAACCTAGAGGCAATATTGAGAGATATAATAATTCAGTAATGCATCTTCACTGTTTTACACAAGGTTTGTAGTGTGCTATTGAATAGTTTGGAAGTAAAAAAAATCATTTAAGGGATTAAAGTATAAAAGTAATTGTGTTTTTATATCGGACATTAATGAATATAAGTGATGACAGAATTTTAGAGGTTCATTACCGAGGCATAAGATTCCAAGTCTAATTATAAAATCAACAAACAAACATACTATTTAAAAATCATATTTTTACACTGTTTTTTTTTTTCTTTTTTTGTTTTGACTCTAATGTGTCTGAGTACATGTCTAATACCGAGACAAAAATGATAGAACCCTTCTTTTTCATTTCCTGTTGTTTATAGTTGTTTTAACCGTTGTGTTATTACGGTTCATTTAGATATTCTGAAGGTTTTTCAAAGCTGGAGATTGATAGTGTTTATGTATTTCACACACCCACATCCTCAGCTGAAATAACATGTTTCGGTAGGAAATATTTTCACTCCTCATTCTCAGCTTATTTCTTCTGGAGCCATTTACGTTCAAAACATCCTGTTGGTGTTCTAAAATGAAAGAACACCCAATCCTGTCTTAGCAAAGGTTTAAATAATGTAGCTGTCAAAGTGGAATTTTAAACAACTGCAGCTTCTTATGAGCCATTTCGCAGAATAATCCAATTTTACTCCTTTTCAACTTCGTCCAGCAAATAAAAACAGACTGATATGAAAAAGACTTCATCTAATATAGTTGTTTTTGGACTCGTGAGAGTCAATGTATCCAGTTAGGACTTTAGAGGAGAATGGGGGAGCTTGTTTATCTTCTTTGTCCTTAGGTGATATCTGAACCGAGATCAGAGGTACATACCTAAGAAATCAGATCTCATATAATCAGACCTTGTTAAATTTGAGGATCTTGTGGAGATCTTGATATATCTTAGTGATAATGCAACTGAAGAGGAATGGTAAATTTAACCCTGATGCCAGGTTAGAGAGATGTTTTGGAGTGACCGTGAGCGTTATACTGTACGTTCATGGCATATACTGTATGGGTTGGAATGTGCAAATGCATGGATGGAATTACATAAGCATTCAACTCAGCCTGCTTTTGTTTACCTTCTTTGTCCTGAATTGTAATGTGAATGGATTTTTTTTTCCCTGTGAACTGGCTCGAGCAGGAGCAGCAGAAAGCTGGTGCTCTGCATCCTGTTTGGGCCTCATCTTCATATCCAGATCTGTTACCATATAGTTCATCTTAATGTTCTAATTACAGCCAAGCTTTCCTGCTGTTTACGGAGCACAGTGGCCATTTGTTCACTGGAGGCGCACAGACTGGCGATGATATTAGCCAGAGCACTAATCTTATTACAGTCAGCGGATCATGAGCTCCTGCAAACACAAATCGCTCTTTAACCAGCACTGACTTCGCAATCCTATTGCAAAAAAGTACCTGATTATTGTGGATTGGTTCGCGGTACATTATGGATAAATACACCTATATATAGACCAGCGTGCTTAAAATCTGTTACACTATATGAGAAGGAGTATGAGGTTACAATCTCATACAGTCTCATCTTTCATGGTGTTTAAGACTGGTTTTACATTTATTGTACAGAAGTATAAGTTGTCTCATTTGTTTCTTTTTTAACACTTCTTTTATTATTTTTCAGGTTTCATCCTCCTGTGTTCCCACTGCTAACTATGAACTGGTAAGAATATCTTCATCAATGCATTAGTCGTTTTTTTTTTTTTGCTAGGATATTTTTGTATAAAGAATGTAGCCAGTAAATCACATAGATAAAAGGATTATGTGTTTTTGGAAATTAGTAAGAAACAATCCACATTCGTATTAAGAGATGAATTTAAAAAAAAGGCAAGTCCAAAAGGCTAGGCCAGATAAGCCTGTAGGAATAGAAAAGAATAAACAATATCTTAGAGATTTTTCCCTTTTTTGGTTGAGAGTGTGTATTTAGAGTATTATAAGTCTCCTTGGAGCACATTACCTTTTCTGCACTTGCCATAAATCTTAAGTTGCTCTTTGGCTTCTCGGATTGAATGATGTTTGCACATAAATCAAATTTATATCATTTTCCCAATGTCGAAAAGATATGCACCTTGTTATTTGGACCGTTTTCGGTTCATAGAAGGTGTTTTGAACAAAGCAGATCTCTGGTATGCGGCGCAGACGACTACTTGACCAGAGAAGCAGTTCCCTCAGGCACCAAATGCAGACATTCAAACCATTTATAGTCCATTTAAACAGAAGTTAGGCAATGTTTTAGAATAACCAGTGCTGTTCCAGGGAGGGAAGGAGAAAAAAGAAAAAAAGTGTACTTGTGAAAACCTGACTCCACTGAAGTTTGAAAATAAGCATGACTCCTGAGGACAACGCTGGCCAAATCTCCTAAAGCAATACTTGGACCAGCTGTGTAATATCTGAATTGATATTAATGCAGATCAATGCAGTTAAGACTTGACTCGACATGAGCTTGTAAAACCTGCATGTCAGACTGTAAGTTTAAAGAGATGCAATACGTTTTTTTTTTTTATTTACATTTACTACTTACAACTTACAATTCAACAGTTTGATCAGATTTGGATAGGATTTGTTTCCCCTATTTTCTTTGTTACACGCTATGTTATAGAATCTGCAATTGTGCCGTTTTCTCTTGATTTTAACTATAAAAATAGTTTTTTTGTCTGTAGAAAAATACGTGCTACAGTATGTAGCATTATCTACTGTACCAGAGAGCTCCTGTACAAACATCTCAGGTTCCCCTGGTGAAATATGACAAAGGGATACAAAGAGGTCCGAATCTGGTGTCTTATCGTAGTACTTAGTACACTTCCTTTCTAAAAAAAAGTCAAAATTATTGGCCAGCATCAAGCAAAGAAAACAAACAAGGAAATTTAAATGTCAGGAAAGGATAATTTTAGAACCCTTCAACACATTGTTAAAAATTGGAAAGATATTAGAAGGAGCCATGAACTTCAGTTGCATAAAGATTATGAATAGAGATGAATTAAATGCTGGGTGAAGTTGCATCATGAAAGCAAAGCACATGAAGCGATGCACCCATCATATGCATAGGGCCCATTATACAGTACAAGCCTCTGGAGGAACTGTTATGATCTAGGCTTAGCAGTCGTATATGGCAATGAAATTAAGTCACCTGTCTACCTGAATGTACTGAATGACCAGGTTATCACATCAATGCATGTGTTCGTTCCTAATGGCACAGCAATACTCCAGGACTCAGGTCGTGATATAGTGAAATATTTAAAAATAAAGGGTGTGAAACTTTTGTTTTGTCCACAAAGTTTTATATATATATACAAAAATAATACGAAAGAGTTTTATTGTTAAATAGTGCATAATAAATAGTAACTTTTTTGCACTATAGTAACCCAAAAAATCACTTTGGTTATGTAGAATTTATATACCTAATACAAATCACTGTGTGAACAGATTAATCACAACCAAGTAACAAAGATTTGTTAAGTGCAACGTGGTTCAAAACTGAATAATATCTAGTAAAGTACTTAAAATTGATCACAGATGGGTAATACTGTACCAGCAAGGGTGCTGCCTGTAATGTATTTCTTTTTTTAAAGTTGTTTTTTTGCCTGTGAATATGATAAACATATTAGAATATTGGTGTCAGTCAAATATTAAAAAGAAAAGAAACATTTGTCTTGATGGAATTTCAGTGAGCGCTTACTGACAGCTCTTTATTTGCTCTTTCTAAGCTCAAAATGTGATGCATAAATGAGGGTGGGATGAGAATTGATTGACTCCATGCAAAAAGCTCTCTGATTTCTTTTTTTATATTTTTTTGTAATTAAAAAGAGAGTTTAAATGGTAATTATTTTAGATCTTGAAAAAATTTATTTAAAAACTGAAAATAAGGCTAATTTTAGATTTTAATTTCTAGAGAAAAAAATAAATACTAGGAGAAATACACCATAGTCTCATTTTGGTTTCACACAGAGCTGATGGTTGTCTACGATATACAATAAAATAATACATTTCCCCTCTGGGTACTATTACTATAAATTTATTCATTTTATCGTATTATTTATTTATTCCTAATCATGCATACCCGAGACACACCTGCGCTTAGCTAACCCCATGTGCGCAATTCTTAGGTAACTTCTGATTACCACTAGAGATCAGAATACTGATATGTACAATTTCAGCATTAAATCCTCATTATGTGTGCTGAACTCTGAACATGACTCGATATTCTCGTGAAATGATATAACCTGAGTGGAATCATAAGGGTGAGGGCAGGTTTGCTGGCTGCTCTCGACTCCTTGTTTGGTGAATTCCTGAGTGCTGACGGGATGAATGAGTTGGATGCTGCATCGAGCTGCACCTAAACACACATTTAATATATTTAGCCTTTGAATTGAAAAGTAAACTATGACAGTTTTAGCTTAATGTAACTCAGACGTGATTAGAGAACAACTGGCCATTTCGGATGCATTGTAATGCTGATGGTAATGCTGGTGTTGTGTTTTTCATCAGCATTCCATCCGGAGTATGTTCTGGCGGTGCTGTCGTGCATGCTGGTATACTCACTCTCCCAATGTGCAGCGCACAGATATGCTCTCTTGTGGCCAGCTCTTGCTTTTAAACATTAGCAGGGATGCTGCACTTGCTCACAAGGAATGAGAAAAAGACAGAGAGACGGAGACGTGGTAACGTCTGGATAGATTGTGGTTTGTATTGTGCGGGAGGCTTGAGCCATCCCTCATTTATTAATATTAAATTACATTTAATTTAATTATGTAGATTTAATTAAAGAAATTGGAACAAATGTTTTACTGTGACAGGCTGCAAAGTGACTAAGGATGCATTTTAAAAATTTAAAAACTACATTCCGCATTCTGACATCACAACATGCAATCTTTTAACTAGGAAAATGTTTATAGCTTCACATATTTGCATGCTGTGCCCAGTTATATTTTTGCAAAATACCGGGCCAAGCAGCACTGTACAGTATGGTGAATGATTTTTATCCTAACGTCATTTGTGTGTCCTTGTGCATGCTATTATTTCAGACTGACATCGCCAGAAAGATACACAGACACAAATTTGTTTATAGATGTACATACAGTATTAGAGAAAGAGAGATTGCATTATGCCATACCTTAAATACAGTAGATACTGTACAGTATGTGACACTATTTAAACAGAATGTAAATAACTTCCCAGAGAAATAGGGATGTGGATCATGGTTTTCTGGACCAACCTGTTATTAGCATGTTGTCTTAAATCATTCCATATTTAAGTATGATTTATATAATAATAATAATAATAATAATAATAATAATAATGTATTTATTTATTTTTTATTAAAAATCAATTTTGTTATTTTTTAAAAGAATAACTTTTCGAGGCAATTGTGATAATGTGCATAATGGTGGATTTTGTTATTATTATTATTATTAGTAGTAGTAGTAGTAGTAGATTTTTTTTTAAATAGTTGAACATAGTTGTACTTTATGGCATAGTAGTATAATGTGCACGACGGCACAGTGGCTTAGTGGTCATCATCGCCTTGCACCTACAGGATCCGGGTTCGATTCCCAGCCAGGTTCAGTTCCTGCCTCTATGTGCATGCTGTTTGCATGTTCTCCCCTACTTGGTGGGATTCCTCCAGGTACACTGGTTTCCTCCCGCATTTCAAGCACATGCAGATTAGGCTACCTGGCATTCCCAAATCGCCAGTATTGTGCGTGCCCTGTGCCCCAATGGATTGGCACCCTCTTCAGGCTGTACCTTGTCTCATCTCCATCTCCAAAGTCTCCTTGGATAGGCTCCAGGCTCCCCGACCCTGTATACAGGATTAAGTGATACAGACTGTAAGTGATTGAGTGTACAGTATAATGCGCAGTGTTGTCTCTTTGCTTTGGCACAGGCTCATTCATCAAGACAATTTCTTAATGTATCTGGCGAACAAATCTAGTGTGCACAAAATGTTGCACCTGAAACAGTAGTAACAGACCCATATAGTCTTCTAATATGCACAGAAAACTTTTATTATGCACATTGTCTCGCTTGCTATTGTCTTGTTAATAAAATTGCTTAACAGATTACTTTTGACTTTTGTAGAGCTAAGAACAACAGGAAAACTAAAAATAGCAAAACACAATAAACTGGAATCAAGTAGAGGCTAAGGCTGTTTTTTCGCAGCCCAGACTGCCCAGATTGCAGCTTATCAGGGACAGCCATGTCAAGTGATTACACTTGGTAAGACCCAGTCTAGATTTTGTGTGCTGCACCCACATGCTGGACACATTCATAATATAAAAGATGCTCAAGTCAAACCAGGACTTGACAATGAATGTGTAAATGGACACATTAAGTTCTTAGCAGCAGTAAAACATTCGAATGGTGCAAATGATTTACAGAAGGCCACATGTCCATGAGTGATGAAACAGTGGCAAATTGTCTGTCTGCAGGGACGCTGCACACCCTCATTAATGAACACCACTTGCACGTTACAGGAACCCAGTTGGAGGTGATTGCCACATCCAACGTACAGTCCTGACCTTACTCCAAGCCATTTCCACATGTTTGGGCAAGTAAAGGAGTTCCTGGGAGGCCAGGGTTTCGGATGTGAAGCAGGCAGTTCAATCATGGCACCGGTTCACTAAAAAAAATTTCTACCTCGATGGTATCCAAGCACTAGTAAAATGTTAGGAAACTTGTATTAGTGTACAATGAGCAGGGGATTATATAGAGAAATAACTTTGGTCTGTTATTCTGCGCAATCAAAAGTCCCGGTTTGATTTGAACACACTTGTATTTCATCAAGAGTGACTGAAAAAACACACCTGTAATAGTGCAATAAATATGAAGGAGTTGGAATACTCTCTTGATCACTATTAATAAAAATATGAGAATAAGTAAATGGATAGAGCATGCTTTAAACAGTACGTTTTGGGTAGTGTGAACAAAAGAGCGGACTACAAGCAAGTGTGACCAGCTACCGACGGTATGCTACAGGTGTGTATTCATGCTCGGATCGAGCATAGTTAACTACAGTAAACAATAGGAATGTACCAACAGGTCTGCTATACAGTAGGTATGTGCAGCTATAATACAACACAATTTGTCACTCACACATCCTGTATTAGCGCACAGCTTTGTTCTGCATTCATTCAAGTGTGTTGTTGGCCATAATAGGCCAGGAGAGAGCGGAACGCATTCCGCAAGCTTAGTGACAGTAAACAGGCCAGACGCTGGCTTGCTGATGAGTGAGTGTATATGTTTAAATCTTAGACCCTGGAGAGACTGTCTCTCTCTCTCTCTCTCTCTCTCTCTCTCTCACACACACACATACACACATAGACACACACTGTACGGCACACAGTGAAGGGTCCACTGTGCCATCCACTGTCTGCTGGGAGAATCAACACAAGGTCAGTTTGGGATGCTTCCATTTGCTGGTTCTCACAGGGCCTGATTCTTCAGCTGGACAGAGGAATTTTTTCCACTGAGCTCTCGGGAGACGTGCAACCTCCCCTATTAACTATGGAAAGATGCTTTATCTGCATACTGTCAACCGCCCCAACATACAGTGCTGAATGGACTCCCACTGTTAAATAATCACTTTTTTTTATCACACAATTCCATTCAATTTTATTTATATAAATCATTGTCTCAAAGCAGCTTCACAAAAAAGAAAATTTTTAAATGAAAGAAATTTTAAAGAGGGAGTGCTGTACATTTGGATACAGCTGGCTACGCCCTCGTGCCTCTGGCTGCATCACAGCCATGCCATACCCAGCAATACAGCATGACTTCGAGTGTGATATGGCTTTTATATAACAGCTCTGGAAATATTATTTATTAGAATAGTATAGATATGGCAGAGCTGGCGCCTGTCAGTTACAGATCTACATTTAGTGTATTGAACTTGGTTGAATTCTTACTAATACTGGATGAGGAGTTTAAACCATGGAGGTAAAGGAAATCATGTAAATCATAAACAATCATGAAAAGTTTTTTTTTTTTATATTTCCACTTAATCAGCTCAGTTTACTTCCAGGTTCCAGTATCGAATCCAAAGTATCATTAAATGGAAAGCTGGTTCGCCAGGGTGTTCCATCCTTTGTCACACACATAGCAAGTAGATGGAATCAGGGTTTGGAAAGCAATTTGGAATTCAGCCTTTTATTGTGAGCTGCTTAGATTTGTAGTCAGGAATAAAACAACACCGATAGCTCAGATGGGATTTAGAATGACTTCGAAGCAATTATTAAGAAGTCAAAGTCGTTTTGTTTTACGATGACATAACGCCATCAGTGTTTTCTTCTGTGACTGGTTTTGCATGCATTTTGAGTCAGGCACTTGCTCTCTCTCCTAAGTATAGCAGACCGTACAGGCCTAGTTTTACTGTCAGTACAGTTAACGATTGCAGAACACCTGTGGTGAGGAGTGATACATACAGTTAAACATCCCAATGTTGTTTCCGTCCATTATCACTGCTCGTATAATCAGGTTGCTCGGTCATAACTAACTGTTGTATATAATGTTAAATCATTGTCTCAAAAGATTTAACATTTTAAATTTTATTTTTGGACTGTGCATAAACCAAGTTTAAATTGTGCAAGTGTGCATGCTACACCCAAGAAGGGTTAAGCAGGCGATTTGATATTAAAACCTAAAAACACAGCCACCTGTTGCTGACGTATGTACAATATTCAGTAATATTCCCCATAGAACTAATTTGCACTCTTACTCTTGACCAAGATCATACTAGCCAGTGTCCGTTTTTTATTTATTAAATGTTACGGTTTCAGCTGTGGTGGGCTGAGCCATGTGTAAATCACATTGCTCTGGAGATAAGTAGAATAACATGTCCTTTTTAGGCGTTCAGTGTGGGACACTTTTACAGGAAACTCATGCTGGCCAGATCAAGCAGCTGCCGGCCTTCCCATCCAGCTGGTGTACACAGGTTTTAGATAATCCCATGTTCTGGATAAATTACAAGGCTTTTTTTTTTGGTCATGATACACACCGTACCCAACCTCCAATCTCCCCCGATTAACTTTTTTGGCACGTTGGAGCAAATTAAAAACAAAAAAAACACTGGATGTGTGTACTCTCCAGTAGGAGGCACCGGACTATATAAAGAGTTGTAAGTAATGTTAGATATCTCCCACGTCCTCCTCCTTTTAGCTTGTTTTGTGTTTCGAATCCTGCAAATTGGATCAGCTTTTTAAAAATGGGTAAGTCTCTGTGACTAAATGTGTACTCACTCTGGAAAAAGAGCATGCAGTTTTTTTTTTCTCCCCCTAATCATTCATCAGACAAGTATAGCTATATTCATGGAGTGCTGTGGTTTGAGGTATTTTCATAGGAACATAAATCTATGCTTAACTGCTGTTCACATACAAGTTATTAAAATATCTACACTACAGGGTAAGAAGAATACTAGACACAGGAACTGTATGGTTTAAAATCTAACCAAAATGTACTGTAAGATGTAAATGCTTTATGCTACAGCACTGTTTGATTGTAATTAGTGGGAATGTGTGTTGTTATTTGAGTAGCTCTTTTTCTAAGCCTAATAATGAACACGTTTTTATTCAACCAACAAAATGCATGCTTGTTAATTATGGCGACTTTGACTTAATAATTTAGAAGGAGTCGGCAATGTCAGTGCTTTGCAACAATCTAAGGTATAACTTTTGCTCTACGGGATAATCATAAGGATGGAGAACAAGCTGCGGTTTTTGCAAAACAATGAAGAAGTTAAAATTAAAGATGTTTTAGGAAACCAATGTGATGGGGGAAAACAAAGGAACCAAACAAAGACAGTGTATTTAGAGATTGTGAGCCACGTCAGGAGAAGAGGAAGGGAGTCTGAGAAACCCCAGCACACACCCAGCACTTCCCCTTCGCAGCCCTAAAGAGAGCTGACCAGATGTGATGGAGAATATGAATGTGGATCACATTATAATGAAGCATTTGGAGATTATTCCAGTTAAAGTAATGTGCATGAATCAGAATTTTCATGCTGTACAGAATTATTTTATTAATGCCTGATACAAATGTAAAGGACTACATGAAAACTGTAGAAAAGGAGCGACATTTTTGAGGAATGATACATGAAATTCTGTTATAGTAAAATATTCGACACCAGCGTGATGTGGGAGAAGCTTTGACACCTTATATAGACCGGCATGTGTCTTACTTTACAGTAACGGACGTCTTTGCTATGACACTTTCAGTTAAGCTGTACTGCGTCCTGCTTTCATCAGTAGTCCTTAAAATGCATCTAGAACTTGATTAGAGTCCGTCTGTGCCTAACTGACTTAATTGGACATAATTAGGAAAGGCACACAACCCTGTCTTTGATTCCTGCCTCGGGGTCTGTGTGCATGAAGTTTGCATCTTCTCCCAGTGCTTGGTGGGTTTCTTTCGGGTACTTCAGTTTCCTCCCACAGACCAAAGACATGCACATTAAGCTGATTTATGTTTCTAAATTAAATGTTAACTGGAGATCGTACCACGGTTGTGAAAATGGGAATAAATAGAATGGTCACCATTGGCCTCCTTGGTCCTTACTTGGACTATGAAGGTTCCTGGATGGATAGATGGATGGATACAGCTTTCTTTATAAGGTGTCAACAAAAAGGTGTATGCTAGAGTGAAAACAACCATCACTGTAGCACTCACCAATCAGGCCTCTATGGTAAAGCGGCCAGACAGATACCATTCCTCACTAAAAAGCATGTGACAACCCGCTGGGAGTTTGCCAAAAAGCCTTCTTTCAGGATTTTTAGAGCATAAGAAATGAAATCCTCTACGCCGATGACACAACGATTGAACTATTTTGAATTAGGAAGTCAGGCTCTATGCATCACCTTATTAAATTCCTCCCTACAGCCAAACACAGTGGTGGCAGTATCCTGCTGTGGGGATGTTTTTCAGCAGCTGGGACTGGAAGCCTAGTCAGTACAGAGGGAAAATAAATGCAGAAATATAAAGTGGTATCTCGAGCAAAATGTCATTTAAATAGCAAAATGTCAAAAACTGAAACCGTTGATGAATGAATGATACACTTTACTGTATACATCATGGCAATATATCAATGCGAACAGTAAAAAAATTGTTTTTTTAAGTTTTTTTTTTTACCTATTTATCGAATTTAATGTTGTGCAATTACTGCAAAACACGGTATTTCCTGTTATCACTTATGTTATAGCAGCTATTTACAGTCACTCCTCTAACGACCTGTTTTTTTCTCTATACGAAAGACAGCACACACTCTTTTATAGTAGATAGTAGGCTGTGGACTCAACAAAACAAACTTTCCCATGGTTTTCAAATGAGTACTGCTAAGTCTTATTTTTAGCTCCGGGCTATTTTAAAGGAGGCTCTGTTCATTGTTTTTGTTCCCTTCATTTAGAAAACTCCCTGTAACGTTTATTTTCTTTCTAACATTTGCTCTGAAGTGGACTATAATTTGAATCCCTAGAAACACTTACAGAAGCGGTAAACCCATGTGATAAGTAAAGGCCCACATTAGAGGGCACAGTGCCTGTACACTTTAGTGCGCCTGTGGAGGTGAAAGGAATGTATTGAAGAATGGCACTGCAGTCTCCTCTAAGCTGGCCACCATGTGTCCTAGCTGTGGTATATGCTGAATTGCAGGTGAAAGTGCAGCGTGCAAGAGGCAGTGGCTTGTAACAACCACCCAGACAGTCATTGGGAAACAGCACGATAGAACAAACTGTCTGGAAATGTGAGTTCAGCTGTGCAGCTAGAAGATTGTCTAAGGTCTAATGAGAGTAATCAGGGGTCGATAGTCAAAAGGCCACATGCAATCCACTTGACTCAACCCATGTAGCCTTTTTCTTCTTGGTCTGATTGGTTCGGGCTGGTTAGAACACAACAACTGAACTTGGATACGGACCAAAACAACACGTCTGAGAGTGTCTGAGTGAGATGGTTCATTTCCAAGTCAAGTCTAGCATGACCTGACCACAACCCCGCTGCACACCTTTGGAATGAATTGGAATGCAGGCCTCACTAATGGCTGAAGGCTGAACATGTACTTCCAGAAGAGAAAGGGGCACTAGATCTGGAATGGGATGTTTAGCAAACATGGGTTTTTAGACAAGTGGCCACATACAGTACTTTTAAACATAGAGTGTTAGCAGAACCATAAGCCACGAACTGAGCCAAAACAGCCTGTAATCCTAAAGAAATGCATGGTGTTCTGGATATTTGGACTGCTAAATAAAAAAAAAAAAGAAAGAAAAGAAAGGCTGATGCACAAAATAAATCTAATTATTTATTTAGCACCGGTTCTGTGCACTTCATGATCATTTTTATGATTTTTTTTTTTGCTACACTTGGCAAATGATTGTTTACTGTTTTTCATTACCATAGCTGAGCAATGAGCTCAATGACTTTGAGAACATTTTCAGCCCCAATGAAACCAGCAAAAAAAAGAACAAAAACAATCAATTTTGCTCAAATTCAGTCTTTACAAACAGACTAATATGCAGACTAAATATTGTTTAAATAATTTATTCAAACTATTATTATAACAAAATCAAAACATAATATTTGTGGATTGGTCGTGCTGGAACCAACAGAAGAAAGAACTTGAGAGAATCCTTCTCAAAGGGGAACCTATTCTATTTTAAGTGACAAGAATATGGAAATGGTTTATTAAAGGAAAGGCTGGAAAGTATACTGAGGCAGGGGTGGCTCAGGAAGTAGAATCTTTGGGTTGCTGACTGGAGGGTTGGGGGATTGAGCCCTGTCACTTCCGTGTTTCCACAGTTGGTCCCTTGGGCACGGCCCTTGAACCTATGCCCAGAGAAAATCACCCTGCTCTTGTGGGTCTCAAAGCCCGGAGGGTTGAGTGTCAAGCTTGCAACCTGATCCTGTAAAAAAAAAAAAAAACATTGCTATAAAAAATGACTATACATAATAACACAGCATGGGAAAACCATAAAAAATGAAAATATAATAGAGAAAAGAAGAATAGAATTCTATTATACATCAGGGTAGTGGGCAACAATCACAGCTAGTTTTTTATTTTTTTTTAATAATTTCTTTTGAAACAAAAGTCTGAGATACACCTGCAAGACACCAACAGCTAACTTTACTATACAAGAATGAACCACAATTTCATACACATTTTAACCAGGAAGAAAGATACTGTAAGACCTTCCATGAACATTATGGTAAATTTGCCGTAGAATAAAACAGTTATGTAGTTTCAACATCATAAGAGAATAATTAGAGGAAAGCATTCTGGAAAGTGTTTCAGATAAGGCTACACACACACTTTGAGTTTAAATCTGAATACAGATACAGATATAAATAGAGATGGCAGGAAGGCATTATACCGTTACAACACATCCAACAAGGAGGGAAAAAGCATTAAAATAATAATAATAATGCCTTTATTAATTGATTGGATTGGCAATCCATCCAGGGTGTACCGTCTTTTGCCCAAAGTCTCCTGAAATAGGTTCCAGCCCCCCTGCGACCCTGTATACAAGATGAAGTGGCGCAGACGATGGGTGAACGAGTAATAACAATAGGCCAAATACAACAGATGGATCCCATGATACATTTTCCTGTAAAAGTGACCTCAGCGATTTAACACTTTTTAACATCTGAAAAACACAGAGAAAATTAAACTAGCAATAAATATATCAAAAAAATACAGAATGTCTTCTATGAGTATCTTATAATTAGTAATCCAGAAGAGGGTAAGCAACAATGGAATGAGTAAAGAAGGAAGGTTTTTTTTTTAAAGACGTTGGCAGTGTAGACTGTTCATGCAGTGTGAGAAAAGGGTGTGGAGGATCCTCGGCACCACAGTCATAAAGCACATGACCTCACACCTCATTGCAGCCAGGCTGCTCCTCAGGCCCTTACCACAAAGATGAAGACTGACTGCCAGACTTATTGGAGAGGAACAAAGCCTCGAAATCTGGCTTATCGACAAATCCACACTGTGTTTTTGTTGCTGGTTGGTTTGTACGTTATGCAACTCTTCCCAGGAGTCAAAGTAGCCTTCCAAATCCAAACCCTTATATGTGAGAACTGCGCACTGCAGGAAATGACTGGGCTAATGACCACGGGTTTGTAAACGATGCGTGTATAGACTTGAATACGCTTCAGTGTATTGTATTTCATTCAGGTTTGCATGGTGATAAAAAGTGGTGTTGGTGCCTCTCAGTGCCAAGGTTCGTTTTTGGGCAGGTTTGTGTAGTTTTCCTCCATATTCTTCAGTTTTAATTTAATAATTGAATAATACCCTTCTGTTGGTTGAAAACAAAAACACCCATGCTTTCCCTTTCTGGATAAGACTGGACATCCTTGGGTTAGGGTTACCGTGACGACTATCTCCCCAGAATACATTCAAAGTCCACTGTGACCCTGAGCAGGACAGAGTGCTTACTGAAGTTCTTCTTCTTCTTCTTTTCATTTATCTACTTTTGGCTGCTCCTATTAGGGGTCACCACAGTGGACCATTTGTCTCCATCTTACTCCGTCTCTTCCACTTCTTCCCTTGTCAGTCCAACCTCCTGCATGTCCTCCCTCTCCAAATCCATTAACCTTCTCTTGGGCCTATCTTTTTTTCCCTCTTGTCTGACAGTTCCATTTTCAACATATACTTCCTGATATACCACTCATCCTTCCTCTGCACATGTCCAAACCATCTTAATCTAGCCTCTCTAACTTTGTCCCCAAACCATTCTGCACTGTCCCTCTAATATACTCATTCCTAATCCTGCCCATTCTTGTCACTCCCAAAGCAAATCACAGCATTTTCAGCTATGACTACTGGCTTTTTCTTAGCGGCGACGTCTCTCAACCGTCCTTTGCCATCTTACTGAAGTTGCATTAACTATTTTCACAAACTACACTAGTGCTATTGAGTTATCAATCAATCAGAGTTGGTTTTGTGGTTTTAACAAGAATTTTAACCAACACACTCATGTATGTGTGATTCAGTTGTTTCTGGCAGCTGGCTAGCTTGAGACTAAGATTTTTCAGAACGTCTGGAAGCTCATTATGAATTGAGCAGTACTGACAACCCTACATTTAGTATTACTACATTTAACATTTCATGCTTTTAGAGGTGCAGTCCTGGTGTTTTCCCAGAGATTCTATTTCTCAGACAATGAGACAGACAGGCAGAGCCTCTTGCAGAGCTAGGATTTGATGATTCACATTACATCAGTGACCACTCAGCCGGCGGGTGGTTCGGGTTTTGACTGAAGTAAAGCTGTTGTGAATTTCCTTAAAATCCAAGTCACAGCGGTTCATCCGTTATGTTCATTTCCTGGACGCAGTTTACATCTTTGATATGTATTCCACTTCGCCCCCCTCCTCCCACGTCCCATCCCTTCAGGTTCAACAGTAGTTTAAAGAACCACAGTTACCCAATATGAAAACAAAAGTATAGGTCATAACTATTACTTACTCTGCTATGTTTGGCACTATTAAAAGATTTTCCTCCAGATACTTGTTCTGTTGAACAGGCAAGGTTGTCTTGCACGGGTATAACACTAATGTGACTTTCGGTAGATTGAGTTGCCTTGGCTGATGACATCATGGGTCCAGAGGGTTGTAACTAGCCATAAATGAACACTTTGCTCTGGGCCAAGTCTTCTGCTGAAGTCTGGGTTTCACTTCTGTATATGGTGCTGTTGGAGCACCGGTCAGATTTTCTCTCCTTTGCTCTCATTGACTAATGGTGAAGCTATGTGGTCTTGTCTAAATATTTACACAGGTTGTTTATCGATGCTCCTACACACTGAGACCAGCCCATGTCTGTGTGCCTTTTTAATGTAACTCTTTGGATGAGACCTCCATGCCATCAAATTTAATGTGCACACACACACACACACACACACACACACATATATATATATATATATATATCATAAAACCTCTGTCCCTTGTACATATACAGTAACAATTGCACGAAATTAAAATAAGTTATACTTTTTATCATTAAAAAAATCAGAAGTTAAAAAGTTATGAATACACTGTTGTATCTCAACGGACGCTGGTCATAAAGACCACAGGGAGAAAACAAAGCTTTTAATTAAATGCAACTCACTTTTTACTTTTGCATCACATTTAAAAATAGACATTGTCCCAAAGCAACTTTACAGAAATCTGGATGTACTGTAGATTTAGTTCCCTAATGAGCAAGCCATATAAAAGAAAAAAGCAGATAAAAAAGAAAAAATTAGGAGAGAAAGAAACTTCGAGAGTAGGGACTAGTCTTCCTCATTTATTTTTATAAAGGGTAAGAAGCAGTAATATACTAAACAGTGGTGCTGATCGGTAATTCCCTGTTGATGCATGTTTCACCTTCTTGTTTTAAGCTGGCAAAGCTGACCTTTACATTTTCTCCTGAAAGGCAATGAACTGAAGCAGTGCCATGCCAAGGTGCTGGCACGGGGAACACCTGCAGGCTTTTTCCACAGTTTGCCTCTCAGCTGCTTTTTTTTAAACACCTGACCAGGTTTCTCACAGTTTTCTTTTCCCTTATGTTTTTCAGGCTCCCAGCAACGACATCCCATTAAAACATGTAGAAACGATGGTAAGCACAATCGATATATTTGAATTTTTGTTAAAAGTATATCAATGCTTAATTTCCTGTTGTAATCTGAGCTACAATATTGTTTTAAATCTTACTGGTTTATAGCGTGTAAATATTTAGGTCTGACTTTGAAATTGTTGCTATGCAGTTGCCGTGCTATAAACCTCACTAGTCTAAAAGTCATGCAGAATAAACCACAAATTATTGGTTACATTAGCTAAAGTGAACCTCACAAAAGTGCATGATGGACTCAGGCTGGTGTGGAGCTGGCCAGTCAAAACACCTCCTGTGTTTAAAGCAGGCGAAGGAAAAAAAAATCTCCAGTGTGAACATCATGCCATAGCTCGGGCCTGTGAACACTTCGGCAACAAACCAGTGCCCCTTATGAATGCTCCGCTTCTGCCTGCTCTACCCCCTAATACGCAGCCAAAAAACACTTGTGCTTTTTGGACCACAACTGCACACGACTAACCATACAGATTTGATGTGCACTGCAGACTTTTCGATGTAGAGTTACGTATGTGAATGATTATGGCGTATGTGAAGTATGTGACTGTCTTTTCATTGACAGTCACGGTTGTCTTTTGCACTGTATGACAGATGTTCACAGCTGCTCTGGAGAATATGATGAACACAATTATAGCCATTTTTCTGTTTTAGGAGTGATTTTTAGTCACGGCAATCATTTTCCAGATTTGTTGTATTGATTTCATATGTAAGATGTCTGAAAACAATTCGCAAAATCCAAGCAAAATTTAAAAAATATATATTTTTCCCCAACTCACAGTGACCACATTGTCTGAAATGTAGCAACCGAAGTAGTAAGCCTAAGTGCTGCACAGTTGGCACAATCATAAACTGTCATATATCTTTAAAAAGCTTGCTTCCTGTATTTCACAATATACAGTACTGTTTTAAAAATGAGTGTTAATAAAACAACCTCAACAGCAACCTCATTTCCCCTCTCGTCCGTTCCAACCACATAATATTCAGCATCACCAGTATACTAATCACCGGCCTGATCATCTGTTATCATCCCCATTGGCTAGATCGTTTTATGCTTAAATGATTCATAGGTCACTGTGAGGCTTAACAAACAAAAATATTATTTGAAACTGCTCAGGTACAGGGACTGGACTGAAAATGAGAGCCAAAAGTTGTTAAAAATAAGAGCCAAAAGCCATTCAGGAAGTCTGGAGGACTATTCCTCAAGACTACGTTAAAAATAGTCTGAATATTTGGAAGCGAAATGAAAAAATGATGGGTGGCTCAAGACTTTGGCACAATACTGTTGGTCTATGTGATATACAAATTTTATGTGTATATACTGTATGTGTATTTCCCTATTCTATTGTCAGAGTAAAAACTCACGTACAGGTGCATTTATCATATTTAACATGCGTATTCCTATACCTAATTAGAAGAAGAAAGTATTGCATAGACGTTTTCCCAAGATGTTTTTTTTAGTTAATTTTCTCCTTAATTTATTTTCTGGACAATTCCCACAAAAGAGTTATGTCTCCTCTGTAATACGACTGCTTCCAATCTGGGAGACTAAAGGCATACTTCCTCCAGAATACATGAGGCCAGCCAACTGCTGTTGAAGAAAAGCATTACCTTTCTCATGCATGAGCTTCCAGCCACCCATGATTAGTTGTGATTGATAGAGGAGAGAGAGAGAGAGAGAGAGAGAGAGAGAGAGAGAGAGAGAGAGAGAGAGGGAGAGAGAGAGAGAGAGAGAGAGAGAGAGAGAGTATGCCACCCCTTCCACATGGTCAGTTGTGCTTTTGGCCATAGCATTATCATAAGCTCTACATTTTTCTCTTCTGCTACTGAGTAGCACTATTGTTGAATTTTAACGAGACTCAAGCAATAATTTTTCAACAAACTTGGAACTTTATTTCAACAAAGACTTAAATTAAGTCGTTCTGCTTGACAGTGCCTTCACGGTAAAATAAATATTTGACTGTAAGTGTATTAAGTATGCAGATATACCAATTGTAGCTTTCTAAGTTGGACAATTTGCCAGAAAGAGAACCCTCTGTTCTAAGGGTATACATATAATTTAAGGAAAGATAAACCAATTGTGCAAGATGGAATTGGTGTTGTTTAAATTTCCATACGATATGGCAGCACAGTGACATGGAGGTTAGCATTGTAGTCTGAGTGTATGTTTTTGGATTGTCTCCCACAATCCAAAAACATGCAGACGAGGCTAATGTGCATTTCAAAATTCCCCGTAGTGAATAACTGAGTGTGTGCTTGTGTGCCCTGTGATGGATTGACACCCCAAAGGGAACGGTTCCAGGCCTCCTGCTAGGATAAGCCCTGTACAGGTTAAACGGAATAACGAATGAGAGAGAGAGAGTAAGTGCAGACGATATTGCATGTGCATGATTAATGGCCTGCGTACTCGGAGTACTGTTCAGATGCCAAATATTCCGTTACCTTCCGCCCTTTGAGACTTCTATGCAGAAAGCGGTGATAAAGGCTTTCAATGATTTGGAGACCTTAACAGCTTTAAGAATGATGAGTGAAGTGATTATAACTATTTATTAAATTGTGGGGTAGGCAATTCTGCTCTAGGGAATGTAAGGCAGGTGATTATTGCCATTATAGTAACTTTTGGACACTCGTCTATAGGCACTGTGATACATGGAACCATGGGCATTGTTGTTCTTTGTTCTATGCAACCATGGGCTTTCTTGTTCTCTATAGAGAATTCAACTTAAGTGCCTGTACATCTTATAAATCTGCTTCTATCAATCATTGATATTTCACATAAAGCCTACTGCTGTGTTGTGCAACAGTTCAGCCGAAGGATATGCAGTAAATACTCTTAAGAACGCTTATCCTTTAGAATATAGCTTACACACAAGTGGATTTACTGCTTTGCATCTGTGTTTTATTTTCGCTGCCTGAGTGTGTGCGGCTTTGTGTGTTTCTGTGGCAAATTATAGTTAAGTATTGTGTAAGGCTGGTTTCCCGTCATATCCTTCTCTTGGAACGGTACATATAGGTTTTGACTCGTTTTCTGGTACGGGACTGGTTTGTAGTAAGCAAGTATGAAAGGATCACATTACAAATTGGGTGTCATAGCCTCTGGCCGTGAGGCAGCATATGTTTAGGGGAAACATGGAATTATACATAGTAGAACTTGGGTTGAGCTTTGAAGCACTTTCATTGAGGGATGATCTCCCATGTAAGTAATTTGACCCAAACAATGTTATCCATGCACACAACGTATATATATATATATATATATATAAATAAATGTTTTTCTGGGACGTATGCATTTCCTGTGTCATTTGGTTATCGCATTAGAAGTGATTTGCTTTCCTCGTGTCACAGCCTGTGGGTTTAATTAAGACAAATTACCCTCCATTTGACCTCCCATTCCCATTTTTCAAACCTCATAGCACGCGCTTCTCTGAATGAGATCTTACGCAGGAAGAAAACCAGATCAGTAGGATTTAGCCAAGGAACACGGAGGACAGCTTGCCAGTGGTTAAGTCTCCTTCTACGATTGATTTCTTCAGATTTTTTTTTTTAGGTTGATTATCCCAGACTTTCTTCAGTATTCAAAATCCAAAGTGTTTCAAAACCCAGGCTTTGTTGGATGTCTTTGTTGGATCAAAATATCTTAAGGTTGTCATTCATCATATTCCATTATTTTTGGAAATTACATGTACAGTCCGCGAGCTTGGGGTATAGACTTGAAGGTGGTCTTGAAAGTGTAGAGCATGTGGCTGATATTAAGAGATATATCGGTTTGATAGTGCCCTCAGTAAGTGTAATTAAACCTGCAACTGGGATTTGCACCAAATGCTGCTCTAGGCTTTCTTATGGACATAACAATGGAGTTCTTCTGACGTCTTCGACTCATGATAGCCTGCATGTTTTTCTTGCATTATTAAGCTTTTAAGATCATATGACCTAATCACAGGATCTCTTTTTTGCCAGTGTGTGGTTTGAGGTCTTCTGATTGCTGTGACTCATAGAAAGACTTATTTTGGACTTCTCTGATTATATCATGCAGTTTGAGAATAAAGATAAGGGGAGAGATTTTAAAGCAGACGTAAGAAGAAGGAAAGCGTTTTCAATTGCTTTCTCTCTTCAGATAAACATTTTTGCCATTTTCGGAATTGGAATGTGATTTGAAAACCCGATGCAAAACTCTGTGCACGGACTTATTCATCATAGAAAGATGGTAAAGTTGAAAACTTTGTAATCTTTTCCTTTGACACATCTCGAAGGGTGTTCCCCAGTCAGCTGTTAGTGCCTGACCCACACTGGGAAGAGAGGAGAACCGAACCAGACTCACATGGGTGGCAACCAAAAACACACATCTCAAGAAAGAGGGAGGAGAGAAGGAGGTAGGGGCAGAAGGGAGGGGTTGGACGGAGGGATACCACACAAGTGAAAGAGAGGAGGAGGTTGGAAAAGGCGGGAGGTAGAGAGCAGGAGATTGAACAAGAACGACCAAAAGAAGGAGTGAAAACAAGTGAAAGGGAGAAGGGGGAGTAAAAGAAAGAAGGCAAAAACGCAAGCTGTGGTCTACTGTAGCTCTTGGCTAACCATGTGGCATCCTGTGAGAGGCACCGACCCAAAATAGAGGCTTTTTTTTTTCGCTCTGGGACTGCAAAGTTTGCTGCAGGAGAGGAAAATGCAGAACGACAGAAAGCACTCTTTCCCAGCCATGAACCCCAGCGGTTCTTTACGGAGGCGCCTCAACTCGATACGCAGCGCCTGGCGCTGGAGCACGGGCTACCTGATGAAGGTAGGACCACACATGCTCATCTTCGTCCACTTTTTATAAGCTTTAGACCTCTTTTGTCTCTTTCTTACCATTTTCATCCTCCACCCCCAAGTTGTGTATACGATAGTTAATTTGTCAGACGTGCTCGTAAGCTGCGTGTCCAGCTGGTTTTGATCAAGATCGCCTGGGACCCCCTTCACCACCCCCACCCGCTTCTGGCGGCTCTTCTGGGGCTCGTAATTGCGGGTTGATTAAGGGAGGGGTGGGTGTTTTTTTGGAGCCTGGCGCTGTGTTGCTCTGGGTGTACAGGCCTCCAATCCAGCCTTGAAGCCTTTTTTTTTTTTTTTTGGTTAGGAAAGGAAGTATGATTGGGGTGGGGGTGTGTTTGGTTTTGATCTGATGAGTTTTAATGTTCTGCTTTGGAGTTGAACGTACTTGGTGCTTGCTCGTTGTATAATGTTTTTCTGAAGTTTTTGTTACACAGGGTTTTTTTTCTCTATAAGCATGATAGATTATTTTATTGTTTCTTGGCCTTAAGAATGAAGATCTTTTGAAATATCCCTGGCAGATGGTTATTTATGTCTGAAAGTGACGTGATGGAACATAATCATATACTATACTTTGACAATTATATATCCCATGCGTATTAGACAGGGAAAACATTTTATATACAGTATGGACATTTTTACATTTTATATTATATAGTCCTGAAATTATATGTTTTTTTTTTTGTTTTTTTACCTGACTGCACTGTCTGGACACATTGTGACAGTTGTTATCTGATTACAATCTGAATCGATTGGACTTCGATTCATTTTTCTACGCCACTTAAATATCAACAAGTTGATGAAAGCCTGACATTGACTGTGGAAAGAACTCATGTTAACTTAGCAAGGTTTTAAACATCTTTTTTGGAGGACTGGCTGCTTTTACCACTGTGTTTGTTTCCTTAAGTTAAAATGTCATATTATATTCCCATAACTCCAGGCATATAATAAACAATAGTGTCATAGCGCAGTACAGATATGCAATGCTGCTCCAAAAAAAAAAAAAAAACATTCTGAAGTTCTCCAGCATTTTGACTAGAAACACTCATTTTATAATATAGCTAAAGAACTCAAGGCTACGCAGTAGAGGTAAAAGAAGACAATATTAGGACACTTTACATGACATTTCATGATTATAATTAAAGCCTTCTATTATTATAGCCATATCCAGCCTAGAGTATGTGTCCTTTCCAGAAGTGCTGTGTATAATTATCTTGTAGGATTCTGGGTTTTTCTTTGTAAGCATTGTTTCTATTTGGTCTCCTTGGACGTGCACTACCGTGTCATTTAAATGCTGAATGGAAGGAACTGCACTTTCAAGGATGCACCTCAATATGACAAAGCCCTTGAGTCACAGAAAGTTTTTCCACTTCTCCTTTTTTAGACAAAGTGACTCGTGAGACACCTTCGATCCACACCACAACGCTTTCTTCGTGGTTGGGATTTCACAGGACTGTCACTCCGCGTTTAGTGGATGAATAGACTTTAGAGAGAAACACATATGTAACTGCTCAGATGGAGCTGCTAAGTTTGGTTCTCTGTAATCTACTGTAGCATATGAATATACAGTGGGATGTAGCTAAGAGGAGAAGAAGGAACGTTAAGCGAATGTCATTTGTGGCCACTAATGATAGGTACCTATGATGTGGACTCTGGGGGGAAAAAAGGGATGAAGGAAAGATGACAGACAGATCATTGGCAAATGCGAAAGCTAGGTCCTTTCTGATTGCGAAAATGTCCAGCTGCCACTTTTTATTAGTCTGTGTAAAATACTGGAGAGAAGAATTCCAGAATAATCACAACATGCACTATACCTGACCCAAACACTATCCCAAGATGTGCTTGTGCTTCAAGTTCCATCTGAGCACCATAAACACTGTGTGTGTAGACTTGGTTTAACCCCAGTCACAGTGTGATTCTAAAAGTTAAACATGTTCTATTGGAAAGGTTTGAAAAGGGGTTTTTTTTTCTTCTTTTTTTTCCCCAATAAATATTCCTGGTACAGTTTATATTTTGTGCACATGCATGAAAGAGAGACTTCTTTATTCACACAAGCATTGGAAAGAATTTTTGTAACACGCCAACCATTTGAACCCTTAATTTTCTTTCCTGTAATGCATTAAAATATTAACTGATTCACTTAATTTCTTTTATATTTTTTAGGGATCGACAAAATCTTCCAAAAGCATGGAGTCACGCCGTAGACCGTCCAGGTAAGAGCGTCTCAGCTGTCCGTACTTCTGTTAAAGCCCATATGTAACACTCATCATGTTGGCTCTTCTGGCTATTCTTAGTGCCAATTAAATGAAAGATGATCATATGATTGTGCATGCTCCGCATATTGATGACGTACTGAGGATTATGCTAAACAATCCTTCAAGCATTTTGTCATAGCTGAAGGCCAAACTTGTTGGTCGGTATCCCAGTGTCACAGGATTATAAGATTTCTGCAGTCAGGTGCAGCAGCTAAACGTAAGGACTATGGAATGGAAATGGCTACTATGTTAGAATTTGTGCAGCTATAATAAAAATGTGGCACAAAGTGAAAGCTTTTACATAGCCTTAAGTTATACTGTAGGTTAAAATGTATACCCAAGGACCCAAGCGGCCTAACAGTACAAGAATAAGCTAGTATAGAAGGTGAATAAATCTACAGGTGAACTAATCTACTGCAGCTTGAAATAAATATGTTACACAGAAAAATGGTAGATATTACCCAGAAATGTTTTTTTTTACAAAGTTATGCCATCAAACCATCACCTGGTCTTTTTTAGCCTTGAGCTTCCCAGTTTAGGTGTCTTGACTGATGAGAGTGGAAACCAATGGTGTCTTCTGCTATGTTACCTTATCTGTCTCAAGGAGGTTCATTGTGTTCTGGACTCTGGGATGCTTTTCTGCTTATCACATTTGTAAAAAGTGGTTATTAAAATTGCCATAGCTTTTTATTATATATAACCCATTTGAGGAGATTTTAGCTTTGTGAAATTGCATGCAATCCTGCTGGATGTAGCCGAAGAGGGTTGGAAGACGGTTGGATAAGGGTTGGACATGGTAAACAGCAATACTCAGGTATGCTGTGGTATGTACTGTACACAATGCTCTAATGGTACTAAGGAGCTCAAAGTGTGCCAATAAAATATCCCCCACACCATTAGACCCCCACCAGTCTGAACTGTTGTTACAAGACATGATGGGTCCATGCTTTCATCTTGGTTATGCCAAATAGAACAGGGGTAGCTCAGTGTCAAAACCACAGCACCACTAAGTAGCCACTGTTGAGCGCTTGAGCGAGGCCATTAACCCCTAACTGCTCGGCTGTATAATGAGATAAAGAAAATGTAGATCTAAATATGGGGCATCTGCCCAATACCATCGATGTAAATGTAAAATGCTTCTACCGTACCATCTGGATGTTAAAGCAGAAATTGAGACGCACCAGACCAAAACCAATGTTTTTTCGACCTTCTGTTGCCTATCATTAGTTTTTTTCCAGTTGTTAGGCACCCAGTGTGGTCTTTCGCTGCTGTAGTCCAACTGCTTTAAGGGTTTACGTGTTGTTCATTCAGGGATGCTCTTTGGTGGTACCTTGGCTGTAAAAAAAAGTGTTACTTAAGTTACTGTTGTTTTTCTATCAGCTTGAGCCAGTCTGGTCTGCTCTGAACTCTGTCACTGAGCGGTTGAACAGGTGCATCTAACGAAGGGACTGATAAGTGTATACTAGTTACAGTTTTCAGTGTTGCCCTGAGCTACTTTTAAACTGACGTCTCTTAGTGTATGGCATATGATTGACTATTTACCTCAATATACTGTGCGATCAAACTTGCCATAGTATAAAAATGATTTCCAAGAAGCCTTTAGACATTAAAGCCCTGTTCTTGTCCCCAAAACTATAAGCTGTATGTAAACATTTGAACATACGAATTACCATCTCAAATTTTACATATTTTAGGAACTGCCCAGTTCCTAAATTATGAAACACTTTCATCTGCACTTTTGGCTGCTTTGCAACTTTCTTTCTTTGTGAAGGATGAAAAGAGATACTGTGATCTTTATTTTTCCTCCTCTGAGGATCATCATTCTTCGTTAGTTCTCAATGCGGTATGGCAAACCCTTGTTTTTCGGCCACTTAGCCTCAATGAGAAAAACATATTGCAGCCCATGTGAATCTATGCTGGCAGCAAAATTTTATGGTGCACAGAAAGAAATTGGATGAAAGTGATTTTTTTTAAACTGTATTGTGGAGTTATTCTCTAACAGGCATGTCAGTATGTCGACTTTGGAGATGATGGTTATATCTTGTACTTTTTGGCACTTGCGGATGCTGGAAGTTAGTATGCACTTGGAAACTGAACAGCAGCTGTTGGCCAGTGTAGACATAACACTACTTAAGTGTACTTCATTTTGTATGCATGCTCAGAATCTTTCCATAATTTGATTTCTTTGTATACCATTTAACAATATAGATTGTCACAAAGTAATAGTTCTCAGAACAGAAATTGTAGATAAATATAAGGTCAGGAGTTGTTTCATTTATCACATCAGTACAATTATTTACATATACATTTTACAGATGTGACATGCAGAGTTACATGATCAAACCCTATCATGGGGGACTGATTATCATAAAATATGGACTTCATGGTAAATCATGTGGCCTTCATGTTGAATGAAACATGAAACATTTTCCTGGTTAAAACTTTCACATCTGACCATATAGCATAACATTATAGAAGGGATTTATTTATTATCACATTATCTGGTATCACTCAAATGAAGACGAGTCTCCAGCTTGTTCAGTAGGAACACATTGCTAACTCAATGAGCAAAAGTATGTATAAAGGTATAAATCAATAATTTCTTTAAAGATTTAAAATTACTATTTGGAATTTTTATTCCTAAAAAAGCTGATGCAGTCAATGCAGCATAATTTACCAAAAACAACACCCAGTACACAACAGCCCGCTGCTTATGGGGCCCAGAAGGCAAAAGACCCTGCTGAAGACCTGGCGTCCCAAACTCCCAGATCTTATTCTGATCAAGCATCCATAGAATGCACCGGACAAACAAGTCAAATCCATTAAGAGCCTACCCTGCCATCCAGTACCCAAAGGATTCACTGTCATGTTCTGGTGACAGATTCCATAGCACACCTTTGAGAAATTTTGAAATCATGCCCAGAGGGATTAGAGGTGGTATAAGAGGGATTGAATTTAATTGATTAATGCTCAGATATGAAGTACCTGATTTTCTACAAGTTGTTGTTGTTGTTGGTCTTTCGGCTGTTCCCGGCAAGGGGGCTGCCACAGCGGAATATCAAGTCCGCACTACAACTTTTCCGTTTTTTAGGCCAGGTGCCCTTCCTGGCGCAACCCTTCTATTTTATCCGGGCTTGGGACCGGCACTGCATCCAGTGGCTGGGGTTTGGGCACTGGCTGGGAATCGAACCCGGGCCTTCCGCGTGGCAGGCGAAATACCTACACCTGATTTTCTACAAGTGATTTCCATAATTTAATTAAAGACAACCCTTCTTGTTTAGAATAATTCTGTTTTCTTATTTCTTTGTGAGATTTTCTTTCTGAGATTTTCTTTGTGAGATTGCTGCTGCATCAATGTGAAGTTTCTTGCAGAAAAGTTAAAGCACTTGTTTTGTGCTTGCATCTGTTTTAAAGATACTTTTAATGTTTTAATCAGTGCTGAAATGCAATTGGCCTTGGAGAGATATGCACAGGTAATTTGTGCTGGTAGGCTAAATAAAGCTATCGAAAAAGCTTTTGATGAGAAGCAGATTTTCCCATGCACTACATTTCTCTAAGACACCACTCCAGCCTCTGAATGATCTACTGATCCTGTATAGAGGCAGTAGGACGCTTTACAGCGCCATGGATTGGGTTGGATTATCAAGCATGCCCCCTTCGAACAGATCAGATGCAGAAGCTGCTGCGGGCTTGTACGTCTGCCACAGATCGAATATATTCCCATGTGTTTGCATAGAGAGAATGCGGTTAGCGATTGGGGGCCTGATTGTGGTTATATCTTCAGCCCAAACTCATTCCTTGCAAGTGACCAAATTGTTTTGCTTGGTCTGCTCAGCCGCACACATGGAATGCGGTACATTTTCATATCTCGTTTGTTTATCTCCACCATCAATCTTTCACCACTGTGGGATTATTTCTTCTTTGCTTCAAACCAAACTGAAAAGGAGATATGACTTTGTTCCGTGCCATGCTGATGAGTTTTTAACAGCATAAATTGGTGATGTCATGCTAGGCAGCCTGATGAAAATAACGAGACCCTACTTGATTCTAATGCATGTAGTGGTGAAAAATTTGCAGCAAGAGAACCATCTATTCAGAACATAGAAAGAAGCGCTGAGGTTTTTGAGCATGACACATCAACTGAATAACTGAATAACCAGAACTTCTCCATATATGGTTATGTAAGCATGGGTTATGTAAGACACTGCTGTGAATATGCAGTCATGATCAGATTTCAGGTTTTATAGCATGTTTGCTTTTTTCCCCCTAATTTATCCACTGTTTTTCTCTCCATGCCGTGTGTGACCTTCTTTCCCCTCCCTCTTTTTCTTCCTCCGTGTTCTCCATCCAGCCGGAGCGTGAGTCTGATCCAGGCGATGGAGGAGAACTATGAGGTAGACCTGGTGTACATCACAGAGAGGATCATATCTGTGTCTTTTCCAAGCAGCGTTGAGGAACAGAGCTACAGTGCCAACCTTAAAGAAGTGGCCAGCATGCTCCGCTCCAAACACGGAGACAACTACTTGGTGAGAAACACTTGCTCAGACACAGGAAGCACTGGACCAGTGTGCATTACAGTGGCTTTTAAAGTCAAAGGATATTTTCACTATAATGCTGCCTGGCTAAAAAAAAAAAAAATCAGAAGGGTCAAATTATTGGGCACATCAAGCAAAGAAAATAACTAAGGAGATTTGAAATTACTGGGACTGGGCTAAGAATCCGTCAACAGATTTATCGAAACCTGTAAGGATAGTGCTGAACGATAACTTGGTCAAAGAAATGTGGGCGGGGAAAAAAAAATCATGAATGTAGATAATTAAACACTTGGTGGAGTTGCATGGTAAAAAAAAAGAAACAGTAAAAATATGAACATGTCTACAGTATACACACATAATGGGTTGAAAACTCATAGTCTGGATTTGTAGTCTGCTGAGCCCAGATTGACC
Source organism: Clarias gariepinus (assembly GCF_024256425.1). Lineage (NCBI taxonomy): Eukaryota > Metazoa > Chordata > Actinopteri > Siluriformes > Clariidae > Clarias > Clarias gariepinus. Next base: position 30,558,625 of record NC_071104.1, on the reverse strand, counting down.
CTATTCCAAAGCGGTGGGTGTGGCAGGGTAAGACGTGAAGCGCATGAAGCAATGCACCCATCATGCATAGTGGCCACTGTACAAGCCTCTGGAGGCAGCCATATAATGCAATAAATGACCAGATTATCACATTAATGGAACATATTCCAGTATAAGATTGTGAAAGAGTGGTTCTGGGAACATGATGAATCATTTTCACACATGAACTGGCCTCCGCATTGTGTGCTGTAATCAAAGCTAAAGGTGACTAAATGTAAGATTTTTTTTTTTTTTTTTTTTTTTTGCAGCCAGACAGTGTAATATCAAAGCTATCTTTAAAAAAAACCTGACTCACAATGATGCTATGCAATGGATCTAAAGAGTTTCTTTATTCCAGGCTTTGGTTTACATTTTATTGGTCTATAAATGAATCTAGAGCTGAAGTCTGAAGTCTGCTTTCCCTAAAATGGAACTCACGAATCATACATACATAGTTTCAGCAGAAGTTAGTGGGAATGCAAAGGCATGTCAGGTTTCATTGCAAGTCCAGTAAATCTTGCAGACAGCACACACACACACAAACACACACACACACACAAAAAAATACAAACTGCTCCATTAGTATTATTTTAAATATATCCATGTTCTTCCTTTCAGCTCTTCAACCTGAGTGAAAAACGATATGATATCTCCCAACTGCACCCCAAAGTAAACCCTTTTAATCTATTCTATACTGTATGTATTTGCTCTCTTCCTGTGTGTGTGCGTTCACTTTGGCACACTTATATTCTTCTCTTCATGCTCCTGTGTGTTTCAGGTGCTGGACTTTGGCTGGCCCGATCATCATGCTCCAGCTTTGGATAAGATCTGCAGCATATGTAAAGCCATGGACACATGGATGAGCGCTGACAGCCATAACGTTGTGGTTCTGCACAATAAGGTACATTTTTCATTGATGAGTAAGTCATTAAATATCCTTCAATGATATAATTAGAAAAAATGACTGCTTTTAAAGCTATTATAAGACTTCCCGCTTCCTCGTTTTACACTCGTAGAAAGCAGTGTGCGGTCAGTAGATGGCGTTGTCCTGCTGCTCTCTCCTGACATGCACCCCCTCTGTTCTGTGCATGTCTAGTAACAGTAGAGCAGAAAAACACTTTAAGGGAGATGTAGCCATACATCCGTAGCTCTGCAAACCATTTTTACTGCATTTGAAAAGTCTTCTGGTGGATGTAATGAAAGGGAAATACCGAGCACGGGTTAAAAACCCTCGGTTGACCTTTTTGAGCTAAATGAAAAAGTTTCAGTGTTCCTAAAGAGATATAGTCTAGCATTGGGGCATTCTACTAATAGATAGATAGACAGATAGACTCTGAGTTATTGATCAGAAGGTTAGCAGTTCAAGCCCCAGCTCCACCAAGCTGTTGCTGTTGGGGCCTCGAGCAAGGCCCTCAACCGTGTCTGTTCCCCTCGTGCCGTATAATGGCTGACTCTGTGCTTTGATCCTGGGCTCCGTGAATAAGTAAATAATAAATAAGTAAATAAAATAAAATAAATTTCAGGATATGTGAAGAATAGAAAAAGTTTACAATAAAGTACTATATAGATGACAAATAAAAGCTTGGCTTAACTTAGTTTAAAAAGTATATAATCAGCTAACATCATGAAATATATACGATGAAATATATATTATTTAAAATGTTTATTTTTAGTTGTAACAAGCGCCCCCAGATTTACACACAAAGTGCGAGAATAAATGCACACTTCTCTGTCTGGTGTTTTTTCTCTCCTTTTTTTCTTTTTACTTGTATTTATTTTGAAGTACTAATCAAACCAAAGAGTCCAAATGATATATTAATCCATGAAAGTCTGCCAAGTCATATGCCTTCAGGTGAATAATTAACAAAGGTGCATCTGATTGGACACCACTGAAGCCAAAATCTGTGATGGTTTGTGTTTAGAAATCTAAACTTCCTGAATGACATCCAATATTTTTTTTTCCACACATGTTAATTGCATCTGCTACAATATTTTTCCAGTGTGTTGTTCAATCCCATGATATACTTTGCTGGTCCTCTAGTTGACAATCTCTGCTGACATCACTGTTGTGGCAACAATGGGGAGATGAGCGGTAGAAAAAAAAACAAGGCTTATCTAATGAATCCAGTGATGTGCCTCCTTCCTGTCAGTGTGAGAAATGTCAGCATCACTCCCAGTCCAGTAAAACAGAGAGTCAGACTACCAGACCAGCCGTGATGCTTCACTCCAGCTTTGCTTCATACTGTACATTGGTTTAAACTGAATCAGCAAGAGAGAAAGAGAGATTTGGTCATAGTACCAGCCCAGGGTTTATACGGGAAACCATAACGTTAGTGTTGCCATGGCAAACTGTGTTGCTCTGTCCGGCTGTGGAAACTCGAGCAGATGATGACTAACTGGTGGAAGTATGCAGTAGCTGAGAAAGTTGCAGCGGCCGACGGGCTGCCCGGATACACATCTTATACACAGATTTCACATAAATTCCTAATACAGACCCTCAAACTTACAAGATCAAAAGTTTCTTTTTTCTCCTTCAGTTTACTGACCAGAACATTCTCACCCACAAGCTGTTCACTGAACTTTAACATGATGAAATCGTCTGTGATAATTACTGTACATTTCATGGTTTAGCTTGCATTATCCCGTAATCTCTCTTTCTTTGTCTTGATATCTGCAGGGAAATCGTGGGAGAACCGGGGTCGTTGTGGCTGCATATATGCATTATAGCAACATTTCGGCAAGGTAAAACCACCACACCGTGTGCTTATTAGTTTAAAGTCATGCATTCGAACCCCGATAGATGAAACATGATAATCTTTAATCACAGCACACACATTGAAAAAGAATTATCCTGATAGAACACACTATCCGCGAATGATTCATTTATACCCTTAGAGTAGTTCTTTTTTAATCCTCAGCTCTGCTTGCAATCACAGGATGTCACGATTGTTCTAGTCATTAATCAACAGACATAATAATGTGGAATCACTGTTAGACCACCCAAGTGCACAGGAGACATGCATATGCACTGCATTTATTTAATTACTAAATACAATTTTGGAGACTTAGACTAAAAGTCTTATGTATTTGCTGTAATTGAGAACCAAGTATATGTTTATTTTGACCTGCAGTGCGGACCAGGCTCTGGACAGGTTTGCTATGAAGAGGTTTTATGAAGATAAAGTACTTCCTGTGGGCCAACCTTCCCAGAAAAGGTCAGTTCTAACCCTTTTCCTGCTCACTGTATACATACTTTTTAAACCAGTCATCACATTGATTTTTAATGTAGGTATAACTTGCATTTTATGGCTTTGCAATTACGGTTTTTGTGTCTGATCCCAGTTATTATTAATAGAACTCACGAGTGTCTATAAAAAATAACTATTGCAATCAATAAAGTTCAAATAAAGCTGTTTAACCCCAACCACAACCTTTTTTTTAGCAAGTATATGAGATCTAAGATAATGTTTGCTGTTTGACATGAACAAAACCGGTGAAAAAACTCCACCATTAAAACACAATATATAGTGTACGTTTAAAATGAAATATTTTAGATGTGCTTTTGGTGTTAATTTGTTGACTGGTGCTGTTTTTTTTTTTTTTTTTTTTTTTACTGTGAGAACCTCTCACACTGTTTTCAAACAAAAAGTTTTTTCCATTGTTGTTTAGTGCATTTAATGAACTTTACACCTGATGAGTTAAAGATAACACAGTTAACACACACGTCTCAGAGCTTCTCAAAGTGTCTTTGTTAACGCTCCGATGGAAATACCCCTCCAATAATGTATTTTGTCATAGCTCTCGCATTAAATTTCACCCCTTGTCCAAATGTGTCTATGTAAATGAGCTACTGCTGGGTCACATCCCTCCAGAGTAACAAGCTAGTGGAGGGTATTTTTTATATAGAGTCACAATAGGGGGAAAAATCTGATCAGCTGGTTTAGGGGGAAAAAAAACAGGATTCAGAATAAATAAAAATAACTAGTATATGGAAATTAACATGCAAGATTTTAAGGTTGATTTTCTCTTTTAGTTGTTTTCTCCAAAATAATCCAGTAAAACAAGCTTAAATCTTAACTACAGAGCAGTAATAGTTTAGTAAGACAAGCTGTTGGTAAATCTGGACATTGCCCACATAATGCAGAGATCAGCACTCTCCAGTGAAGCTCAGAAGCACACATGGCTTTTGCTTTTCACGCATTTCTTACATTTATTTGATGCAATTCCCTGGATGTTGCCCATACCATATTGAAATGGAGCGTTCTTCCAGAGGTGAAGTAATATCCCAAATGATTTTTAATGCAAGCAAACTTGAGATCTGGGATCTCTGTGCTGTTATTTCCTGACTGGGTCTGTAATTAGTCACAAGTGGTTGTCCACCAGTCTGCAGTTATTATGGGAGGTATGCGTAATGCTAACGTGCCAAGCACCAGTGTCTTAAATACACACACACACACACACACACACACACACACACACACACATATGCACTTCCCTGCATGAGGCACCGTTACTCAGAATGTCATGTGTTTTACAGCAAATATAGTCACACACACACATGCACAACCCCGCACGGTGGTTTTACAGCCTGAAAGATCATGAGATCATGAGGCCCAGAATTGATATTCTCTATCCAATGCACCCCTAAAAAAAGCCTTTAAATGGCAACTGATCAAGGACACTGTATAACTGATGATCCTGCACCCTGACTCATACATTTTCCCCTTTGGGAAATGCGAAAAAAGCTAATTTTACCCCTTGAGGATAAAAAAGCTAATAAAGCAACTAAACATTCATTAAGATAAGTGAATATTTGGCAATGAACTTGGCAAAGTAAATCAGATCTTACATTTATTCACAGTTCAGACCCCATTAACTCCTTTTTTAGGAGTAGTAATGGATTCACGTTGATGGAAAAGCAACTCCATGATTAGAAGGAGATCTGCTGATGTCCTTGCTTCGCGTGGGAAAACAGTTCCTCGAACTATGGTCACTGTTTCTCCCTGAGGAAGAGGCCTCAGTGTTGAAGTAGGGAAAAAAAGATTCTTCCTGTTTATGAAAACTCCTAGAGCCTCTTGTAGGATTTTTTGTTTTTTTGTAAAGCAGGGCGTTTCTCCACTCCAGTGGCCTCATATGAAACCTCTAATGGCCTCATATGAAACCTCTAATAGACTCTGCATTAGGGCCGAGAAATGATTTAAGCATTTATTCCAATGAATCAAACCGACATTTAAATCATCTAAGCGACATAATTTTTTTTTTTCATTGTAGTGTCCCAGCAGCACGGTGGCTTAATGGTTAGCACTGTTGCCTTGCACCTCCAGGGTACGGGTTCGATTCCTGGCCATGTTTGATTCCCGTCGGTGTGCATAACATTTGCATTTTCTCCCCATGCTTGGTGGGGCTTCTCTGGTTTCCTCCCACAATCCAAAGACATTCAGATTAGTCTGATTGACATTCCCAAAGTGCCCATAGTGTGTGAATTTGTGTGTGTATGTGTGTGCCCTGCAATGGATTGGCACACTGTCCAGGGTGTACCCTGCCTCAAGTCTACTGGGATAGGCTTTAGGGCCCTGCATCCCTCTACACAGGATAAAGTGGCATGGACAAGGAGTGAGTGAGTAAGGCGTACCGTCGCTTTAACAAACATACTACCGTATGTAATGTATGTGTCTAGTCACATGACTTCATTAGGTCTGAACTCTTTCATCCGGGAAAAATATCCCTGATTTAATAGTTTAGTATATTTTCAGTATAACCACTGTAAGAGAACTATTCGGGTAAAATATAAAACAAAATAACAATAATTATTCATTAATCATAATCAAGGTAAAATGTTCAATTAATCGTGAAATCGTGATAATCGTGATTTGAGATCATATCGCACAGCTGTAAACCAATATGTAAACAAGTGATTATGTTACAGTAAACTACAGGAAAGTACAAAGCTGATTATAGCACTAAATCAATTATACTTTATGGCTTAAACCTTTTCATTGTTTGCAATTTTAATTGCATTCTGACACACACATTCTCAACGTTAATGGTTTTGACAGACACCAGCTAAAGTAAGATGAACTGAAACTTAAAACCCAAACAAATCCCAGCCCTTTTCCTTTAATTCAGGCCATTTCTCTTGTTTCTCACCAAAATCATGGTGCCCTTGCCCTGCTAATCAGCTGCCCAGTTTAGACATTGTAAATACAAGCACAAGGGAAGGAAATTACAGGCAACATGATCGCCAGGCAAGAGAGACACATTTTGGTTGTGAGTTTTCCAAAACCTCATAGTACAATACTAAAAAAGGTAAAATGACCATTGTGATCCTTAACAGTTAATGATCTTCATTTATAATGGTTGTAGGAAACTGGCTCCTGATTGGTTGAAAGGTAGTGCTTCGGCCATTTTTATATCCATACCTTTACACATTATGTTCATTTCTTGTTTAGATAGTGTATTTTATGAAAAGCTGCCACAAAGTGAGACAAGCATTTTTTAAAGGTCTCATGTACAATTTCTTCAACACATGTCTCAGAGCTTTCCCAAAGATAAAGAGCTTCTCCCTTCCAACCTCTCGAGAGAATCTAATTGACTTGTTTGAAAAAACAAAAAATGGAAAAAAAGGACAAAATGCTCCCCCCACACACATTTTTTTTACATATTGTACACAGATAAGAACTACAGTATGTGATTAAAAAGTGGATTTTGCATAACAGATCCACCTCAAACATTTCATTAATCACGTACATTTGAATTCAATTGATTTTCATTATGAGACAGCATTATTACTGCTATACCAGTGAATAAGAAGCTCAGTTTGCACTCAAAGTTCTCTGTAAATTTCTGTTCACAAACAGTTGCAAGTACAGATGATAAAGGGGTTCCCCTGCAGAGTTGTTACACTGGGTTTCCTTTCTGTGATAAGCTTATGAGCTTGGGAATTTGGGATAGCCATAGATTAGAGCTGTCTCTCCTACAATACAACCGGAACTAGTTCAGGTGGTTTGGGCTCCTTACAAGGATGTGTTTTGCTCGGCTCCTGTTAAAGCTATATCGGGAATGACATACTGGATGGAGACCCTGAGGCAGACCCAAGACCGTCTGGGGAGAATAAATTATCTCATAGTTGACCTGGGAATGTCTTACAGGAGGAAATAAAATGTATCAGGTATAGAGAGGACTAAAGAATAATTTAATATATAGGAGTAAAAAAAGGAAGAAATGAATAAATGAAAAAAAAAAAACATCTTAGTCTTATTGATATTATTTATTTGTAAACAAACAGCTGCTGTAGTCCAGAATCTCCTGCTCCAACGCCTTTTGACTTCCCTAATCTCAATACTACAGTTCACTACCTATGTTATAACCTTATTCCTTTATTTGATTGTCTGCTTTCGGTGTTGTTGCCGTGTGTGTTTCAGGTATGTGCAGTATTTCAGTGGGCTGCTCTCTGGCCACATTAAGATCAACAACAAGCCTCTGTTCCTTCATCATGTCATCATGCATGGCATTCCCAACTTCGAGTCTAAAGGAGGTGAGTCTTCTCTGTTTTTTTTTGTGCATAATTAAAAGGACCACACAAGTTTGAGACGGTTGTCTTCTTTTATAATATCAATCCTTTGCCAAGCGTAAGTGAGTAGACCATGCCTTCCTGCTAGCTATGCCCTCTCCCCCTATTTAGACTAAGGCCTTGTTTTTTTCTCTCTATCCTCCTTTTCTACTCATTTTTCTCATTATTTCTTTCTGTTTCCTGTGACTTTCAGGGTGCCGCCCTTTCCTCAAGATCTACCAGGCCATGCAACCAGTCTACACATCAGGAATCTAGTAAGAACCAGGCTTTGTTTGTAATTCCTTTCACTTTCCACCTTGTCCTGATATCTTTGCTAGCCTTCGCGCACACATACACACCCAAGTCACAAGTTTTTTTCTTTCTTTTTTAAATAGAGCTAGGAAGTTATACATACAGGCACAGATGGAGTAATACAGTATGTCTATCTCCTGGATATAGCACTTTGAGACTGTCAAAGTAGTATGTCAATACAAAAAGACGATAAAACTTTATGTAAATTACACAGCTCAGTGCATAAGCCCCTAGATTCAGCCAAAGAAAGGGACGACCGGATCAGAGGGATTATGCTCGAGTTTGGAATCAGATGAGAGAGTGGCATGTTGGCTTTAGGGCATGTGAGGTTTTAGTAACCACAAGACTCATTACAGCTTTATGCGATTAAATGGAAATAATGAAATGCTGTGATTTAGTGTTTTGAGAGTGGCTTGGTTTCAGGAACAGGTTTTGAAGTGGTATTCCATTTGCTAAATTATGAGCCCTGCATAAATTACATGTGAACATCTCGTGTGTATGTGGATGTTGAGGTGTTTTGTCTGTTACCAAGTTAATCTTTTATTGATGGTCATATTTAGCCTTGCATAATTGCACACTTTCATTCAGGCCGTAAATTGTTAGGGAAAATTCTAAGAATAATCCACGCAGAAGGTCATAATCTCCAGTGGTGTTGACTATTTTAAAAATGAAACGTCATGACATTTTTAACTCCAGAGTAACTCAAAATGATGTTTACCTGCTTATAGTGTTACCCATAATGCAGTTCACCTAGCTGATTGTAGTGTTTACTATAATGCCATTCACTTATATGGTTGTTGACTTTGTTACCCATAATGCAGTTCACCTACCTGCTTGTATTGTTTTGATTAACACCATTCACTTACCTGCTTGTGGTCCTTGTTTCCCATAATGCCATTCACCTACCTGCTACAGTAACTAAGGAGGCTAAAATTCTCACTTGATTGAGGGATGTTTTTTAAGGGAAGCAGCAATTTAGTCTTTTAATCTGACCAGGAGTGTCACACATTCAACATTACTCACTGATCAAATAGATTCATTTGCAAGACCTCAACTTTTAACCATCAAAGCCATTTTTTTTGTTCTGTGAACCACTTTGTAACAGCATTATATAAAATGTTACATACTGCATTTATTCGACGTTTCCTTGGAACAGCATAAGTCACATTTCTGGACAAAATAGTGCCAAAATCACAAATCTTTCAATATAAACATATTTAATGTGTTTTACTGATGAAGTGCAGCTCAGATTTTTGGAAAATGATTATAGCACATTTTCTATCTTTTTTTCAGCTTAAAAGCAGTACTTGATTTTTAAGCGGGTAAAAAAAATCCTGGCAAACCTGAAGGCATGAACCACACAGTCAATTTCAACACCAGACACATATACAGACTTTTTTTTTTAAACATAAGTGGCTCAAACTTTGAATATGGTCTTTTATCTGGATACATATTTATGATAAGCACGGACATACAAACCCAGACATACAAGAAGAGAAGAATTCCATATTACTATCAGCAATCACACATTTTAACACCAATATCAACCAACACACACTGACACAGCTTCCAGCGTCCCAGAATCCTTTATAATGTCATAGAGGTCTCAGAGAATAGTCCAAACATATCTTAGATTGTACTTATTGTATCTTAGCTGAGTATTTATTTTACTAATTTCATACAACCCCAAATCAGAAAAAGTTGGGACAGGTGAAATATCCAAATGTCTTCCTATCTCTTTTTGAGAAACATTGTTTTTTAACAATTTCAAAAATTTTGTCACGTATTTGTTGGCAAACTGACGATCCTCTGCCCATCTTTGCTCCTAAAGGTCTAGACCTTTCTTGGATGCTGCTTTTGTACCAAATCATCACCTGTTAACATCACCTGTTTAAAATCACATCATTATTTAACCAATTTACCTGATTACTATGCCCAAATTGCTTCTGTCCCAACCTTTTTTGGAATGTGTTGCAGGTCTGAATGACAAAAATTATGTATATTTACAACTGAAATGAAGTTGACCAGGTTAAACATGACATATTTTGTGTTCATATTGTCTGCAATGAAATACAAGTCAAAGTAAATTTAGAAATCACTACTTATTTATTTGTGTTTTCCATACTGTCCCAACTTTTTCTGATTTGGGGTTGTATTTTTCCTAATTAGAATTATCTGTATTTTTTTGTAAAATTTGTTATGTTTGTCTATCTGTAATTCACAGTAATGTGCAAGGAGACAGTCAAACAAGCATCTGCATAACTATTGAACCTGGTTTGCTGTTGAAGGGAGACATTTTGGTAAGTCTCTGTGCATAGAGTTTATATTATCAGCAAACGTTGCTCCCTTTGTAGACTTTTTTTTTTTTTTTACGATTTGTATTACTTCATTTGGTTTTAATTATAGTTAACTTTGTTCTATTCAGTTTTAATGTGCTTGTATTGCTCATATTTCTAGAATAAGTCATATCTGAAACATAGCCATGAAAGGTGAAGGAAAGTTACTTTTAGGTTTCTTTTAGAGATTTTGCTTTCTTTTTTGAACCTCTATAAATGAATATCATTTTAATTCATTTGTATAGGAATTTCTATCAATGAACACTGTCACGAAAAAAAGCTTCAGAGAAATCAATATGCATTTTTTCGATTCCTGGAGTAAAAGCCAGAGATGAAATTAACGAGGAAAATCTACAACGAATGACAGTAGAAGGAACAGTTATGGCGAAGTGTTACGGTCTGCAAGATTTTTGCACAGACTTTTTAAGAAGCTGTATAATTTGTTGTCGAAGTAATTCATTTAATTAACACTAAGGTTTTGCTTTAAGAGCAGCATCTTAAAGATGAGCTCATCTTAAACTGTCCTCAGCCAAAAAAAAGGGGGGAAATGAAAAAAAAAAGTGACTTAAAAAGAATTCTAAGTTGAATGATTGCCAGGAAATTAATAAACTGGAATAAGTATTAAAGTATGTTGTAAATCAACGTACATAAAAATAAAGTAACTTACTGGACACTTTTTAAGCACTAGAACACTTTACTATTTAAATTATAGCTTTTTTTCTCCAAATCCTTGCAGGTGTGTTTTCATCGGGAGGCCTCAGATATCAAACTGTGTATTGGTTGTCGGGTAGAACAAAAGTTCTAAAAAAAAAAAAAAAAAAAACACAATAATTTTATAAAGGGTAAATTTTACCATTTCATCATATTGCATATTTTGTGCTGAAAAAAGGAAATAACACTCTATACTGCCCAGCCCTGAGTCTAACAGTATACATTCATTGAAAAACCGCAAAACAAATAATGGCTCTGAGGTTTAAGGGCTATGGAGTTTTAACAATTTTTTTTTCTGCCCTTATTGCCGTTCCATTACTTTTTACAATCTTACCTTTTTATCCTTCCCCACAAATTTTAGCAAAGGGGGGGAAAACACTCTCTGATCCACATGGTCGACCCTGTAAGGTGTTTTAATTTTAATTTTTGAGAGCTGCCTAGTCCTATTGTGGTTCTCAAGATCAGTCTTGTGACACCACATTTAGTCACTTTCTCTTGATCTTGTCATAAATGTGGGTGGAATAAGTCTTGTTAAGTTTATTATACATAAAAAAAAATTGTCAAAACCACACGAGACAACATCATCATTTCCATGAATACATACTTATTCCTGTTGCACTTTTCATATTACAGTACAAAAGTGGAAGTTACCTTATATATAATATATAAGTATATAATTCCTGTACATTTTAAGTGACGATATTTTGAAATACTCCAGGTCTTTCTTCTTCAGGAAAAAAAAAGCACCAGTACAACTATATTTGGTCACAGAGCATTGTATAAGCCTATGCCCTACAGTATGTACTGTTTGGTCTTTTGTACAAGATTATAATACATTGGTATTGATCTATGGTTCGGAAGGTCCCAGGTTCAAATTTCACAACCTCTTGACCAAGGCCCTTAACCCTCAACTGCTCAGATGTATAAAGGGATAAAAATTTAAAAAAGTCGCTCTGGATAAGGGTGTCTGTCATGGGTGTAATGACAGTTGCCACAGTATCACAAAAAGCAATCAAGCTTTAAAAACAACAACAACAACAACAAAAAAACATTTTCTTAACATTTTTTTTTTTTTTTGAAATCCATATAAAGTACAGTAAAAAAGCTACTACAGATATCTCTATGCATTGTATGCAATGAAATCACCAGAGAAAACACAACCTGTGTGATACTGTAGCTTGGAATGCATGAATGTAGTGACTCAAAGCCACATGATGTTTGACTTCCTTTGCTACCTCCCTCCACTTTGTGCTGTGTATAAAGTCTGGGATGGGGGGGGAATGGGGGGGAACTTGTATGTTTCACGTCTGTCAGCCCCAAGCAAAACAGTTTAATTGCAGATATCCTAGGCAACAGGATACAGTTACTTCAGTGGTCTATGAGGCCATTTCAATTTTCTCGTTTGAGGTTTGGACAGGCATTTTTGTATACTAAATCAGATATGGACATGGATATCAGGAATTCTTTATGCATGGGAATACTGACAGAGCTTTGGTCATCCAGAACCGTTATCTGATCTAAGAAGGTTAATAGTGCTTGCTTGTAAGCACTGGCATATGTCTGGGAGTTTGATGCACCATAATGGTGGAGACAGCTGCCGTTCTGGCCACAGCTTCACTTGTGCATATTGTTTTAGTAAATCATAGAGCTGGATATGCTTAATAATACCTGCGAATGTTGGGGCCCTAAGAAATGTGTAGAGCAGCGCATGCCAGGCCACAAACTGCATTTCCTGCACTGCTTTTAGCTTTTCAAGTGTCCTTAGTGAATGGAAATGGACTGTATAATAAGGCATAATAGTTCAGAAGGACCACATATTTATAGATATGTGTATGATGTATGAGAAAGACAGAGAACCACTATAAAATGCTGGCAACTGTACATTTCCAAGTCTGTAATTGTTCAGTGTTTTAGAATGTTTGTGTTCCCCAAAGGATGTGTGTATGATGTAATGGTTTACATTACTGTTATCTATTTCCCCATGTAGCTCAAGTGTTATCACAAGCGCTTCCGCAGCCCGTCCAGAGACGTGATTTTCAGAGTGCAGTTTCATACCTGTGCCGTTCATGACCTAGGCCTTGTCTTTGGCAAGGATGAGCTGGACGAAACTTTTAAAGGTAAAATAATTTTATTTTTTTTATCCTGTTATGTTTTAAATACTTACTAAAAGTGCAGTTTGGACACTTCCTGTAAATCCTGTATTTAAATCAAACCAGTGGCGGCTGGTGCAAAAACCTTCTGGAGGCGCAAACAAAATAAAAATTAAACTTTTAATAATCGCCTATAAATAGTGATTAAGCATCATTACTACTAGTTTAAAATAAAGGCATCCAGTCAGCCAGCTTTGCTTGCCATAAGAAGTGCTGGAAAAGCACGGAGTGTAAGTTCGGAAGCGATCACTTTACTGCTGCTTAAGCTCTTTAACTTTAACTTTCCCTGTCCGATGAAAGTATTTCAGCAAAAAAATTACAGAATTTTCTCTTATATTTACCTGTCGTCCACGTCAATCACTATTCAATACATTAACTAACAATTTGCTGACTGTTAATAAGACTCGTTGTGAATGGTCCAATCACATGAGCCCAAATATTTAAAAACAATATTGATTTGCTAAGAACAAAAGTGATGTGAGCAATTAGAGCTAAACCTTAAATCACATGCTTTTCAAAAATTTATGTGCCTCGTTTGTCCGGCAGCCCGCGTACATGAACACAAGCGAACGCAATACAGTTTAGATTTTTTTTTTTTATTGTAAATAAATTATATTAAGAAATACAGCGAAATATTGTAACTAAATGACTTTATTTCATTATTAAAATAAATAATTATTATGGTAAATAATTACATGGTAAAGTAGCATTCTTTTCTGCCTAACTTTAATGGGGCGGCGCCTCTAATGTAGAAAGTTTTCTCAGTACGCTGGAGCCATGATCGGACTACCAGCTTCACGTTAGAAATGCTGGCCTCCAAGGAACTCCTTTAATGGCCCAAACGTGTGAAAAATGGCTTGGATTAAGGTCCGGACTATATGGGGGATGTGGCATTAACTCCTGTAATTCCTGTAATGTGCAAGTGGTGTTTGTGAAGGGATGTGGGTACAGTTCTCACTGACATTTTTTTTTTATCTGCAAGTTGGCAACAGGTTATTTGTTGAATTGTTCCACTTGCTAAATGTTCTCAGGACCGTCTACAGTGGGTGCTGAGCCACCTCAGCCGTGAATGTACGACTTCCTTTAAAATGTTTGCGCCGTTCAAATGTGTTACTGTGGCACAAAAGTTGCATTACCGTATTGTGTTTGACGTTTTCTGTAAATGTCATCTCATTTTACACCTTTATTCACAGGAAATTTCATCATAAGTCCCCCTTTGTGAAATTAATTAGAGCTCTATTTATACCCCAGCATTGGATTGCATTGAGTTTAATTCTTGATGCTCGATCAAAAGGTGTTGATTAATTCACTAAAAGACTTTGCAATAATTCCAGCTCCACAGACTATACTGGTATACTTATTATAATAACAACTTACATCTGCGATTTTAGAAGGAGCTTTCAGTGTCAGTGCTTTGTTACAGTCAGCTAGAAACATATTACTTATATATATATGAATGGTGCATATAATCAGACCTTAATAATGACTTTTATATGCAATGCATGGAGAAAAAAAGCATTCCCATTTCCTAAATGCTAACAAACACAATATGCTACATCAGGAAGTTATTAAAGTTACAACTTACTTTACATCCACATACTGTAAAGTCACCCGTTATTAAGAGTTTAAGGATCAAGTACCCTGGACCGGTATTGCACATGGAACATGCATGCATTTATGACTAATTATTAACACAGTAATGGAAGTTCTGTCATATCAGACATTTAAGAACCATGAAGAAGTTGTTTCTTCATTTTTTCATTGACATTTTTTTGGCACTGAAATTAGTCCCAGAGTCAGCAGGAACAGAGCTGCACTGCTCCACTGTCTTTTCTATTAAATGCAAACCACAAAGCATACATAGTTTTCATGGACATAGTGAGGTAGTGGATAAAAAAGGCTTGTCTGTATTTTTATTACAGTTCATCCTTGCAAATTGTAACTTTAATGGCAGTTCCAAAAACAAGGTTAAGCAGTTCTAGGTCACCGCAGTGTTGTAAAATTCTACCGATTTCCTCTTTCAGATGACAGATTTCCTGAATATGGAAAAGTAGAGTTCGTCTTTTCGTTTGGGCCAGAGAAAATCCAAGGTAAGGACTCAAATAGAACAATATTTATACTGAAATACAACCGATAGGCAATGTGGAATCTGAGCTATATTTTATTCCCTGAGCTAAAAAGCTGCTTTCTCTTCTTAAGGAATGGGCCACCTGGAGAACGGACCCAGTGTGTCCGTCGACTACAATACCCAGGATCCTCTCATCCGCTGGGATTCCTATGAAAACTTTAATCAGCGCTATGAAGATTCGATGGAAGGTAGGTTTTCCATAATAAATAGATAGATAAATAAATAAATAGAAAGAAAAATCACGGATCGTCTGTCTTAACTGTGGCAAGTTACTATTTTGGGATTTAGGTTTTCCTTATATAGTCATCAAATAGGTTTTAACATTTTCTGTGTCCTAAAATGGGTGAATAATTTCATTGGCTGTTGGCTGTTTACTTCGCCAGCATCAAAACCATACTAATCCATTTCCATGCACTTACTGGCCAGAACTTTGGCCAGAAACTTCTTTCCATGATTGCTCTGGTTGCGTGAGCAGGTTAAATAAGCTGTCCCATACGCTGTCAGTGAGTGAGAGACAGAGAGCCTGATTCAATCAGCTCTAATAGAGTTAGCAGTGCTTTTCCTCACATTCCTCAAGTAAATTCATCCACAAGTTGTTTTTAGCCTTGAGTCTCATCATGCACAGATTAAACGTGTAAATGCAATGAAATACAGATTTGCTTGCTTTTCTCATTATTCGAGCAAACAAAGTTCTGATTTTACCATGATTTTACATTATCCTTGCACATGGGAGTTACTGTCCTTGTACGGCTTTGTTAAATTGGAGGATCTGTTTTGATTTTAGGGAGATGTTCGATGACAATGCACAGAGAGTCAGGGGCTTTTTAGGATTTTGCGGCACATCTGTAACTGTGCCAGGCATTCAAGAATTTAAATTGGCTGAGTGTTTACAGTAAGACACGATTTTAGAAAAAGTAACACAATAAATTCCATATTGGGACTAGTTGGATTGCTTGATTAAAGCCAGGTTTACACAATAGAGTCTTCAGTGGTTTAGCACCATCACGGCCAAAACGTTCTGGCAATGTCATCATTTTTTTTATTCAATTAAAGTGTCACTTCTGCTATGATGCTTGTCTAAAGACACCATTAAAAGGATGGCATAGAAACAAGAAAAACTCACAGCACACAACTACATGCTTGTCTGTAATAAAAAAAAAATTATGATAGTGAAACATGAAGAAACAGGTAAAAAAATATGTTTACCTTAAACTTACTTTAATTACTGTTCATGGTGTACTTACAGAACCTACAACACCTACTGTATTAAAATAATACAACATCATTAATTCTACATATTTGGGTTTAAATGTGTTTATATTAAGATTTTATTTTAAATAGCATGTCTGCTCTACAGACCCCTTGTATGAAACATGACTGAATTATAATTATATTATACTGTAACTACAGAGGCGGCACGGTGGTTGTAGTGTAGGGTCCGGGTTCGATTTCCGTTTCTGTGTGCATGGAGTTTGCATGTTCTCCTTGTGCTTGGTGGTTTTTCTCTGGGTACTCTGGTTTCCTCCAACAGTCCAAAGACCTGCAGACTAGGCTAATTGGCATTTCCAGATTTCCCATAGTGTGTAAATGAGTGACTGCCTAATCCCCAAGTCTTCTGGAATAAAGCGGTATTGACGATGAGTGAGGAAGTGATTGTAACTACAGAAATATAATGTAAAACTAAGTAAATCATGGTGCTTGAAACGCTGACCTTCTAATCAGTAACCCAGAATCGTAACCCACCCTTTCTTTCGGCTGCTGCTGTCAAGGGGTCATCACAGCAGACCATCCGACCCATACACAATTTTGGGACGGGTTTAATGCCGCAATCCTCCCTTTTTTCCAACCGAGCTTGGAATCGGCCCTGCATGCAGTGACTGGGTAGTATGGCAACACACCAACAGCAGAGCTTCAACAACCTGGAGCCTTAGCTGCCTGAGCCACCACTCATAGTTATACTAATATAATCATAAATCAATGCCTTATGAGAATTTAAGCATCCTGTGGTATAAAGCCTGACTAGTATTAATCTTACTTCTAAAATTAATAATGTGATTCCAATTTATGTCAGTAATCTTGTTGGTCTTTTCCTGTAATATATCAAACTGTACTATATTTTTCAGAACCTGTTCCTGGTATAACATTGTCAAGGTCATATTGTATACTGTATACTGTATGTATATAAAAGCATGGGTTCCAAATCCTAAACAGATCGAATCATGGCCTTGCTCCAGGTTTTCATTTGGATGTAACTGTAAAGATGGTGTGAGGACACCTGACAACGTCATGACTAGCCACTAAATCCTGGCTCCCTCCCCCAACCCACCTTGTGTCTGTAGGGTCAGCAGGCCACATATAGCACATTCCAGTCTTTAGCCACTGATGGCACCTTTGTAACTCCAGCAGTCTGAAGATGGTCAGTATCCGACCAAGATCATGTATTGTCATATACAGTAGCTTTATAACAGCTATAGCTCATGCAAAGTTCCAGTTCTATTTTAATTTCTAAGAAAATACCCATGCATAATGCTTTTTAAAAACACATTCTATTTTAATCGTATTGTAGTCCAATATACTGAGAAAAATGAGGAGATAAATATATCTGTATTTATTGCTTCTTCAGTATGTCCAAAATTTTCAAGGCTTCGGTCCTTTCAGACCACACATTCTTTTACCTCATTTCCCACTCTAAGTCATTTGAGATGTCTAGCCATAAAACATTCAATCCTGCTAAACAGTCCTCGCTTTAAATAGGCCAGCCAGAAATAAGGGGACGCTGATCTTTTGGCTGTAGCCTTCGAAACGCTGTTGTAAACCAGTCTGTCTCTGTGGTTGGCTGGAACCGTTGGTCAAGAGGCCAAGTACTCGAGTTTTTAACAAGCCACGCCTCCAGCTAGCCTGAGGCATCGAGCCAGCTGGAGAAGAATACAAGAGAACATTCTACAACGCACACGCTGTAGTCATGTAGGACAGACAGACAGAGCGGGAATTCAGATTACTGCTGCACAAAAACACCAAACTGGGACAAACGGCCCCATTGAGCCGTGAGAGCCAAAGAACAGAATCCAGAGTGAGATAAGAGGTCGAACGTCACTCTATTGTATTTAAGTTCGTCACGCCATGTTGAAAATGCAGTAACATATAGACTGAGGAAGAGATTATACAGTATATAAATATTATCAAGCATTATATGAGTAATTCGTTTTTTATATTGTTCATACACTAATTTCCAAGTTACAGTATCTTGGAACAATGTATGACAAGATAGAAATTGGTTAATTAATTAATTCATTCATTTTTTTTATGTTAAATATGTTTCAACTATATTACTGAGAATAAAAACATGGGCAGGGATTATATTGAGGCTTAAAATGTTGAAAATGACACGACTGGTTGGTTCAGGTGGACGAATAAGCAGGAAATATACGCATTTTGTGATTGTGTATAATGCACAGTATATAAATATATATACAGTATATAGAGTAAATAAAATGGCCAAGAATTAAAAGCGACAGGTCAAGTTTAAAATAAATGTTAATTACGCTTTTCTTTTACGCCTTGGCATTAAGTATGTGTGCCAAGCCTTTGTTACTTTTGAGCCTAGCATTAATTAACAGACTCTCTGGTGACACTTCTTTGCATCGGTTGCCATCAGCCCTATCTGTCGTTCATCATTTTCTCATAACAGCATTCCTTTATTCTACAGAGGTTTGTTAATGAATATCTTCTCATTCATTAATATCCATGGTTATTTTTTGTAATGCTATATAAAATTAGCTTCTATCTTTTGTTCAAGGCCATGTCCAGTATCTGCTGACTGTTTCAAAAATTATGAAAAAATAATTACTGTCCGGAGAGTATATAAAGTGTGCATATGTAGAGTAAATATTGTGGCTGTTGGAACCTATTATCCAGGCCAGTGAGCCATAATTATAGTCGATTGCTCTACAAATGAGTAAGATAACGTAGGTCAAAGGTTTTATCTTCACTGACATGTTACATGCAGGTTATATGCTGCCTATCATGTGACTGTGATAACCTCAGATGCTAGGGTTTGACAGCACACACTTCACTGTCAGATAGTGTGTACATGTGCAGTGGACTTTTTGAGCCAAATATTTAACCCAGTGACCCTCAGATGAATTTCATTATTTATAAGTAGCCGAATTTCGCCCGGATGGATTATTTACATAAAAAAAAAAAAAAAAAAAAAAAAGATGAAACACTTAAACTCTGCAATAAACCAGGGACTTGAATTGCCCTGAGGGGAAAGAGAAGGACGTGACTGCAAAAGAGGTTCTCCCAGGGATTCAATGAAGTGCCCCAGATCTCACGGCCTTGCTCACAGAAGGGACCACTAGGGTCTTGTTTACCGTGGCTTGTCTCATATTTGTCCAGAGTCCATGGCCACGACATTTTCCGAATGGTTGGGTGTGAAAAGTGTGGAGGTGGGGAGATGAGACCGGACAGGCTCTGTCAGAGAGGCAGTGAGTGAGCTACAGACAACTCCTCCAGCCTCTCGAGATACCAAAGACCTTTTTGTTGTCTCTCACTAGAGAAGGAATGACGCGGTAGCTTGTGTTCGCTGCACACACATTTTATGGTCTTAGGATTTTAGGATTTCAGATCACAAGGCCTGTTTTGAAGGATAATAAGCCCTTGAATGCTGTCTGTACACAGGTAGGCTTGAACTTTATGGCAATTTTAACAATCAATCCATCGGAACTGTTTTTTTTTTTTTTATATGCTGCTTTCATGGATGGTATCACACATTGCTCTGTTTTGTGGTAAAAAATAAAAAGCTGCTTTAAAATTCCAGCCTGATGATTAGATCAGAGTTCTTGGTGTTGATTTACAAAGTGAATTTTTGTTTTCTGATGATTTGCAGTTTGGGGTTTTTACCAAATATGACTAGTCTAACAGTTTAAATAAGGAAATTAAATCTCGAAACTTTGGTATTTTTTTAGATTATCAGTCTGTTGGCATCTTTTTTCTGGAATTCAGTTTTATCCAAATTATATCATAAAAATGGCACAATTTTAACATGTAAAGGGCCAGGCCATCATACATAAAAGGTAATCTGAGTTTTGCCGTTGTGTACACAGTACTAGTCAAGAGTTTGGATACGAGTTTGGATTATTTTCTACATTCTAGAACAATACATGAGATTTTGAAGCGATGAAATAACACACATGGCATTAGGTAAATAAGTAACAACAATAACAACAGTCAATTATTATTTAAAGACATGATGGTCAGCTGTTCTTGAATAGTTCTTGCAAGAACATTATTTTCAAGTGCATTTGAAAAACCCTTTAAGCACCATGTTGAAACTGGATCTCATGAAAACCATCCCAGGAAAGTAAGACCAAAACTTAACTCTACTGCAGAGGAGAAGTTCATTTAGAGTTACCAGCCTCAAAAACCACCAATTAACAAGAAGCACCTCAGATTAGAGGCATGATGAAGACTTTACAGGGCATAAGTAGCAGATATATTTTAATATCAACTGTTCAAATGAGATTATTGCATATTGTGTACTCCTTCAGCATTGTTTTACAGTGTAGACCGAAATTAAAATCAGAAAAAACATGGAGTTAGAAGGTATGTAGTCTGATGGTTTATCTTTGCGTTTATCCCGGTTTTTAGTGTACAGTTCGGGCTGTGTTATTGTATAATAATTGCCTAATTTCTGTCCTAACAGCTTTTTTACCACAGCAGAAAAGCCACACCGCAGTAAATATTTTTCAAGCCATCACAGGCCAGACTGATTTTGACAGAGTTGGCTTGAATGTGGTTAACACGCTTTTTAAACACAGTTCCTACCACTTTTCAAGTCTCGGATCGGCTATTTGAGCTCCGCAGTTTCAATGTTGCATGCTGAAATACTGCAGAAAACCATTACGCTGTGTTTGTGTGGTTAGCTCTGCACATAAGTGCAGATCCTATATATACAGTACAGTATAAATATATCCATAGCAAAATTGGATCTAATTATATATATATATATGGAGAAGGAAAGGCTTTCAAATATGCATTAACTCTTTTGACAGAATGTATTGTTAAGAACATGCTCAACAGACTCATGACATTTAACAAGTGTTGTGATGGAGAGACAAGCCTGCCAGCACGGTGCCGAATATTTTACAGTTTCCACCTGTTAACACATGACACCAAAGGTGCACGTTGCTCATTTTCCTTCAATGGACGCGGCTCCCCGAAAGACGTTTGTTGATGCATGTGATACAGTGTGTGTGGTCTGTCTGACTTTTATGACTGTTTTGCAGACACGAGAGTGGGAATTGTCACCAATTTGTTCAGTTTGCACACATGTGGAGTCTAACTGGAGTACTGGCAGGGAGCAGGGAGTGCCTGTATTAGCTGGGCCCTGCTCGCGTAGCTCAGCTTAACTTTACTTTGAGCTTGGCCTTGCTAAATTGCTCTGTCTTTTTCGCCTATTACATGCTGTTGTAGCTGCTCTAGTCTAGCGTACTGTACGTGATTTGCTTCGTAAAATCATGTTGACATCAGCATTTGGAACTGCCACCAACTTGGATTTTTGCTGAAGAATCAGTAGGTTGAGCCACTACACAGATGATAAATGTTTTAGCCTGTTTTGTTGGATAGAGTAATCTGCCTTCATCAGTTAGGTCTTTAAAGATTACATTGCTTTGAGCCAGTGAAAGTTGTGTAACAGTGAAACATGTTTCATCCAGGCTTGTTACTATATAACAGATCAAGCGACTTATTTATTCGGTGTCCTTGCTTTATGGAGGTTTGGGTTTATTAGCTTGGTTAGCGTTTCTAAGCAGGGGGCAACCTTGGAAACTAGTGCGTTTTGTGGAAATAAAGCCATTTTGACCTGTCCTGCTAGGGGGAAACATAAGAAGACCCATGCTTTGTTGACATTTACTTCTGGACTTACACCATTTCTCCAGCTGCCGTCATTATGTTCCTCTCCAAACTTTAAGAAGTCTGATGGGAACTGTAAGTCTGGGTGGAGGACAACAGAAGGAAAGGATCTCGTTCACCTTTTTTGACTTTATAATACACAACTGTCTTGTTTCCTTTATGTTTTCCAGGCCTCTACGCATACCTCGGCATGGGTCAGATAGTCTCCCTAAATAGCTTTCTCTGACCTGTAACAGATGGCTGTGGTGTGGATATTTATGAGACGGTGTCTCCACCCATTCGTTTTCATAAGCTTCACAGAGCCTATAGAAAATCTGTTAACCAATCACTGCTCTGACATATTGCTATCGCTAGTGATATCACTCATACTGTATAGTGCATTTCTTAAACATATTCACCAAGAACATTTCTCAGTTGAGTTGTACCTTTACCATACTGAATTGAGCTGAAATGCATCCACAGTGCCAGAAATCATCCTACTCTTTTAGTATTTATTGGTTTTTGAGGTGGTTTTTGGACAAAACCCAAAAGCTAAACTCAACACTGGTGATTTAACAGTCATCCAGTAACTAATTATGGTATTGTCTGAGAGGTTTACAGAGTTGCCCCTAGCTTTAATAACTGTAGCTGTAATACTGGAACATTAGTGGGCCCAAGTTTTATGGAATTTGGGTTCACAAGCAAATAAGGAACTAATCATTCGAGTGGATAGAAAGCCATCTCAGTTGTACTGAAAAATGTCTGTGGAACATACAGTACAGTCTTTTGGCTTCATTTAAATGTGGCTATTTCATCAAGATAGACTTTCAGTTGAAAACATTTTTTATTCTGCATTTAATAATTACACAGCCACTCAGCTGGCCTGGATTTAATAAGAGTAGGAGGATTTTTTTTAAAGGTCTCCAGGATGATGATGCCAGTGTTCCAGTTGGCCCACCTGGGATTCAAATCATGGTTTCTTGAATTCTTGTGCATTTTTAGCTATAATTCCATGAGTCAGATTATCTAGTTTGCACTAAAAATGGCTTTTATCACACATTTTATATGTGTCGTCTGACTGCACGCTGTAGTCAGCAGATACTGTCGGTTGTACTGAAATAACTGACATAAGAAAAGCCAATATAGCTAAAAAAGGCAATGCTGGACATGAGAGTATGGTATCAGAACAGCCAGCACATTACAGCAAGCCACACACAAGGCTTAACAGGCAAAGCATTTAAGGTTGTTGATCCGACCTCTAAATACCCCAGATCTCAATACAACCTAGCATCGGTCAAACAAATCGACCAATGGAGGCATCACCGAGAAACCCACAGCACCTACAGTACAGTAAAGGACAATGACAATGATGTCCCGGTGTCAGACACCACAACACACCAACAGAGGTCTTTTGAAGTCATGCCCCGAAGGGAGAACCTACTGTACACAATACTGGACAGAATATTTTGTGTTTTAGATTTGGAGAGAACCAACATGACATACAGGGGTGTGAAAAACTATTTGCCCCCCTCCTTTACCAGACTGATATATCTCAATTACTTTTGTTCTCATTTGTTCCTGAATTTCTTTGGATCTTGGCATGATGTTTAGCTTTTGAGATGCTTTTGGTCTACTTCTCTGTGCCAGGTAGCTCCTATTTAAGTGATTTCTTGATTGAAACAGGTGTGACAGTAATCAGGCCTGGGGGTGACTACAGAAATTGAACTCAGGTGTGCTAAAGTTAAGTTATTTTTTAACAAGGGGGGCAATCACTTTTTCACACAGGGCCATGTAGGTTTGGATTTTTTTTCTCCCCAAATAATAAAAACCATCATTTAAAAACTACATTTTGTGTTTACTTGTGTTTACTGTTATCTTTGACTTATAGTTAAATGTGTTTGATGATCAGAAACATTTTGTGTGACAAACATGCAAAAGAATAAGAAATCAGGATATTTATTTTTATATAAATAGTTTTTCACACCACTGTATAGTGATGTGATTCTTCACGTGATGATATTTGTGCGTGCATGTTTTATGTTTTGAGAGGAATGACCATGTTTGGTCTCTACAGTACCACAGCTGGCCACTATGCCAGAAAAGAGCGGCTTTCTGCATATCTTGTCTTTTTTTCAGTGCTCAGAGTCGAGCTTGATTACTTTTCCTGACATGCTACGTCACCACTAATAAAATGTTTGGCTTTAAACTTGACTCACATGGAGCGCTGCATGCACAGATAGTTTGGTTTTGGCTTGATTCACTAGAATATTTAACTGAAAGTTGTGTTAACATTTAGTCTAGGACAGGTTTAAATCATACATTTTGAGAGTTGGTTTAGAAATTCTCAAGTCAGTAAGTTGCATGCTATGACAGTATAGAGAGAAACTCAAAAAGTGTTTCAGTATTTGACCTTTGAGAAGGTGAATGCTGGGAATGCAGGAGAGGGTGGAATTAGTCATCTCTATCTTCCTTGTTTTTTCAATCCTGTTGCATAAACACAAAGAGTCTTCTTAGCTTTGCTGATGCAGCCACATTTAGCACTTCCCACTAGATGAATATCTGACCTTACCGTGTCTCAGTGGACCCTTTTTTCTCTCATCCCGCAGTCGTCGAACACTTTTACGTCTTGCTGGTCCAAAACATCTTTAATGCATATTTAATGTGCTGTACTTAAGAACTGCTATTATGGCTGAGATAAGAGCCAATACACTTCTGGGATGCAAGTTTTGTTGTTTTCCCTCAAATGCTTAGTTTGCAGTTGCAGGAGTTGGAGTCTTGTCAGGACCTTTAGGAAGCTCTTTACTTTTTTCAGCACACAGTAAAGTGAATCAAATGGACATGTGAATACATCAGATATTGCATTTAACCATGTCTTTTTGTTTGTGCCTCTCTGCGTCCCAGCACTGTCCTACTCAGATTTACGGTTTTACGGTGTTACATGACACCGCAAGTATCGGTGCAGACACTTTACTGGTTTTCTCAGGTCCCTTTACAGGAGCACTTGATAAAAACTTGGCCAGTAACATGAGCATCACTATAAAAGAATGGAATGGAATTATTTAATTGTCATCATACACAGTACTCAGAAATTCTGGTGCAACAATATATTATATAGTAAGTCTTGTAAAAATATCGTAAACAATAAAGAATACAGAGGGATATAAATAAAGAAGGAAAATACACACACACACACTTTCATAGCATTTGGCGGTCTTGCTCAAGGGCCCAACAGCAGCAACTTGGTGGTCGTGGTGCTGGGGTTTGAACCTAGGACCTTCCAGTAAGTAGTGCAATACCTTAACCACTGAGCTAGCCCTGCCTCTTGCATACACACACGTATACATATCCCTGATTTTATTTATAATTACTGCGCTGGTTTTATCACACATTGCACCAGTGCAATAATCACATGTATTTGCCAGTGTTGCGAGTAAAGTTTGGGGCGTGGTAGCGCAGCATTGCCACCTCACAGATTCAGGGTCCCAATTCGATCCTGAGCTTGGTGTGCATTTTGAACACTTGCCCTGCACTGGACCGGTGTCCCATTCAGAGTGATTTCACTGTGTACCCAGTGTTCCCGGCCTCTAAGTATAGCATGTCCAACTATCAAAGCATTGTATGTGTCATAACTCAGGATTGTGTCTGTCCTCCTGGGGGCATGGAGTACTAGGACCCCCCCAAAACTTCCTGCTTCTTTGCCCTGAGATGTAAATTAACTCATCCCAAGGGACCTGTTGGCATTCCAGATGCCTTACTTAACCCATAATAATTAGCTCATATAACAGAGGGCAGCGTGCGGTTTGCAGGCACTGCAGGAGACATTTTAGCTCGTGCAATTCTGCAGTGGGGCTTATAAGTGTATGTGTTCAGATATCATGCTGACATCATGTAGTGAAAGTTGAGAAGAAAAAAGAGACTTTTTTTTTGGCTCTAGTTTTATCAAACAGTTGTTTAAACCTGATTGATAAAGCATTTTGTGAGATACATGTTTCTGCAAAGGTATGTATTATTACTCAAGTAAAAGCAGCTGACTTTTGCTGCCCTTGGTTTAGGACCTGGGCAAGATTGAAGGCATTGTCCTAATGGAGTTTGGATTCGAGCCAACATCAGGTCCTTGAGAACTGCTTTAGTGTTCAAGATCAAGGGTGCTTTAATGGTTCAGCCATTGACTAACCATCAGTGGACATCAATGAATTAATGTTAAATCAGATACTGTACTGTTCAGAAAATCTTCACCACACAGCCATTTAAGGACACACACTGTGTTCCTGTACTGCATTTGTAAATCATTGTTATGGCTGAAACAAAGTTTCATATAGTGTTCCAAATAGCCCACGGCTTTTCCACTCGAAGACCAACAGCAAGCTGAATACAGCGGAACTTCCCTGCAAATCATTACCTGTACACAAGGGATTAGCTTTAAAAGCATTCATTTTAAAGCTCCCATCATACGTTTATCCTCATAAGCTCATGTTGTGAATTGAGATCCAACCTACACACTATTTCTCAACACCCAACACCCTATGAACTATTGATGCAGTCCACCTGACTTAACTCCACCATCAGCCATCAAGGCTTCAATTAAATGATTCAGCTTAGCTTTGTGCAGGAATACGGAAGGCAATTTTGGGAGTTTAAAGATTAAAAGTATCTGGATGTGGTGAGAATCGGAGATGACTAAATTAGGGAGAAGTTTATGGTGGTGGTGGTTGGGGGGGGGGGGGGGGTGTTAGAAAAATATCTGGTTGTGTATTGTATCTCTGTTCACCAGCTGTTTGCTTAGTGGAACTCGGAGGAATAAGAAAAATAGTGGTCTCCTGATGCAGTGTAATGTGTCGGCTTGGTGTGTCTTTCGCCGAATGAGATGACACTGACGCAAGGGTAGTCGCCTCGGTTTAAGCGCTTTCTGTTTTCAATCAGTATACGATGTTGTCTGTTTCTCCCTTTCCCTCACTGCAAGTGGCATTTAAAAAGGAACGCTTTTGTTCACGTTTTAGCATAGCTGAATGGGAATAGCTTTTCCATGGAGTTCAGGCCAGACTGTCCTATAAACAGCCAGCTGGCTGAAAACCGGGGTCCATGAAGGAGTGGTGAATTCAGGTCTGCACCGTATGATGTATTAAAGAGGGGGTCATGTCAGTTCCAATATTGTATGATCCAAACAATATGGAGACACTCATCTACATATAAACTTTAAATATTCTTGCTGGATATCCCATGATTTGTCCCCCCCCACCCCCCTTTACCCCACCCTCTCCCCCCCGTAATGTGTTCCCGGGTCTGTAAGGGTGTGTGTGTGTGTGTGTGTTTGGGGGAAGGTATGCATTTAGTTACATGTGTAATTTAATTTCGGCTTTTCTCCTTTTGATTACATGTCCAAGTCTGGTATAGGGTATCACTTATGGAAGAAGAGAGAGTTGGAGTGAGTGAATGAGAGAGAGGGGCAGAGAAAGACCGTATGATGTCATGGCATTAGATGTCAGTTGCTCATCTGGTACAGGATAAAATCACAAAGATCATAGTTGGGTTATAGAAAACAGAAAGAGAGCATGAGAGACAGAGTGAGAGAGAGAATGAAAGACAGGCAGTCCATTATAGAGCGTCTCTACTGGAGTGTCTCAGAATCGGTTTGGTGGCCTCAGTGGGAGGAGTGTGAGGGGTGAGCCACAGCAACTCTCTCTCTCTCTTCACAGCTCACTTATGTTCAGTTAGTGGAACAGTATAGAAGAAGACCACTGCAGATCATAAAGTAATTAAGAAATTATGCAGAGCTTGCAGAACGGGATGCCTTAACAGGTAGGGAAAGTTTGCCAGCCTTTCTGAGTTCCTCTATTATTATGAACGCTAATTGCCTCTCCTAACATGTGCGAGCCTTCTGCTATTTATACCTCTGATGATTGGGAAGGGAGGATGTTGATGTCTAATATAGGAATGATGGCGGATCACAGGTGCATGTAAATAGGGATAAAATGCATGCTGAAATAGAAGGCAGTTCCTTTTTCAGGACGGAGGTCTGTCTCCTTCCATCTTTAAAGCTTGAGTGTCATATGAAGATTCTGACAGCATCAGTTCCTCAAATGACACTCTTCAGTCATATGGATGTATTTGGGTGTAAATAAAATCTGAGAACTTGCCTTAGCTACCTTAGTAAATGTCAGTTTAACTTAGTTTTAATAGTTATACTTAATGCGCTGTTCGCTCAGCTTCCCGACGGATGTGTTGCCGCCAAGTTGAGGACTTTGCTTCTCAGCATGCTGGAAAGGCTCACGAATGAGTTCTGGAGCTTTCCTAGTTAAGGGGAAAGTATGGGTGATGAGGGAAAACGCTCAGTTTTTCCAGGCCGGGCCTTTTAAGGGAGGTGCTGGCGGTAAGCCTGGGCTGATTAAGGCAAGGCTAGCTGGTACTTTCAGCCAATACGTTTGGAAAGGTCCTTAAGTGGAACGATAGTAAAACATTGCGCATATGTAGGTGTGTCTGACTAATGCAGCTCTGGATGGAGCAAAAGAGCAGGTCTGAGTATATGCATAGAAGCCATAACAAGGGGTTTCTGTAATTAATATCCACAATCCATTTTGGAAACCATAATAGACCGTTAAAAGAAGAAGGACTTCCCATACAGGTTTCCAACCCTGGTCTTGAAAAACCCACTGCCAGGCACATTTTAGTGCTATGTGAGCCAACTAATTTGCTGATTAACAGCCATTACTGAGTTACCTTTAGGTGTGTTAAAGGTGGGGAAAAACACTAAACAGGACAGAAGATTTACTAGGATAAAGATCGGAAAACCTGTTGTTACTCTGTAGAGACATAACTGATGTTCCACCAAGATTTGGCAAAAACGTGACTCATGCATGGAAATTTGTTTAGCTCAATTCATTATTAAGAGTTGCTAAGGTGAAGGTTACCGGCACGGCTAATGTTTATACATTTTCTTTTCAATCTATTTAAATGAAATCAAACCAAATCTAGATCGTCCTCATTCAAATTTGTAAGAATTTTTTGAGGTCACGCTACAGCAAGAGTTGAACTGAAATTGACTCACTTGGTCATTGATGATGCCTGTAATAACATCAATTTCTGTAAATCTTGGGAATGCAGGGAACATGAAAGATTATGATCTTTTAAACCATTTTTTAAACCTGCTTGAATGCTCTATGGGACTGTAGCTTGATTACAGTTAAATGTGGCCCATGTAAGATGTTAATTTATGTAGATTTGTACTGTATACATCAGTTCCTATGCATTATTTTCTTTGTGTTTCATATGCACTCCCATATTTTACAGGCAGTGTTTAAATAACTGTCCCATCAGCTATAATAGCTTTTATATTGATTATATTTCATAGAACAGAAAAAAGTGGCAGGTAACTCATCATTAGAGTTATAATCTAGTAGGTGTCAGACTACTGATACAAGATGCATCAGGACATTGAAACAAAGAAACTATTTTATACAATGACTAAATGAACCAAAAACTGCTGATCCCACAGTGTAAGGAGAGCCTCGTCAGTCCATCACTTGTTGTGATAAAGCTGATTCTCGAGAAAACAAAATGTTCATTGTAGGGGCTGCAGATGAATGGACTTTCCAGCTGCCCAAGCCAGTGGGTGTGCATGTACAAGTGAGATGATGTAGGCAGTGATGCATTTATTCCAAAATTCCTTCAACATTTAATTTTTCCACAGGTGAGTCAGAGCTGTGGATAAGGAGTTCCAGGGAAAATGTTGTTGAATCATAGTCCAGGGGTGTGTCTAAATCTACAAATGTGTGGGTGTTTTGTTTTTGTTTTTTTTTCATGAAGGGAGGGGTTCATACAAGCGTTAGGTAGGACCTTGGTGCATTCAATCAAACCAATGAAAAATAATGCTGCCTCCAAAGAGGATTTATATTCTGGACAGAAAACTGGGATCATTGTTTACTTGTTAATTATATGATTAATTTCTGGATTAAATAATATTCCAGTTTAATATACAATAAGTATTACATGATTGTTTTGTTTATACAGAATTCTTTAATATATGCATAGTTGTTCAAATTGAAATAAAACCCAACTAGACATTAGTAGCGTGCTTGGTGGTTGGAAGTGATGCAATACAATGATAGAAATACTGACCGCAGGGTTTTTGTTTTTTTACAGACGTTATTCATATGCAAGGTCCTCTGGATGGTAGCCTCTACGCTAAAGTCCGTAAAAAAGATTCACTGGATGCTACAGCTAACGGCCTTCCCACAGCAGTTGAGCCCACTGTTGAACACACTCCTGCCCCAGTGGATCACGCTCTGTCTGTTAGCAGTGATTCTGGAAACTCCACTGCCTCCATTAAGACTGATCGCACTGATGAACCTGCTCAGCAGGCAGTGCCAGTAATCCAGCAGCCCAATCAACCCCTCAGTCCTGAGGAGAAGCAAGAGCTGGATCAACTGCTCAGTGGCTTGGAGGCGCCCATGCACCAGCCAAGTTACCAAAATAGTCACGGGGGAGGAGGTGGAGGAGGAGGTGGTATCCTCCACCTTGTTCCAGCACAGGTTCATGTCAATGGACACAACAGCATAGATAGGGAAACGGACATCCTGGATGATGACCTGCCCAACAGCCAAGAAGGCAACAGTGTGGACAGCTTAGGTACTCTGTCCTCGCTTGAGGGACGAGCCACCCCAGCTGACTTGTACTATCAATCTGAGACAGTGATCAATGGGCAGGGCATGCCCTACTTGGAGGGAAGCAGGCATGGAAAGGACACAGAACCTGCAGCGCTACATTACGGCTCTCTGTCCTCCACCCAGGAGAGTCTGGGCAACTCTGAGCTACCATCCAGTGGTTACGCCAGCCACAATGGAGGCATCTGTCGCTCACAGTCATTTGGAGCCACTCCCAGTGCGGAACAGAAGCTCATGCCCAAAGCTCCAGCACGTACCACCAGTAGCAGAGATGCTGTTCAGCGTGGGCTAAATGTCTGGCAGCAGTTTGGTGTTACAGAGGAACCAGTTGTAGATGGGGTACACTTCAGCCCTGCACTCCAGAGCCACAGTCTGCCTGATTTCCCTAAAGCTCCTTCACAGAATGAGATTGAACAATCAATCGAGGCTCTCAACCTGCTCATGCTGGACTTGGATCCGGCTCATATGCAAGTTCCCAAGTCTTACAGTGCCCCTTCTGGTGATGGCACTGTCATCACAACCCAGCCATCCTTCTCCCAGACGCAGGCTCGGCCTTCCTATCAGGCTGATACCGCCATACATTCAAGGATTGAATATCCGCAGCCCCAGCAATATATCTCCCCTGTCCAAAAGACTCCATCTACATCGCAGTCCCAACTCACAGAACCATCCTATCCTCAGAGTCCTCAGAGGTCAGCAGTTCCATGCCACTCCTCAGTTCCAGATGTGACTGGTCTGATCCCCTCTTCTGGACCCTCTCCTACAGTTAGTAGTCTGGATCTGAAGCCCATTAACGCTTATCCCCCCAGCACAGTCTCTCAGTTTGCTGATTCTCCAGAGGATAGCTCACACAGTGCCCCCTTCAGGGGCTACTCAGCTTCTTCCCCACCGCCAGGAGAGGCTGACCCTGAGAACACAAATCACCACCTGGAAGGGCTGGTGGCTCACCGTGTGGCAGGTAAGCTAACATCTTACTTTCTCTAGAATTAATTCACGATGTGAATGCTTATTTCTTATTTCTTAAAAGAAAGAAACACATCGATGACCTGAATCAAAAAACTAAAGATAGTTTGCAACTTGAAAATACATTAAATAAAATACTGAATACAGTTTAAGGGGGAGGCATAAAATCAAATGATACCAATCATAGAACACACATCTTTTGTTTTTGCGGTTTGTCTGCCAGCTTTTTAGGGAACATTCACAAATTAAATAACACTACTTTAAAAGGCACACCCAGCCATGTTGTTCTTCAGCATCTGTACGTTGGCGTTGACGAATTCTGTGAGATCACAAAGAAAGCATTGTATGAAGTGTTTTGCTGGCTTGAGCTCTCATCTCAGGCCTTGTTTCTACACTGTGGATACACATATGTGCTTTGCCAGATCACTGCTTTTTTACAATGCAGCTGTAGAGCTTAAAACTCTGATATAGTAGCCTTGCACAGGTGTTTGGTCTAAAACACACCACCTTAAAGATCAGCTTATGGTAAAGACATAATCACTCTGAATGCTCACATTGAGATGTGTATGAAGAGCATGCTTAAGTTTTATGGTGAAGTCTTCTATGATTTGTATCCCTGGACAAAAAAATAAGGAATCTCATGCAACAGAATCTACTGTTTTATATGTCAATAAATGACTATACACAAAGACAAAGTTTTTCCAAGCTCCATTGTCCCAGGAAATGTAGCTCCATCTACAGTAGGTACACAAGTGCCCTCTAGTGGTGTACTAGTAAAAACATGCCAGATTCCAGACTCCTTATCTAATGCGTACTCCAAGGATTCCAGACAAAAAGGATAAGACTGAGCATGTGTTTGAAAAGCAGCCTTTAATAAAAAGGACTTCTACATGTCAGCACTTTAAGTCTAAAGATTTATTTATTAAAGATTCCTTTACCAAAGATGCTCTATTCGATGACCTGCCGTCTGAGCCGAGCTATTGATTCTGGAAGGCGGCATATAACCTCACTTAAAAATATTAAGTGTAAAATCCAGCCACAGTTGTGCTTATTATAATAATAGGAGCTGTGGTGACAATTGGAGATGATAAAATGATGCGAAAGCAATCGGCTACCAAAGAGAGACGCTTTTGGACTTATTTACGATCATTCGTAGCGTTCGCATTCACTCGACGGTTAAGGTTCCCGAGCCGCACAGACACTTCTGCTTGTCAGAACAGCTTCTGTTTGCTTGCATTAATCACATAAAAAGGACAGGTGTAGCTTTCGTTTTAAAAAGGACATAAGGCACATACTTTTCCATGATGCATACTGTTAGGATTACTCCTGCCTCGCATTAACTAAATTGAAAAATAGCATCCAAGGTATCAGTGGTATTATATGGTAGCAAGATGAGTAATTTAGATAGACGTCTACATGAAATAACAAATAAAATGTTTCATTCTGTTCCAAAAATACATTTCTTACTATTTGAATTATTATTATTATTTTCCTTCTTTTCTTTTCTTTTTTTTGGATTAATCCTATTTGTGGATGCTTCATCATCTCCTCCACCTCCTACCCATCCTACCCCTCCACCTTACTCTATCACCTCCTGTTGCCCTCCATCGTGCCCGTGCACCTCCTCTGTAGAGTACACAGCTCGTATCCACGACCTCCAAGACAGAGCAACCGCTTCTGAACCTGAACACCGCCGCCGCTCTCTCTCCTTCTCTGGTTGGTCTTGTGTATGACTCTCTCTCTCTCTTTTCTCTCTCTCCCCCTTTCTTTCTCTCTCTCCCTTTCTCTCTTTATCTATCTACTGCATCTCTGTCTTTATTTCATTCTCCTTATCCTCTTTACGCCTACCTTACTCTTTCCTTCTCCTCCTTTGAGTTTTTAGATTTATCTTTCCCTTTATTCCTCTCCTCCTGTTTTGTCTTTTGTTTATATCTATTCATGCATTCGTTTCACTGTTTCCTCTGCAATCATATTAATCAATAACACGATATTTACCTTTCTCATCTGTCTTACTCCAGCTTTTCTCCCTTTATTATTTTCTCAGTTCCAATCTGTTTATCATCTTTATTACAGTTGTTTTTTGTTTGTTATTTCCTTATAAATTTACCTTCAAACTCTAAGACATTATAACAGACATCAGGATCAGGATGTTCTGACCCTTAATACTCTTAAAAGCACAGATTTTGACTTACGGTTTGCCGGTGACCCCAAACAAACTGCATGAAGATTTTAAAAGAGTGAGACAATGCGAAGACAATGGCCACTCTGTCTGCATCCACCGAGTATGTGTCACAAGATACAGTTTGCCAAACTCAGGGAACAAATTAGCAGTATCAAGACACAGGATTCTTTCAAGGCCTCTCCTCCACGTCTGCTTTAGCATTTAGGAAAAGAACAAAACAACATAAAGCCTTCTAAGTTGCAGAACTATTGTGCAGCTGTTATCAGCCATTGGGGAATAAATGTCTAGGGCACAGGCTGTTTATTCACCACAAAGGCAGCATACAGTAGCCAGATGCCAGCATCCGTTCCCAGTCCGGGACTTCTTTCGACTCACATTTACTCCAGTATAGACTCCACAATGACCCACACCTTGCCTCAGATAACACATTCCTGTCACAAGCTTCTTTATACTTCTAAAAGTGAATGAAAGAGGAGGAAAAAATCTCACTTCCCCCCTCACGCAGCTTCTGCATGGATCAAATGAAGATGAGCAAGACAAAGGCCCTAAGGTTCTCCCACGAAACAGCTTGAATCCATTAGATATAGACAGTTGCTGAGGAAACAGTGTACAGAGTTGGACATGCACAGCTGTGCTTATTCCATCTGCATTACATGTTCATAAAATACCCCAAAGTGAAATGACGCTGGAGAAGTTGACTGTGCACCTTTGCTACCCCTGGGAGTTGGGCCTAGATCCAGATACTTTCTGAACATGGTTTCTTTTCCCAGGTCAATAAATCTGGAGCCTTTGTGTTATGACATTGCTCTAGCAACACGTGTAGACACAAACTGTGATATCCTGCAGATGGACAGTTCTGTGTGTCATTCAGTTGGGATATACAGTACCACAACACCAAGGGTTGGTCTCAGGTGCTTTTGTGCTTTCCTGATCTACCCATATACAGACCCATTTATGTCAGGGTTTGTTCATTCCATGACATATTTACTGGAGCTTAGCCCTTCTTACAGTAACTTGCAGGCCAGAGGGTTCCCAGGAGTTAAACTGAGAACCAGCGAGTTAAGAAAATTGAACTCACTGGTTTATACCCACAACCAAACTGCCTTGATTCTTTTTAGTTTACAGGAAGCATTCATGGCACGAGAGGTTTGGCAGTGAGCTCTAAGCTCTCCTAATGTACTGTACATTGTTGTCTCATTGCAACATTTGTGGTTAGACGTTTACATAAACCCATCATGAGCATGAATGTCATGGCAACATTGGAATTGCGGGGATTTTTTTTTAAAGAACTGTATGGATTGTTTTTTTTTTTTTCTGACACACCACACTACTCACTCACTCCATCACTGAGAGAAGCCGTAAATATTTTGCTCGGACTGTTGCCTGGTTTCCAAACCTCTCGTTTTCACACAAGGGTGTGTTTGTGCACACCCCAGCCTGGGCCGGGTTGCAGTCAGATGAGACCAGGAGCGTGATTTGTTTTGAAAGCAGCTGGGTTAGACTATAGTTCAATTCCATGTAATTCTCAAAGTGATGAAACTGATCTGAAACACAAGACTAGAACTATAAATTGCCTAGACTACACAATATTGATTACATGCTTCACTTTATCCAGTACTTGCAAAGATGAATACTTCAGGCTTTTTCAATAGATGTGAAAAAGAATTGGGGATGTTCCTTAGCCAAAAGGTACCCTGTGACGAGGGCATTTTGTGTCCAGCATCACATGTCCTCATTATACAAAGGATAATGGAGCTTTTGAAGTGCTCATATTTATATAGAGTAGAACAACCCAAGACTTTTTTAGCTTCTATCTTAGATAGAATGTTCAAAATCCTACTTTTTCAGAGATGGCTTTTGGTCATTAAAGTGACTTAAGGGGCTTATGAACTGCTTTGAGTATTACATTATTATCCGGATACAACAAATAACACGCCAATGTGATCCTGTTACTGATAATCCAAATAAAACATTGCTTATGGTGAACATTTTTCAAACATTATTCAGTTCTACATGGATTTACCTCTTGAGATTAGCAACCTTTAAAGGTCATGGTCAGGTTCGTTTTTACACATTCTGCTAATTAATTTATTCCAGTGGACAGATAAGGTTCTTGTATTACTGATGGTTAAAATAAATTGTAATTAAGTGTTTGTGTGGTTATCACATGGTATGCCAGGGGTTCAATCACATGCGGCACCAACGGAGGAAGGCTCTGGACCAAGACGACAACGGACTACCAGTGAAGGACAGTCTCGTGATGAAAGCCCTACCCGAGTCCGCTCCCCAATTCGCTGCATTTCACCAGAGCTGGCTAATACCATTGCTTTAAACCCAGGGGGACGGCCTAAGGAGGTAGACTCAGTGGTCGACAGTGATGTCGTTTTGATCGGATGTTTAAATTTTTGCCTCCATCATTTATGCTTAATATGATGTACTGTACAAGGGATTGTTGGTTTGCATACTGTATATGCATGTTCACCTGTTGTATGCTCCTCTAGGGACAAATGCACAGTTACAGGGAGGCTTTTGAAGAGACTGATGGGGGCCCAGCGAGCCCTCCAGCATTTGTGGGCGGTGAGGTCCTACCCCAAACCCCTGCATTCCCTGTCTCGCCACAAACCCCTTACTTCAACCTGTGTAAGTTTCCCAACTGAAGGAGAAGGGTGCCGTAGAGATCCGGAGATTTCTTTTCCTAGCTATTGCACTTAACTAAAAGACATATCATGATCAGCTAAATTACCGAGAACATACTACTGTACATTATGACTATGTTTATTAAAAGGCATACTTCAATAACCCTAAAATATATGTCAGATATAACTTTTTTTGAATTGCCTTTACAGTTTATTATACTTGAGAATATTGCATGTTAGACAATTTTGTACCTTCTGTGTTGAAGTTTATGTAATAAGTATGTCTTTCTTATTTAAAGCAGTGTTGTGTGAGAGTCTCTGTGGGACATTAAGGATAAATCAATACTGACACACTTTCTACAAGCCAATCCCAGTCTCAGGGCTATTATATAAACATTATTAACAGGTTACCCAAGGCTGCAGACGTGAGAATTTGTGCTTAATTTCCATTACCTCCTTTGTGTGGTTAATTACTGGCTAAGAGGTACATATCGCATTAGCTCATAAAGGCTAAGAAAAAATATCCTAGTCCTCTCCTGTTTCCAACAACCTCACATGTTTCATAAACTGCTGCCATCAGCTATTTTCAGATGCATGTGTAAGCTCTGAAGGTCGTCAAGCTCTCATATTTATAGGCTGATCCCATAATGAGAAGCCAGAATAGCTCACTTTTTTTTTATTACCTATTACTTTATCCTACCCTTGCACTCACACCGCCTCAGGTTCCTCAGAAAAGGCTCTTTCTCTTCGAGCAGACCCTAGCATCTTCCATGCACTCTTGACCTGCTCTGTTTTATTTGGCCTAGTGCTGCATTCCTTCTTACCAGACATGCTGTTTAAAATCAATTCTGCTTTACGCTCATCAGAAACCAGGACTTTCTCTAGAGTACTGCTTTCTTGGATCGCAAAAATAAAGCTTGACAGCGAGCACTGCTTTATTGCTATATGTATAAGAAAAATAGGACTATTCAGCCATAAGCTGGATTAGTCAGAAATATACAGTATAGTACACATTTTGTCAAAAGCATTTTTTGGCAGAAAACATGTATCGTCTGTGTGGGCTTTTAAAGCAAGCATGTTTGCATTTGTGGGGAGCAGGAGACAGCATTGGTTGTCTTTTCTGGTCAGTGGAAAAGAAGCTCACATGCTTTGAAAGGCCTTTGAAAGCAGCAGCGTCACTGTGGCCCCCTTCTCCTGCAGTAAACCAGAGGACCTCTGAGTCTTCTGCTACCCCACTCTTTTTCCTCCCTTCCCTTTTCCCTCTTATGTTGAGCGATTTGGGCTGTCAAACAAAGAATTGTATGGGATTCTTTGGTAAGTGGAGGATGTGCACGAACTGTCCCGAACCTCAGTTTGTCCTGTGTTAAAATTCTCCCAGAACTCATGGCCAATGTCCAAACTTAACAGCACACTGCTTCAACAGGCATGCATGTAGAGACCGGCCCTGATTTTCTGCCACACACCCAATGTGATCCATAGTGTTGTGTTGTCTGCATGCGTGATCTGTTTTAATTATAAGTTATTATTATTTTGTCTGTACAGTCTTGTTTTGTCGGTCTACACTATTCGCTGCTAGTGTTTATGGAGCTCCCTTTTTTCCCCGATAGTCCATCGGAGACACTCTACAAGCCAACTAACACTAAAGCAGGCCTTTGACTAACATATAAAGTAATTTCGAACGATAAGACATACATTTTATTGTATCTATTGCTGTAGACTCTGAAGAGCTGAGGCAGCTGTTTTAAAGTGGATAACAACATCTGCTTTGCTGCCCATTCTGTTTTTCATTCTACATCCATTATTTTTACGCAGTCATTGATTCTGCTACAGTATTTTTCTTTAGTGTTTAATAATAAACAGTGAAATGTGTAGTTCTCCATACAGATTGCATAACTGTAAATTTTGTATAGAAAATGTCAGCATCCATAAACTGTCAGATTTAATTGAAACTGATGGTTTATTGACTGTAGAGTGTCTACAGTGGATTGCACAAAAAGCTAGAGCTACCATCACTTGTTCTGTGTACAAATGTAAGAAGCTACACCTCAAACTCAGCTCATCAGCATTTGAGTATTGTTTGATTGTTTGCATGATGTGCTCGTTCTGTCAGAATAACTTGGCAGAGAGTGTTTTATCTACAGCGTTCATATTTTGAATGAAACTCTTGCATGGCCTAGCCAGTAAGCATGAGGCATTTGCACCATCCCCAGATGTTTAAATGTAAATACTGTACCTTGTACCATGTTATCTTTACAGCTATGGATCTGCATGTATTAAATTTTTAAAATATTTAATGCCTCAGATTTTCTTAACATATTAAAATGTTGTTCGAATTTGGAATCAGACATCAAAACATAGCCAATGAGTTGCTAATAATTCTTTGTTAGTGCCATGCTTGAACATACAGATCCATGCTGTTGATAACCTGCCCAGTCCTGAGCTCTAGACTAAGCTGTGCCTTCTTTCTCACTTAGGTCGTTCTCCTCCAGGTTTGGCTAAAACACCACTGTCCTTCCTGGGTCTGAAGCCACACAACCCTTCTGAGATCCAACTCAACCAGACAGGCTCAGGTAAACAAATACACATGAAACAAGAAATCAGTTCGTATATAACCAGCTCTTAAGATCTTCATCGCTTGCTAATAAAAATAAATCTATTTTCAGTGCAATATATTAAAGTGAATTTGCTTCCACTTTTACAAGCGTCTTGACCTCAACTTCTCAAATATCGAGCTCATAAACACTTCTAAATGAATAAGTCTTTACATTACATATGTGATTGGGTTGACGTGATTGCAGCCTGTGTGTGTACAGTATGTGTGACAGAAGAAAGGCATGTTGCTTTTTTGACCTCAGTATCCAAACAGCTAGTACGCCAATAATAGCCACATAAGATTGTGAGAAGTAAAAAAAAAAAAACATCTTTTTTAAAGTGTGGGGTTCCTTTTCAGTTTGAAAGGGCAGGTATCTAAGGCAAAAACAGACTAAATGATAACAGGAGTGTGTCTGAAGAGCTATTTAACTTGGCTGCCTGTCTTAAGAACCTCTGCCTCCTCATAACCAAAAGTCTCATGCATTGCTAGTTTTAGCTCCGTTCCCAAGCAAGTTAAGGCTAATGCATCCTTTAGAGTGCTTCCTTTGAACCAGTTTTGTCTTTTTTTTTTTTGCTTTTTTTTCTGTCTTTAGTAATTGTTGGCAAAATGCCGTTACCATACTTTTGCCTAGTTAAATATAATTCACTTTTTATAATGCTTTCTTTTTCTCTTTAATCTCCTCACCCTCTTTCTAAATCTTTTAATCCTTATGTACTGTCATGGTACAGAAAGTGAGGAAGAAGAAGGTAAGAGCTTAGCACTAATAAAGAGTCTCCTCTTTATTCCCATAATCACATTTTTTTTTATTTGACTTCAACTCTTTAGCTTTTTATTTAAATCCAGATCATGGTCATTTCTCATCAAATGCTTGTCATAAGTTCCATGTTATATATTAAATGCATTCCACATAGAGTATATACAGTATTTATTTAGTTGAATGTCCTGAACGAGGTTCCTGGAACCTTCGTCAGAGTTTCATGTTGGTGATCAAATCATTTGTCATTCATATCAGAAGTAAGATAATAAAAGCGGTTGTCCAGTAAGTTGGCAATATCTTATCTACTGTATGTGTGTTTTCAGAGCCCCGGAGCTATGTGGCGTCTGTTGCTCGTTCAGCAGCAGTGGCTGGGGGGCAACCATCCAGTCCTGTGTCTCCTACTTTTGAGAGTAACAGCTTGGCCAGAGGAGCTTCTCATCCGTTTAACCCCCCACTTTCCTCCAGCAGCCCTGTGCAACGAGCAGAGGGGTGAGAAGACTGCAACATTTGTTTTTTTCTGGTTTTACAGTATTATTAAGAATATCATACTTATGAGGTTTTAAAATGAGCCAGGGCTATTTGACAGATGTATCATTTTAAAGATGTTCCCATCTGTAGAAAATAAAGCTTCAAAATAGAGTTATGTAATGGACAAAAGGGCCAGGCAGTGACTATGACCTTACATTTCTAATGCAGTGTTTATTCTTGTTTCAGAGAGCATGTAATGAATGATAGCAGAATGGGCCTTAGCACACCATCTGATGGAGTGGGAGACTCTGGTTTCCGCTCTTTGCCCTCTCAGAGCACTTCACAAACACCAACTCCTATTACCTATCCTTCTTACTATCAGCCAGAAGCAGCTGGCAGCCCAGTGCTTCCAAGGCATGGCATGGTTTCACAGGCGACACAAAGTAGCCCGCTGCTGAGTAGACAGATGCCCATTGGCCAGGGCACGCAGAGCAGTCCCGTGCTGAACAGGCAAGGTTTCCAAACTGTGTACCAGCCATCTCTTGCCCAGCCCATGATTCAGCCTACCCCAAGCAGTCCAGTGATGCCCAGACAGATGCCTGTAAGCCAGGGCACACAGAGCAGCCCCACTCTGAGTACACAAGGTCTTCAAAGCCCCTCGCTTGGCTATCAGCCATCCCTTACCCAATCTGTCATCCAGCCCAGTCAGGTTAGTCCAGTGTTAAGTAGGCAGACATCACTCACCCACACGGGACAGAGCAGCCCCATCCTGGGACGCCACCCCTCTGTCACTCAGGTGTCTCATACAAGCCCCAGCCTGGACAGGCACCCAATGCACAGTGGGTACACCACGCCAGATGAGAGACATGGTGCCCTGTCACGCCAGAGCAGCTCATCAGGCTATCATCCACCCTCCACCCCATCCTTCCCTGTCTCTCCTGCTTCCTTCTCTGATGGCTTTCAGCAGCCTCAACTGCCTGAGAAAAGGCGCATGTCGAGTGGCGAGCGCCCGAATGGTGTACTCTCCTACGGCACCCTTAACGGAAAAGTTTCATCACCCATGTCCAGTGGAGGGAGTACTCCAAGTTCTCACTTCTTTCATACACTTCCAGATTTCTCCAAACTCAATATGTGTGGTAAGTTTTTATTTTAGTACCGAGAGATGTAATTTCATTTATGATGGTCAGTGTTTACCTGAAGACAATTTTTACACTTACAGTAATTGAACAGTAAAGAAAGCTGATGCTTGTATTTACCTGTAGGATTTGTGTTCTAGCTGAGGGTAGTGGTGGCACAGGAAGTTGATGATCAGTGAGGCTGTAGTTTAAGCCCCACCACTGCCAGGTTGCCACTGTTGGGCCCTTGGGGAAGGCCTTTAACCCTATGCACATATACAGTATACTGTAGTACCTACTGTAGGCACTGAGATGCTGAGACAAACCCTTAATGCCTGTACCAAGCCTAGATGAATGGGTGGGTTGCGGCCTAAGGAAGAACATTGTCTATCTACCTAAGCCTTATCTAACTGTTTATAGCTATAACAATTACAGTAAATAGACAGCTTCTTGCTAAATATTTATCACTAAGACATACTATACTCCACTATAATCTTCAAGATCATGTTCTCCAGTCTTGTCAAAACTAGCAAGTCTAATAAATTTTGAAATTATGTAAATTGACAAAACACAGTGCAATACAGTTTAAAATATGGATTGTTATTATACAAATCTGGATAGTAAATATGTTTAAGGGTGAAACAGTTTTAAACAGATCTGTGCATTCTGATATTTAGCATTTCCAATTTTGTAGATGGAAGCCCGGAGACCAGGATGAATGTAAAGTTTGTCCAAGACACTTCCAAGTTTTGGTATAAACCAGACATCTCCAGAGAGCAAGGTAAGGTTTTGGCATGTGTGTTTTTCTGTATTGGTTGAAGCGTCTGTTACTGTATATCTATGTTTACATCATTTATATAACTAACTTGAAGAACTCTGCTGTCTGCTTTAGTGGCCATGTTTTGTAAGGTCATTATGAGGTCAGTTCCTGTGCACTACTGCAGGCTTTTTTTCTTCTATGTTGACTTTTATTGGACTAGAGACAAATTGGTGGTGATAAGAGTAAAAACCAGGCACCTACCCTGATCCATATGTACTTGTTTATGCTTTGCTGTACTCATGGTAGGTACAGTATAGATTGTGTCTGTTACATTTAGACATAGATGTACCTGTATATGCAATACATG
Organism: Clarias gariepinus; assembly: GCF_024256425.1. Classification (NCBI taxonomy): domain Eukaryota; kingdom Metazoa; phylum Chordata; class Actinopteri; order Siluriformes; family Clariidae; genus Clarias; species Clarias gariepinus. The sequence goes on along the minus strand of NC_071104.1, from coordinate 30,516,032 downwards.
GCTCCAAATCTAATCTCATTTGTAAGTAGATTAGGGAGGAATGGAGATCTGTTTTTTCTCAGTGTAAACAGTCTGCCTGGAATTGTTTGTTGTGACAAATGGAATTAAAGCAGTGCTCGCTCTTGTTCTTGATCCTTTTCCCAGCTATTAATATCCTGAAAGAGCGTGAGCCAGGAGCCTTCATCATTCGAGACAGCCACTCCTTCAGGGGTGCTTATGGTCTGGCCATGAAGGTGGCCTCCCCACCTCCTACAGTGCAGCCACCTAAAAAAGGTATCTGACCGAGCAACCACCATAGTAAGCTATGTAAAGTATTTGACACGCTGCCCTTAGGCCATACGATTCACTTACCTTCTATCAGCACACTCTTCATAAAACTGATATTGTGACACTGATTATTCTGAGACTTTGGAAGTTTCTCCTTTAATCAATATTTCTAAAACAATTCTAGAAAGAGACTCTGATTGTTCTTCAACCTGTAATTTAGCTCTCAGTATCTGATCAACAGCCCCTGTCCACACACACTTAAATGTAATGCAGTGTTGGATTAGAATTGAATCTGAAGATGGCTTTCAACACAGCTTCTCTTTCAGCACAGCTGCTCTAAGGTTCATGCATACCTGATATTCAGAAAGAATTAGAGGACACCCTTAAGGCTATTGTTGTAGACTTGAGCCAAGATAGCGCTTCACTTCCTAGGCATGTTTCTACAGAGGTTTTATGACTATTTGAGGAGCTAAACATTAATAGATCTTACCTGGAAAAATTGGACGTTTATGGAATTTATCAAAAACATAAGTTTAGATAAAATTGTATTTTTTAAATAATCTGTGAGCCTTTGTATGTTGTTAATCACAAATATTTCAGAGAGGTTTTAATAGACTATGTGTAGGAAAAAGAGAAATAGGATGGGTATTATCAGAACTACTGTAGCTGTTAATATTTTATTAAGTAGTATTTGATTAATTACTAAACAAACTGTAGTATTTAAATTCATTTGTTTACAATTAATTATGTGGGTTTTTAGGTGACATCACAAATGAGTTGGTTCGCCACTTCCTGATTGAGACAAGTCCAAAGGGCGTGAAGCTGAAGGGATGCCCCAATGAGCCCTACTTTGGTTAGTTCTTTGTTTTTTATTTACATATTATAGTAGTTCTCGGCTTAAGAATTCTAATTATAGTGCCACAATCAGTTAAAGCACGGAGCATTTTAGCCATTATTTCTTTTTTTTTCTTCTTTTTTTTTCTATAAACATATATAGGGCTCAGGATTGTGCAATATGGAGTGAAATATGCTTTTTCATCATAAAATCGCAAATATGCAAATATTTTTGTTCATTTTACCCAAAATGAAAACATGGCTGAGCTAAAAAATTTAGAAATAAGTCTTAAAATTAAGAAATTGCATACATGCTGTATTGCGGCTTGAGTTTTAAGGGTTAAGTCACATAATGTTGTTTGAAAAGCTTGTCTCTAATTTAGTCTGATGGCTAGATTATGATATGGCTTTGTGAAGGCACAGTGAAGCCTGTCCCTTTTTTCCCCGCTGTATGTAGTTCCTTTATTGCCCTAAAATAACAATAACATGGGCAGGACTGCTTATGTAAGCTATGACATACCCTGTTAGGTGAGGCATTTCATAACATACAAGCCAAAACAGACATTACATAAGTGTATTTTTTATTATGAGTAAGAGAGAAAAAAACGTGGGACATGTGAGGTTAAGAGCAGGTGTTGGCGAAGGCTGGCAGCGCTATTAGATATAAAGCTGTCTGCACTTCACTCCTCCTCCCTTGGTCTTGGTCTGGGTTGAGGATCTGCCAAGTCTCACACATGCTGAGGCAAGCCGTGTCCCAAATGCACATTTACTGTAGATATGAGGCCCAGACAGGGTAGTCTCTCGTGGGAAAGTTGTTATTGATTGATTAATTTTTTACTTTTATTTAAACATGCATTACCATTTTTATAAAAAATTAATGATTTTATAATTATCACTCATCAACACGTTGTAAAATCTCCACATACTACATTGACACATCGAGTGTGTATACAAGACCAGCTGGACTATAATGAGTTAATTTAACAATACGGACAGTACCACCATAGCCTGTTCTCGGGTTTAAGTAAGGAATAAAATATAAGTATAAATGTTTTAAGAATGCATGTTTTTACATAAAAAAGAAAGAAATTTATGTTAGATTTTTAAAAAGATTCAGTAAAGCTTGTTCTCACCATATTTATGTGTGTACAGTATATTAATTAATCCATGTAAAAACTGGCTTGGTTTAAAACTTCTAGTGCACAGTAACTCCTCCACCCTTTATGGAATGCCACTTTGTTGGTTTTAACTGAATCATTAGTCTGTCACTGATTTATTTTTGGATCATGTGATTTCAGTTTACTATTATGAAAAAACAAAGTTTCATGAAATGATACGATTTCGAGCTTAAGTGATTTAGTGTTTTATGTGCTATTATAGTCTCACTAGCTCTCGCAGGGTATTGGTGTTGGTTTAAACACTTCTACTATTTAGTCAAATTTATTTATTTACAAGTGAATCAATTGATATCTAACAGTGGCAGCTGGTGCAAAAAAATGTTGGGGGCACAAACAAAACTAAAATAAATCTTTTAATAATCGCCCGTAAATAGCCATAAGAAGTGCTGGAAAAGCGCTGAGTGCACCATTAAGCTGGCTTCTACGTTAATCACTATTCAATACATTAACTAACAATCTGCTGACCGTTATTAAGACTCGTTGAGAATGGTCCAATCATATGAGCCCAAATATTAAAAAACAATATTGATTCGTTAAGAATAAAAGTGGGAGGGTTCCAAATCAAGGATGATTTGAAAAAATCCAATTAGACCCCAGCCTTAAATCACATGCTTTTCAAAAATGTACGTGCCTACATAGATACTCGTTTGTCTGGCGCCTGACGTACATGAACAAAAAATTAACGTAATACCGTTTAGATTTGTAATTTTTTTTGTAAATAAATTACAATATATTTTTCATTCATTTATAATTATGTGTTTTATTTTGTTTTTGTATTTTTTATTTTTATTGCCACTTTATTGCCATTTTTAGTGCTGTGAATCACTTTAATTCAACTTAGGTTGTTGTAAAGTGCTATATAAATAAATGTTGATTAATAAATTATATTAAGAAATACAGTGGAATATTGTGACTAAAAGACTTTCTTTTATTATCATAATAAATAATTATTATGTTAAATAATTACATGTTAAAATTTTATTATTATTGACCATATTGATGCCACTGGTATCTAACTTGATAGATGAGGCCCGATGCTAGTGAAAAGTGTGACAATGGGGTCCTTCTAACCATGTGCCAATTCTGTCATTCTACCTTGTTAGTGGGAAAGCTGTTCAGCCAGGATTGCCTAATTACATGATGTATTGCATGGCATAAGTTTAAAATATAACCCAGTTATGGAGTTTGCCATGTAAAGCATGTTCATCTCGGATTTCTGCTCTCGTAAATATATTTACAAGTTTGCATGTGTCTGTATCCAGGCTGCCTCTCTGCATTAGTGTATCAGCACTCCATTACTCCACTGGCTCTGCCTTGCAAATTGGTCATACCCACAAAAGGTAAGAGTTTGCCATATGTGCTCATGTTTGTATGCGTCGGTGTGTTTAAAATGATCTCAGACTTGCTGTCCGAATGAAGTATTCTCTCTGTGCCGGTGTAAACACCTCCTGAGCTGAATTTAGAGCTTTCACAGCTGGATCCCTCCTTCTGCCAACTTCTCCATGCCACGCAGGTGTGAAAGGAACATAGTGCTAGAGGTTACATGCTTCCCACTCCGACCATATCAAACGGTGTGTGAGAACGCAACAGAGTGTGAATTCCTTGCAGGAAAGTGAGAAGTCAGAGGTTATATCTGACAACAAGTACTCAATCAACACGTATTTTCAGATTTATTTAAAATACAAAATACTTTTTAGCAATTTGCATTGTATTGGTATATAGAAGATATGGCAGATAAACAGAAAATGAAAGAGGTTTATCAATATAATACTGTATTTTTTTATTAAATGCAGTTGTCCTGTAATAGGCATTGGATCAACATGATAATTGGAGGGATTAATTGGTTACTCAATGAATTAACACTTGAGTCACTCATTGAGTCACTTTAAAGAAATTCTCAGTCATTGGGCCTATAAAGGCTTTACCTTTTTTTTTTTTTTTTGGCATAGTTAATAAACAGTCGGAGTACTAAGGAAATGGTTTAGTATGCTGTATGGTCAAATGTTTGTAGACACCTGACCATCACACCAATATATGGGGCTTCTGCAAAGTTTAGAGCACAAAACTGTGTAGGATGTCTTTGTATGCTGTAGCATTAAAATTTCCCTTCAGCGAAACTGGCCCCAAACCAACTGCAACATGACAATGTTAAGGCTTCATGCCAGACATCAGCTCCTGACGTTACTAATGGTTATGTGAGTGAATGTGAGAATCCCCACAGCCACACTCCAGATTCCAGTGGAAAGCCTTCCTAGAGGCGAAACAGGAGAATATACTGTAGTAACAGCAATTGGGGAATAAATCTGTGTTAGCATGTTCAAGCACATAAATATGTTATGATCTGGTATTTAAATTTTGAGCATATTCTGTAGTGTATAGCACTGTACAATATTGTGCGAAGGTCTTGAGTCACCCGTCATTTCTTAATATTAGATTAAATTAAAATGGGAACAAATATTTCTACCGCACCAAGCTGCCAAGTGCACAGTGCTGTACACTACCGACTTTTGATAGAGTAAAAGTAAAATTATACTTCTATACTCTTATCACCTGAAATAACCCGACAGACCGTATGTCCAGTTACAAATGTGTTTGTTTATTCTTAAAAAATACCTTGCTATTTTTAAGGTCACTGGGTAATTTTTTAATATGTTTCACTATATATTTTGACATTTTGTATTTTTGCCTCTGTGTTTATCTCTGTAACCTTTATAAGCCTTTAAAACATCATAACCGCATGTGGTGAAAAGTGTCAGCCACCTTATGTGGGTTTTGGCCAAAACAAAAAACAGGTCAGAACAAGGGTGAGGATAAAAAAATCAAAGCCCCCAGAGCCAGCTTTCTCTGCTTAATAGAAAAAAACAACAACACATCCCTGTGTCTTCCATGCAAGTTGCAAAGCTTCTCATACATTTTCTTTTATTGTGTTTTGTAGACCCCAATGAGGAGATAACAGAGGTTGCCACTCCAGTAAACCCAGCTACAGAATTGCTCAAACAGGGTGCAGGTAAACAGTGGGTTTTATTTACCATACTACATTTGCCAACTATACAACGGGTACACTATGTTGCCATATTTGTTCTTGTTTTTTTCCCATCAATTATAACAAATTCCATTTTACGTTTTTTCAAGTTTATATTACATTCATTGTCCCTTATTCATCAAAGTTGCGTAGACAGAATCTGCCATGCAATACTGGAAAGTTATCTATACGAACATAACACAAGTAGCAAACTCGAAATCTTAAGGCATTTGGATCAACAAACCATGCAAACTGGGGCAGGATAGAATCAGAAAACTGGGACAGATACTGGATCAAAAACCAGGATAAGAAACAGTAATACAAACAGCTTGGCAAAAAAAAAAAACAGTGATTGAGTCCCTTATATAATGTCTATGTTAGATTACAGTACCAGTCAGAAGTCTTGACACACCTTCTAATTCAATGTTTTTTTTTAGTATTCACATTTTCTACATTCTAGAACAATACTGTAGTGTTCAAAACCATGAAATTATGTAATTAATTTAAAAACAATAACAGTCAGTTATTATTTTAGTTATGAAGGATTTACAGAGCATAAGTAGCGGACACATCTCAATATTAACTGTTCAAAGGAGATTATTGCATATAGTGGATTCCGTCAGCGTTGTTATACAATGTCAAAAGAAATAAAAATCAGGAAATACCAACGTGTGTCCAAATTTTCGCTAGTAGTGTACCGGTGGTGGCAAACAATAATCAGGAAAAGAAGCAGATATACAGTATGCTGGGAGATGTAGAGTAGTTCTCAGCAGCCTTGTTTGTAGGCTGGAGTGTGTCCTGGATTGTGTAGTCTGGCACAAGCACAGATTTGAGCACACAGTATGAAGTGTAAACAAGCCTGTGTCTGATTCATGAAACTATTATAATATCAAAACAACTGACAAGTTGAGTGTGATTAATAAGTCACTTTTAGCTGCTTGGACACAATCATATGTCAGTTAATACCTTATTTGCATATACGATGCATATAGCATGACACACATTTATCCCAGCAAAGAGGGGACGTGCATCTGGTCTCCATGCGAATGTCCTTTGTGCAATGTTATTAGGACCTTATTGAGATTTGCTAAAGGTGCAAGTTTGGTTCCTGAGTAACATTCCAAACCAGATCCTTCTGGGAATGTTTTGATGGTACAGTACTAAGTACTATGTATTTTTAAGATAATTTAAAATGAAGCACCGTGCACAACTTTGATGAATAAGTTACATTATGATAACAAAATTACATGTACTAATTGTCCTAGTCATGTTGTCAACATTAATGGTACATATACTACTGCAGTATTTATTATTAATATTTAATCAAGGGATAAGGGTAAAAGAGTTTTCAAAGTGACTGAGGACAATAATCAGCCTTGTAGTATAAACAAAATTGATGTACTGCCATGAAGAGGTTCATACAAAACATACTCTATACGCGTAAAAGCGTAAGAGCATCACTCTACGATTTATGTGAGACAAACCAATCTTAATGTATTTACAATTGCACCCACTATAAGGAATATGCAGGGATCTTTTTTTTTTTTTTTTTGGCCTGTTCTTATATCACTTATGAACCAGTTGTTCATTCTGTTGTCACTCCTGTGTGACTATAGGGCAGAAGAGTCCTGTTGAATCCCATGGTAAACCCAATCACACTTTCCTTTTTTTCCCTGTACTTTTCTGACTGATGCATCCCAGAGAGTTGTCTTTTGAGTTTTGTGCATGAGAGAGTGTAACACACAGCCAGTGTCTGTATCAGTAACTCTACTATATTTGGTCTTTAAAACTCTCCACATCTGCTGTTTATCCTACTCAAGCTATCTCTTATGATGGTTCTTCAGAAAGGCTTTCTCTGCAGACAGATGCTAGACAGCATGCTTTGAGCTGACTGATGAATTGCACGGCATGACGATTCAAGATATAAACAAAAAAAAAATGTTCTTAAATACACTAACAGTTTGTTCCTGCTTCGAATTAAAGGCTGAACAGAGTTAACAGTTTAGTTCCAACTGTATCACAGTCTATTGGCGTATATGACACTGCTGACAGTATCACACTTGTTATAGATTTGCTTGTACTTCACTGTCAATAGAGCTACAGTTACAGTAGGAACACATTATTACTGTTCTTTACTTGCTTAGGCAGTGCGTAACTGTTTTATCCGCTGCTTTTATTTACAGCTTGCAACGTTCTGTACATAAATTCAGTGGATATGGAGTCTTTGACCGGCCCACAGGCCATCGCCAAGGCGATCTCAGAGACCATGGCATCCAACCCTGCACCCGCTGCCACGGTGGTCCACTTTAAGGTGTCATCACAAGGCATCACCTTAACAGACAACCAGAGAAAGTGAGCTCATATTGAATTTTTATAATTATTTTTGTCTCATTCGCCAAGTTTAGTGTCAAGTTTAGTGTCATCAGTGAGAAGAAATTCATTGTTAAAAATAATAATAAGCAAATGTTTGACTCAGCTGTAAGACTGTACGCGTTATAAAAGGCACTTAAATGAGGTGAGAGAGCTACTGTACAGTAGGTGATTTAAAGGACTCAAGTATCTATAAGTAAAAATGAACCAGGGGTTAGCATTGTGACTTTGCACCTCCAGGGTCAAGGGTTCAAATCTCACTTTGGGTCTATGTGTGGAGTTTGCATGTTCCCCCTGTGCTGGGGTGACTGACATGCATCTCGAAAGTAAGTAGGGGTAAGGAGGAGCCGGAGTTAAATAGAGGTGCAGATACTGTACCTCCATTTGTATAAAGCAAAAGACATTAGGAGGTGAAGAGACATCGGAAAAGAAATAAATATTAACGATGATCCAAAAGTTTAATCTCTGTGGCACTACTATCAGAGAACAGTAATGTAGAAAACCATGAAAAAATGAAAAAAATAAAAACAAGTCCAATATGCTGAGAAAAGAAGTTAAAAATAAAAAAAATTAATTACCTTAAGCTCATAATTTCATTGCATAATAAATCTGACACCATTCAAAATCACAGGCTTATCATAAAGATTATGTAAATGCAGGTCAATCAGGGAGGATTTTTTTCTTTAATTTAATGAATTGATTTATTTCTGAAATATATACTATAGAAAAATATGTCTATGCATGCATGTAATTGGAGAAATCCTATAACTGGAATTTGTAGCTGCACGGTTCTGAGAACAGTTCTAGGGGTTCTAAGATTCTCGAACTGTCATTTAAAAAAATTGTGAAACCCAAATTTGATATCTAACCGTATCATTTTTACCATCAGACTTTTCTTCCGACGTCACTACCCCATCAACACAGTCACGTTCTGTGACCTTGATCCCCAAGAGAGGAAGTATGTACCCTTCAGAACCTTTAACACACACTACAACTAAAGACAAAAAACACTTTTCTAGCTTCCTCCTACTGTATGCTCCACTGTAACCTTGTAATCTTTGTTATATTACAGCTGTTTATACAGATGTCATGTTGCATTTAAAATAATTGTGGCATGATCTCATTGTGTTTAATATCTCTCTCTCTAGGTGGAGTAAACCAGAAGGTGGCACTGCCAAGTAAGTCCCTCTAAATATTTATTATGGTTATTTATTAGGGTTATTTGGACTGTGCACCAGCATAAATCAGTTAGACTTGTTTGTGCATACTGCACGTCTATGATCATTCGCTTAAATTAACTAAATAATCAGATTCTCTTGGGCTCTCATTCAGTCTTCACTATCACCTTGCTCTACTAAAAGCAACCAGAACTACAATACACCCAGCTACTGCTACATGTTTTCAAATTAAGTCAATTTTTATATTGTCATTTTAACCACATACAGTACAGTAGGTACAGTATATAGTGAACAAAACAATATTCCTCCAGGACCTGGGTGCTACATAAAACAACACAGAACTACACAAAGACTACTCATAACTAAATGGCTTTAGTCCATTTAAATCTAACTCTAGTCTTTAGTTGTTTTTTCTTGGTGCGGTTCATTTCGCCTCGTGTGAACACGCTCAGGTGCGGACCAAAACAACTGCACCAAGATCCGAAAAAAAAGGTGGCCTTGATCCAAATCATCTGGCGAACTCTTGTGCAGACCTTCTGCAGAACCAAAACAGGACCAATGTACATTGAATCACATTCTTGCGTGCTTTGATTCTTGGATTTTTCTTTGCGTGAAAAGAAACTAAACCAAGGCGAAAACACTGCAAGTTACACCAGAGCAAGCACCCTTAAACTATAAACAAAAGACTACATAAAGTGAAAGCATGTGCAAACAGTGCAAGACAGTACAATTCCATTACGAAACACAAGAACTTTGGGCACAGTAACGCACAATGCGGTGCCAACAAGAACACAGCTCTAGGGTGAAATAAAGTCCAAAGAAAAAGAGATATTGCAATATAATACTAATGTGGTAAGTGTAAACATTACATGCTGCTTTCAGTGCTTCTTTCTTTCTTTCTTTCTTTCTTTTCGCTTGCTTGTATTAGAGCATGTGTGTGCCATTATGGTTTCTTCTGCTTTGTCATAAAAGTGCCAGAGCATTGATGTACTGAGATAGCTAAGGCATGAAGAACATATTACTATTTTGGGCAATGGATAAAAGCACATGATGTCAGAAATGCCAGTTTAACTGAGGGATGGTGGGTAACTTCAGGTCAATAAAGAGGATCAAATACAATAACATATAAGGATGCCATAAAAATTCTAAAATGACTATAAACATATCCAGACTGTAGGACCAAGACATTTAGATATATTGCTATTGGATTAGTTCTGACATTATCCCTATGCTAATCGAGGACAATTAGTATATATTTTGCTGGTTTTTAAATGACCACCACCACTAAGAGTTTCATTATATGAAGAGCGAGGACATATGAAGTATGACAGGTGCATTGTGTTAGGGCTCTTCATAATTTGACAGAGAACCACTTGAAAGTTCTCTGTAAAAAAATTTACTTTCACATGAACAAACATTCACGAAAGTGTTTAGTAAGTGTCATGATTTCTATGAAGTTAACAGATGTAAGTACAACCTGGGCTAAAGGTTTGAGAATGACTCAAATATATATATTTTTTACAAAGTCTGCTGGTTAAGTGTTTTTAGATCGTCAGTCATGTGCCGTGCCAACAGTAAACATCCTAAGACCAGTCATGTGTGGGGTTGCTGTGCAGCCAAGAGAGTGGGCTCACAATTTTGCCTAAGAACACAGCCATGAATAAAGAATGGCACGAAAACATCCACCGTGAGCAACTTCTCCGAACCATTCAAGAAGAGTTTGGGGACAAGCAAGGCCATTTCCAGCATAATGGAGCACCTTGCCATAAGGCAAAAGGGATAACTAAGTGGCTCAGGCAACAAAATATAAAAATTTTGGATTCATGGTGAGGAAACCCCCCAGACCATAATCCGATTCAGAACCTGTGGTCAATCCAAGGACAAACAAAACCCAACAAATTCTTACAAACCCCAAGCATTGATTATGCAAGAATGGGCCACGTCCCGTCGGGATGTGGAGCAGAAGTTGATTGACAGGATGCCAGGGTGAATTGCAAAGATTTTGAATAAGAAGTGTGAACAACTGCAAATATTGACTTCTTGCATAAACTTAATGTAATTGTCAATAAAAGCCTAATAAAAGGAACTTATGAAATGCTTGTAATTACTCTTCAGTATACCATAGTTACATTTGACAAAATGATGTAAAAAACAATGAAGCAGCAGACTTTGTGAAAACTAATATTTAAGTAATTCTCAAAACCTTTGGCCTTGGCTATACAGTAGGTTAACACTTTTGAAACAGTAAGTTTAAGGGTTGGTCTACTACCAGATCTTCTTTACTATCATGCTTTCTCTTTTCTTAACGCTTTATTCGGAGTTAAACATAATGCAGTTTACTAAAGAATTACTTAAAGCAAACTTCATATTTGCAGTAAGAAAAGAATAAAATGTCACCTTGTGAGAAAGGTAGTGTTTTAATTTATCAAGTCAGGGATTCTTTTTTTCTTCTTTCATTTCAGATTTTTCGGTTTCGTGGCCAGGAAGCAGGGAAGCACAACAGACAACGTCAGTCATCTGTTCGCTGAGTTGGATCCCGACCAACCGGCCACCGCCATCGTCAATTTTGTCTCCAAAGTGATGATTGGCTCTCAAAAGCGATGAGCTACTCTGGGAAATTCTGCTTCCCCCCCACCCCCCACCCCCCAGAGGACTGATTTCCCCTGCGGTTTCATTCTGATGTATTCAAATCTTTCACTGTGTGTGTGTGTGTGTGTGTGTGTGTGTGTGTGTGGTAACGATTGGGTAAATATTAAAGTGTAGGTCCAGGTGTTAGTGTGAGCTTGCATGTGTGCGTGCGCGTGTGTATCGGAAGGTGTGAACCGATGGATTTGGGAGTTGAGCTCAGATGGGGACAGAGGAAGTGCAGTGATAAGGAGGAGGAGGAGGAGGAGTCGTGTGGTGAGGAAGAGAAGAGGTGTGGAATTCATCTCTGTGCAGGGTTAACTTTAGAAAGGAGGGATGGATGTCTAAAAGTTGTGGGTTTTTATAATAAAAAGGGAAAAAGGGAAAAAAAAAGGTTGATGAGACTGATATCAGGCTTTTGAATTACCATACCAAAGATGAGACTGCTGTCAAGATATACATGGACTTTTTGTTTGTAAAATAAGACTGCTTGTTCAGAGGATTATAGGTTCCTGTCTATACATAAATATCGATATTCTTTTGCTTTCTGTGAAAATGACATCCGTATTCTCTGGTTAGAAATCCGAAATATGGCGCATGTTATCTCTTATGTCCGGGCTGCACTGGCTCATATGGAGCATGTTGGATTAAGAAAGGCTTACCATATACATAAAAGAACAAACAAGCAAACAAACAAACAAAAAAACGTGGGCCAGATTCCACTTTTTCCTCGTAATTTTTTCTCTGTTACCCATAAAGGTTTCTTCTTTCAGCCTTCAGCAGTGTAGAACATTCAAAGATTATACATCAGTCTTGTCACCTTGGTTGGTCTGACGATGTTGTGCTCACCAGTATCCTCGCTGTTTCTTTCTTGTTCTCTCTTGCTCTTTCTTTCTCTCTGTCTGCGCTCTCTTCCTTTGTCTTCTGATCACACATTTCCAGAGAGCGATCAGTTTTCTCATTGCTATACCCACTTCCAAGCAGTCAGTGTAGTGCTTCTGGGACAGATTTGGATTTATTAGTGCCTAAAGTATCCATAGGCCTTTCTTAAAACACACACACACACACACACACACACACACACACCTTCACATAGACATCACACCCCAAAGTAAGCTAAATGTATCTTTAAAAAAAAAAACAGTATGTCTAAAAATGACTTAAATGAATATTTATTATTTTGCTACATGATCTATGTTAACTCATATACTTGCATATATTGTATAGTCTACACAAAGATTACAAAAAAAAAGAAAGAATGAAAACAAAACAAAAAAAACTATTTTGGCTAAGATATCAAAATCAGGCGGTTTTGAGACGTCTTTAGTTATGAATGATGTAAAGTGTATGTATTGAAAACCTATTGCGTTTTGAATTTTTTTTTTTCTTTTTTCACTGCCTTGATTTATTTTGAGCTTTTATTTAGGAGCTGACACTGTTTTTGTAGAGGGGAAAAGGATGTACACGTTTTTTTGCAAAAAGCTGAGATCCTACGCTTTTACCCACGCTTCACGTATAAAAAGAAATGTACACAAAGTGCAAGTGTTTTCCATCATATATATATAGAGAGAGAGTTCACTTGCTCTGCTAACACATCATCCCATTAAAATGTATTCGTTTTCCCTATCCTTCGCACACTATCCGAAAAAGAAAAAAAAAAAAACTGAGCAAAAAATGTTGTCCTTTTTGGGAAAATATCCACAGTGCCATCATGAGGCGTAGTCAGGTGTTGCGTCTTTTCTCGTTTCCTCACATTTCAGAGCCTCCTAATTATTTGGGGAATTACTGCAGTGTTTTAACTGTAATTTAAGAAGAAGAAGAAGAAGAAAAAAACAAATTAGGTCAAACGGGTGTTTTCGTGTTTCTTATGCCAACTTTACCATTAAAATCCCATCATTTCCATCATTACAGGGGTGTTTAAAGCAAAAAAGTAATAACTACAATCTGTTTCTTTGAGTGTGTAAATATTTTATTTTGCCAAAGATTTTATCTCACTTTTGTATGCATTTTGCGTTTGAGTATTGATCACGCTCCAGTTGACTGATGAGCCGAAGTGTGGCTCATTGTTTTAGGTGAGGAGGAGCTTCCACTCAGTGCAGAGACTGGCTTTAGCATGAAAATGCATTCGGCTCAGGCCACATTTCTTTAGCCTTAAGGAACTACTCCAATAACAAGAATAATGCAAAGCACTTAACATTCACGAGCTGGCAAAAGAGCACCAAGAAAACTATTAAATGTGTTGTAGAGATCTTTGAAAGTCTTCCTTCAGCATTCAAGCAGTATGAATAGTAAAGTGCACATTATAAAACACATGCTTGTATGCATTGCTTGTCTTATTACGAATTTCACTTGACCAGTAGGCTTAGAACTGTTTACTTACTATTTATTGTGTAGATGACAATATGTTTCAAAATTTCGATCGTAATGCCCTTTAAAGAAATGAATAAATAAATGAGTAAATAAAAGAAAAAAACAAAAGATCCCTCACCCATATTTCTGTATTAAAGTCAACAATGTTGCTTAACTTCATGTGCTCAGCTATTATAGCTCTTGGCATAGAATGTGTGAATGTGCTACTATTGCTGTACAGACCCATGTGTTATTTGCATTATATTGTATGGCTTAATTGTTTTTGCAAGACAAAAAAAAAAAAACCTATTAAAAAGCAACCAAACTCAGCTACATTAAAGTACACTGTTACTTGGAAGTGTTTGTGTTTCTTGTGTTTATCTAATGCATAATTATATAGTGCCTTATTTGGGTACAATTTTACAATGATGCAATTACAGTATACTACTACTATTACCACTACTACTACTACTAATAATAATAATAGTAGTAGTAGTAGTAGTAATCCCGCTCTGAAGAAATATTGCTGGAAGAAAAGTAAATAAAGTATGGAGAGAATCTTATTTTAAGAATGTGAAATGTCAGAATAATAATACTGAGAAATATTTATTTCAGTTTTTATTTCTTTCATCACATTCCCAGTGGGTCAGAAGTTCACAAATACTTAGTTAATATTTCTTAAATTGTTTTACATGGGTTAAGTGTTTCAGGTTGCATTCCACGAGCTTCTTACTGTATATTGTTAGAATTTTAGTCCATTCCTCATTACTGAACTGGAGTCAGGTTTGTGGGCCTCCTTGTTCACAAATACTTCTTCATTTTTGCCCACACATTTTTTTTATTGGATTGATGTCAGGGCCACTCTAGTACCTCGACTTTGTTGTCATTTTACTGCCAACTTTAAAGTATGCTTAGGGTCATTATCCACTTGGGAGACCTAGTTCCAACCAAAATCTAACTTCCTATCTAATGTCTTGAGATGTTATTTGATGTATTTAAATATATCCAAATAATATATCTTTCTCACTATGCCATCTATTTTGCAAAGTGCACCAGTCCCACCTGCACCCCGACAACTTCTTGTTGCCACTTTGCTGCTGGGATGGTGTCCTGTGGCTTGCAAGGCCTCCCAGACATAACAATAAGTCTAGGTATATTTCTGACTTCAACTGTACATGTTTGTTACATTCACATTAATAAGGTTATACAATGACTTAACGCTTTCTTGAATTTAAATAATGATGGCTACAATTAATTATAAATACAATTAAAATTTGCCTTTTAAAGTGTTGAAAACTATTTGAAAACAATATACAATACAACAAAACACCCACATTCACCTACTACCTTTTACATGTTTAATTAATAGACAGGTCAGGTAAATGCTATAGGTTGGGGTCTTGTCCAGAATGCTTAGATGCAATAGATATGCAATGCTTATTGGTGATTAAATGCAGTTAAGCGTGTTCTCACAAACTGTGCCTATTAATCAACAAGAACCAAATTTGAGTATCAACCATACCATTCCACTGATACAATTTGAGTACCATTCATCAGTAAAACAGCCTCCTCACAAGTCCAGCAGCCCCAGTATAATCCTGAGTTGCTGTCTGTGTAGAATTGATTAGGATCATTTTTTTTTTTTGTCTGTGCTTTCCCTGTGTGTTCTTTTTCCTTAGCTCCTGTTATGACTGAATTTCCCATGATTTCAATTGCAGTGGACTTATACCCAGTGTTCCTGGAACAGAATCCACCACAACTCTGACCAAGATAAAGCATTTACACATGATAAATCTGTGAATTAAACACAAGTTACTACTTTTAAGTTTTCTCATCATTATGTCAATGTAGGTCAACCTACAGGAAATGAATGGAGCACTGCTGTGGTAGAGCTGTACATGCACAAAGTGGACACATGGTGTCAGTGTTCATCCATCAGACAGCACTTTTTTAGCTATGTCATGGTTTGAGAAAAACTGAGGGGCAGTTTCCATTTACAGCCAATGCTGTGTTTTATTTATGCTGGCTTTGATACAGATAAGGCGTTATTAGACTATATCGATGTGTTGCTCACAGGGCTGTCCGCCCCCAACACCCAAACAATGGCACTGGTCTAGTCCCACAGCTTACATATACTCTATTATTCCAGGAAAACATTCCTTACTCATTGTGGACAATGGAAAAATACAGCTGGTGATGCTAAGGGGATATGTGGGCACTCTTTTGATGAGATTACAGCTTTAATGCCCTGTAAATATAATTGTGGCTGGAAGGTACAAATTTGCCAACATGGGTAGTATTAGGTGGTCAGTTTGAGACTAAGAAGAGCATAATCTTCTATCAAAATGGCTTTGTGCACTGGGGGAAGAAAATCTAAAAAATCAATTGGTCCTGATGCTATGTGGAGTAATATTTCATAAGAGCAGTTATCTCTTCACTCCGGTAAAGATTAATCACATACACCATGGTGATTTTGCACTTATATGGTGCAGTCAATGTGATCCCAACTGAGAACTGCACTCCAGCCTCTGTTATTGATCTCTCACATGAGACAAGTGTGGCTTTGTGTATTTTCAAACTGAATAAAAAAGATTTACAATAAGTCATTATAGTGGAATTAAAAGAAGCTGGATGCGGTGCATGGTAAATAATGTTGCAATGACTGTCAGTAAGCCTGATGTTAATGATTTTTAAAAATGTTCTACAGGCCGAAGCATCTTTGACACCCCTAACTATTATGTTCACTTCTAAAATCCATACTATAGGTAGTAGGGTCTGCTTTATTTATTTATTTATTTATTTATTCATACATTTTCTTTCCCCTTTCTATTATTGAAATAAAAATGAATCGTCTAGTGCAACACCACAGTTTTATGTTGTGCTCGGGTGAAAAGGACCAAAGTTGATCTTAGTTTTCTGGTAAAAGGCTGTGCAGAATGTGTTTATGGCTGTATGTGAGCAAAGGATGTCTAGGGATCTGCATTTGGCTCACTCATCGACAGAGTGCTCCCAATTCGTACAGTAGATGGGCTGCAGTAGCTTTTAGGCATTTGTCATGAATCATTAGGAAAGTGCACCTCATACTTCTTGGCTTCCGTTTTAATGGCTTGCCAGAGTAGTAGGACTTCTGTAACTGTCCCAGGTACCCCTAATAACCGCATTAAGAATCCATAGTCTTCTCTTCAGTTCTCTTTCAGGAAGAACATTCCCCTCTTCCACACCCTACCATTCGATTCCTACCATTTTCTTTCCAGCAGCCAGGTTAAGTACACTTCTGTATAAATAGCCTGCAAAATAGGGGCCAGAGGTCAAGACCAAGCTGCACTTAGCAGAAATGAATGTAGACATGCCAGAAGGATTGAGTGTCTCCTCCTTATGGAACAGGAGGAGCACTGGGAACACCTGAGCAATTCACAAGGACATTGGGAATCATCTAGATGGGGAAAACACACCAGTCTTTCTGCCTGCTCCTTTAAAAATTTGCTAAGAAGGTGGTGGGGGTTTAAGAGGTTACCATTCAGCTCCATTTCCTCCAAGGAGTAAAGGTTTTTTTTAAGATTTAGTTAACAAACTGTGGTGTTCATGCTGTAAAGCTGAGCTCGCCATTTAACCTAATGTGCAAAACCAAGCATAAGTAAATCAGCAAAGCTATAGTACTTTCTTTAAAAATTTATGTAAAGCTGCGGGAGTTCCAAGCCCAAGAAGAGAGAAGAAGAAACCTCTTGTGTTAATGGTCATTGCACTCCCAGCATGCCTTAACAGATGGCTAAATAGTCAGACTTAGGTCAGGACATGTCAGAGCTGTTTGTGATTGTTGTGACACGACTAGTGCTTTGCAGTATGCGGGTGAACGGCTGCATGGTGACCTTTGATCCCTGCTTGACCTCCCCAGATTTCCATACAAGGTATTATATAGTCGAATGCCTTAAGACTGCTTTTGTGCCATCTCTGGCTACACTATGTTGTTAGACCAAATAATGAAGTTTATGCTATTTCATCAGCATGTATTTTTTTTTTTTTAATAATTAAATCATTATTGGAATTTAATTATTTTAGGGAGAAAGTAAATTGAATCTGGGGCTGATGTATTTCCTGTTTGTTCAGCATCATTGATGCCATGCGCAGGTGTTAAAATTACTTAGATACAGCTTCTTACTGTAACAAGACTCCTGACCTGTCTTGGTTCCACATGTGGGCCAGAGTTTGAATCTGCTGCCTTAAGGGTGACATGGGAAAAATGCAGTTCTAGTACAGTAAACAAGCCCATATGCTTGTGAAACCACATGAGTCTCTTGTCAATCACGGCTCTGAGCAGTTTCACAGGTGTTGGATATCCCTTTGGCTGGCAAATTGGATGAGGTTCCTTTTCATAAATCATCATGATAGTTGGTAGCATGAGCCGTCGCTCTTAATCAACAATAATTTTGGGGTACATTTCATTAAATAATTTGACCTGGAATTATATTCATAATAAAACAGAGAGTCTGGCTATTTCTGGAACAATTCCTTCTCTATTAATGCAAATAATATATATTATATACACACTGTATATATAGGTTACACCAGCAAAAGTTGGTACTTCATATGGGCATATCTGGCTTTAAGCACACTTGTGTAGTCTATAAGGTTATATTACCAAATTATACATGCTCCAAACTGCACAGCCACAGTAGCATTTAGACAGTGAACCATGCTATGAGTATATAGTGAATATTTGCCCTGTTAAGCAACTGTTAAAAAACATTTCTATGATTAAAAACCACACATTACTGTTACAATCAATCTTGGTGGGTCATAGGATAAATGAAAAAGTTGAACACCCCCCTTCTGCCAAAACCCCCTGCCAACCCAAAACACTTCTGGGCACTTCTGGGTCAGTAAGTCAGTAACCTAAAATAACAGAAATTAAAATATAACCTTCCTGTATACCATACGCTAAGGATGGATTAAATGAAACAGAACTTGCTTCTACCATTTCCATGGCATGTATCATGTATGTATTCAGAATACAAAAATCTGTATTCAACCACTAAACAGTTAGTACTGCAAGGCAGAATAGCTATCTGTACCATTCTGTGCTTGCTGATTGTTAAGTTAATAAAGTAAGTTGTTTGTTTTGCTA
This sequence comes from Clarias gariepinus, assembly GCF_024256425.1. Lineage (NCBI taxonomy): Eukaryota > Metazoa > Chordata > Actinopteri > Siluriformes > Clariidae > Clarias > Clarias gariepinus. Next base: position 30,497,087 of record NC_071104.1, on the reverse strand, counting down.
ACTGGGCAGCTATACTATACACCATATATACTGTACATGGCTATTGGTCTAAACAGTTGTGTGGGTTTTTCTTATTGTTTCGTCCTTATGCTTGTGTGATGTGGACTAATGGTATAATAGTGTATGTGTATGTACAGTAATATATAGATGTACATATCAATATATCAGAGAATGTTTTTCATGTATGTTACATGTATAGTCATATACTGCATGAAAATATATTACATACAACAAACAGCCATAACATTACATTGCAATATCGGAGAGGTTCCTCTTCTGCCACCTGGGCAGCTCTGACCTCTTGGGATATGACTCCGCAAGACCACGGGCAGTGTACTGTGGTCTCTGGCACTAGGATGTTGGCAGCGGATCATTGGCATGAGGTTGGTTGCGGGGTGGTCAGACCTGTTTTTCCAGAGCATTCCATGGGCGCTAAATTGGATTGGGATCTGGGGAGATTGGAGGCTGGATCGGCAGCCCTGAGCTCTTTGCTGCCTGGCCTCATGTGTGGTGGGCTGTAGTGCTCTGGTCGTTCTGGCTTGTTCTCTTTCTCCAGTGGGCAACATTGACTTTTTTCAGTGGGTGGTGCTGTACTAGCTTGTTTGTGGGATCACCTACTTTAGGGTGCCCATGATCCTGTCTCGAGTTATTTTTTTATAATTGTTAAATCAGTTTTAATTAATTAAAGGTATAGCTAAATTCATAATGTGTATATATAAAATTTTTGTAATAGGGTTAATCCCATTGTATGGCATGTTTTAAGAACAGGTCCAATTACCCAGTACCCTCATAGATCACATAATCCTGCAATTCAAGGATGTTGCACATTTTATACGGAGCAAGCTATAGGTCATTAATGAGGATAACACATCACTTTGTTTAGGAACCTTATAGTGACCATTCCTCATTAATTCCTATAAGTTACTAAGTAATACATCTCTGATGATTGGCGGATATAGATTCCAGTTCTTTAAATCCAGAGCTACTTAGGTTTAGGGACTCCTGGGTGCCCAGCGCTGACTGATACAAGTGAAATTGCAGACATTAGGAGTAACATGGGTATTACTTTTGGGGCATTGCTGCGTAATTTTTTAGCCTGGGAGATTTCTTGCTTCATCCTACGTGATGATTTAATTGAAACCAGACATGTGGAGCATGGCTTCTGGGGATTCTTGCCATTTGGAAAGTACACGTATCTTCTATTATGATTAAAATTCTTCTGTTTAGTTTGAAATGAGGGAATTGCATGAAGTGTCAGCCACGCCTCAATATACTTACCAGCCAGCTTTAGTGCGCTGACGAGGAGAGTGACATCAACACACAAGCACAAATACACACTCATGTGCACACACACACACACACACACACAATGTGTCTAAAAGTTCTCTTTAGTTTTTTTCCAGGATAAGAGGTGTTCAAGTCCTACATTGTAAAAGCTCTAACTAGATAAAAGCTGAATAAATTAATACTACATCGTAGTGGTATTTGTTGAGACAACAGGTAACAATGTGTTTTTCGAAAACTTTGCAGACACAGACTTTATAAATTTAAAAAATCAAGTTGAGCCAGCAATTTACCTTCCTGAGATGCAATCACATGATTCCAGCAGCACCGTCGCTATAAACCTGCACCAGGGAGGTGAAGATGGCCGTTTTGTGGACTCTTTATTCTGGGTAAGTATTAATTGATTAATTTATTTAAATAAAATATGTTTATTGTTATAGAAGCACTCTGACATTACTGAGGTGAGCTTAGCTAACGTTGTGCTTTTACCGCACTGTACAGGAGTTCACCACATTCAGAACCATACAGTATTTATCCCTTTTCACCACTGTTGCCCTGACCTTTGGTTCTTTTTAACCAGAGGGCCAAAAGAAGATTTGAAAAAAGTTGCCTGGTGTGATGGGTCTCGAGCTATAAGATATGAATGCTAGGGTCTGATTTTTGCATAAACAACAAGAAAGCAGTTATACATTCCCCTTTCTATCAATGGCTTAGGCTGCTGATGGTGATGATCCTATGGTGTGGGTGATATTTTCATACTTTAGTTACTTTAGTACCAACTGAGTTTTATTTAAATGCCACTGCCTCCCTGAGTCTTATTGCTCCCTTTTTGATCAAAGGATAACAATAACATGCCCTTTCACAGAGCTAAAATCCTTTTAAACTGGTTTCTTACGGTACTCAAATGGCCTTTATCCTGAAATTACCAAATCTCAATCCAGTAGAGCACCTTTGGGATGTGATAAAACGGGAGATTCACATCATGGATGTGCAGCCGAACAAATCTGCAGCAACGCCATTGATGCCATCATGTCAATATGGGCCAAAATCTCTAAGGAATGTTTCCAGCACCTTGTTTAATCTATGCCACACAGAATTAAAGTGAAGTGAAGTGACTGGTGAATTTATACCAAAAAGTTTACTGTTATAAACATCTGGATTGTTAAAATGTGTGATTGCGAATACATGCCTTACCTTAGTCCTGAGAAATATCTCAAAAAACTGATTCTTAAATCCATGTAACCATATTTATTAAATCCAAATACATTAATTCAACATAAAACATTTGAATAACCAAAATGTGTAATCGCTAATACATGAATATCCTTGTTTCTGAGGACCTTACAATAGATCTTAGTGTTAAACCCATGTTATGTTGAACAACTGATAAAGCATTCAATGTTCTGCACTGAGCAAACCTGAGCATATATTTGGTTTTTATAGTTATAGCTGTGTTAATGAAAAAAGGTGCAGTTTCTTTATTAGTGCCTGGAATAAGTACTTCTGACCACAGCTTTCTCTTACTAAGCTCTGCAGTTGAAACAGCCTTCTAATGATGGAACAACCTTCCATTTTTTGTTACAAACAAACAAACAAAATTATTTATTAACAACGATAAAGGTAAATGTAAAGATCTGGGGTGTTTATGAGCAAAGAAGGTTTTGGTAAATTTGGAAGTATGAAGCCATCATCCCTCACTCTCATGCGTTCACATTGTTGGTGAAGAGCTTTATGTCCCAAGGTGCCCAAATGAGTGTGTAACCTTTTATTCATGCTGTCATACAGTATGTTGAATACCACATGACATGTTCAAAGAAGTGACTATGGTGCTATATAACAAACAGGCTAGCCACTTGCTCTGAAAATTTTAGTTCAGATTGTTTCAAGTGCTTTCCAGGAATATTCTGTATGATCCTACATGTAAATCACTATTTAAATCAACTGAATTTACGTCTCTCTCTCCCATATCCTTACCACATTTCCTACTCCTCCAGCTCTGGGTCAGTCTTCATACATCCTACTGTACCACTCCCATTCATCCTGCTTGCAGCTATCCAAGCTTTCATCACCACATTCTTTTCAGAGTCTATGATTGCTGAAATGGAATGTACTGCTAATTCTTTTACACGGTGCAGGGTCTTGGCAGGAGACTTCCTGACGACAGAACCATCCTAGTGAGTAGCTGCAAGACTTGATTTGAGTTGGATTTCACTTTTTAGGATAAAACAAAAATCATAATTAATAAAGAAATGAATGAATAAATGTTATTTACATGATCTATCAAAAACAGCTGCACAGTAAATATATATTGTAAACATTTTCTAGACTATACAGTAGTAAGTTCATAACTAAGTTTCTGTATGTTTATATGCTGTATGTCTGCTCATCTAAATGCTGGTGATATTGCTGGTAAAGTGTTTTGATTTGAACCAGATCTCATGTCACAAGTGCAACTGCCCCAATAGATGTCAGATCAAGTGGGTACCGACATCATTTTTGTTATTATATTAAACAAGCACACTTCTATTTAATTCCCTTAAAGGCCGCTTCTCTGTCTGTCCAGCTGCATGAGTTTGTACGGCTTCTGTATCTTGTTGACAATCAGTTGATCTGATGCTCCACACAGTTGGCAATTCTGTGGGGTCTCATGACTGTAATACTGCAATCTGACCAATTAGAGTGGTGATTGGTAGAATCTTATCTTGCAATTAAAAAGTGGAAAATGAGAAGTGTGTTAATAGGTAAGCTCAACAGGTATGCATGTATGTATTACATGTTACGTGCTGAATGCTAGGAAATTCATCCAGCTCAGATTCATCATGCTTATTTAAAAGGTGCTTGTAATTTGACCACATTGTTTACTGGAAACTCATAACAGGAAAAGATAATTGTATTTAATTTAAAAGATTATAGTCTGTGTCAATTTAAATTACATTTTAATTTCAAAGTATTTGTTACACACACACACATGCTTATTATGCCTAGAAGCTACATAAACATTTTATTTCAACAATTAAAAATTATGTTTTGTAACATATCCCAGTGCAAAGATTTTTTACTTGCTGGTTATCGCAGTATGATAAAATATTCCCTTTTAAACATCCCTAAGCAAAGCTGTTTTTTTTACTGGTCTGCAGCAACCATTATTAATAATATACACTGCCTGCCCAAAAAAAAAAAAAAAAGCACTAGCTCAGACGGGTAAAATTATTGGGATGCATCAAGAAAAGAAAACAACAAAAGAATTGAAATTACTTGAAGAAATGTGGACAGAAAAAAATCACTCAAATGCTCAAAAGATCACTTAAACGCTTGGTAAAGTTGCATGGTACTGTATAAAATAAACAGTAAAAAACTTAGCTATGTGAAAGTAAGAACATTTCCGCAGAACTCGTATAAGGATTGGGACTAAACACAAGTGTAACGATAACCTCTTGTTAGTAAGACTCATGTAGAGTAATTGTGAACTTTGTGTTTTGTGGGTAATCACTTTCTCTATAATATAATGTGCTCACGCAACAACCCTACCAATGTAAAACGGTGAAAGAGTATCATTAGCTGCTTCAGAAATCCATTCTGAGAGTAAAACAGAGGTTTGAGGTAAAATGGAGGAGTGATGGTTTATGATCACTAAGTCTGGATCTTCTTTCCTAATAGGAAGGGGTATTTAATATTTGACATAGCAAGGAGAGGAAACTGTGGTTAGGGTGACAGTGCTAGAATGTGCAGCATGCATGAGTACATGGGGCCTCCCTACATAGCTGATGGGCATAACCAGGTGGTGCAGCAAGGCCAGGCAGCACCTGCCCCCTATTGCCTCATCAACACAAACCACCACGACGGCCCCTGGAAGAGGATCCCCTCATCTATAGCTGACCTTTTGCCAAATGCATGCCCTCTGGGATAAAGCTATATGGCTCTATCTTGGGTATGGGCATAAGTATATACATCACCTTTTACGCCAATACATTAACCATGTGGAGGCATTAGCAGCAACAAGCAGCAGGGTTCTCAATAACATTACGGTGTTTCTATTTCATGATAAACTAAAATGTTGTGAGAGTGTAAGGAAATGGATCCTTGCATAATAGTCCACTGGATGGCACTGCTTGTATTTCCTCCAAGATCATCTGGCTGACACATATGCTAGTTGGAAGCTGATGAGGAGAGCCAGGAAACTTGTTAGAAAGCTTTAGGTTATGTCAGTTTGTGAAGAAAATAATTGCACTTTTTGAGACTGTGCTTCTGTTGTCCGTAAGGGCACTGGACTCACCTGCTCCCTGACCTTGACTCATGCCATTTCAGCTTTAGGGAAGATGGATGGTAACCTCATGACCTTGGCCATTCCTTTCTACACAGAAGTATAAATCCAGCTGGCTAGAGCAGGTGGCCAGACTCATTTTCCCAGAAGTATGTCCATAATGGTCAATTCTGGTGAATGGCTGCGCCGCTTAAAATGAGCACAGAAAAGAAGAACTGCAGGCGAAAATGTAGTTCCCACATCTGATTGGGGGCATTGAGGGATTTATTGAGTCCAGGACAGAATCTGTCTAATCCACTTGATCCTTTTCCAACTCTAAGTGTATTGCTTGTCTCCCTCTTTTGACCAAAAAAAAAAAAACTAAGGAATCCTGGAGATTATATACAATTTAAACTGGATAACGAATGTGCAGGTTAATTTTAAGATTATTTATTTATTTATTTATTTATTTTATAAAAAAAAAAAAAAAAAAACTAATAGACTAACCTCCTAAATAAAGTTTAATAAGCTGACAGTTATTCTACTTTTATTTTATAAATTTTATTATTATATTATTAGTTAATATTTTTTCTATATTATTCTATACAGTATTTCTAATTTGTAAAAAAACAACAAAAAAACCCCAAATTATACCTAATATTCTTATTAAAAGAACTTAATCTAATTTTTTATTTTTTTATTTTATTTTAGGTAATCGGTGGTCATCTTAGCATTTCACTTCATATAATACTGTGTATGTCAACTAAAAGTTTTATTTGGATTAACCATGAGGCTAACTGGAGTAACATCCTCAAATGGGACATAATCTTACAGTATATATCAACCTCTTCAGTATATTCTTAGTTTTGTGTGTTATGCACCAATAAAACACTACACTGGTAAAAGATAAAAGATCTACACTCAATGTGTGCATGTACTGTATGTGTGCACCAGACTACTAGGCTGGCCCCAGAAGGATGATTCATGATCACTTTATTAATCTTACGTAAGCTGATAATTTAGGGCAGAGTAAAACACACGCTGTGCTGTGTAATGACACATTTGACCTCCTCATAAACATGTCTATTCTCACTTTGTTGGAGACTTGGTGATCTCATACCTTGTTTGGGATGCAACCGTCCATGTTTAGTTTGCGGGTCATTCTCCAAAAGATGCTTTGAGCAGACTTTGCTTGCTTGTTGAGATATACAGTGAGCTCTATTTATTTTGAACATAAACTTACAATGTTGGTTGGAAAGCAGAACCGTTCATCCAAGTTCTACATGTAAACTTAGACAAGAAAAAGGTTATTTACAGCAGAAACGGTAAACTGGAACACAGAAAGTACACCTTTTCTAAAACATTTTACGGCATCCTGAGCTAGACTGCAGACCTTCTTTCTTTATAAAGCATTTGCAGCTATAGCTACCGGGTACTGTCAGTGAAAGCAGTGGATTTTAACAGAGTCATGAATCATTGTATCATCACTTCTATCTCTGGGGACCCTGTTAATTATGTCGACTTGATATGTGGCCAGGAAAAAAAAACATCACAGCTTGCAAGTGTTATATCTTTGAAAGGATTCCAAATGCTTAGTTCACTTACTTTTCTCATAAGGTGTGAATTAAAAGCAATTAAAAATTATATTTATAAAGGAGCTACATTCCACCACTTTCTAAACAGGAGACATTTGCTTACAATTATGAAAAGAACGTCTCATTTCTTTCTTATTTCATACAGAATGCATCATTTGTCATGAAAGGATAAGATTACCTCAGCACATTCTAAGCCAAACATGGATGATCTCAAGCACGAGGCTCTCAGAGGAATTTGGGCAGCTTCTTCCCTTACAGATGTGCATACACTATTAGCAAAATATCTCACATCATATCTGTAATATTGATGGGACAGTCATCAATAATAGTCGTTTAATTCCCTGTGCATGTCAAACAAACAGTTCTGAAAAATGCCAATTAATTTTAATCATTAAAAAAATACCTAAAACATGGCATGTATGCTTTTTTTTGGCAACTGATGTTGAACAGATGCAGTGCGAGGAACATGCATGTGTATAATGTCCATACTGACACCACTAAAATGACCAGTCATAGGTTTTCCTGGAACAAAACTTCTATGGACTATGTGTAAAATGGTAAATAATAGTTGGGGATACAATGACTACATACTTCTGCTTTTCACAGCTGTGTTATGTTTTTAATGTTAATGTATTCTGTAAAAGCTATGTGAATAATCATAGTTGATGCACATATGTGTAAAGCAATCCAGGTGTAGTAATAGCGAATGGTAGTGGCATTGATTTTTTAGTTAAGTGCAAGAAGAATAGTACTGTGCAGTTAAAGCAATCATTAATTTATCATAGGTCAGTTTACTCATACTAATGATTAATTATTACTCTACCTTATGGAGCAAAGGCAAGATATACAGAAGAATATTAGAAGATGAAGAGGAGAAGCCTTCTACAGTTCAAAAAGATTTCTTTTTGCAGGAGAAGACTGACTAAATTAATATTTTTTTATATAGTGCAATGGTCGAAACATTGTGGAAATGGGTTTAAAATGGTTGAAAATGGTAATAAATCATAATTTCAAGATTGTCCCTAATGAACATGGTGACGTTGGCAAGGGAAAAACTCCCTAAGATGGCAATTGAAATATCCTACAATCCTTTTTTACATTAAAAGGTTCACAATTCACATCAGCGGAGATCCATACACAAATGGACAAAGACATAAAAATATTTTAAGCCTTATTGAGCATGTGTGTTTAATCCAGAGTGCTCATGTTCCAACAATACCATGTGGTACAGAAAACAGCACTTTCTTTTACTTGCCTTTGCATAAACTGTATATTTATTTGAAGTGTGGCCTTTTAAATCCATTAACAACTGTATTACACAAAATTATGAGGGTAATTATAAAAAAAAATCTATTTGACTATGCAACTATACTCTTTTAGTAATGTTTCAACTAAAATTGGTGTCTTAGCAAGCGAGGTTCAAAACTAGACAAGCATGTTGAGGTACATGGCTCATTTTTATATAAAAAAAAACTAAAAACATCATGTACAGTAAATGGGATCTGAAATTAGAGCTGGAACAGACCGCACTTCCCCAAACAAAGGTGTGGTTCTAAAACTGTTAACCAGTGAGCTGGGTTCTGATGTTATGTGCCACATTAAGGGGAATCCAGTGCCAACTTCCATTCACAAGTTCAAATGCTATATGACAACTTGGCTTTAGCATATCTTAAATGCTTAGGGCTGCTAAGGCCAGTGGCAGGGCAATATATGAATAAGGAGGTGAGAGAACTGAGAAGAATGTACATGATGTGCTGTATCTCAGTCATTCTTAGTATTAACAAATTTCTTTATTATGCCTTGATTTTATTGGGCATGTGCTTGGAACATGTTGAGTATCATAGTTCATTACCTTCTTCTTGAAACTTGCTTTCGAAAGTTATTAGAAGGATTATTTCCTTGGTGAGATGGCAGCATGTGAGTACTGAAAAATTATCATATCTTTTATACTTTATTAAAGCCAGTACGTTCTTCCATCACAGCACTGAATAAAAGGCAGACTTGCAACTCTGTTGGATCACAAACCTTAAAGACATTATAGCTATGCTGTGTAGATGTAGACATTTTAATGTAAAGATTTCCTGAGGGCTTGCTACAGGGCACAGTTAAATCGAACCAGCTATTATTTTTAGGACTGTAATAACCATATATCATACGATTCTACAATGCATAGAGTTTTTTTTTTCACTTCCGTATACATTTATTCGTAAGTTCTACCATATGGATTGTTTTAAATGTATTTTAGTGGAAAAAGCAAAATTTTCCCAAGCTGCTATGATAAAAAAAGAACTAACCTAATTACTTCCTATCTCTTTCAAATTAAATACAGTGGAACCTTGGATTATGAGCATAATTCATTCCAGAAGTGGGCTCGTATTCCAAAGCACTCATAACCAAATCGATTTTTTCCCATAAGAAATAATGGAAACACAAATTATTTGTTCCACAGCCCCCCCAAACAAAAAATACATTAAAAAAATAACACAATAATAATAACATATTAAGTAAAAATAAAACAAATTAACCTGCACTTTACCTTAAAAAAAAAAAATCCTGACAGATTTGTTTCCGTTTGTGCGTGCAGGCGCTTTTTATGTGCGTGTGAATCTAAAGTAAGCTCTCCTCTTCCCCTACTTGTCTTACACAGTTACCCTTCCACTCTTCTCACACACACGTGCGCACACAACGGTTTATCAGAAAAATAAACAAGAAATCTCTCTAATGACACTCGGTTTAGCGACACACTAATGGAATCACTACTGTAAAGTAAAAATAAAACAAATTAACCTGCACTTTGAAAAGAATCGCGACAGAGCAGTGTTTCTGTGTAGAGCAGAGAGAAAGAGTGTGTGTGTCTGTAAAGGCGAAGGTAGGAGGGGTCTGTGCGCGCACACAGACACAAAGAGCAGGCTGATACAGAGAGAAAAAATGGATCTTTAACCTCTCTAATGAGACTTGCTTTTGCTTTACACGTGCGCTGTACAAACACGCATACAGACACAAAATAAAATATTTTTTACACGCACACACAGGGTCACAGTGTTATAGTAAACAGTACACGCATGCATGGCTCTTGATTATACCAGTAAGAGACGCGCACTAAGACCCAGTAGGGGAGACGATTACCCACAATTCCGCAGCACAAGAGAGAGAAAAACCGTTGGCTCATGTGTGATCACGTGACGCTCAGGGTCAAAACAAGAAGCGCATGCATGAAACATGATACTCAATACTCGTAAACCAAGACTTGTTCGTTTTCCAAGTCAAAATGTATTAAAAATCTTTGCTCCTCTTGCGGGACACTTGCAGACCGCGTTACTCGCAATTCGAGGTTTCACTGTACCCCTTTTTTTAACAAATCAGGTGCTGCTAGTGCCGGTTCCGAGTTGGTTCAATAGCAAACCTCCTAAAAACTGGCTTTGTTAAGAACTAAGAACTGTCACATCCGTGTATTTTAATAACACTTTATACATACATGTACATCTACTTTCCCAGCACTGCTGGCGGCAATGCTAGCAGCAAATGCTAGGGGCAAGCACAACAACAATGGCGAATTTTGCGTGCTGTTCAGAGACATTAATTAATTTCGAACAAGTTCTTTTTTTTTCGACAGCCGAAGCACTTGACCTCAACTCCCAGGATTAAACCCCAAAACCCAGAAAGTTAGCTGATATTATATTCTGTAATGGAATAACTAGAAATATAAAGTCAGTTTCAAAAGTTTTTTAGAACTGCTCACCACCTCCATATTTTATTTTCCTTTGCACAGTACAGGGAGCAATGTAAACCTACTTTCACCCCTGTTAATTAAACTAACTGTTATCAGGAGTGGAAGGGTGTTGGTTTAGCAAAATAACAGTAAGCAAATTATAATTACAAATTATAATTTTGTAATAATAAATTGTGGAATTTTTGTGTAAAATCATACTCAAGGACGTGCTGTTGTACTGAATACGAGCATGACTGTGGAACCTCGACACAGCGCATGCTGATATTCAGTACAACAGTGCTCCCTCTTGCTGTAAATGTTTTACAAACATTTAGATATTTTATTCAGTTTTTTTACCTTTGTTCTGTTTGCACATCTGGTTTGATTCCTTTTTTCATAGAGTAATGTAATGGAGAAAGGGATGAAAGAGATATTGGGCTGGGTGATGCTTATCAGACTCTGCGATTTTATACTAGTGGTTGATAGAAAGGCCAGGTTGTTGTCTCTGTCTTGGTACTGTAGCTATGTATACAAGACAATTTGAAGAACATGCTGCAATTAAATACTCAACAACATGAAAAAAAATGGAATTTGATATCATAATTTTCCTGAATTTATAAGGAATTTGGGTAAATAACGAAGCAGCTAGCAGCCAAAAACGTTAACATGCCAAGCCATACCTTGACATTCTAAGCTTCATTTTGATGGATACAAGGAAAAGATTCTTAAATGACTGTAATTCATCATCCAAGCTTTTTTTTCTTTGAAGAGAAGGTTAAATAGGAAAGAACTTAAAGAAACTTTAAATTATATAGTAAGATACTGTATAGTGCATGGAAATTCTACTTATCTAAAATGTATACTCACCTTCTTGGCAGGTCAGGGGGTTTAACTTAAGGCAGTCAGGTCTTACGTTTATTTTCCTTCTTTGGCTTTCCCCTTAGGTCTCTCGATAGCTGGGAGACATATGAGAGATGACCTGACATTGTAAATGATAGGTCTGTGCCACCCCCAAAAACAATGGCTGCTTTGTTTGGTGCACCAGTCTGAGAGCACCTTTTGAATTCATCTGAAAAGTACAGGGCGTGTGTGACGACAAGCCAACCGTTATGAGCAGCCATGGTACACCAACAGAAATGTATGTGTGTGCTTGTCTGTGTGCATGTGTGTGAGGCTATCAGTGAACACAATTTAAGAAACTTAGCACGTGTGTTAGAAACTGACCTTCTTAAAGTGTAAGAGAAGAGGGGAAACCTGATCTCGTCAACGGTCTACTAGAAGAACTTTACACCTACAGCTACTTGTAAAACGGTTCCACCGTGAGGTAATCACAGGACTTTTCTCTTATGCTATCATTTATTTTATTTTTTTTATTAAAGTGCAAGTGCATTGTTTAAACATACAATATAAAATATTTTTTTTGCTGGTATTTATCTGTTCTTTACCTTAGATGCCCTCTTTACAGTCTGTTAGTTCTCGAAGGTTTATTTCAGCTCCAGGCCTGGTCTGGAACAGCACATAAAGCTATAAAACAGGCCTCTTAGCTACTTCATTTTACTGCGCAGGCTTTGACTTGATTCATGCCTTCCATGGACCCTGATTATTATCTGTGTAACTGGGCTCTTCTTTCCTCCATCATTATAAGCCGCAGAGGCTCTGACTTTGTTTACTTGGCACAGCAATGACCCCACTTGGGATTAACCCATCTAATACATCAGTCACACTTGCCAGAGATACTTAAAATCTTATATATATATATATATATATATATATATATACACACACAAACATTTCTGGTGTCTTCTACTTTTTCAGTAATAAGTTAATAAGTTTAGCCATCAATTTGACGTTTGTGTGTCTTTCCATTTTTGACTCTTTTAATAACATGGTTAAAGTGAGAGATTCTATGAAAGGCTTCTATGGGTGCTTTCACATATGCAGAACTGGATCCATTTGATTCATGTTTTCCTTCTTGGTGTAATTTGTTTAGGCAGGCTAGAACACAGCAACTGCTCTCAGGTGCAGACCAAAACAACCGGTCCAAGACTCTCTGAGCAAGACGATCCCTGTCCGGTTCAAAAGCAGGACAATTTCAGCCTTAATTGTTCCGACTGCAGCTGTAAACATATTTCTTTACCAACGACATTTTTGTAGCTTTGATTCACAAAAAGCTTAATCTTTTCACTTAGTCTTTTTGTTTGTTTCTTTTGGCTTTTCCCTTTCTCCATTTTCTCAACAATTTGGTCTTGCCAATTTCCAACCACTCTCTAGCTGCCCTCTATTTGACTACAACCACCAACCAGTAGGGTGAGGCAAGCACATGCTTCCTCCAAGTCATGTGAAGCCAACCTCTGCATCTTTTTAAACTGCTGCCCATGCAGTGTCACGGGCCAGAGAAACACATTGTGGGGGGGTTGGAGAGGAAGAGTACCCACTCAACCTCTAACCTCCACCTCACAATCACTAGTAGCATTCCATGATCAAGTAATGATAATGAAGTTTATGATTTTTAGTCATACACGAAAAAGTCTTGTTTACATTTTACCACACAACTGAACAGTATGTTTACAGTATGTAGACATACTTGAACTCCCACTTTTTTTTTTTCATTTTGGTTTGTTGGACTGCAACACGAAACACAACCACATCAATCCAATTAGCAAATGAAGCAAAACTATCAGTTATGCTTTGCAATGGAGTTGTTTTTTTAAAGCACCCAACGAGTTGGTGCTTAAAAGTCAATTTAATGATAAAATACCTGTGGAGAAGTGCTGTTGTGTCTGATTATTGGACATTAGCAGCAGATCCTTTGGGTACTGTGGGTTGGGGTGTCCATGGATCAGACTTGTTTGTCTGGTGTATTCTATGGATACTTGGGCGAATTAAGATCTGGGAAATTTGGTGACAGGGTCAAACCTTGTTTTGATACTTTTCTATTGTGACCAGCATTCACTTTTGTTCTGCAGTTTGTGCAGTGGCTTTTCTGTGGGATTAATCCCAATGTCCTGGCTTTTGGTCCCCACAAGCATAGATGAGACTTGGGTGCTCATGTTTCGTCACCAGTTTACTAGTATAATTTATTATGTATGATTATGATTTATGATTTATGACTGCATGGAGTACATAAGGTAAAAAAGTCCAAAGTATAATATGATATAATTGTATGTATAGTATACAGTGCAGTACTCTCTTTTTCTTTTTTTTTTAATATGAATGTTTTTTAATGTATTTGCCATTGCATTGGTGAGACATTTCTTCTACCTCTAATCACTTAACTGGCTCTTTGCCTGAATTGGCTGTGTTTGCTTGAGTTACACTTCAATCCTGTCGGCCTTAGACTGCTTTAATAGTGAGCCTCACCCAAGACTTAAGAACATGGACTGATCTGCTCACCCAGGCGAGCCTTCCTGTGTCTGGCTGCATGTCTGCGGTAGTCGAGTGCCTCTGAGTGAGCAAGTGGTGTGCCTTCAAGTTTCTGTGTGCGTGTGACCATGTGTGCCAGGTTCATACAGAGCACGCCCCTTGTATGATTTACAGTCCTGGATTACAAGCGAAAGGTCCCGTGAGAGACTCGCTCCATCTGAACTTATTACCAGAGTTGGTTTTGGTTTCCTCCTGCTTTCTTGCCACTGTGCCACACCTACTGCACTGCATGTTTCATTCAATGAAAGCAGTATGGCTACCGAGAAATAGGCCTGACCAGGTTGCTCGCACGTATGCACTGTTGTTCTTTTACATTCTCTTTTTAATTTTTTTTCATGAATAGAAACAAGGTTAGGCTTAGGCCATTTTTTTTCAGTAGATCAGAAAAAAAATATTTGATTTGTAATCCTCGACACAGATTATCTTCTTTTATTGAGATTAACTCTATTAAAATTTGATGCCTAAAGATAGAAGAAATGATCTGCTTGTATGGTAAAAATACTTGTCTGTGGCTATAGTTTTACTTAACAGCAAATGCAAGTTTTTCTCAGCATTCACTATACAATATGTGTTACCATTTCGCTTTCAAGGACATGCTTGTTATGGAAGAGAAATACAAATTGTGCAATGCACTCTGAATAACCTTGAGCATTTGCAGGCACTGTAACATTTTCAGTCAGCTATTTAAAGTAGATTTTGTGGTTCCTTGAAAACATGTCTAATGGAACCCATTGACTTAGTTGCCAGAGATTCATAGATACTGTACATACTGTATACATATATATGGAGAATGTGTGCAAAATGTTGTGTTCAAATAATGATAGATAGATAGATAGATAGATAGATAGATAGATAGATAGATAGATAGATAGATACTGTAGGTGTGAATATGGCAAAGAAAAACTCCCAGGGATCGCATGAAAAATGGATCAGACTCAACAAATGAACCCATTCTCCACCAGTTAATGCTGGGTAGTGTGATGATCGATCATTAGAGTGTGCATTTAGAAAGAGAAAAAACAAACAAGGGTCCTGAAAGGGTATATGGTATAAGTGTTAGGGTATAAGTCCTAGCAGTGAGCACAGAACAGTCTTTATGGTGAGTCTACAGTCTCCACTATTCATTGTACAACATACAGGTGACATTTTTTTTTTTTTTAGAAATTAGAAAGTCAAACCTTTTTGGGGGCGGTGCAATTATATCCAGTGAATCAGTATGTAAGTTGTAACATAATTTATCAGGACCAAATCAGGTCCAAATTTATCAGATTCAAATCTGAGTTTTGGAACTTAATCAGCAAAATGTCAGATTTACCCAGAAGTCAACATGTAAGAAATGCTAAAACCATGTGATGTGTTGAGGAATATGATTGTTGTTTTTAGTTAATAATCTATTCTCAATGAACCATGTAACTAAGAAGCTATGAAGCAACTAGTCGTTCATAAAGGAATTGCAAACATGCATAAAAATTTAAGCGCACTGGCAAACAGTTTGGTATTATTATACTGTACCTGGAACCAAGTTTTCCCATGCATTTAAACTCTGCATTATTCTCCTTAAAATAAATAAAGAGAAGTAGAAATGGGGAACTTGCCTGGCTACTTATTGTAGATTAAATTTAAATTGTGAGCAGCCAGTGTTGGCCCTGCAATTTTTCGCTTGACTTGTCACATAATTGAGGAGCTCAGTAGGTGCTTATTTGCACTAATTAGTCTTCAGTGGTTGCAGCCTCTCATCTGCCTGCCAGCAAGACCCAGACATGGCCTGTCGAGGCAGATTTCTCTGACAGATGGTGAAATCTTTTCCAGCTTTACAAAATATTAACTTATTTTGGATCCATATCGTGACAAAGATAATTATCGTTTTTTACGCCCTCTTCTGAGTAGATGCATTGATTGATTTAATCGGCAAAGGAAGCTATTTCAGCTGTATCAAAGCATGCTTAAAGGTGACTACACCAGACTCCCTGTCTCTGATCATTAAAGGCTCATTAATGTAACAGCATATCATCAGGCCCACAACAATTTAGTGAGTAGACCTTATTATGATGAATTCATCTCATTTCCCAAAGTTATCTCAGTTACTTATTATAATTAACTTAATTATGTTGCCGATTAAGTAATATAAAGCAAGAAAAGGTATGCTAAATTGAACATTTCCTTATATTGCACCGTCACATTGATACACTTGGATTTTGGATTATTGACAGAAACCTATAGGAATATGCACGTATTATGGGGTATACTTCTACTTTTACTTGAGTAATATTTTAGCTAGGATATCTCCACTTTTCTTCAAATGCAGGATTTGTGTGCTTTGGTTTTGCCTGCATACAGGTAGAGTGTGTACAGTACTAAAGGTTATGTAATAAACTCATCTCGGAGAGCTGCTGCACTAGGTTGTTATTTAGCTGGGCTAGGCCTGTGCCTTAGGGGAAAATAAGATTGTGGTTACTTTACAGACAGTACTATTTCTATGCCAATCCAGAGTTGATCTCAAAATAAAATAAAAAACTTGGGCTGACACTGCAACAGCACTCCAGAGGCTTTTTCACCAGATTTGCGTGATAGGTTTGGCAATTGGAAATTCTTTTTTCTACAAGTCAGCTGTAGTGTGATGTCCTTCATCATAAATGATGACTACTGTACAGTAAGTCTTTGTTAATTTTAAGAAACGTTTCTCTGCTGTATAATGTTGTGATAAATTGCAAATTTTAAAGGAATGCATAAAAAATTTAAAAATAATAGTAGGTCCTTCAGTACTATCTAATTGGTCTTGAACTTCACGTAACTCATCTCATTTATATTAATGATCAGGCACACAACAACAGTGTCATCAGCAGACTTGGTGATGGGGGTAGAGTTGGAAGTGGCCACACAGTCACGTGGCACTCCAATGCTGATGGTAAGGGAGCATGATAAATGACTGCTTACCATGCACTGACAATTTTAATCTTGGTGCCAAAATCATTGGCCCAGGTCTGTATGTAGAAGGTGTGCCATGGCATCATCGGTTGGGGGATTTACACAGTATGTGAATTGTAGTCCAGAGGGTTAAGTAATGAAGAGTTGATGAAGTGTCTGACCAGCCTTTTAAAACACTTCATCACAACTGGGGTTAGGTCTATTGCATAATTGGGGCAGGCAGGCAGGCAGGCTGGGATTTCTTTGCAACAAAAATGATGATTAACTGCTTAAAGCAAGTGAGGATTACCAACTGTGCAGGAAAGAGGCTCAATAATTCTATTTACGACAGTACAAGCTGGTCAGTACACTTTCTAAGGACTCAACCTAAGATGTCACCTGGTCCTGCTGCCTTTTTGGGGTTCACTTGCTTGAAGGCATTTCGAACCATTATGCTCCAAATAATGAATGAGTTTTTAAATTTGACAATTTCTACGCACATTCTGCCTTCAGTACTATATAAAGAAATTGGTGGCATAGTCTGATTTCCCAAACTGTGAATGAGACTGGAATGTAGAAAGATAAGTGATGTGCTGTGTGAGTATAACCCTGTGCATCTGAGGTTGGCACTGTTAACACTAGAAGCGCCGCGCCAGTGTCACCTACTAATAACGCGGTTCAGCGGTCATTTGACCGCCTATTGTTTTGAATGGGAAGCTGCTGCTGACACACAATGATCACTAGATCATAAGTCCCTGCCACAATGACTGCAGCATCCCAGTGATGAGTCTGGTGTTGATTGCAAGTCTGGTGTATTTCTCATAAGGCAGTGTCCATGTCTGCCTGAAGGGGAATACAAACAAAACCGCTGACTATGACTAAGGTAAATTCCCAAGGAAGGTAAAACAGTTGGCATTTCATAGTAAGGAGCTCCAGATTTGGTATACAGGACAGTGTGAGAAGTTCAATGCTCCCCCCAGGCTCTCTGAATTCCCTGTCCTGTCCATGCGGTAAACCAAGAAGACCCAGATGCCATGCCGCGCTAGATGCCGTGGTCTGGTACTCAAGCATGTCTGGGTGAAGTGGAGAGGTTGCAGTCTTGTCTGTGCCTTTGAAACTTACCCCAGTCTCTGATACAGTCTAAGTTGTTTTCAAGAGACTGAACATTGTCTAGCAGGATGCTAAGCCAGGTTATAAAACGTGCACAAGCCCTCAGCCTGTTCATGACGCTGGCTCAATTCCCTAGGGGCTGTGGCTTCAGGCTGTATCCTTTATTTTTTCTCAGGATATCACTTTCCCAGGATTGATCCAGCGTTGAAAACATGAAAGATGTTTATATAGTAATTATTATGAACTCTATTTGAAATCATTAAGCGGCGAAGGAAGACTATACAACTTAAGACAATAATAATATGCTAACCATTAATTAAATGTTATTCCCCCGTCTAGGTCGGGTCGTAACAGGAAAGAAAAGGAGGGGGGATAAAGGTGAAAAAATTAATAAAAAGGGGTGAGACGAATAAGGTGTTTGCTTAGTGTTTATTTACAACAGCAAGCAAGCGAAACATAAGGTGTATGGAAAAGGAGAGGATGACAGTCTATAAAGTGTCTATAGACAATCTACTGAGCATAAACAAAAGTAAATGAAAATTGTTTTAATCAACAGCTGGTTGATGACAGTCACGCAAGATGTTGATACTTTACAGAGGATTTTTTTTAAATCATTATCATTCATTATCCATTTATTTATACATTTCTACTCAGTAGCCACTTTATCCTGGCCAGGGTCTCAATGAACCTGGATTCTATTCTGGAAACATTGGCTGTGATGTGGAAAGACACTCTGGCTTTACATGCACACACATGCAAATGCACACACACACAAATGCTTTTGCCCATGATCCCACCAATTTTGCAACTTTGCAATTTTTATAATAGTATTCTTAAAATATGTCCAACAAATTCCAGACTTGGATTCCAGCTATCCAACATTGTTGAACCCTGATTGTGTAGTAATAGTATTCACAGTGTCTTATTTTAGCCACTAATCATGCTGAAAGTCATGTAACTCCTGTGGGTTAATTTCTTTCTCATAATTCTCGTAAAGCACACCGGGTTCTGAAATCCACACTTGCTTAATCATGTATCAGCACCCACTTTGTCTGTTAAACTCATTCTGAAGTATGAAAGCCCAATGTACTGCCAGTAGACCACACCGAATATATTTGCGGCTTAAAAATAGACTCTGAAACATGTCTGGATCCACATGATGTACTAACCAAATTGCTTTGTCTAAATATTAGTTTAATGTTAGGACAAATGCATTTAGATTTTGTTTTACTTAAAAAAAACACTCATGTTTTGAAATAGAATATTTTGATCAATTCTATATTTTCCTTTGGCTTGTAATGCGTTGATAAACATTGCACAAATTCTTGACTCTTTTTTTTGGTGAATCATTGCAGCGTGCAAAGCTCTTGACCTTGGGATGTCAACACCTTGTGTTCTATGAAAAAAAAAAAAAAACAGGAAAATATTCAGTAAAGAGAAAAGCACAACTGAGGTAAATTGTGCCAGCATGTCTTGCCAGTGAAATAAAATAATAATAATAATAAAAAAAATCCCAAAGTATCCCAGCCAACACATTTCTGTTCACAGGACACGACCTACTCACAAACTGACCGCAATTACACAAAATGGCTGTGTTCGCTTCATCTTCATAATTTCCAATGAAGTTGTAATTCCCAGTTGAGTAAGTGTCAGCATTAAGAAGGCTGAGAGGAAATGGACAACGCCTTGTGCTATTTAAAGACCAAAGTATTCCAGGGCCTTTTCAAAATGTGCCTTCTTTACCATGCCAAGCGTTTACCAAAAGTCCTCAGAGCAGCCACCTGATACCAGACCATGCCAGCCCTTTCACTTAAATGAGACAAACACCAGTCCATGTTGCACTGGTGCTTGTAAAAGCAAACATGCACAATCGGCGTAAATGAGAGTGAATTTTCATTCAATATGTGGTGCTATAAATAAAATAAACTGCCAGGAAAATTATGGACAGACTTCAGTCATATAACAGACTCAAATAGTGTTGCTGTGTTAACCAAAAAACACAGTACTTTTCTGGGTTGTTCAAGTTTTAATAATCTAATGGATTCTAAGCAGTAAAATATTAACATGTCATTTTTGCTCTTTATAAGAGTGCAGCGCTGTTAATAATCAATCATGCTTAATAATATTACACTGCCTGGTCAAAAAAGATGCACACTTTAATTTTTGCTGGCTCGCTTTTAGCGTCTATTGAAGCACACATTGTTGTAACAACCTTATGTAACCTCCCCCAATGTGTCAGTTAACCTTACACAGGGATTTAAGATTATCTTTTTTTGTTTTGATAAAGTAGTTAAAATTTCGTACATATCCTAATGTTTATTGTAATTATTTAGCTCTTATAGTTTAGTATGTATGCGCAAAGTTCTTTACACACCAGAGGCAAATTTTCAAAGCGTTTTTTTTTTTCACAGCAATAATATTTTTCCAACCAATAACCTCCCAATAGAACATTTAATAGAACATAGAACATCAGTGACAAAGGTTTTCCTGATCAAAAACAATTATATTAATTTGACCAGTGGCAGTGCAGGTTGTTGGAACATCACTTAAACATTCAACATCTGATTACCGTTCTTTCAGCTAATGCAGTTCTTAACAATAAAAAGGACAAAAATTACAAAGACAAAAATCACAAGGACAATGTGAGGTATAGCCAAAGAACTTATCTACTCATCTGCACTTTAATTCCTGCAAGAAACAGTGAAACTCTCACTTCTCTCCTTATTTTTTGTATAGGGTGCATCCATGTTTATGTACTGTCTATTGAAAAGTTTTAATTTTTTTTTTTACTATTTATTCATGTAATTTCTGTAATGTAAAGACTTTTAGTTCTTTTGACCTATTCACTCCTACCCTCGCTCACTCATCGCCTACTGTTTACCTCTTAATCCTGAATACGGTGTCAGTGAAGCCTGTAGCCTATTCCAGGAAACTTGGCGCACAAGGCAGGGTACACTCTGGATGAGACGGGGTGCCAATTTATGCAATTTGGGAATGCCAATTAGCCTAATCTGCATGTCTTTCAACTGTGGCAGGGAACCAGAGAACCTGGAGGAAACCTACCAAGATCAAGGAGAACATGCAAACTCCATGCACATAGAGGAGGTAATTTAACCTGGCCGGGAATTAAACCTGGACCCTGGAGGTCCAAGGCGACATTGCTAACCACTAAGCCATTGTGCGCCCTTATGACCTCAACATTTTTTGGTCCATGAAATAAACTTATTTTTGGAATAAACGTATGGCTTCGATAAATAAATAGCATTTTATTGCACACAATTAGGTAGACTAATTAGTATACTACTGTACATATTTAAATAATGAGCCTTAGATTAGCTATCTGACCATTTTGATTCATGTACATTTACATTCCATACAAACTTAAATAATTCTTTTGATTGTGTAAAGCTGCTTTGCGACAATGACAATTGTTAAAAGCGCTATACAAATAGAATAGAATTGAATAGAATATCAGTTGGATTATAACTTTTATAAATCTGTTCTGTGGGGATCAGAGAAATGTCATTAAAAGGAGTGAAACCCTAGTTAAAAATTTTAGCAACAAGTCATGAAACACAACATTCCCCATGCCAAGCATGTGTTAAGCCAGGAAACCCTGTGTATTGAAGAACAGGTGGAAAGGACCTTAAATGGGACACCAGTCCATCACAAGGTTTCATGATGGATTTGAAGCCTGACTCTTTATAAAACAAACTGACTCCGACATTTTGTAACGATTTCCTGTACAAAAATAACATTTCTAAATTACGATTCTCAGTTTAATTATCTCCAGAACATTGCCATCCATCACCATTCACAATCACAATCATAGGAGCGTGCAGAAGCACCACACAACCATAACTATGACCATAAAAATGAAACCATATAATTCTATTGGATTTATGTTGTGTGCATGAGTGGAAATGGTCACAGTGTTTTAGACTGTGTTATGTTTGTGGCAGTTTTGAAAGAGAAAACAGGTCCTGTGTCCAGAGTTTTGTCTCACACTGGTAGACTAAATGATCTGTGGTGTTTTTGGCGAGCACTGCTAGTGAGAGGGCTTTAATGGCTGTCTCCACTGGGCACACAGTGCTTGTGTTCTGCATGAGCTCTGGCCAACTGCTCACCACTGCCTCCTCCATTACCCATGTTTGGGATATTTTACTCTCTTCTGGCACAGGTGGTTCATATTTAGAGGTGAGAGCACTATATATAGCTTTCAAAAACATAACCCAGGTGTGTTATTTTCCTAGAAAACAAAGAGTCTAATACAGAGCCAGACAGAGCCTGCTCCACTTTGCTGGGCTTGGTTGATGAACAGGAAAGATAGAAACAAGTGATATCTGGAGCAGACTAGTTTATCAGAAGGGATCCAGCACATAACAGTTTTACATGGCCAGGGCTGGGTTTATATGGATTTACATAGGTATGAAGAGCTAAGATATATCACTAGCATGCTCACATTTTCAATGTATGATGAATCTGTTGTTGTTGATGATGATGATGATGATTATTCTTTTTAAAAAATGAATAGCTGTTCAGCAGACAAGTAGGTTCAATAATCAAAAACATAAAAAGGTACCTTTTGCAAAGATTATATTTGAAACTTTTGGTCAAGATTGGTGTAATGCACATCTCAGTGCTGTAACTATAGTGTCCGCGCCTGGATCCCACTTCCTGCTCCACACACATCAGCCAGTTTGTGTGATTGTAAAAACATTTTTACGAGATGGACTAATTACTTTAGACAAATTTTGGGCAACGTTTTTAGAAGCAGGAAAACACAGGTGTTGGGAACTGATGAAATGATAAAGTCAAGCACAGAGCTACCATACAACACTCTTTCCTTCTGAATGAGATCCCAGTCTATGTTGGCAACACAACATGCTGCATCACAAACACAAAAAAGTAAAATGATGATACACACATTTCATTACCCTGGTGCACATAACTAGAAAACCTCTCTTACTATGCATTAATATGCTGATCAGCAGTGTTGGGGAAAGAACTTTTTAAAGTAAACTTTTTACTTTTTAATTACATTACAAAATTACTGTCTTTAAAAAGTAATCAGTTACATTACAGCACTACTTTTGGATAAAAGTAACTAGTTTGAGTACTTTTCCATTGCAGAAAATGAAAACTCCTTTGTGATTCCTCTTGCATGTTGTTTTAGTCAAGACCTTTATAATTATTCCACCATCATCATTCAGCAAAGTTTGGCCCAATCTGTTAACAACTAAAAGCCCTATCTCACCTACGTGATTTTGTGTGGTGGTGATAACGTTTCCATCTTTCCACGCGTCGCTCCTCGCAGACCATGCAGAATGTCGCGCAACGGTCACTCACGGCGGCTCACAGAGTCTAACACCGCTTCTCAAATCGCATATGTGGGATAGGGGTATAACATCAGGAATAACAGTGGTGGGGTGGTTTATTGGGGGCGGGGCTTGTAGGACGACTTTAACACACACACAATATAAGGAATGACTGCTGTCTGGCTCATGGATTACATAAATTGTCTAAATATCATGACATTTTTAAAAACATAACTAAATAACTAAGGAACTTAAACGGCGGACCTAACGCATTAGATTACTCGTTATATCAAAAAAGTAAATTGTAAAGCATTACACCAAACACTGCTGAACAGCCACTACACTACCACCACCACCAGTTGAAGTGAATAACACTGATTATTAATTACATACGTTTAAACTGGTGATGAAATCACAAACACCAAAGCCTCATCTATGACTGTGGGAACTAAAGGCCAGCCCGTCCAGCCTGATCCCTTAGAGAAACTAATGGAGCACAAATTGCTGAAAAAATCAATGCTGGACATGATATATACTGTAAAAGTTTTAGAACATCCAGTGCATCACAGCCTGCCACATATGGGACTTTGCAAGCTAAGAGTTCAAGGTTGCTGATCTGGCCTCCAAATTCCCCAGATCTCAATCAGACCGAGCATCAGTGGAATGCGAAAGACAAACATGCTTAACCCATAAAGGCCTCAACCCGCAGCCCGCAGCACCCAAAGGATATAACGTCCACACAATATGAGCTTAGTGTTTTATGTTTTAATGTTACGGCTTATCAGTGTATATTGCATTAACAACTATTAACAATTAGATTTTTAGCTTAATCAAACAGCACAGTTGCTTAGTGGTTAGCGCTGTGCCCTTGTGCATCAAGGATCAGGATTACATTTCTGGCCTTTTTCGATTTCCGTCTCTGTGTGCACGAAGTCTGCATGTTCTCTTCATGCTTGGTGGGTTTCCTCCAAATACTCCGGTATCTCCAAGAGTCCAAAGACAGTAGGCTAATTGCCCTTTCGCAAAATTGCCCATAGTGTGTAAATGAGTGTGCGAGTGTGAATATATGTGTGTGCTCTCCAGGATGTACCACGACTCGTGCCCTAAGTCTCCTGGGATAGGCTCCAGGCCCCTATGACCCTGTATACAGGATAAAGCGGTATAGACGATGAGTAAGAGAGAGTAAGTGAGATTTTGGACAACCAAAATGTGGCAAAATAAACAAGAGCTCTCATTTGACTTGTAGGCCAAATAATGGATTTATGGTTTGTTTACTCTTGTATGATACATGGCCTCTAATAACGTGTTTCCTGTAAGAACTGCAAAGCAATAGATCACAGTCCTTAGTAATTCACTAATGTAGAAAATGTATGTGACTTAGTTTCAACCCACAAGATGACTTACAGTATAGCATCACATGTTCTATAGTTTGTGAACGCTTAAAACTATCTCAAAACCAAACGTTTTATAGGACAGGTGCTGTAGACACTGCTTTCCTCATGTACCCATTTTAAATGTAATTTATTTTAATCTCTTTCAAATATTTGGTATTATTCCTTGGGAACTGCAGCAACGAACAGTAAAACATGTGTTCAAGAATTCCGGCAAGCTGCTTTTGGTCAGAGGAAACATTTCGGAAATGCTGGACCGGCCACAGAGGGCATTCCGCTGGTAGTCTTTGGAAGATGATTCCCAGAGGTTATTCACTTTGTCTGACCACACCACTTTGCCCACTTCCACCATCTACCTCTAAGGGTTTAGTTAATGCTACAGCTTGACAGCGGTGAACAGAATCAGCTTGTGCATGCCTGAGCCGGGGTCCATCAAAAGTGATTTCTCTCCCGTTGGCCACGTTACAGGCGTCTGACAGAGATGGGGCTCTGTTAGAACTACAGAGGCACTTTTCAGGAAATTTGCTCTCCCTCTGTTCCTAGAGAATAGATGTCGGGTTGGATTTTATTGCAGGGTGCAGCCTTCACCAGGCTGGCGTCAGGATCCCATGTCAGCCACATGCCTGATCTTGATCCAGAAAGCTGAAAATAAGTATTTTTATTTCTTTGCTGCGCTCTCTCTCTCTCTCTCTCTGCAATAAATTATACTATTTATAATAACTATTTCTTTCACTTAAGTTTATGCACCCTGTACATGAGTGATCATCACATTCTGCGATCATTTTATTTGACTTGTAAATAATGTTGTACTGTCCACTATACAGTATATAAAACAAATATATTGATTAAATACTTTAGAAAAAAAAATATGAAAGTTTTTTTTTTTTAGTCTGAATGGTCATGGTAGAGTGAAGGCTAGCTGCAGTATTGAGTGGTGCTTGTGACAGATCTGCTGACTGCTGTCTGGAATCGCTGTAGTCAGAAGGGTGTTATGAACCATACTCAGACAAGCTATCCCACCCTGTCTAATTCAGGGCAGTAAAGCTTTCATATTTGCTTGAAAGGAGCAGCATTACATTACATAGAGCTTAAAAGACCTTCCTTTTTTTTTTTTTTTTTTTAAACATGAATAACATTGAGTGTCAATATGGAGAAGTTTGTTTAAATATCTTATCACTTTATTCCACTCTAGTTATGATCTTGTTAATGAAAATAAAAAGTGTCCGTGGTGTTAATATTGTCTGTAAATGCATCTAGAGTGCATGTGTTTGTGGGCAGGTTTTTATATGTGTTAAGGATCTGATGGTCTCCTCAAGTGTATCAATCTTAATTTGGTTCTTGTGAGGATATTTGTCTCTTTAAGGAAAATGTTGCTTTTACTATAAAAATTAAAAAGCTACAAGGTGTCCTTTTGGTATTAAGTATTGGTATTAAAGTGAACCTTACTGTTAGGTAAAGACATAGCATTAATTTTTATGCATGCAGTTTGGTTGGTGGGAGAACCTCACAAAGATAACAGTGTGTGTGTGTGTGTGTGTATGTGTGTGCCTGTGTGTCCACACACGCACGTGTGCATATGTGTGCATGCATGTGTGATCATGTGCGCGTGTTGGCAAACCAGTTCCAGCCTTTTGGGACAACAGAATTATTTGTCCATAATCACTTTTTTCCTGTGTTTATTTTCTTTCCTTTGTTAATTTTTTTGAAGCACCAGATGTTGCTGGTCCAGTTCTTTGCTGGCGAGCCTGGGATGAAAAGTAATAAATGAAAAGCAGGTGAACATCCTTAGCTCTGTTAGTCATGCACATCAAGCTTGTTATCCACTTTTTTTTTTAGATATATTGCTTTTAGCGACTAAATCATCCAGGTGAACAACACCCTGATTCTTTTGGGAGATTCATAATGCCTGATACAGATTTTTATATTAAAATAAGAATAAAAATATAAGCTAGATCATACATGACCATGACAGAAATCTTTTAAGATTGGGGTTAATTTATAAAGATATAAATACTTTTATTCCCATTCACAGTTTTAGCTCCTACTGCAATTTATTTTAATTTTTTCAGCTTATTTGAAACAGATTCAAGCAGTGGGCTATGTTAATCGGATTGTTTTTCTGTTTTCAGTTGTTGTTTGGTTTAGCCCAGGCTTTATTGTAGCAGTTTAATGAGCTGCCAAACTGGGTGTACATACTTAACTCAGAGTGTTAGGTCTCCTTCACCCTGCTTTTAAACACATATGGAGTAAATATGGTTTACTTTTTGCTTTTGAAATCATTAATATTTCTTTATATGTTTCATATGCCTGTATGATTGCCATTTCTAAATTGCCTATAGTGCATGATTATTCTGTGTGTGCTTGGTTTCCAAGTTCCCTGGTATAGGCTCCCTGGCCCCCTTGTGACACTGCACAGGTTGGTATAAATGGTATAGACGATGCATCAACAGATGGTGACACAGTACCTTATGATAAGAAGGCACTCTGTGAACTGCATCAAATTATAAGCAAACTGCAGAACACACGTTTTGATGAACTGTTTATTGTTATCTGAGATTTTAACCATGCAAATCTTAAATCAGTGCTCCCTAAATTCCATTGACATGTGGATTTTGCTAAAAGAGGAGCAAAAGCACTAGATCTTGTTTACACAAACATTTCTGGTTCATACCCCTCCCTATCTTGGCTACACCGACCACATCTCTGTTACGCTTAGACTAGAATATACGCCACTCGGCAGACACTTCAAACTGGTTCTGAGTCAGGAGAAAACCAAGCCAGCAGGAGCTGTCGCTGCTCTTCAAGACTGCCTAGGAAATTTTTCATGGAGGCTGCAACAAATGCTGACAAAAAGACTCAAGCCACTGCCTTCAAAGCAGGTCACAAAACAGCCTAAAAACCAACAAAGGTCTAACTGTCCCAAGCCATCAAAAAGGGAAAGTTTGCACGTCCCCATATAAAAAAATCCACAGAAACTTCCAACAAATCCAGGCATCCAGGCCATCACCAACTGCAGGACCACCACCACCTGTGGCAGTGGTCCTTTCCAGATGAGCTGATCAACTTTTTTGCTTAGTTCAAAGCATGGAGACAAGGGAGACCAACAACAACCAGGTACTAAGTCTTACCACGACTGATGTGTGGGAAACTCTATGCAACTCAACCCACAGAAGGCAGTTAACCAAACAATATTCCTGGCAGAGTGCTCAGAGGATGTGTCCTCAGTGACACCTTCAACATCTCCAACAACCATTCCGACATTGCTTCAAGGCCACAACCATCATCCTGCATCCAAGAAGGCTCCAGTGTCTTGCCTCAATGACTGCTTGGAAAAATATTCCTCAAGACTGTGGAACCTAAACCTGAAGAAATGATGAGTAGCTCAAGATTTTGCACAGTACTGTACGTAGATTTTCAGGAGCAAAACACTTATAGGTTTTTAAGTCCAATGCCCATACTGTATAGTTTCTTGTGACATTGCATATTACATGGACTGCCCACTTTAATATAAAGGTTAAACTTAAACAGCTGAGTTTTCCACTTCTAAAACTGTTCAATCTTGTTAATAACTAAATTCTTTCCTTTAATCCTAATAGTGCATGATTATTCTGTGTGTGCTT
This sequence comes from Clarias gariepinus, assembly GCF_024256425.1. Taxonomy (NCBI): domain Eukaryota; kingdom Metazoa; phylum Chordata; class Actinopteri; order Siluriformes; family Clariidae; genus Clarias; species Clarias gariepinus. The sequence goes on along the minus strand of NC_071104.1, from coordinate 30,468,493 downwards.
GGTTTCCAAGTTCCCTGGTATAGGCTCCCAGGCCCCCTTGTGACACTGCACAGGTTGGTATAAATGGTATAGACAATGCATCAACAGATGGTAACACTGTACCTTATGATAAGAAGGCACTCTGTCAACTGCACTATTTCCACCTGGAGCAGTGGTATCATATTCCAGTTGTGCTGTTGGCTGCTACTCAATGTTTGTGTTTTCACCAGATGTTCAGTAAAAAAAGTGCATCTCTTTCTCTATAAATTAATCAAATGACATTTACTAGTTAAACACATTAAAATACTGTTTTTTAATGGTAGTGAGAGACTCTTATAGTAGTAGCCACATTATTTAAAGTGGAGGAATTTTGTCAAGGGAAGGCCTTTTAATCAACATTCCCTGAACAGGAAGCAGGGAGAAGGAGGTACGGTTTATGGACACATGGAATGGAAAGCAGCCCAATTGTCAAGACAAGCCACTCCAACACCGAAGAGCTCCCGATGGGGCATAAAGTAGACGAAAGAAAACCACAGGCGTCATAGATCTGCTCCCGGTGGAAATCTGAGGTTAGAATGCTCTTTGTTCTTATTTTCACAACTTTCCTTTAGATTCACGCACTAAATGGTAGCTAAATGAAGGGAATTTGCATGTTTTTGGACTGTGGGAGAAAGTGAAGAGGAAACGAACCAAGCACAGGGAGAACTCCAAGCAAACTCCATGTTGGCAGACCCTGAGGCAGGAATTGAACCTGGACCTTGAAAGTTCAGGGCGACAATACTAATCACAAAGCCAGCAAAATATTTTTATGTAAGATCACTTTAATTAAATTAAGGGTCAGTCAATTAAAATATAAAAGTATCATTTGGAATCTAGATGAATCTGCTGACTCTTACAATCATGCCATGTGGCAGAATCTAACAGAAAATAAAAATATATATATATTGTGTATATCAGCAATCATATGCCTGTATTTCCTTGTGGGCCTTTTTTTTCAGAATAAGGCATTATGCTTTCTTTTAATTTCTTAAAGAATTAAGCCGTACATATCGTATATGAGACTCATACACTGGTACTCTAAGGAAAAACTTTAGTTTTTTTGGAAAATGAAGTCATATGTTTATAAGGTCATCCAAAGTAGATGTAAACACCTGCGAGCTAAAGATGGCAACAAAACCTACACCGTAGTTCATGGCAGTGGAGTGAATACATGCTGAGCTGTTACCTCAAGTTGGCAGCCACCCCACATCTCTCTCTCGCTTGTACTCTACCATAGGACAGGATGTTTATGGGTACAGTGCACCATTTACCTCTGGGTTTTGTTGACAAACGAAGAATGTCATAGCAACATCGGCCATGACCTTTTGTTTATTACATTCAAGTCCCCATTCCCACGGTGAAGCAAAAAAAAAAAAAATCTGTGCAAAAAAAAAAAATGGCAGCGTACAAGACAGAAAAAGAGAGAAAGAGGATACAGTGGGTGGTAGCAGGGTGACTTGTAAAAGCACCAAGCCTTTATTGCAGCTGACAGTAATGATGTTGACAATGTCAGTGGCTGGTGGCATGACACCAGCGGGAGCCAGCATGCTTGGGGTGGTTTGGCTAGTCACCTTGTGAACAAGTCCAAAGCCCTCTCCCACATTAACAGCCTTTTCACTGTGCTGCATGTGTGGCCCCTGCCAGATTCAGACACTGCTTCACAAGGCCACAGTGCTGCTGGAAATTACACCGTCACTCTAAAAACACCCAACCCTGCTCACTTGGCGCTTGTACATGGCTACACCAGATCAAAATCTGGATTCTGCTTCTGAAGCCACTGCTTCCTAACCTTCCTGTGCACTCTGACATCTGCCACTACTGTCTCAGAGCTTCTGCCTTTTTTTCAAAGAAAAAAAAAACAACAACCTTAAAATAAATCTATATTTTTTGTTCTTCACATCATCTTATTTTTTGTCAACAGGGTACAATTTCCCTATTTATCGTGAATAAATATTGTATGCACAAAATCATATATGATCTAATCCATGTAGATCAACACAGTATTTTAATAAAGGCTGTACCAGGTGAGCGTGGCATAGTGTCATAGGGGTAAACACTGTGGCCTTGTACCGCCTTGAGTTTGATTCCCCCCTCGACTATGTCTATGTGCATGAAGTTCACATGTTCATCCAGTGCTTGGTGAGTTTCCTCAGGCTACATCGGTTTCCACCCACAGTTCAAAGACATGCAGATTAGTCTATTTGCTGTTTCCCAAATTCCCTCTAGTGCGAGTGTATGCGTGCTTGTGCACTGCGATGGATTGGCACCCTGTCCTGTCCAGGGTTTACCCCACCTAGGTGCCCGAAGTCTTCTGGGAAACGCTCCAGACTTTCCACTACCCAAGTGATTGCATTTGTCAAAATGTGCCATCAGTTTCATTTGCATTCATGTTAACTTATTTATGGATACTTACTGTAGGTTATAAATATATTACTGATCATTATCAGTTATAAAGAAAGTACAACAGCAGTAATAAATAGGTATCCCTGATTTAAAAAAAAAGCCTTGAAAGAGGAATACCTTTGCAAGTGAATAGATCAAGAAAGCATTGCATAATTGAAATAAAAGCATAATGTAAATGCTGTCTTTAGTGAATGAATTCGAAATAGTTACTTATATGGACAGTCCATTTTGTTTTTTCACATTAAGTATGGTAACACCGAAATAACCCTGTGTCTGTTAAATTGGTGTTGGGTAATTCCCAGTGACGCATACCTTAGGAACACTGACTCAAGACAGAATAAAAGACTCCGATTTTATAGGATCATTATTCAAATCTGAGCAACTGATGACTGAGTGACTGATGCTAGCATGATTCAAATTTTCTGGATACTGAAGGTGCTTATACTGTAGAACAGCATAATTCGAACTAAGTGTATGCTTTATTCTTTAGCCAAATAAAATTTAAAGCCTGCTTGAGATGTTTATTCTGAAAACCAACTGTGGAGTTTTGGGAAGGTTTAATAATCTTACAAAAAGAAATAAAATATTTACAGTAACTTTGTATGACGGATTTTAAATCTTTTTAAGCAAAAACAAAAAACAAAAAAACATTTACCATCCAAAATTCTGGTATATAGACAATATGAATTGATAAATATGTTTAGACACCGTGTATTAACACACAAGGGCACTGGAGGCTCAATGGTAGGTTTCTCACTTGCCATGCGGAAGATCCGAGTTTAATTCTTAGCCCAAACACCAGCCACTGGATGCAGGGCCAGCCACAAGCCCGGATAAAATGGATAGTTTCACGAGGGGGAATCGGGTGTGAAACCTGTGCCAAGTTGTGTGTGGAGTGAATGGTCTGCTGCGGCGGACCATTTCCTGTGATGGAAGTAATACAGTATAAAAGTGATAAGATGCCTATTAAAATGTGCAACAAAGCATAGCATAAAATATGCAAAACCTTACTGCTATCATGCTGTTTATACAGTATGCATTATGGTTGTGTAATTATTATTGATGAATTATCTTACTATTTACAAACAGTTTTGTAAAAATATTTAATATACTGTATTACTTATGCCATAAAAGTCTGCAACTAATTGGTACTGGTGGGATTTCCATTGACTAGGCTAAATTTTAATTATGTCTTAAAAACTTGTATCATCCAGTCACTCCCTTATAACACACTATATTAAACAAGGGTCACTGAAGCCAAAAGCAACAGAAAGGAATACTGAAACATGCTGCTTCCTGTTTAAAGGGTTTAATAAAAAGAATGTATTTTGTGACTGTTTGGATGCACGGGCCATAAAACAAATCGTGTTTTGGATATAACTAACATACTGTATAGCAAATTAAAATTGCACAGGAAAGGAAAATTGCAGGACTTACATGTCATGGGCACTAAATTTGTTCTCTTTTAAATTTTGCAGATTTGCACATTTGCAATATTTCAAAACCCACAAAACCTCTGGGAATCTGGTTGTATTTGTTCCTGGCATTCTGGCTTCTTCGAACGTCTTTGTATGACAACAAACTAGAGACAATAATAGGCACTATTCTTAGCTGCTCATTGCCTCAATTGCACTCACTGACCTCATTAGCTAAGTGTCAGTAACTGCACGAAAGAGGTTAATTAGGTGTAACAATGATCAGCTTGAATAGTCTCTGGTGACTACGTAGTGTCCAAAAAAAGGACTTGGAGGTCTTGCAAACTCGGGTCTATACATTTTGTATGCTGTAAGGAAACATTTGTAAAATAAATGAGATAGGATACACAGTGATGTCAGTCATTCTCATTTATCTTCTGTAGTAAATGAAGCTGGGGTATGGAATAAAAATAGAGTGGGATATACACAATTGCCACATGAACCTGAGTCACCTTGATCCCCCTCCCCTTAGACTCTCGCTCTCTCTTAGATTTCTGTTTACCAATTTCTGTATTCCCTCAACTTTCGCCTACTTAGATAAAGGTTCTGCAGTTTTCTGCTTCCAGGACTTTCTCATTACTGGCCAAGATTAATCGCTGCCTAATGAGGTGGGTGAAACTTTAGACATGGGTTGTAGACCCCCAACAGCTTGAGCTCGTTAAGCAATAACAGAGGTCTGTATGCATGGCTGGCTTTTCTCCCTTCCTGCTGGGTCTGAGTCACTGGGCAGTACCCCAGCCAAGGGCATCGTGATTCAGTGATGCTTCAGATGGAGCCTGCTCCGTGTTGTCCACAATACCCCCACCCATCTTGCTGTTCCACAGGGTGTCTGCGTCACCCATTCAGCCTAAGATAAGTGCTGTCAGGATGGACTAAGTATGGTGTTGCATGACACAGGCAGACAGGTTCTTTTTATACATGCAGGTTCTGAATAAGCATGGAGAAAAAGAAAAGACAAAAGACACGCAAAGAAAGAAAGTGACACAGAATGAGCAAGAGAGAGAGGAAAGCACCAGAAAAAGTTAAAGCAATATAGAAAATGTTTAAAAAAATTAGCAAATGGCGCCAGCTGCTCTTTGAGCTTGTTTGCCCCACCATCTTGCCTAACCCTCCTCTCTTCTAACACCTCATCCATTTCATATCCACACCGCCCACTAATTTTGCTCTCTGCTCTCACATAGAGCTTTCCTCTCCCAGACTTTGCATCCAGCACTTTGCATCTCTCCTCCTTCCCCCTGTTTGATGTGGTCTGATCTTTGAGTGAGTGATGGAAAGGATTCTTACAGTCTCCAGCCAAGGTGAAACATGTCTGTATTTAAAGACACTTCAATAAGCCTGCAGAGCCAGGAAAACTGGTGCAACAGAGGAAGTGGGTTGCGTCTGATTCTTCTCTGATGTTTGTAGCAGTCCGCCTACATGTCTATACTTCACCAGTAATCTAGAACATCCGACATTATTTTAAAGCTAAGCATGAGGAGATTAACCTAGAAACTCCCTACATATGAGCCAAGCCATATGTTAAAACAGAAAACTAATAATAAAGCAACTGCAGTGCTTTAAACTGGGCAAATGGGTTCCACTTTTCTCTGTCTCATTAGGCAAAGAGCATATCACCTCTCCTTCTTGGTATTCAGAGATTCTGGCTCCCATCATCCAAGGCTCATAGCTTGGGTTATTAGATTATTGTTATGCATTTGCTTGAATAATCTACGCTCAAACCAAAGTGACTGATGTGACTATTAGCACAACCTGACAAATGTACAAAATGTATTAGGAATGAAATTAGTATTAAAACCTGTCCTCCCTTTGATGGCTTGTTTACATTTTTGCCACATTGATAATCACCTGTCAGACACATTATATAAAAATATAAAGGAAAAATGTGTGGAAGTAAATACAGACTGTAGAATGTGGAGTTAAGCAGCCAGGTACTTGACGGTCTTTGTTTAATGATTGGGTTTTCTGAGGTATTTGAGGGAAGTTTTAAGCACAGGAACGCACGGAAAGAATGTTAAGTGATGGGTGGGTTGAGAGTGATTAATCTCTTGTGATTTAATTCGTTGATTTTTTTTTTTTTTTTACACAGTTTGACATGCAACCAGCACTTACAAAATGCAGTATGCACATCAATGAACAGTATTTAGAAGATCAATTAGATGTTTTTGGTTTCCTGTACATCTCTAAAAAGCTAAGCTTCCATTTATTACCAACTATTATTAAAACCTTAGTCAGCAGTTTTAGCCTAAGAACTTACTTTTCTAAAGAAAGGCAAATGATTGGTTGCCCCTTCTTAATTTATAAAGGCTTGGCTTCACTAAACATTTTATTAAATTTACACCAAAACAACAGTTTAAATGTGATTGAATTCTCCTGCCAGAAAAAGTGCGCATACACATTTTTTACACCTGGGAAACCCATTAGGAAAACATCCAGAAATTACACACATTTATTTTTTTTTACCAGTAATAAAGTGTGACACCTCTACTTCATCAAAATGATGTGAGAATGGTTTTATTAAGTTTTTTTTATGGTTTTATTTAGGAGCCAAATTGTGAAACACTGTGGTAAATCTACTCAGTCTGCCTAAAATTCTAAAACCTTGTTAGCTAGGTGTGATTCCTCAAGTAATAAATTTCACACTTTGATCAAGTTCTTGGTAACAATATGGACATATACTGTACTATTGCACATGTAGGGGTATATATAGGAGTAAAGTGCTGTAAATGTAGGTGGGATGTCCTTCAATGGAATTCAAAGTGCCTTTTTTTTTTTTCTCATTATACTGTACATCTGAGCAGTTGAAGGGTTTAAACCTGGAACCTTTCGAATCATAGTCCAATGGCTTAACCACTAAGGGGAGCTCACCAACCCTGAAAAGGACACGAGCTTCCTTTGAAAGCCTCCCTTGAGATGTTTAAGGGAAGCTCTAAAAGTTGTTCACTTTTGTTATATTTTATTTTCTGTGTGAATAAAATAGTACACATATGTTCCATGTTTATTCCATGTTCCATGTTATAAGACAATAACAAGTGGGATGGGATGTATGCGAGTTACAGAAAGGTGCTACCTGTCTCTCTAAATTTGTGATTTCGTTTTTTTGTAACTGATGGTATTAACTGTCTGCAGTGTTGGCATAATAGTAGAAAGATTTTTGCAGTGACTCAGTTATTGACTGTGCTGCCATGCACTTATATGCATACAGATGGTACTTAAGCAATATTCTAGTTTTACCGCCACGCATCACGGCGGCAGCATTTGAGTTTGTGCGTTTGTTGGCTTTTACCACTAAGTGGCGCTATATAACTAAAGACCGACACCTCTGGCATCAGTTTATCCTCTTAAGGATTAATAAACTGCAGCTAATTTGGTAATGGCGGATAAAATCAAGTGAAACATTGTAGTTAAACGAATTCATAATCAAAGTACTAAAATTATAGTACAAATTTAGAATTTAAATTAGGTTAAATCTTGTTAGGATTGCATTTAAGCAAAGTAAACGTAACACAGTGAGCCTTGATTTTATCATGTGTAAGGAGAAAAGCTACGCGTGTAGGTTTGTTTTTGTCATCTTATATTTTGTGTTCTTTAAATTTGTAATAGATTTATTACCTGAAATTAATATAAAATACAATTAAAACATTAAACAAATTTACAATCACAGTACTAAAATGACAGTACAAATTTAGAATTTATATTAAATATAGGCGTTTCTTATTTGCATTGAATTTAAGCAAAGTAATTTTATATACTTATACTGCTTTTATATAAACTAATTGAAAACAAATTGCAGATTATGTAATTTGTATGAAACGTAAATTACTGGCGCATACACTGCTTCGGAGTTTACGAGATTTTAATTATCACCTTCATAGCCCCCTCACTTTACTTCACTTTCTTAGCTCCACCCCCGTTACGCACAGCGTATAAATTGCTGCACACTTACATGTATGTAACTTGGGAAGTCATGTACACACTGCAAAATTGGGCTTCCCTCAAAAGCCACGGTGTAATTTAAACTCTTGGTATAGTACTATAATATAGTTATTTAGTTTTAATAATTTGCCATTATATGCTGCTGTTTCTTTAGACAGAGTCATGGTATAAACAAAATCCCAATTCAGATTGTCCATGTTTAGCATTGTAGTCCATTGCGCATTCTTTATTAAATGAGCTACAAATTTACATCTTCAAGACTTCTAACAAAACATCAACTCAGCATGGGTACTAATTAAAGCCTGGCCCTAAAAAATAATGTAAATTAAACACAGCCACACAAACTAAGATACACTGCTGTAAGTTTACTCAAGAAAGTACTCAATTTCAGTAAAAAGATGGAACCAGCAATCAGCAACAAGCGGTTTAAATTGCAGTAACACTTTTTATCGTTGGTGCACTTTTAAGACTGGTTGAGCCTGAACCTACGAATTTAATACACAAAGAGGTGCTTGTGGTTGGTTAGTTGGCCAAACAGACTTCCATTAAAGATTCCAAGTGATTAATTCCCATAAGACCTAGAACGGAAGACTCTGTCTCAGAAGGTGTGCCCATGTCTGAGGGTGGCGTATTTCAGTGCCATGCACTGTGTGTTTCCCTGGTTACAGAGTCTCCAAGGTAGCAGGTGCTTGGAAATGGGTGAAATTTTTCAGCTGCTGGAATGCAGCCTTGAAACAGTGTGTGTGAGAAAGCAGGCATTGTTGGCATTGCATGCTGTGGAGGTGGCATCCGGAGACATACTGCTGATTTTCCATTAGTGTGGGCAGAGGTGCTGTTTTATTTCCTCTCTTTATCAGGGGTACTGCTTCATTCACTGTCTTTATTAACTTATATTACAGAGAACTAAAATGTGTACATTGCATCTTTATGAAATAAACAATGTGTTGCAAGATGTAAATAAATTCTCATTTCACAAGTTCATTGTGAGATCTATGGCGAACAGTTATATCTCTTTTCCTAAAACACAAAATTCCCTAAAGTTCGACAGGCTTCCAGACAATTGCTGTGCAAAACTGTATTCAAAAATTTATTTCAAACTATTACAGGACATGAGCTAGTCAGTGTGGGAACTTGACATTTTATAATGCGGGAATTTTTTTTTTGGTATAATTAACATTTTTGTGAGCACTCTAGGGAAGCAGTGTAAATGAGATTTGTGCTTATCATTTTTGTTATGGAGATGATGGTAAAATTGTTTTATTGGTAGACACAGTATTATTCACTTGTTGAATTTATTACCAAGGGAATGACAACTACAGTAATAATGAATATAACTAAAGTTATTTGTTTTTAAATGTTTATAATAGATGCAGCATGGTAGCACAGTGGGTATCATTACCATTCCTGACTCTAAGGTGCTAGAGAATGTGTTGGAGAAAGCTGAGAATTATAAACTATAAATCAGAATTTGTGTACTAGTTCTGGTCTAAATTTTAAGCTTTATTTCAGACTTACAGGACGTTGAAACAATGAGTGCTTGTGTTTAAATTAGAAACTATTCCAGCTCTAACCACTAAGCTCGCCCATGATAGATACTCCTGCTGTTGATTCCATCACAACCCTCAAGGAGGTGAATATGCACGAATGAGCCATAACAGTACAATGCAAAACATAATGCCTCCATTGTGTAGGGTTCCCTTGTGGACCCTTGGGGCATGACTCCTCAAGACCTCCGGGGTGTGCTGTGTTGTTTGGCACTGGGACCACTGTGGGTTGTGGGGTGGAGCCTCCGTGGATCAGACTTATTTGTCCAGTGCATTCTATGGATGTTCGGTTAGATTCAAATCTGGGGAATAAACAGCAGGGTGTGGTAAACTGGGAGTTCTTGCAATTTGTGATACATTGTCGGCGCTGTAGAATTGAGCTAGTCTTTGGTCCCCACTAGAATAGAAGAGCCTTGGGTCCCCACAATCCCTTTACTGATATGCTGCTGCAAATTTAGTGATCATTGTTCTTCACTTTACCTGGCAGTGTTTATAATGATATGACTGATTGTTGTCCCATTGTACAATCTGTAGGGCCTGGTGGAATCCAAGGATATGTCTTTAAGTTAAGTTAAGTTAAGCCTTTATTCGTCACACATACATTACTGCACAGTGAAATTCTTTATTCTTCACATATCCCAGCTTCTTGTTAGTAGGCAGTGGTCAGAGCGCAGGGTCAGCCATTTTTACGGCGCCCCTGGAGCAGACAGGGTTAAGGGCCTTACTCAAGGGCCCAACAGTGGCAACCTGGCGGAGCTGGGGCTCGAACCGCAGATCTTCCGATCTTATCTTCCGATCTTATCTTCCGAGCCTTAACACACTGAGCCACCACTGCCCCCAGTATCCCCCCTTTAGTATCTACAGTATGCTGATCAGCTATATCCTTTATTCAAACTTCTAAACTTCTAATTCACAAGTATCCCTTAACCCAAAACATCAGCTAAAGCATGCCTCACTAACTACAGAACCTCCAGATTACACTCACCTACCTAGCCATGAACTGCTTTAAAGGGCTAATCAAGGACTTAGTCTGGTCCTTCATATCAAAGTTTGTTACTGGAGCAACTGATTCACTGATGATACAATAGCCCATATCTGGCATTCTACACATTGTGCCATCTAAACCAGAGGCACGGGAACTATGTGAGGATGCTTATCATCAATTTCAGTTGTTTAACCTACTACTATACTACTGCAATCTTCCAAACACTACCGTAAAATGAAGGGTTTCAGCAGGAGCTATCACTTTTTTTGCAAATGTTTAAGGCTCTGAATTGATTGTGAAAAGAATTCTGGAACTTAATAGGACTCAATGTAAATCAGACCTTCAATCAGCTTGTCTTACAGGCCTTGGATACCATAGATGTCTTCATAAGTTTTGGAGAGTTTGGGAACATTGCCCTAAATGTTTCGCTACAAGAATTACAGTATACAAGGTATAACCCTCTAGATGTGAAAAAGAAATATCATGAACATTTTATGTGTTTTCTTCATGTTCTCTGGTTTCCTACCGCTCTAAAAATACATGCAGGTAGGGTTACTATGCTAAATTAACTCTGGGTGTAAATGCATGTGTGTGTTTGTGTGCACGATGCTCTGCAATAAACGGCATTCCAAGCGTGTTGCCACGATGAGTTCTGCTGACAATCTACAGTATATAAGAAATAAGTAGTTTTCCACTGTAATCAGAGTATTACAGTTTGTAAACTAAATGACATTAAATAGCTGAAATAAATGCATTTTCTTTGATGTTTATGTGAGACTCATAATAGGAGCTAGGAAAGGGGGATGGACAGAACACTGCACTTTTAAAAAGGACTAAATGTTCTTTTTGTCACACATCTGGAAGGTCCCTGGGCCAAGTTCTGCCTGAGCTCCACTGATATGCTGTCACACCTAGTCAAACAATGTACTCTTAACATGAAACAGTGCTGTTAAATGATGAAGACATGATTTGAATGCAAGCCCATATCATTATACTGTACCTTGATCTATCTTATTTTTGGTGACTTACACGAGGCAGAAATAAATCTGTTCTGTCAGTTAAGAGTATTAAACTGTAACATTGTGCATGAACAAGACCTGCAAGGGAAAATGTGTAGTTCCAGAGACCTTAACTGTATGGATCACTTAAGTTTCAGTTCTTGGCTTACGATTTACACACTCCACAAAATGCCGACTACTCTGAGAAAAACAGATATCTGCTTAAATGATTTCATACCGTGTTATACCAGAGCTTTGTTTCACAAAGGAGAATGCATTGTTCATCACAGGGGGTGATTTATCACCTACTGTATAACAGGATGATTATCTATGATAATTCATAAGGAGCTTTACTATTATCTGAGTAAACAAGTTTCATGTTAAAAAAAAAGAAGAAGAGTACAAAATCAAAGTTCTGTCAATTAATCTCAGCAGATCTTTTGGTATTATAACATTGTGTTTTTCAATTCATTTCTTTCCACTGTATTTTTATTTTAGATGATATATATAAATATATATATATATATATATATATATATATATATATATATATAAATTTTTCACTATATATTCATATATTTATAAATATATGAAGTGGAATCCAATAGGCAATTCATTCTTTGTCATTTTGAATGCATGATTATCATGTCATGTTATGGCTAGTCACAGAATATCCCTTTAGGCTTGTCTGGGTGGTGTGCTGGACTAGATGGACAAACTGACCTCATACAAAATTTATACAAATTCTAATGAGCAATTTTGCGGAATGAAGTCATAATAAAGGTTGAAAAACGCTTACCCCACCCCTTGTCATTATTCATAACCTTTTATGTAAATTGGCTAAGATGAATTATTACACATTTTAAAAGGTAAGAGTGAAAAGTGGAAATGGAAAAACAAAATGAACATGTACTACAATGGTCATTCAGTCAAATCAGGACTTGTGATTTTTTACGAATGAAGGCGTAAAACTGAGTGAGATTTACAGTGATGAGAAGTACAACATTTGAATATTGCAAATGTTTTAAAGGGGGCCATACATCCACGAATGACAATGTCGACTTAGAGCCCATTGCAGTTGTACACACAAAACTTAAAAATTGTCAGATAACTTGTCGTTATCTTATGGAAGAGACACTCTGTTTAGCATGTACTATCCCAGGGGAGTTAGGGCATGAGGCGCAGTACACCCTGGACAGGTTGCTATTCTATCACAGGACACACATACACACTCTCACACACTTATTCACATACCATCAGCAATTTGGGAACGCCAATTAGCATGTCTTTCGACTGTGGGAGGAAACTGAAGTACCCTGAGGAAACCCACTGTAACACAATTACCACAATCTATTTCTATTTTAACTAAATATAGTCCAATACAATGTACTTTGGAAGTAAATATTAATTTTTCCATCAGAGTCACAAGTTTATATTCTGACTGGATAAAGGCTCTTTGGTTTTTTATACGTCATCTGATGGAATTTTCTGAAGTTGTGTTCTTTTGACATTTGAAAGTAAGATAGCTTAGTTCTGCAGCGCTCCTTTCGTGTCACGCCTTTTCTTTCTTTATATATTTAGGTTTGCAATTATAAAATATATTAGAGGGTTTAGATGAAAGGCCTCAGTGGAACGTGAGGTTATTTGAGCCAGCCCTATTTGCATGTCAGATGTGTGGATCTGGCAACAGAGGAAGGGCTGGATAACATTTGCTCTACCCAAGCCATTTCTTCTCCTTAAATGTGCAACTGCCTTAAAAGATTTAGTTTTTATCTTCATAAAACTAGCATGTGACAGACAAAAAGTTCATGATACATTAAGGAAACCCTAGCATTCCTTTTTCAGTAACAGAGAAAAGAAGAACAGAGTACAACTACGATTTGTGAAACTTTTGAAAAAAGCAGTTAATGATCATCTGAACATTTTCTGAAGTTGACTGAGTGCTGGAGGCTGATGGAATGCGTGGGAGATATAGATTTGCAAAGTGTGAGGTCTAACACATATCAGGAAATGTGCGGGAGGGGAAAGTATAAAATGGCATGTTTGCCATCCTGTCCAGCTTTTGAACGAACACACTGTGACTGTTGATGGAGGCCAAGTACAAAGAAAGACATACAGCATATCCATCATAACGAGCCAACACAAAGTTTAAAGTTTGTCTGATTCCATTTTCAGCAGAATGTGAATGCTTGAAAGTTGTGCTATCAGAGGAATGCTCTTACATGATTATACATATCTTTTTTTTTATCAATTGAAGGCAGTATGTTTTGAAAAAGTAGCTGATGTGTTATATAACAGTTTGTCAACAGTTTAATTATCTTATGAATGCACATCAGATCAGATGTGTAATCAATCTTTAAATGTAACACAAAACGCAACTCAAGATCAAACTTTATATCACAAAATATGTTTGATTAACTAGTACATAATGGTAAACTGCATTCTAAAAAGTATCAGAATAAATATACATAGCTTGGGGGGGGGGGTTTGAGGGGGTATTGGGTTAAGAGTTTTTTTTTCAACACATTATATAAACATGAAAGATTGCGCAGAACACTTGAGGCTGCATTCTAGAAATCACAGCTATGTTCAATAGTGAATGTAAGAGCTTTTTCACACACAATGCAAGGAAAACATGTGGGATTGGGACTAGGCAGCTTTGTAGCCATAAGAAAACCACTTGATAGTAAGGCTAATCAGAAAAAAAAAAGCTTCAGTTTGCTAGAGGGCATAACGATTGGACTTTAAAGCAGTGGATAAAAAGTCATTTAATCTAATGAGTCTAGATTGACCCTAGTCCAGAGCAATGGGTGCGTAAGGGTAAGAAAAAAAGGACATAAAGGATGCACCCATCATATGTACAGTAGTTCCCATTGCACAAGCCTCTAGAGGCAGTATTGTAATTTTGGGTTTGCTTCATTTCAAGTCAGCTGACAACCTAAATATAATGAAATACATTTAAATTTTGGTTTAGTTTTTTTTATCTTCTTATTCTTAAGCTTTTGTTAAATTGACATTTGTTCTTATGTTAATCACAGTATTGCTTATCTTTTTCCACCTTGCTGTTTATGTGCATTCACCTTCCTCTTCAATCCCTGACAGCATAAACAATATGTTGACATATGTTTTGTTTAATTAGATTTAAATCTAACTAATTGTTGGTTATCTTACCTTCATACGAACATACAATTGTTGAAAGTGAGAATTAAAGCTCAAAGCAGAAGGATGTTATCAGCTTGTGCCTGCCTTCTATGCTTCCTCTATCTGTTTACCACCTGTTCTTTTTTCCTGTCTCTCTCCCTTACTCATGCTGATAGAGAAATCTTGGCCCACGCAATTCAGAATTCCTCACTCCTGTTGGTTTGCCTATAGTGATACAGATCTGTTCTTTCTTTCTGTTTAATGCTACATGATTCTAGTGCCAGATCCTGACACATTTCTACTGCTGTGGCTCATCTTAGCTTCCAGACCTGTTGCACTATTTCTGTTTGGAGCTTCTGCACTTGTTTTACCTTCTGTTGATGTGGATGGTCCCTTATGGATATCCTAAAGATTTGCAGTTCAAGCCTATTTATAATTTCACTATCCTGTCACCCAGAAGAGCATATGTTTCCTTTTGGGTCTGGTTCCTGTCAAATCTTTCTTCCTCATGTTGTCTCAGCAAGTTTTTCCTTGTCTCTGGATTGCTCATTAGTAATATAAATCTACGTCAAGGTTTCTGTAGACCTGCACTGTGACAAAAATAAGAGGTCCATGCTAAATAAATTGGATAAAATTTATTAGGTGTTATATATATGCATATATACCGATTAGCCCCACAATAACACCATGAGGTGAATTAAATAATATTGATTATCAATTATATATGGGTATATTGGTAACACCATCATAGGGACCCAAGGCTAGCCTGTCCGGTTTGATTCCACAGTAAAGCTCAAGTTGCTGATAAATGTAAATACTGGAATGAAAAAAAAAAAATCACCAGATCACAATCTAAACGAGCATACATGGAATACAACAGACAAACAAGTCTCCTATTCTACAATCCAGAGCACCCAAAGGATCCACCACTAATGTTTCAGGGAAACACACCATAGCACACCCCCAGATGTCTTGGAGTATTGACCCAAGGGTATTATTCTGTAACTGCCAAGAATTATTCAGTAACAACAGTGAAACTACAGTATTAAGAGAGGTCTAGTTACAAGAGTACGGAATTTGTGTTTCAAGGCGCCAACACAACCTTGGAATTCATTTGTTCTTTCATTTCTCTTAAAAAATGCTTTTTTTTTTTAACCTAGGAACAGGATGATCAGGCATCTGTAAGCTGAGAGGCTTAATTTGTATTGAATCTATAGTAACTGCCCTCTGTTACTGAATTTATGGTAAGGTGCCCCTAAGGTGTGCATGGTAAATTGTAATGGACTGGCTTTCCATCCAGAGGTTATTCTACTTGCTGCACACCAAGTGTTCCTGGGATAGGCTCCAGATCCAGTGCGATTACTGAAAATGCATATATAAATATTGTGGCGTGGGCGGGGCGGCGGCTGACGACCAGCATGCCTTGCGGGGATGTCGGTGTGTTCACCATGTTGGGGAAAGGTGTTTTGGTTAGTGGCTTCGGCCCTGTTGTGTGTGTGTGGGGGGTGTGACGTGTGAAATGTGCTCCAGTTCAGGCTGAAGCTGAATTGGATATAGGTTCCTGAGTGAAGGTGCTGCTCATGCCCTACCTGCTGTGTGCCTAATAAAGTACTCCCAGCCATTGCATTGGGCAGCAAATAAGCTCACTCGTCTCTCCAGCATTCTTTCCGGCGTAAAAACGCTACAATATGATTATATTAAAGTGTGAAAAGAAATGCAAAATTGTTAGAACACAAACTTCTGTTCCAATGCTAAACAATCTCAGTTCCCTTTCTGTTCCACATCAACATCATGGTGGCATTGTGCCATAGCAAGTAGGATTGCCACCTCAGAGCTCTAATTTGTATGCAAGTGCTAGGTTGTATTGAATTAAGAAGATAAATCCAAAAGTCAAACCAAAATAGACAAAAAGGCTAAGTATCAATCGGCAGACAAACTAGGCTGGGTGGAACACAATAAACAAAGTGGGCAGTATTGGGAAAGTGCAGACTAAAGGTTTGCAAAGATATACACTAAAAGTACTGTTTATTTATGCGAAGTGTGCTAATTGGGAACATGTGACTCTGATTACAAATCTTGAGCACTAGAACTAGACCATATGACCGGCTTATATTTCATAGTTGAGCTGAGGATTCTGGGAAAGTGGGTGTTAAAGACAGACAATCAAAGGCTACATTGATGTTACAGGATTTTTTTTTTATTTGCATTTTTTTTTTTTTGCTCAGATGTCTGTTTACAATGGCGCATGGCATTCATTACCACAAGCAAAGATTGTACAGAACAATAGAACATGAATATTAATAACAGAACATTAATACCTTTATTTTTCTATATAATCCCCTGCTACACTTATCACACCTATCCTAGTGTTTCACTAGTACTTGGATACTATTAAGGTATAAAGTTTTTTTTTAGTACACCAGAGACACAATTAAACTGCCTGCTTTATTTCCGAAATTCTGGCCTCTCAGGAACACTTTTAATGGCCTTTTAATTCCACAAACATGTGGAAATGGCTTGAAGCGAGGTCAGGATTGTACAGCGATGTGGCAAGAACTCTTAGCTTCCTAAGTTCCTGTAATGTGCAAGTTACAGTATGCTTCTGAACAATTGTGTGGATAGTCTCTTCCGTAAGTTGGTGACACAGTACCGGATACACAGACACGGATTTTTAAGGGTCAGGCGTTCCAGTGCAGCTAAAATTATCATTAGTGTACAGTTCTTGAAGTCTTCTGTAAATGTCACTGGTTTGATTTGAATGCTTTTGCACATAATTCTTGCAATATAGTTGAATCAAACTATTTTCGTCGATTTCCCAAAATAATTTTATAATGTGCTGTGACACACATATTTCATGTTGCAAAGACTACATACAAAAGTGGCCCATGTCTGATTGGAAAAGATTGGATTGCTCTATCTGTACAGTCCTAAAAACAAAACTAAGTTGCATTAAGCTAGAAAATCTGATCTGTGTCACTCCTATCTAGTAAAAAGTCTTATGGTGTCACAACAATAAATAATACACCCATTTTCCAGTGTAGACTATTCTGAGGAAATAATATATAGCAAAGTTGCATTTGAAAAATGCAACCCAATCAAGAGCATTTTATTAAGAACAAGGACGTCAAATGTTTACAAATTAAAACTGATTAAAATGTCTTAATCTAAGTATTTCATTCTAACATTAACCTGGAAGCAGATGTAAAATTGTTAGAATTGGAGTTAAAGCACTAAGCTGCTCCAACACTTTAACTCATTCCACCACTTTCACAAAAAGATACTAGCACAAAGGGCAGGGCAGTGTTTTAATGCTGCTTGACTTCTATCTGTAGGACCAACGCCCTTCCTTAATGGACAGGGTGGGCCAGCAGCCATTGCTGAATGGAGTAGGAATGTGGTCAGCTATCACACAGGAATTTGTAGCTGAGGGAACCCACAATGTTCCTGCCAAGTCTTGATGGTCTGACAAGGTAATCCCATATCTCATTACCGCCAGTGCCAGTACTGGTGGAGGAACCTGTCCTACCTCAGACAGCCAGCATCCTGTTTATCTTTCCATAGCTTTATGTCTGATGTGGGAGATTTCTATCACTTGTAAATTATCAAACACTACCCCAGCATGCAAAGACCCCAAGCCCACTGACCTGGCCTACATACTTCCCAGATCCCAATCTGATCAACAACCCCTGGGATGCCCTGAACAAACAAGTCTGATCTACGTAGCCCCCACTCCTCGACCCACAGCACCTAAAGGATCCGCTGGATAACATTCCTGTACCAGAAACCAGTGCACACCTTCAGAGGCCCTTTGGAGCCAATCGCCTGTGGGCACAAGTGGAACACAAAACCTAAGTGGTTACAATGTTAAGTATTTCATGTTTTTTTTTTTTTGATGTAGAGAGGATGAACAGAGAGTCGCTGAATGTGTAATAGTGTAGCTTGCTGGTGACATTGTTCATGACCTAGTCAAAATTGAGAGGGCACACTTAACCTGCAATTAACCTACCACAACAACATTTTCCCCCAAACACCCCTCTAGGTTATGTAAGAGCTATTTGTCCAAGAAGGATAGTGATGGAATCCCGCATCAGATGACCTGAGATGATCCTCAATCACCCAATCTAAATCCAATTGAGATTGTTTAGGATGAGTTAGACTGGAAAGTGAAAGTAAAGCAGCCAACAAGTACTTAACACCTCTGGGAACTCCTTTAATATCATTGGAAAACCAGGTGACAAAAGTTGGCTATGTTAAAGAATCAAAAATATAAAATATTTTTGGGTTATTTAACACATTTTGTTGATTATATAAATACACATTTGTTCTGGCATAATTTCAATGTCTTCAGCAGTCATACAGTATATACAGTATTGTTAAAAAAATTATATAGATATATATTGAATGTGGCATGTCCATTAGTTTGAACGTGTTCAGAAGCAGGTTGTTGTCTGTTTCAGGAGTCTGACTCGTCCCCTCCAGAAATAATTTCTATCACCATGATGTCATCTGAAAATTAACTATAGTCTTACTAGAGTCTGTGGAGATGCAGTCATGCGTCATGCAAAGTCAGGCAGCAAGAATGATGTGATGTGACTCTGAACGAGTTTTTCAAAACACTTCATGACCACTGGAGTGAGTGTTACTGGCCGAGAGACAGGATGGCAGACATCGATAGTGACTAGTTAAAAATCTCAGTAGCGACATTGGCCAGCTGATTACATCTAGGGACCCCGTCAGGTCCTGTGGTTTTCCTTGGATTTATGGCTCTAAGTGTGCGCCTTACCTCCCAGTCCTCCACTCTGTGGGTGGAGCTACTTTTTTCTGCTGGATATGGTGTACAGTACAGTATCTATCAATGCTAACTTCATCTCGAAGTGAGGAAAGATGATGTTCAGTTCCTCTGCCAGTGATATATCACCATTAGCTGTTTGTAGATTGGGCCTGTAGTTAGTAAGATGAAGAATACCATCCCACACCTGCTTTGTGTTGTTATCAAGGTGTTTCTTGATCTTTGTCCTATACTGTACCCTGGCCACCTTGATTACTTTTAATATACATATCTGGTTATACATACATATAATACTCTTGGTCCCATTTCTTTTGTCGTAATTAAAGGATAGTTTAATTTGTCTTCCTTTATAAATTTGTTTAATATTGTTTTATTTTAATTCGTGTTTCCCCAAATTCCAAGTGATTTTGTTTGTAACTGAAATAGATTTGACAGCATAATTCATGCATTAAATTTCAGTAACTCAGGACATTTATATAATTTAAAACTTTTAACTGAGGATCACATAAATGAGTCTCCTTATACATACACTCATTACCTATCATACCATACAAATGTTTTTCTGACCTAACTGGATTTTTATGAGTACCATATTTCTTTCGCAAAACACCGTACAAGTTCATTTTTATCCAGCTTGATAAATGAGGCCTATTAATCCTGAAACTCTCCCACACAGTTTACATCGTATTTTAATAGTGGCTGTCAAAATAACTTGAGTTGCTGGAGGTATTTTTACTGTGTCAAGCTGACCTTACTACCAATTCCTGCTACCAGTACCAGCATCTGCACCTTATCATTATTAAAGGGCTTACTCGCTGTCGGTGAGGTCCTAAGGACTAAGAGTATGTTCCAAGGCAACCAGTAAGCAGATGCCAATAAAATATTTTAAATCACATGGAATACAGAAAGAAAGTCTGCAAATCCAATAAAACACCTGGCAAAAGATGGAATATCAAAAAAATTACGTTAACAAAAATATTTCTAGAAGCATACTGAAGGGATCACACAATTACAAAGGAGAACCAAGTATACATCTAGGAACTGGTCTCCAAGCAGTAGACATGAAGAGGGCTGCGAATATTTAGTTTATATTTACTGCGAGTTTTCAATGTGCACCTTTTATTTATGGGTGGCATGGTGGCATAGTGGTTAGCTTTAAGGCGTTGCACCTACGGGTTAAGGGTTCGAGTCCCACCTTTGTATCTGTGTGAGGGGGGATTGCATGGAGATTCCATGCTTAGTGGTATTTCTCTGGGTTTCCTCTCACAGTGCAATGGCATGCAGCTTAAGATAACTGACATTTCCAAATTGCGTGTAGTTTGTGTGTTTGTGTGTGTGAGACTGGCACCCCAATCTCTAACACACTCACCGATAAAAGTATTCATGGTGACCCCACATAGTGCTCTGAGGCTCATGGGATAGGCTCCAGCTGAACCAGAACAGGATTTAGGTAGTGTGTGTGTGTGTGAGAGAGAGAGAGATACTATAGATGACCTTAAGAATTGAGAGTTTTACCTAGTAATATGATAGGAAGATTATGTGCACAAATAATTATCTACTATTTAGGTTGAAGGGTAAAAATTGTTCCTGACAAAACAATGATGAGGTTATGGGACTGGTTTCCAACTATTTTTCGTTTTTAGAGACAAACTGAACATTCATGCTTTGTCATCTTCCAGTGAACTTTCTGCTTCATCACATTTGGATCCCAGCATTTGCGTGAATAACATGTCTGCCCATGAATATCTTTTTACTCATTCTCTCCCATCATTAATTCCTATCAGGAAAAAAATAAATATGTCAGAGTTAACCTGATATACAGGGTCATGCTGTAACAAGAGTTAGAGTTCAAGTCTACAAAATGCTTTGAAAGGATAATGAAAATAATGTAGGCTAAAACTAAAAACACAAGAAAAACAGCTTTATTATTCATTCACTTATTATCTTCAGTATGATGATACCAGTACTGATGATGACCACCATATAATCACTTCTATCTCACTCTCACTAGCCTCTTTCTTTTTTTCTTTACAAAAAAGGGACAGTCTAGTGGAATTAACACTTGGGCTATATCATGGTCATGATGGCAGTAGATCCAGAGCTTAACCTAAAAGCCTAACCCACACTGTGCTTGACATGGGAACACATCCAGATTGCAACTAAGGGCGATTTAAAGTACCTAATTCACCTAAATGGCATTTTTGTTTAAAGTGGAAAGAATCTTCAGAACCCAATAAAACCCACACAGACCTTATTAGAATGCTCGAAACTCCATACAAAGAATATCCCAGGATCGAGAGCTATGAGGTGGCAAAACTTCCCTTGCAAAACCATGCAGCAAAATAAGGTACAAACAAGTTTTTGTTTTTCTTTTTTCCCCCAGCAATTAAACATCACTATTGAATTGCAGAGGAATTTATTGCTACTGTACAGTTTGATCATAAACGGAAATTCGATTGAGAGATCACTTGAACCTTTACCCAGTTTAGTCAGCAGTAACATCACGACCACTGACAGGTGACCTAAACATCATTGATCACAAAGTATACACCAGAAAACCGGTGACAGGATCATGGGCAGGTTCACCCAAGTTTGGCGAGATAAAGGCTACCCCGTCTAGTCCGATCCCACAAAAAATAAAAAGCAGTAAGTAAAAAAAAAAATGGCAAAAAAAGTCAATGCTGTCCATGACAGAAAAACACCAGAGCAACCAGTGCACCACATCCCGCCACATACAGGGCCCAGCAGGCAAAAAGCCCAAGGTCACCAACCCAGCCTCCAAACACACCAGACCCTAATCCGATCAAGCATCCATGGGAAGAATAGAAACATGGAAAAAGATGATAAGCAAATATCATGAAGAATTATTGTTACTGAGCATCATTTTATTTTATTGTAGTCTTAGGAATTAAAAAAGAAATACAAATTATATTACACATTACATCCTCTGTGTGAACTGACCTCTGACACTGAGGCAACTGCCTGGTCAGATGTTTTATATTCCACAAAATCCCTGGCTATAAACATCATGCCAGCATGTATAAATGAGAGAATGTGTCAAAACCTCCACATGTGCTCAGTCTCTAACATGGGACCTTTGTTAACATGATCACATAGGCAGCTGGGACCAGAACTGAACCATGGTGCTAAGTGAAGAGAAGAGCCATTAGGAAGGAAATGAATATCCAGTGCTTTTGGGGGGGGAAGAGGCCTCTAAGGAATTAGTCAGGCATTGTCTCATGACACACTGGCATATGTGGATCACATATAGAGACAAACTCTAGATTAAGAGCACAGGATTTGTTGATGAGTTTGAAGGTTGCATAGTTTGCTGAAATATAGGCTATGAGGCTTTTGTTTACTTAGATTAAACATAGGGGTGCTTCACCATATTTTCCACTCCCATGGCTTTGCAGGAGAGTGTTTTAGAAAAGAGGAGACAATATGCAGTCCATGTTTAAGGAGACTGGGGGCAGGGTTTTCAGTCAGGCGGAATGTACAGCACAAGCCTGCATATCCAAACAAAGCCAGAAGCTCTGTGGATAGAAAACAAATCCATTCTCAAGGCTCTGTTGAAGATTGGAAAAACACTGTCTGGTCTTTTTCCAATCTTCACTTGTCCAATTCCAGTGAACCTGGGACCGCTGTAGCCTCAGATTCCTGTTTTTGGCTGACAGGAGCGGAACCTGATGTGGTCTTCTGTTATGCTAGTCCATCTGCCTCAAGGTTTCACATTTTGTGCACTGTGACTTGCTTTCAGGTCACCACAGTTGTAAAGACTGATTATTTGAATTGCTGCAGACATACCATCAGCTTGACCCTGACTAGAACATTGCATTTCCAGGTCTTAATAGAAGGTTGACTAATTATAGATTTACTCCTCCTGCAAAATGCAGGTCAATGAATGCAAATATTAAGCTAAATCAAATGTCCAACTTCTTTTTAAATGAGTAGACTTAAATGAACAAATTAGGTGAAAAAGGAAAAAAGACATAAGCACAAGCTTTTATTGATAGCATACGAGCACAATTTTTAAGCCTCTTTGGACCAAACACAAAAGTTCCCACTGCATGATCATGGTGGTTACTAGGAGACAGAAAAAAGCAGAGTTTTCCCAGTGATGCAGAAATGGGAAAATGACTTTTAAAGTAGTGTCACTTGAGACACACATTCCAGTCTTTGCATTAAATGGAAGGCTGAAAGGCTGGCTGAGTGACCTGTCATTGATATCTGCCATTGGGTTTTGGCTGGGAAGAAACTTGTGTTGCACCCTTACCCAGCGTTTTGTATTGAGGCTAAAGGAGAAGCCATCCAAATGTCAAGCTCAGCTTGAGATCCTTCTCTCTCTCTCTCCCTCTCCCTCTCTCTCCAGTGTCTCTCAAATAAGCATACCACTTGGCTGCGTAAAGAAGGCAAAGCCAGTAAGGCAGCAAAAGATGGATAGAAGTATGTGGGCCAGATGTACTTTCAACTGCTCCTCATGTCCAGACTGGGTTTCTTGTTATTTGAAGGTCAGCCACATTACACATCACATCTGCAGATACAAACAAACTCCCCTTGCCCGGCTGTGCTCCTGTTCAACTGTCATGTTAAGTTAAAGCAGCTTTTGTACTGAGCAAGTGTGGTCTCAATTTTGTGACAACAAGTTACTGCAGTACAGCTGACACCAATATAACACAGCAATGTATCTAATCAGGCTTGCAGAAATATACACGATTTACACAACGAAATAGAGAATACTGCTATTTTTACATATCATTAATCAGTAACCACACAATTACCTTTATTTTTCATGGTATTTATGAACATAATTAATAGTGAAATTAGAGGTCAGTGAATATCAGGGGATAAATGCATCATTGGTTTATGCATCTGCCTCAGATGTTTAGATCCCTTTGATAACTTGCTCTGAACCCTAGTCCTGCAGAACTCTGTCCTGCGTATTTGAGTGTTTTCCCTACTCTAGCACACCAAATTTACCTAATTAGCTCATTAAAACCACTTCCTGAGGTGATGTGGTTATGTGAAAACAGAGGAAACACAACAGTGAGGCACAAGGGGTATCTAGAACTATTGTGTCATATGTGTTGCAATTCGTCAGAGTTTCTCATAGACTGAACTCTATGAATACTGTATCTTTATTACCGTACTGTGAAATGAACATATACAGAGTAATAATGATTTGGGTCTCTGTATGATACAATTACCCTGGTGCTCCACTAATGGATGCTTACTGACTCATACAAAAAATGCAATCATTTTGAAACTCAACCTGGTCTGACTTTCCCAAAAGCATTGCAGCATAGGCATCATCAGTAAACCATTAAATCATAGAATTATCATCACTCTGTTCACCAGTTAAGATATTTACAATGTCGCAATGCTTTTGGGAAACTGATCTAATAAGGAATTACAGGAAGAAACAATATGATCAAACCCACCACCTTTACATGGATTAACTGACAGTAATTGTACTTAAATCGGAAACCAGATGGATGCTTACAGACATAGACCAGCTTATACAGTATTTAAAAATACAAAAACATATTCCTCTTTAAACTTCTGCTGCAATCATAAAAGCTGATGCTCTCATTGAAAACAATTAGTCCTGTTTTGAATATAATGCAGAAAGAGAGGACATAAAGTTGGTTGGGATGAGAGAGGAGGAAGCAGAGGAGAAGGTTAGGTGGAGGCAGATGATTTGCTGTGGCAACCCTTAAAAGGGATTAGCTGAAAGACAAAAAAGTATACAATAACAAAGAATATATAAGATAAAACGTTCCAAAACGTCTATTATCATTTTTAGGGGCATTTCCTTACCATTGTATGCTCTGGTTTCATCACCAGGGATCTAAATGTATGTAAAATGACCTTATTCTGATGTGTTTTTTTTATAAGTGTTATACAAATAAACTGTAACCAAACAGTCAAGAGACTTTTATCAAACTTTGCCCACCCACTCATTCGCGCACTCACTCTCTCGTCGTCTACAGTATACCACTTTATCCTGTGTTCAAGGTTGCGGGGGCCTGAAGCTAATCCAGGATCCAGCTAATCCGTCACTTACGGCACGAGACAGGGTAGACCCTGGATGAGGTGTCAATCCATTGCGGGGTGCATGCTTATTTACACACTACAGGCAATTTGGCACTACACGCAACACCAGTTTGCCTAATCTGCATGTCTTTGGACTGCGGGAGGAAACTGAAACAGCTGGAGGAAACCCACCAAGCAGGGAGAGAACATGCAAACTCCATATACACAGACCCTGAGGTAGGAAACAAACCTGGACCCTGGAGGTGAAAGGTGACAGTGGCATTGTGCCTTAGTGTTTAGGACTGTTCACCTGAGCTGATCAGTTACTGTAAGTCAACAAAATCATAAAGCCATTCTAATTCCGGTAAGCCTTTGATAACAGCATGACAGACATATTTATGTGAAATACTCCTGCCTTTGGGCTTGCCTCTAAGGTGAACCTTGCATGAGTAAACTTCGAATATAAGAAGACCACTAATTCAAGGCTTAGATTACCTAAAGCAAATAGATACTCATCTCTTGACACAATAGACTCAGTGGTGAAACACTATATACATTATTTTATTTTAGCAGCTGACTGTAATAGGGGCTATGTGGGCCTGAATGCCTGTGTGATTCTAGTCTCAGATTAGACTTTGAGTTTGATGTCTATCTAAACCTGGCTGTAAATTACTCTGCTGGTGAATAATGGAGGCCTGTAACTACTGGGCTTGTTTGCAAAGTGAGGAGTGGGGGCGTAGTCAGGTACAAGGCAGAAGAATTGTTTAGAAGGCACAGTTTGCGGTTCACAGCCTGACTGGAGTGGATCATTTGTTTGTGCCTGGTTTGTGTTTCCCTTTGTTAACTTTGGGTTTAGATTACAGGGAGAGGTGAGAATGGGATTGTAATTGTGCCCCACACACAGTCATGCAACTTCCTAAACAAACACACACACACTTATTGTGAACCTCACGACCTTGTGAGATTCAATTCAATTACATTCAATTCAATTTTATTTGTATAGCACTTTAACAATTGTCATTGTCGCAAACGTTTTACAATCAAAAGAAAAATTGGAAAAAATATGGACATATTAGTGAAAAATATGTATGAATCAAAATGATTAAATAGTCCCTGATGAGCAAGTCGAGGGCAATGGTGGCAAGATAAAGCTCCCTGAAATGGCAATAGGAAGAAACCTTGGGAGGAACCAGACTTAACAGGGAACCCATCCTCATTTGGATGATAACAGATAGCAGGAATTGTTTTGCAGTCATACTGTGTATTAAAGTGAATAAAAGTTCTACTGTATATAACAGTTATAACAGTATATAACAGACATCTTTAAATTAATATGGAGTCCAGTTATTGGTGGCTTAGGTAGATTGTAGAACATTACAGTCTTGAACTATTAAATGACTGCAGTCACTATTAAATGAAGCAAGGCACCAGGATAAGTCAGACAAGTCCAGAGGGCAGAGGGAGACTGCATCAACGGCAGCTCAGAAGCGACATGTGTACTCGGCAGAGACAGACAGGGAGAGGAAGGAACAAAAAAAAAAGCATAAACTTATTTTTCAGCATCGTTTAGTGACAATATTCTTTATCTTTGCAATATTTCCGAGATGAAAAAAAATGCTATTCTGGTTATATTATCTATATAAGCTGCAAATGAAAGACTGGAATCTATTACCACACCAAGGTATTTTACTATTGTACCTGATGAAACAGACAGGCCATCCAAAGTTGCAGTGTAATCCAAAAGCTTGATTGTAGCTGTACATAGCTAGAACAAATGTTTGTCAGGATTAAGCAGAAGGTTGTTAATTAACATCCAGTCAATACATTTATACATTTTGCTGAGATGTATAACTGTGTATCATCAGCATAACAGTGAAATCTAATATCAGACCTACGAATTACGTTGCCCAGACCAAGCATGTAAAGAGAAAAAAGCAATGGGCCTAAAACCGAACCCTGTGGAACACCAAACTTCACTTACTGTAAGAACATGCAGAATAGTCACTATTTAAATATACAAAATTATAAGTATCAGTCAAATAGGGTCTGAGCACTTTATTTTCACTACAGTTTCTAATCTGTGAAGGAGATTATTATGAATAAACACAAGCATAGAGACCCAACCCTAATCAGTGGCCAATAGGAGGTAATTTACTGATTTAACAAATGCAGTCTCTGTGCTGTAGCCTAAATCCTGACTAATACAGTTCGTGTATGCTATTCCTTTGTGGATATAAACATAGATGCTGCACTACTATCTTTTTCAGAATCTTAAAGATAAAGGGGAGGTTTGATATCGGCCTGTAATTGGACAGTGGTTGCAGTCAAATGTGTAACTATGAAACCGAATAACCCAGATTTATAAAATATATATAATATATATAAAGTTATGCAAATAAACATCATCTCCATGGCAATGATCATAAATATTATATAGAGTGCAACAGGAAGGAATACTGCTGGTAATGTGTGTATTGTCTAAGCTTAAATTGTTCATTAGTTTCACTAATTGTATGAGCTCGATATCTAAAACCCAACCTGGATACACAAGACACCCAACTTTTCTTTAAACTCCATTGAACAATGTAAGTAAAGATTTAGGTTATTTCTTGAATGTCCTGCAGTGTAATATTACACTCTTATCAATAGGTGGTTTTATTTAATTCTATTCAATTTGTAGAGTGTAATAAATGCCACAACACTAATATCTAAACAGCGTGTGAGTGGCAATCTTAATTTAAGCTTTTTATGTGTATATGCAAGTTAATCAAAGTCAAGTGTGGTGCGGGATACAATACTAAATATTAGGTCAACTTCTGGGATGCAATGCCTCAGGCTGGTTCCTCGGGCCAGAGACTGCTTTTGTATATTGGTTTAAGCAGTGGAAACATCATGGGCCCCCAGTCCTTGTTACCTTGACATTGAAGCAAAATGGAGACATACTATACCAAAGGTTTTTTTCTCTAATTTTTGGGATAGTAGTTTTCAGCCAGTGTTTTGCTTATAATATACAGTACTTTATACCATTAACTATTGTATTATAGTGGAGAATAATGTAAAATTTTATCATTTTTACCATATTTGGACCCATCAGTATAAATCAGTAATATATAATCAGTCCAGAAATGTACCCAGAAAAACGATCAGTGATTGCTTTGTGGTCTGTTAAATTACTAGTTTCTAACTTTTGGATAAATATGGTCATATATGTAGAAGATGAACTTTACACTCCAAATCAAAACTTATTTATATTGGATTAGTGCAACTTCCACAAATCGCTGACAAGGCAAGTTTTTTTTTTGCAGTCAAACTGAAAAGAAATGCGGCAAATATAAGCAAAATAATTTAATAATTAAACTTTCCCTAAAAAAGCCACATCTAGGCCAAAGGCCAAAATTATAATATTTACAATGTAATGAGGCACACGTTTTGGTTTTACATTTTTTCATCTCTATCCCACAACCGCAGTAATATCTGTAATCTCTAGGTCCATGGCCCTGACCACAAAAAGACATATGCTGCAGCTGTCCAAAATGAACACACTTTCAAAAGATTCCCAAGGAGGAATATATTCTTTGTAAACAAATGTTTGGAAAAATAATCTCTTCTTTTCATGTGATCTGCCTTGCTTTATTGTTCATCCAATTCCTCTCTCTCTCTGTTGGTTCATGAGCTGGTCGTCATTGGGGTTGGGTGGTAGGGGAGATCTGACGTCCAAACTGAGAGCAAGTTTCATGCGAAGGGAAGTGACTCAGCCCAGTCCCAGGATTCCTGGCTTCAGACACCGAAGCATGATGTCATAGTGTTACATTTCTGAGGGTTACTAAGCATTGGGGGTTTTATATGGGTGGGTGGGGGGAAGTGGGGGGGTTCACTAAACCTTAGAAACTGTAGTATGTCACAGCTTACTTTTCATTTTCACAAGCCATATCTTATAGAAATGAAAGTAAAAAAGAGAGACTGCTGAAACATTGTTTAAAAAAATCACATGTTTATCAACTCTGGGTCTTTTCAAATTAGATGTGAATGAATTTATTCATACGTCATTCACTGGAGCATGGACCTGGAGCACTGGAACTCTAGACAAGAAATCCTGAGGTATCCTGAACATATCATGTACATTTACATACTAATGTAAATCTTCATTGGCCTACAAAGATCTTTATGCATCAAACTAAATGATTCATAAATGGAACCCAGGGCTTTTCTGTGTCAAGCATTTTCCAGATTGCAGATAGCCAATCGTTGCTTGTTATAAGAAAAAAAAACACACACACAAAAAAAAAAAACAGGCCTGACACCACAGAACAGGAGTATCAGGCATTTGTTCTATAGATGTGACATTTACAGTCTGTATTACAATTTAAAAAATTAATGATGGATACATATTCACAGATGTTTGATTAATTTGTGTGAAAAAATCTGTGCATATACAGAGCCACTCTTAATTCAATGAAGACTATAAGACTAAGAAAATTATTTTTAAATAGTGCATTAAAATACAAAGCAGACTGCTTCCATGTGCTGACACATTAAAGCTGTAGCTCTTTAATTCCACCATTACTCTGTAAAATCACACACACACACACACACACACACACTCCACATTTCTTTTCCTGCTCTCCTCCCTTTTTACCTCTCTTCCTTTCCCTGTTGTATAAGAATGCTGTTGCCAGGCAGATGTCTTTATGCGTTTCAGGCTGCGGCTTATGCAGCAAACCAACAACAGACTGTCTTTGTTTCCATGTCCTCTTAGGGAAACCTGCAACACTCACCATGACCCTAAGAACTCTCCATATTCACATTATACCCCAGCAAAACCACAATAATGTAAAAAGAATTGCACTAACCACAGTTAAAGTGGGAAAACGCATATCTGTGTATGGATTTAGGTTTTAAGGTTTTTAGATTTATGTTCCAGGGTGTAATCTCCATGCTTTGTGGGCATAATGATGTCCGATTGTTATGACAATTTTGTTAAAACACACACAGACGCACACACACACAAATATTTTATTTTGTCAAATTAAACTCATCATTATAAAGGTGGAGTTGAGACTTGCATCATGCAAACGTTAAAAGTAAGATTTTGTCATTTTAGATACAGTAAGCTTTACATTTTTTTTATTAAAAATATATCAGAACTAATTTACCTAATGGGTGAAATGTTGCCAAACGGCAGTCAAATGATAGGAATATAAGAAATCTACTTCAAAATGATAAGTTTCTCTTGTTAATCTATTTTAATGCAATTTATTTAATAAAGGACATACGATACCAGTTCAAGCCTACAGTCTGATGCCATACATACTGTATATGAAAGTAAAACCAACCAACAAGTCTCCACACACTTACTGTAAACATCTGTTTACATGTAAGATCAGCAGATTTGACATTCCTTTTAAGTCACTATGTCTTAGCAAATTGTTGCAGTTTCTTTAAAGACACACCGTCTCACATACTGTATAGGCAGGATTTGCTTTCATGTGGAACCAAAAAGACCATCCCATTTTAGTACTGCCTGAATGACTTCCATGTGTGCCGTGTATCATGACAGCACACCAGCAGTCTTACAGCATGTCTTTGAAGTTAGTAGATTTCTTGGGATGGGTGGAAACAGAAGAATAGCTTGATGTATATGCCATTGCTTGACTATTTCAACCCATTACTATCAGTCAGGGTCATTTCATTTAGTGTAAAAAAAAAAACCCTAGAGCATTTATATTAGCACAAAAAAGGCTGCTCTTTAACCTCAGTTGTAGAACTACAGTTAAGTCCAAGTTTTCATTCTTGATGTGCGTTAAACACAACAAAGGCAGTTATTTTAATGTACTGACAATAACATATCACTACAATTCCTTTGTCATATTACAGCTTGGCACGTGGAGCGGAAAAGTACACAATAGCTCACTTACTCACGAATCGCCTATACCGCTTTATCCTATATACAGGGTCGCAGGGGCCCTGAAGTCTAACCTAGGAGACTTACTGTAGGGCACAAGGTTGGGTACACCCTGGATGGGGTGCCAATCCATTCCAGACAGTTTGAAAACAATAGTTAGCCTAATGTGCTTGTCTTTGGACTATGGGAGAAAACCGAAGTATTCAGAGGAAACCCACTAAACATGGGGAGAACATGCACACAAGCCCTAAGGTGCGAATTAAACCCGGACCCTGGAGATGCAAGGCAACACTGCTAACCACTAAGCCACCATGCTGCCCCAGTACATAATAGTTGCAATTTTTTTTTTCTACTAAACTTTATTTCTTATCACCAAGGGTGAAAATAGTGTAAATAGTGTTTTTAATAGTACTATGTAGAAAAAAGGACAGGAGAATAAAGCATAAGGGTGGAAACAGTCCTGTACATTTTTAGAAGTTTGTCTTCACTGCAATAGACCTGGCCTGATGTTTGAAATTCACTTTTTTTGACATTTAAAGTTTTGTACACTCAGCTACCTAACTGTCCTGGGATTAAATTCAAAAGAGTGTTAAATGGAAAGCTACAGTAGTGTGCTATGTAGTTTGTACAATTCCTTGTTGCACACATCATGAAATGCCCTTGCACAGGGGTCAGAGTTCGATTTCGGATTCAGCTTTGTATTAGAAGCTAGTTTGATTTGTAACTCACGTTAGCCGTCAACAAAGCAGTGAGGTGAGTCATGAACCTGTCAGCATGTTGCAGGAAGCTTGCACTCATGTTAACTAGCAGTAATGAAGGATTGAAACACAACACGGATGGTTCAGAGGCAATTTGGAACGACTAATAAGCAATTACTATGGAGACACAGTGTTGTTTAAGATGACATAATTTTACCAGATGTGTTTCTTACTAAAAGTCCTTCCGTGACTGGTTTGTGGATTTTGGCACACAGCTGCTCTCCCGTCTTTCCATTACTATGTACTGCACTTCATTCTTTTAACTGTATTATTATTATTATTAGTAGTAGTAGTATTACTACTTCTAATATGACTTCTACAGAAAATTATTTATGCTATTGTCAGGAGATCAAAGATGTTAAGTTCAGCATTTGTTTGTCACATATACATTACAGCACAGTGAAATTCTTACTTCACATGTCCCAGCATAACTGCGGTCGGAGCACAGAGTCAGCCATGATACAGCGCCCCAGGAGCAGATAGGTTTAAGGGCCTTGCTCAAGGGCCCAACAATGGCAACCTGGTGGAGCTGGGGATAGAATCGTCGATCTTAAAAATCAGTAATTCAGTGCCTTAGCCCTCTGAGCTACCACTGCCCCAGATGTTACAATCATCCAGGTATAAAAGTCAGCAGTGATATCTGGGTGGGAGTAATGACATTACTGCCTCACCTGTCAATCAAACCTGGGTGTCTATAAAAATGTATACAAAAGAGTGCAATTAGTGCTTTTCTCAAGGTTCTGTGATGTAGAAAATATTCAGTTGGCTGACATCAAGTGTCACTATGGGAAAAAAAAATAAGGCCACTTCATAAATATTGGTGGGGTGTTTATGAAAACATTGTTAATTCATTTCTAATAGGCATCTCTAAACCATGCCAATAAATTTGCACTGGCTAAAACACGAAGCTGCCCTACTTGAATTTCTTTGTCTTAATCATGAAACAGACACCAGACCTAATTTAAGTGCTGATGAATTCCTTTAGATTTTAGCTTTTGTCTCACCTGATGAAAAGGAGACCTTTATTACTTATGTTATGCACCATACAGCATTCTTGACTTCACATATCTCAGCTTGGAAGAAGTCTGTGGTCAGATCACCTTGCCAGCCATTGCATAACACACTTGGACCAACTTTGCACAAGGGAACAAAAGTGGGACTGGGAATTTAATCCTTATCATTTTGGGCTGCCACTACTGATATGATTTACAGACATCACATGCATGCATATACCCGAAGAATAATCCCAAGTATGGCCAGAGGATTTGCTTAAGGGCGCATTGCTATGATCACGCTGATCCTATTGCAGCCAAATGGCTTGGACGTAAGTGTAGGCATTAAATTTTCCTCTGGGGCTATCACTTTAGTACTGAAACACTTCATAGACTTCTTGGATTATGGACTGGAAAATAATGTCATCAATCTTCTTGCAATGTACAGAACATGCTACAGAAATGTCTGGTTATTTTCTTGACATGGCTGAGAGGAAGATGTTGCCAAGTGTTTGGGAATAAACAATCTATAGTACTGTATATTGCAGGAATTTGTGAAAGAGTGTAAAAGATTGGGTTTTACGTATAAAATAAGGAAAATTTCCTTATACACTGGTGTCCGAAAGTATTACAACATATGCAACACATTATGAGCCTCCCTCTGAACAAAGCACATGATGTCACTAATTAGTTTTAGCCTATCTAACTGAAGAGTTGTCTTAAATACAGTCAGCTGGTTTAGTTAATGGATGTAACAAATATGTGGCAGGACTTTTACTTTTTAAAGCCAGGGTGACCACGTCTGCACGAACATAGCTAAAACTACTGTATGAGTCCTGCAGGTTGTGAAGAATAAAACATGTCATATTAATATTGATTGTTTATTGCATAAAATGTATTTTTTTATATAAAATTGAGAACTTTATTAAAACATTGAATTTCACTTCTGTCTTAATACATTTGGCCACCAGTGTAAAGAGAAAATGTCTGCTGTGAATCAACTGGGTGAGACAGTGAGTAGCAAAATATTTGATGTGTCAGCTCAAAACTTTCACTTTTTTACAGCACTTCTAATGGTTTCATCAGGGTAAAATTGTAAATTAGTGGTGTACCAAATTATGGTCAATGCCACTGAACAGTTAAATTGTCATTGCAACCATGTGTGCACACCTCCTGTGAATTACTTAAAACTCGACTCTTTCAAATCCTCTAGTGTTTTGGATGACTGATGATGCGGTTCAGCTATAGTTCATGAGAACACAAGCAGGAACTATTTCACATCCACAAAAAAGAAACAAACAACACGATTATAAAATCTTACGAAACAACTCAGACATAGTGGTCAGTAAAATGGTTTCTATTAAACTATGGCTGTGGTTGATTCTAAAGGGATTATGACGAAGCCCTATTGCGTCTGAAGGATCCACTCTTCACAGTGGAGAACTCAAAAGGGTCTCCCCACATACGTAGGGGTCAAAAGTACCAGCCCCTTGGAACACACTTGAATGAGTTTCTAAAGCTAAAACTGTTGGTTTGTTGTGGCACCATCACTGACGCTACTGTAAAATAGAGCAATTATCACAGTTTAATAATGAACAGATGAAAAAAGCAACAACAACTCAACAAAAAAAAAAAATGCCAAGCTGCCACTAGTTATATTAACAAGCAGCTGTTCTGATTTTGAAACATGACATTAATTTATCATTAGTACCCAGGAAACATTAGGCATCGACTAATTCTACCAAATAAACTAGAGGATGACTAAATCTAGGTCAAATTGGGTTGGTCTGTCTATTGACCTGTTTCTGCCTGACACATTATATATAGTGCATTCAGAAAGTATTCTGACCCAGTTTACTTTTTTCAATAACAACCACAAGTTTTTTTAAATAAGACGTGACAAGTGAGGCACACCTGGATTGGAGGATTTTCTGCCATTCTTCTTTGCAAATCCTCTTAAGCTCAGTCAGGTTGGATGGGGAACGTTAGGTGACAGCCATTTTCAGGTCTCTCCAGAGATGTTCAATAAGGTTCATGTCAAAGCTTTGGATGGGCCACCAAATTGTCTTGGCTGTGTGCTTAGGATCATTATCACGTTAAAAGGTGAACCTTTGGCCAAGTCTGTGGTCTTGATAACTGTGGAACAGGTTTTCATTGAGGATTGTGCTTGACCAGTCTCCCAAACCCTGTCGCTGAAAACATCCCCAGTAGGGTGCTGCTACCACTATACTTTACTGTTGGGATTGTTTTGGGCAGTGCCTGGTTTCATCACTTTAGCTTCACTTTAATTACAAATAGCTGCCATTGGTGGGCTCATTTATCACCTTTAAATGTCTGTACTTAATTTGCTGTCAAATCTTACAGTATGTCTTGCAGCAAATGCCTAAATATATTTTATTTTCAATTGTTGTTTTTATTGTAATGTGATTTGAGACCAAAATTCCAACATGGTAACCCATTGTTTCTGAATAAGCCTTTGAAATGGCCATGATCAGACCCACTCTGATCAAACCCACTCTGAGCAAACTGCACGCTTGTCTATCACCCACTCTAAAGCAAGAGCAATAATACCTCATTTGTATAATACTGGCTTTTCTACTTTTAATAAATTTCTTTTTTATTATTTTATTTCTTCATTTATTTTTACTTAGAAAAGAAACTCTGCCTCAAAATTATTGCCAAAGACTTGAAACTGGTCCCATTACTAGGTCTTGTGTATTGTATATTGTATTAAATGTGATCTCTGTTGTTGACTCTAGCACCAAGTCATATGCCTTTGGTGAATAAAATTTAGGTGGAGACCATATATATGAAGACAATAGACACCAAACGATATAAGCTGATCCGCCATAACATTAAAACCATGTTCATAGTATTGTATTGGCCCCCCTTGTCTCACAAAAATAGCTCAGACCCGTTGAGGAATGGACTTCTTTATGTTTTGCTGTGATATCTGGTACCAAGATGTTAGCAGCAGATCCTGCAAGTTGTGAAGTGTGGCCTCTATGGATCAGAAAGGTTTGTCCATTTTTGAGCAATTTTTGCAGTGTAACAGGGTGCATTTTACTGCTGTCAGGGATTATTGTTACTATAACAGAGTGTGACTGGTGTGTAACAGTTTTCAGGTAGGTGGTACATATTGAAGTAACTTACACATAAAAGCAATACCCAAAGTTTTCCACCAGAACATTGGTCTCACACTGCCTTCTGGTGCCATGTCTTCCCCAGGTAAGCAATATACACATTGCCAGCTGTCCATAAAATGTAAAAGAAAATGTATATCTTTGACCAGTGAATCTTTGGCACTCTGACCAGTTTGTGGCTATACAGCCTACAAAGCATTGTGTTCTGACATCTATCATTATTAGACACTGTTGGAAATTAAAACCAGAAAAGAAAAGCCACACACACCTTTCATGTTTACGCACAGTATGTTCTTAACTTATTAAGAAATTTAATTAACTTATTAGATGCGAATATATATTTAGAGTTAACAACCTGCTGAAACATGTACAGGTCCTTCTCAAAAAATTTGCATACTGTGATAAAGTTCATTATTTTCTGTAATATACTGATAAACATTAGACTTTCATATATTTTAGATTCATTACACACAACTGAAGTAGTTCAAGCTTTTTTTTTTTAATATTGATGATTTTGACATACAGCTCATGAAAACCCAAAATTCCTATTTCAAAAAATTAGCATATTATGAAAAGGTTCTCTAAACGAGCTATTAACCTAATCATCTGAATCAACTAATTAACTCTAAACACCTGCAAAAAATTCCTGAGGCTTTTAAAAACTCCCAGCCTGGTTAATTACTTAAAACCGCAATCATGAGTAAGACTGCCGACCTGACTGCTGTCCAGAAGGCCATTATTGACACCCTCAAGCAAGAGGGTAAGACACAGAAAGAAATTTCTGAACGAATAGGCTGTTCCCAGAGTGCTGTATCAAGGCACCTCAGTGGGAAGTCTGTGGGAAGAAAAAAGTGTGGCAGAAAACTCTGCACAATGAGAAGAGGTGACCGGACCCTGAGAAAGATTGTGGAGAAGGACCGATTTTAGACTTTGGGGGACCTGCGGAAGCAGTGGACTGAGTCTGGAGTAGAAACATCCAGAGCCACCGTGTACAGGCGTGTGCAGGAAATGGGCTACAGGTGCCGCATTCCCCAGGTCAAGCCACTTTTGAAGTGGATGCAGCTAGCTATCAGGAGATTTTGGAGCACTTCATGCTTCCATCTGCTGAAAAGCTTTATGGAGATGTAGATTTCATTTTTCAGCACAACCTGGCACCTGCTCACAGTGCCAAAACCACTGGTAAATGGTTTACTGACCATGGTATTACTGTGCTCAATTGGCCAGTACTCTCTTCTGACCTGAACCCCATAAAGAATCTGTGGAATATTGCGAAGAAAAAGTTGAAAGGCACAAGACCCAACACTCTGGATGAGCTTAAGGCCGCTATCGAAGCATCCTGGGCCTCCATAACACCTCAGCAGTGCCACAGGCTGATTGCCTCCATGCCACGCCGCATTGAAGCAGTCATTTCTGCAAAAGGATTCCCGACCAAGTATTGAGTGCATAACTGAACATAATTATTTGAAGGTTGACTTTTTTTGTATTAAAAACACTTTTCTTTTATTGGTCGGATGAAATATGCTAATTTTTTGAGATTTTGAGAATTTTGGGTTTTCATGAGCTGTATGCCAAAATCATCAATATTAAAACAATTAAAAGGCTTGAACTACTTCAGTTGTGTGTAATGAATCTAAAATACATGAAAGTCTAATGTTTATCAGTACATTACACAAAAATAATGAACTTTATCACAATAATTTTTGAGAAGGACCTGTATAACCACACCTGCATGCTATTTACACACACACACTGGTGTTTATACAGGGCCCTAGCTCTGTCAATGGGAAACAAACAAGGTGGCACAGACTGTGCCAACACTATTTAAATTCAAATACAAATTCTATTTGTCACATACACAGTCATACACAATACGATATGCAGTGAAATGCTAATATAGTATGTGATGTGCTGGACTAACAAGCCCTATCTATGGAGGGCCTGTCTTGCAACTTACAGAAATTAAACAATCTTCTGTTAACATCATTGTGCTAGATACCACAATACAAATTCAAAGGTCTTGTGGAGTTCATGCCTCAAAGCCCTGTTTAGGGCTGTTTTGGAACCACAAGGGGGACTTACACAAAACTTGTCAGGTTTAATGCTATGGCTTATATACAAAAAAAAAAAGGCTTTAAAAAAAGAAGCAATTATCTGCTGCAATGACAGTTGGCCCAAACTTACTCTAAAGCCTGAGAATTGCGCTGACTGGCCAAACTGCAGACCACAGATTGAAGAGCTCATGGTGTTTGTGTGTGTGTTTGGCTGAGTCAGGTTTTGAGCCCACAGGCACAGAATTACAAGCCCAGGTGCAGCCCATTAGCTCCCATCTGGAGGCCATATCGCCACTTAACCTCCTCCCACAAGCTCACCAGAAGGGCCTAAAAAGATACAGAACCTAAATTAGCACTAGTGTTACTTCTTAGCCACTTTAAATGGTCCTGATAGCAATTAATTCTCACGTATCCCCTCGTCACAATTTTGTAAGTGTACAAAACAGAAGTAACAGATTACAGTACGATTACATTCTCTATTGTGTGTGTGTGTGTATGCAAATGTGGAATATTTTATTATTTTATTTAAAGCAAAACACAAATGAAAAAAATAAGACTATGGTAATAACCGTATATTATCCAAGCATTAACTTTTTAGAAGTTTTTAGATATAGATATACTATCATAAATACTGTACATAAATGAAAAAAGTTATCAATTCACTTAAAACTGTTGCATTTCAGCATTACTAATTTATAATTATAAGTCAAGTGTTTCTTGTCAGTAATACATTGCTGTGGCCATGTCATGGTAAAAGGAAATGTTAATTCTAGGCTATATAGTAAACTGACCCTTTCTACCCAAAATTGTATATGCTTCTCTCATTTTGTGTAATTTGTAACCTTGTGCATTTATTATATAATTTATTAAGATCCAGATGGGAAATGCTTGCATATAACACTTTTGTGGCATGTACAGATCTTAAATAAGCAAAGTGAAGAAGAAAATTTGCAGTGTGGTGCATTTCTGAACAGGCAGATCCACATGCAACTTCATGTGCAATGGAAATACATCTACCATTTTTGTGGCAGTTATTTACAGGGTTGTCTGCTCCGAAACAATTCGGAATGACTTAGAAGCAATTACTAAGGAAATAGTGTGTTCTTCCAGATGACAATGTTATCAGATGTGATTTTTTTTTTTCGTTGAAAATGCTTGACAGGCAGCCATTCTTTCATTTTTTGAGTAACACAAACCATAATGACCTATTTTCACCCATGATGATGACCAACAGTTAGTGTAATAATTGATTGGTATAACACCTGTAATGTGGAAAATGATTAAACCTTTTTAAATACACTCACCTAAAGGATTATTAGAAACACCATACTAATACGGTGTTTGACCCCCTTTTGGCTTTAGAACTGCCTTAATTCTACGTGGCATTTATTCAACAAGGTGCCGAAAGCATTCTTTAAAAATGTTGGCCCATATTGATGGGATAGCATATTGCAGTTGATGGAGATTTGTGGGATGCACATCCAGGGCACGAAGCTCCCGTTCCACCACATCCCAAAGATACTCTATTGGGTTGAGATTTGGTGACCGTGGTGGTTATTTTAGTACAGTGAACTTATTGTCATGTTCAAGAAACCAATTTGAAATGATTCGAGCTTCGCGACATGGTGCATTATCCTGCTGGAAGTAGCCATCAGAGGATGGGTACATAGTGGTCAGAAAGGGATGGACATGGTCAGAAACAATGCTCAGGTAGCCCATGGCATTTAAACGATGCCCCAATTGGCACTAAGGGGCCTAAAGTGTGCCAAGAAAACATCTCCCACACCATTACACCACCACCAGAAGCCTGCACAGTGGTAACAAGGCATGATGGATCCATGTTCTGATTCTGTTCATGCCAAATTCTACCATTTGAGAAATCAAGACTCATCAGACCAGGCAACATTTTTCCAGTCTTCAACTGTCAAATTTTGGTGAGCTCGTGCAAATTGTAGCCTCTTTTTTCTATTTGTAGTGGAGATTAGTGGTACCCGGTGGGGTCTTTTGCTGTTGTAGCCCATCCGCCTCAAGGTTGTGCGTGTTATGGCCTCACAAATGCTTTGCTGCATACCTCGGTTGTAACGAGTGGTTATTTCAGTCAAAGTTGCTCTTCTATCAGCTTGAATCAGTCGGCCCATTCTCCTCTGACCTCTAGCATCAACAAGGCATTTTCCCATCTTAAGGGTCAGAAACCTAACAGGCGCTAACTCTAGAGGTTCACAAGGTGTCTCAGCCAAACCTTCAAGCACAATAGCTAGGTCCCATGAAGGGATATCATTCTGGTGGGCGGCCTCAAACATTTAGCTCCACGAATAAAGTGGGCAACTAATGGGTGCTTTCCCACAGAAACCCCATTAATCAGAATAAAGTAAGCCAAAATGGCGGCCACATACGTTCTGAGAGTGCTAGGACATATGTCTGAGGACAGTTTCTCCTGCAGAAACTACAGCACTAAAACAATCTGGCAGTGGACTGGGTCTACATGGTTTGCCATACACCAATTTTCAAAACCATTCCATCTGAGGGCATAA
Organism: Clarias gariepinus; assembly: GCF_024256425.1. NCBI lineage: Eukaryota > Metazoa > Chordata > Actinopteri > Siluriformes > Clariidae > Clarias > Clarias gariepinus. Next base: position 30,427,794 of record NC_071104.1, on the reverse strand, counting down.
GTTCTAAAAAAAGAATAGTTTCTATTACATTGGCTAGAAGACCAGCACCCCTTCAGGGGCCAAACGTGAAGGTTCCGTAGCTCGGCCTGGGATAAAATATTTTTTCCTGTGCCTGAGACAGAAGATTCCTCCTGACCGCGTTGCCCATGGTAAGCCATCGAGGAGAGATATTAGATCTGAGAACCATACTCTGGTTGGCCAACGAGGCGCTGTCAATCAGAGACGAAGTCGCTGTTTACAGACCTTTACTAGGACTCCGGGGAGCAGAGCTATCGGAGGAAATGCGTAAAGACGCAGTCTGGGCAACGTGTGGGCCATGGCGTCCAGACCCAGGGGAGCTGAAGGATTCAGAGAGTAGTAAAGGGGACATTGTGTTATGTCCTGCGAAGCAAAGAGGTCCACCTTCCCTACCTAAAATCTCTCCCAGGTTTGACTGACACTTTGGGGTGGAGTTTCTATTCCCCATTTGTCAGAGCTTGTGTGGACAGCAAGTCTGCTCCCACATGTATGTGCCCCGGAATGTAAATTGCCCTGAGGGACAAGAACTTGAGCAAAATCTGCTGCGCTAGCTTGTTCCAGCAGCGCGAATGCAATTTGCCCTGGCACATTTATGTAAGAGACTATCATAGTGTTGTCCACTCGCACTAGGACATAATAGCCTCTCAACCGATGGAGAATTTCAAGGTCAGTAATAAAGCCATCATTTCGAGGCAATTGATGTGCTATGTGAAAAAATGACCTCTTTAGATCCTTTGAGCTGGGTGGCCATCTAAGGCCACACCCTATCCCATAAGGGAAGCACCTGTCGTTAGCATCTTGTGACGAAAATACGGACCTACTGTAGAGTGGGACACAAAGTCAGAAACTGGGTTCTGAAACACATAGAAAGGGTACGAAGCCCCTGACCCTTGTTTACCTCAGGGGATTGGCCCTTGAATAAAATCCCCTGGCTCTCAGGCACAACTGAAAGGGTCTCATGTGCAGAGGGCCCAAGAGTATCACTATGGACGCCCCTGCCATGAGACCTAGGATTCTCTGAAAGTAACGAACAGTCACTTTCTGGCCTAGCTTGATGTTCTTTAGGGTACTTAGAATGGATTTGATGTGTTCAGAAGACAATTGTGCCTGCAATATAATCGAATCCCATACGACCCCCAAATACATTGACCTACCTGTTCAGTTTAGAATTAATTACAAAATAGTATTACAAACAAGGCTTTAAATGGTTTAGCTCCCACATACCTAACCAGTCTTCTAAAACGCTATAATCCACAATGCTCCTTAAAATCACAAAACTCTGGACTTCCTGTAATTACCAGAATTTCTAAATCTACAAAAGGGGGTAGGGCTTTTTCATATTTAGCTCCAAAGCTTTGGAATAGCCTTCCAGACAGTGTTCGGGGCTCAGACACAGTTTCCCAGTTTAAAAGTAGACTCAAGACGGATCTCTTTAATTTGGCATACACGTAACTCATCCCATAACTTCATACTTCAGTACATCTATCCTGAATGGCAACTACGCTTATTCTTTCCATCTGTTCTGTACTTTTCTACCCATCCCGAGGCATCTGGAGATTGTACCAGCTTCAGTAGACAACGGCCATCCCTACGAGGGTTCCTGGCCTGTCTTTATTCTCCCTCGCAATATAACTTATCCTACCACACACGCACACACAATGCGGTCCCTGAAGACAAAAAGATCTGAGAATGTTTCCAGTTCATGCCTATTCATAACCCTCAGGTGCACCTAATCAAATGACATCACCTGACCGAGGTTATATATGCCAAATTTTTGGCGTGTTTGACGTCTCTGTTAGCATACAGTGGATGATCTGTCCTTGACTAGACACTTTTCCAGGTAGGGAGCGAGTCACCCCAAGTGAAGGAGTTTAAGTATCTTGGGGTGTTATTTATGAGTAATGGAACATTTGAAGTTGGCCTGAGAATCAAAACAGCGAGGGCGGTAATGCAATGACTTTACCGCACTGTTGTGACAAAAAGAGAGGTGAGCCAAAAGGCAAAGCTCTCAATCTACTAACGGATCTTTGTTTCAACCCTCACCTATGATCATGAGGTTTTCTCAGAAGGGTACAGTAGTTGGCTTTTCTCTTAGAGATAGGTTAAGAGGCTCAGTCATTCGTGAGAAACTCATAGTACAGCCGCTGCTTCTTTGTGTGGAAATAAGTCAGTTGAGGCGGTTTGGGCATTTAGTAAGGATGTCACCAGGACGCCTCTCTAGGAAGGTGTTCTTGGCACGTCTAGCTGGAGATTATATCTCCACATTGGCCTGGGAACGCCCCCCTAGGGATCCCCAGGCAGAGTTAGCTGAGGTTGGGAAAAGGGAAGTTTGGGGTTCTCTGCTAGAATGGCTACCTCCATTACCTGTTTTTATATAAGAGATTAAACATGGAGGAAATGGATCTGTCCTTCATGTGGAGGATCATTACCAGTGACAAAACCATATGGTGTAGGGGTATGACCCTAAGACAAAATCAACAGTTCTCTCAGTGGAGAAGCAATCATTTCTAGGTTTTCATTTCATTTCATCATTTCTATCATCAAAGGGTAATCAATTCAAAACCTTTCGGTTAGATTTGGTAGGTGGTACGTACTATTTCTGCACCATTTTTATTAATATGACATAATAACTTGTTTTATTAAACTTAGGACCTGCTTTTTTTTTTAAACATACAATCATTACCCACTGAAAACTAACTTTAAGTATCTTTGTGGGATAGAAGATTATTTAATTTAAGTTAAATTTAGCCTGTATTTTACTTTTGGGTAAAACCACCCAAACAAAAACATAATTGGGCTCATGGATATTTTGCTGCATGCAAATATGCAGTTATCTCTTTCTATCAGTTTCAGTGCACATTTGTCTCTACTGTACATGAAATGAAAATTAGACTAAAGGCACTGCATGCTAATGGTAGATCATTGTTGTATACATTACCTTGCTAAAATCTGCTTAGTTAACCAACACTCTTGCTTAACTACAAAACAGGAAGACTACTAGAATTTGTTTATATTACTAGATAGTTAATAATTTTACATAGTATACAACTTGAGACTGATGCACTCTTTATGCTAAGTTTTTTTTTCTCCCTGCAAGCCTTTAAGCAGTCGTGTAAGTTTGAGATGTTCTTTTCAAAAGGGTTTGACTCTTGACCTATATCTATTAATAACAAGGTGTTGATAGAAGGAGAGCTTTTCTCCACAAGGATTAGAACGAAAATGTGTGGATGTGCTGATGTCTGCTGGAATCACTTGAGTGACAGTGAAATGTTGTAAGGATTTTTCTGCTTTACTTATGATTTGTACCACCCACATACTTTACTTGCTACCATTTCTCTTCCAGTTTCTCATAGTTTGATCTTACTCATTCTTTGGCATGGCAAGGCCATACTCAGAGATCAGAGAACAATAATAAAAGCTAAAGTCGCCAGCTGTAGAGAAGAGACCATTAGTCTTTTCATGCTGAGACAGTCTGCTGGAATTTGAAATAACACCGGTTACATTTTGAAGCATTGACTGCCTTAATATTTTATTTGCTCATGAGGGGAAAATAATGTGCATTTTTAATAGGTTATTAATCTTAATGTCATTTTACCCTTTCCACTATTTGAAATATTGTTTGTTTTGTTTCCTTGAATTATGTACTTTTGCACATAGTTATTCAGTCTGTGTAACTCTCCCTTAAGGATAAAAATAGAACTAAGGTCAAGCTTTATCCAAGGAAGCTAATCTTAAACAGATACAGCCACACAAACTCTGTCACATCTCCTTTTAGTCATTATTTGTGGGTACATGCCTCTGAAAAACATTTTAGGATCAACATTCTGCCGTTACTTTCATTTGTGTGATCTAAGTGCTTCAAACTAACTTTATCTGTTTCAGATGTTAATATGTGTCAGAGACAATGAGGCAGAATGTATGCACAGCTCATTCTTTATTATTAATAGTCATTGGCATTAACATTAAACATAAAGAGGACAAATGAAAACAAATGAGCAAAAAAACCCTGTGCTCAGTGGTGACTTGAATCTCTCTGTATGGACCATGCCTCTGGATTTGTGCTTTCATTGACTCTTAATCTAATGTACAGTACGTGTTGCTTTGTGTTACTGTCTTCATCCTTACTTTGATTCAGTTTACTTCTTGTCCTCATTATTCTTTGGGGAAAGCTTGATCAGGCATGCTGTCTTCAAAGCTAAGGTGTACAGCAAGCATGTTGCCCTGAAAGAAAGGATGCTGAGCAAGCATGAGGTCTTCAACGATAGGGTCCAGTAAGCTAGTGTTTGTAACTGCAACAATTTCAAAGCCAGCAAGTGTTGTTAACATGTCTTCGGATTGCTAGCGAGCATTACAAGATAATGGGTATGGCTTCAGAAAAGTCGTTTTAGACCTGGACACGGCAGGACTTGTCTCCGACAGAGCCAGGTTTAAAATGAGCGGAATTGGCTCAGATGGACCAGGTATGGGTTTGGATGTTAGATTGGGAATCTAAATCTAAATATGGCTGGAATAATGTGTTACATTTCTGGAACAGGTCATGGCATCACTGGGGCAAGATAATTCACTGATCACTGTTGCTGAAGCAGGGCAAAGCATTGCTGGGTCATGGCTGTGCAGGTGCATGTCATTGCATTGCTGGGATGGTCACAGCATGACTCAGGTAGAGCAGGGTATGATTTAGACAGGACAAGACATGATTTGTACCTTGTATGGGAGGCCGTCTCATTAACCTCTGCAAATCAGGACTTGGCTTAAATTTAAAAATTGTTATGGCTGGTCATCTTGTCAACCTGTGAGGCTATGGAGATTGCAAGACAGTCCTATGCAGGCAGTGGAATTTTGATCATGGCTGTGAAGGCAATTGAGCATGGACCCCTTTAGCAGAAATATGGCTGGAATTTCTTCAGTCTGGTGTAGGGAGTGTTCCTGTTGGCCTATTATTCTGAACGCCCTGGTAATCTGTGCAGTTGTCCTTTCACTGGAGCACAGTTCACCACGGATGCCTTGACATTCTGTGAAGTTGGCCTTTTGTCAGCCTCACTTACTTGCCTAGTGTTGACAGCCTTTCATCGGAGCATGAGGCAGGAGCCTGCCCAGTCACAGTCTTTTGATCTCTAACTATAGCCCCTCCCACATAAAAAAAAATATTGAAAGTTTGTGGGGAGCTTGCCCACTACATCTAAAAGGTGTTGATTGTGTAATCTGTCAACAGAGATAATGAAGCAAGTTGTATCACAGGTGATTTGTATTGAACACATTTACATGAATAAAAAAGCAAAAATCAAACAAACAGAACTATGAATGGTAGCTATTAGTACTGTATAAGCATTTAGCATAAATAGGGAGCAAAGAAACTAAGACAAATATAACAATTGGGAACCAAAACAATATACAACAAAACATCTGAAATCAATGAACAAAAAAAGGATAGGAAGTAATACCAAATTGAAATTGTTGGTGTAAAGACAGAAAAACACAACACAAATGTCAAATTAAGTTTCCCTTTCTCTTTGTGTTTTTTCTTTTCTTTTTCCAGTAAGATCCATGTCACATACAGTACAAGAGAATATGCATGTTGTATAAATACATATATACATATAAAATATGTATTATGTATAAGTATAAATACATCGACAGAAAAATGCTGACACCTACAATAACTGCCCAGTCTTGACTTGCTTGTATCCGTTGCATTTATATACATGCAATTGGTTTTGTAAAGCTGTTATCAAATTGATCTTGGAGACACAGAAACCTGATTGCTTAGACTAAGTGGAGTATAGTGCAAATGTAATCATGTTACTATGTCCACAGAATCACCCACAGCCATGCTTTGTTGAGGCAGCTGAAAGGCAAACAGATGAAGATAGTGGCAGCCTGTGTTGCCTGGAGACCGCAAACACGCTGACAAGTAAAGCGCAACAGCTGGATCTGGCTATGGGAAAACATTGACTGATTTCATGATGTTGATAAGTTCCAGAGCACAGTAACCAATATACATTTAAAATATTCCCCCTTACATCCTTCAGCAAAATCTATCTTGAAATTTACTGGCCATTTGACCTCAGGCAGGACCAGCACGTCTGCATAAATCCTCTGCATTTAACTCAAATGGCTGCTCATGGTTATTGTATGGAACATTATATACTGTAATAACAAAATATGCAAAGAGAAATATAATACTCTTTGAATTTTACATTGTCAGGAGTGACTGTGTTTTGCTCTGATCCCCTTTTAGAAGGTTGACAGAAAAAGGCTTTCATGTATGCCACACCTTGTTAAACTCTCTAGAAGCCAATTCTTTTACAGGCAGAGTTCTCCTCCATGGCTGACTTAAGACCTAATTTATGGAAGAAGTAGAATTTGAGTGCTAGTCTGTGTCAACCATTTGGTTCTGACAACTAATGGTGGTGGATTCAGTGGCATGCTTGAGCGTGCTGTGGAAAGGGAGTTGTGGTAAGCACACACTCATTCCATCACATGGATTACACATGGACAATGTGGTGTGGCTGACATATGGTTGATTTAGTGTGCAATAATAACACTGCAGTAGAGCACGCAATATGACTAGTAGTCAACTAAAAGAAGAAAGTAAATATATTTTATCTAAATATTGGGGGGGCAAAGAAACCCACATGTATACAGGGTATTTTCTTTATCCATGCATGAGCCTTATATAGGATTTGACAATGTCCTTGAAGTATAGGCCATGCTAAAGCTTGGATGTGGGAATGCAAATGCTATAATAAAATGCTATTTTTACTGAAATCAGTTGAACATATAAAACCCTTAATATCAATGAAAGTGTACGCCTACAGTACACTATGTATTATAATGAGAAACTTCTGTTTTATTTTGTATTTTTTAAGTAAATGGTATAGGGGATAATAAAAGATGCTATCACATGCCATATATAAATGTAGGTAACACAAACCTTCTTTTATATTACAGAATTTATCTGCTCCTTTATCTTCACACTTTACAGATTGTGACTACAGAACTGATCTTGGTATTCTAGATCATTATTCATAGTATTTCTCCAGTAAAGAATTCACATAACACCAGAAACATGTATGAAATGGCAGAAAGTAACAAATGTACAGTATGAAGTGTATCTAGAGTGTAGATTTTGGAAAAACACAAGTTTGTTGAAGCAAATAGGTGTGTTCAGTTGCATACTTGGACGCATTGGGTTGAGATATTTTGGCATCCTTTCCTTGAGTTTTACCAAGAGTTTTGAAATAATTTTGGCAAAATATTTCTTCACTCTGGCTGCCACGCTCGCAGCATTCTGGTGCAGACATGAGTACAAAGCATAAAGAAAGTGTGCATCCAATTAATGTAGACAGGTGTTTCGAGGATGGCTATATTATACACTCACTGTACACTTTGCCAATACTGAGTTGGATGCCTTTTTCTTTAGAGCTGTCATACTTCTCTGTGGCTTCAACAAGATGCTGAAAACATTCCGTAAAGATTTTGATCCATAATTGGTCCAAATATAAATCAGATCAGCCAACATTTTCCCAGTCTTTTATCATCCCATTGGGGTGAGCCCATGTGAATTGTAGCCTCATCACGAACATCACCATGCCACAGTCAAAGTCACTTAAATAACTATTCTTCCCCATTCTGATGCTTTATTTGAACATCATGTGATCTTGACCAAATTTTGTTCATATTTAAATACATTGACTTGCTGCCATGTGATATGAGTAATATATTTTTTTATTTTTTTAAATAAAAAAGTGACGGAGAACTGTACACCTGCTCCGCTCTGTTTAGCTCTGCGCACCTTCCAAAACCATGGCTTTAATGGCAGCAGAAAAGAGATGGGGCACCGTAACCATTGACAGCCGGATTCCCATTTTCATTTACCGTTCTGGAGTACTCCGGCGGCTATATTTGCCGCTGCCCGGCCATCCCTCCCATGGGTCCGCTCTTTGCCTCCAACCTTCTCCAGACTTCCCCTCTCTGAACAGATACGTCCGACTCACCTCTCTCCTGCACCGTCCCTACACTTCTCCCCTCCTTACTTATGTGACCAATAATTAAAAAAAATGTCACGTTTGTAAACTCACAAATACCTTTTCTGTGCCTGTTTCAGTACCCTGCTGCCGTTAAGGCTTTACAACCCTTATCTTTAACTTGTATTTGTTCGTAATGAAGACGTAAATAAATAAATAAATAAATAAATACAACTAATAATATGCAAGTTGTGTTTTAGAACCTGGAAGTACAGTAAGTAGAATTATGGATTCATAGCATTATAACACCTTACTTTATCATTTATCTCAGGAGCTCCTTTATCTGGGTGTCTTAGTGGATCCGGAGTCTATCTTGTAAAAAAGAGAGCATTATTTGACCAGCTGTAAACCAAGAACCCAAAAGCTATGTAGTGGCAACACTAGATTTTTTTTTCTGCCCCCTGGTGGAAACCTTCACATTACATGCAAGTATGAGGAAAGACACCTGCACGACTGCCGGTGCACAATGTCTCATGTACTGTATCAAAAAACCATGGACAAAGAAGGATAAACCAGGCCATAGGGTCATTGTGTCAGGAGAATAAAGACAGGCCAGGAAAGTGAGTGCTTTTCCAGTGAGCTTAGACCTGGCGATTCTCCACAGGAGCTACACACCACTGATTAGGGAAACCACATATTCAGTGACAAACGCTGCAGCTGCCATATTTTGGTTATGGCAAAATCTATCTTTAGCTCTGTTTAGAATGAATGAAGGCAGATGTGCTGAAGTGCTGCTTATTTTGGGTTTTACTCACCCTCTCCTCTCATGGTTGTTGATTTTGACAGAACATAGTTTAACACTTGTGTAAGGTTATAGCCTGGTATTCCAGTAAGAGAGGAGGGAACCGGAGACTTTCAGCAGCATAGTTCCAGGAGAGACAGGAGATCACTTGCATTCCTCATGCTGGGAAAAAGCTTGGCATGGGGTGTTCAGTTTAGTCACAATATACAGTAGGTGCAGTAATTTGCCAGGTGACCCATGATTAAATATAAGTTTCACACATGATGGAGGTTGCTAAGTGGTTATTGATTTTACTTTTCTCTAGTTTTTTTTTTTTTTTAAGAAGCCAGTGTTCATGGATGTTTGGTTGCTGTGTAACCAAGCATTTAGGTTACAACACAGTTACATGAAGTGTACTCTGTATTAACTGTATATATATATATATATATATATATATATATATATATATATATATATACACACACACACACTACTGTTCAAAAGTTTGGGGTTACTTTCTAACTCCATGATTGTTCCTGATTTTTATTTCTTTCTACATTGTAAGGGAATGCTGAAGGCGTCCAAAAAATGCATTAATCTCCTTTGAACAGTTAATGGTGAGATGTTTCTGTTACTTATGCTCTGTAAAGACTTTATAACACCTCTAATCTGAGGTGCTGTTAATTGGTCATTTTTCAGGCTAATTTTTTGTTTTTGTTGTTGTTATGTGATTACAATTCCATATGTGGTATTTTATAGTTTTGAAATCCCCAGTATTGTTGTAGAATGTAGAAAATAAATCACTAAACAAAAACAAAGAAATTAGCAAGTGACCCCAAACTTTTGAACGGTAGTGTTTTTTTTTTTGTGTATATATATATATATATATATATATATATATATATATATTACAAAAGCTTAAATATATATTAAATGTTATGTTTGGGCAACTAAGAGTCACAGTTTCTGTCAAAGCTAGTGTACTCCCTTGCACTCCAACTTCCCTGAGTACTGACACATGTTCTCAATTACTTCTGACATTATCAAAAATATAAATACTTCCTGTAATTGTGTACTGGTTTTTGGCTGTTTGGTTAAACTTATTATCATCATTATTATTATTATTATTATTATTATTATTATTATTATTATTATTTGCCTCATTTGTTATGTGTAATGCTTATCCAGTAATGTTTCAGGTCTGGGTTCTTTGTGGAAATAAATCAGTGAATTTGTGTCCAACCCTACAGTATGCATGCATCTTTTTTGACAACTTTTTTACTGAAATTATATCCTAAGAGCCCTTTTGTGGAAACTTGCGAAATGAAAATTGCCCTTTTAGTGTGGTAATGGAAATTATAGATACTCCAACAAACATGATGTATTTTACTGTATGTTACCAAAACATGATATCACATAATTTACATGATAGCCAGATTGACTTGAGCCAGTTATTTCAAGTCAGGCTCTTCTTCCTGTCACATTCTGTGACACATGAGGCTTTTTGTGGATGTGGAAGGCATTTAATGTCATTTTAAAATCAAGAGAAAATGAGGACAGCACTGTGGAACAAGCATATTAATCAGAAGATGAAAATTTTCCATCTTGCATGTTTGAACATAGCCCTTCTTTCTTTCTTTCTGACTCCAATAGTGATGCGAGTCTGCGAGTCTGTCATGGCCCCCATCTCATCCCTAAAGTTCGAACCGACCATCGGCTCAAAATGGATTCTTGAACATGACAATGAGCTTACTCATGCTGAAATGGCATATACAATCACCAGATCTTGATCCAATCGGGCACCTTTGGTATGTGGTAAAACAAGAGATTCACATTATGGATGCAGAGTCGGCAACTTTGCAGCAATGCCAGTATGCTACAGTATTTTGCCAATATGGACCAAAATCTCTAATAAACATTTCAGCACTTTTAGAAATGAAAGAAGTTCTGAAGTGAAAATGGGTTCCAACTAGTACTAGCATGGTGTACACAATAAAGTGGCTGGGGAACGTCATGTTATATGCTATTTGTGTATTTTGTGTGTTTTTACTGTATTCTTTCCAAAAAATTTTGACCTGAGTAAATAGATACAGTATTTAGGTAAATAACTGTTGAATACATTTTGGATGGACAGAGAGCTATCCTGGAAAGCACATCAGTGGTGATAGATGCTTCATAGCAGTTCTGGCATAACAGAATCATGGTCAGTAAAATATGCAGCTATGAAAAGACCGCAACACTAAATAAATCAATTCCAGTGAAGCTAAAATAAAGCTAAAGCGCATTTAATATAGATGGTTCATGGTGCATTATAGCAATCGTACACAAGGCTCATAAATCATCAATTGCAGCCTTTTGTAGCTCATGACCTATTTCAAGAGCTATGACATCACTGAGCTTCAATTCATTAAACAGCCTGTAAGCAATAAACTAAAGACAGTAAAATTGCAGTGTATTACGAATACTCATTTTGCCACAAACAAGCACACAGCACATCATACTACTCTCCCGGCAGACTATTCTGTTTCTCAGAACCGAGCAAAACCATACAACACGTGGCAAATATAAATGCAACATTTTAGCCGATGACCATCCTACAGTACATAGCATTGACCATGCTCAGATGCCTTTTCGAGGGACGTCTGCTGAAATGCTATAACTACTCTTTTGATAGCATCTTTCTAGGCCCATAGATCACACTAATGATGGTGTCATTAAACTAAAAGACTGGTCAGTACTTTGCATCTCAGTTAACAGAGCTATATGATTAGAGAGTAAAGGGCTTTATGTCTTTTTTTTTTTTTTGTCCAGTCCTTTCAGCATTTAAGTACATCTACAACTGTGAAAAACATGGGTCATATTAAAATGAATTGGACCCATAATTAATATTTTGGTGGGGTGTTCTTTCCACTTACAAACTGATGAGCAGAGTTTCATAGGCATAAGTAAACTTGGCTTTACATACTTATTGAGCCTGTGGAGACAGCAGTCTTGAGCATAACCAGCCACACATGCCTTAGACGTCTGTAGTTTTATTGGAATATGAAGTAGATCTCTGCCTTTTCACCACTTGCTTTTTCACCACTAAGTGTTGACAGTCCAATCCTCAGCCTGCTGGGACGAATTTATGAAGTCGTAAACAGAGGTCAAGGCGAATACAAGTATAGCAACTTTTCATCATTTGATGCCTTTGTACTTCAGACTCTAGAGACACCCTGTGCATACGAAAAGAAAATGTAACAGAAATTTGTTTTTAAAATGCACTTTAATTTTTTTTTTTTTTTTTTTTTTACAATTGTTTTACTTATTCTTGCTTTCTACATTTCTTACAGTTTACAGTTATACTGTATTTCTGATCCTTGTACCACAGCACCATTGGATTTCTTGTTTATGTCAGAAGATGGTGATTTGTTTTCTATAACAGCAACTTTGACAATAGTGCTGGTTGCAGGTCAAATCACTGGTTGATGCACTTTAATGCACTGACTGCACCAAAACTGATTGCTGTTTTTTGTTTGTATGGCAGACATTTGTCAAAATTTAGGACTCATAATGAGCCTAATAATAGATATATTGTTATGTATCAAATTGCCAGATTAATAATTGTTCATATGATGAAGGTTCCTGCAAAGAGATGCTTATGTAACATGTTTAAGGAGTATCCACATTCAGCACTATGAAACAAGTCAGTCATTCTTCCTCCATGGGAAAATCTTCAGGATAGAGTTCCTTGGCAACATAACAAGCTTTTTTTTATATTCACTTAAAAAAAAAGAAGAAGAATCTGTTAGGGAAACAATCTAGTCAGCTAACAAGGTTTCTTAGTTAGCTTGTTAGTTTTTGTTAAATTATGTTTTTAATTTATGTTGTATGTAGCACCTTGGTCCTGGGGGAACGTTGTTTTGTTTCACTCTGTACTAAACTGTGTACTGTGCTGTATATGGTTGAAATGAACATAAAAGCCTACTAGACTCGACTGGTTAACAGCTAATATAAATACTTTATGAGGCTTATGTAAAGTTAGACATATGATTAATTGATTTGTTCATTTCCTGTACTGATTACCCTGTAGTGGGTCACAGAGGGTTTAGCGCATAGGGCAGGGGACAGCCTGACTGGGATCCTTTAATATATTACAGTTTGGCAAATGGTGTAATACCATAAGATTAAAAACTTATTGTTATTGGAAACTTATGTTATTGAAAAATCGAGTGGTAACTCCATGTTGTTTAAGGCTCTATCATACCACCCTGCCATTGATTTGTTTTCCAATAACAGTATACCGTATCTTGTTTTTCTCCTATACTTATTACATATGTTAGCTTTAGAATAAGTTTAATATTTCATATTATGTTCACAGCTGCTTGTATCGCCAACATTTCCATACAGAAATAATACTGGATTTTTTTAACGATTGCAGCCAGAGAATACATTCGCAGCAGCTCAATATTCCTGTCATGTCCTTGGCATGTAATTCGCCAAAGCCTTACATGTGGAAAAACAAGCAATCTTGTCCGGACGGCTGCCTGTGCTCTCGGACAGGAAAGCCCAGAGACAACTCTGGATTTGGAGACACTGAAGGGAAGATCAGGTTGGAACAACAGAGCTAGAATTCTCCCCGGAGTGTAAGAAAAATGAACTCGCACTGATCTTTCTCCTGAAAGACTAATATGTTACACAAAGGGGCTGCAAACCGAGTATGAACATATTATTGGGACTTTAGATAATGTGTTGTAAACAGATATGAACAGAGATAAAAATAGAAGCAATATGATCTGCAAACCATCGTTTCCTGCTACTACTGTTCAGTGGTGAGGTGGTTAGAGTTGTGGTTGCTTCAGGTTGTGGTAGTTGGGTCAAACCTCAGGCATGGTGTTCTGAGTCATGACTACTGGATTTCAAAAATCTTTAATCTAAATGGACATTACTGATTGGAAGGTCAGGAGTTTACCTAGCACTACCAAGCTGCCACTGTTGATCCATTGAACAATGTCTGTAAACCTATCTGCTCCAGGGGCACTGTATCATGGCTGACCCCAGTTTCGTAACTGGTATTTGTGGAAAAAAAAGCATTTCTGAATCTTCTGCCACAAAGCCTGGGAGCTTGACGTAATTTAAAACAAATAAATGGCATTTTGGCATCAGGTTTTTGTGCTGAATTGACTTTACTGGGGTAAAAGTAAGTGACAACGTCCAGTGAAGAGAGTATGGAGTGATTGTCACAGCAAACAGGCCAGGCAAGAATCCAAGCAGTAGAGTGGGAAAGAAAGAGACAGTGTAGACAGACAGCGGGAAGAAGAAGGGCAGTAAAGGCTGAGAAAAGGAGACACATGAGTGTTCTTTTTTTCCTTGTGGTGATGAAGCAACGCTTGAAGTGTAGGCTGCAATCAGAATCTTAAATGTACAAGGATAATGGTTCGGCAAATCGTTCCCAGGCACCCTCGCTCAGTTTGTGGAAGACAGGGATCCAGGGAGGAAATAATCGGATTTTGCTTCCTTTATCTTGCTGACGCAGAGCACAGGCGAGACACTTTGAAAGGCCATGTCTTCCTGTCACAACCCTTTGTATATCCTATCCAGTCTGTAGACTGCTCCATTTCACACATCCTTTATCCAAGCGCTCTCTGGCTGAGGCCCAAGTAAACCCACTGGTGATGTTTTGAGTGTCTGTTAATTTTTATTTTTTCATATGTTTTTCAATGGTTGTATTCGTGTTTAAATAGTACTCTTTATGTAACACAGGCATACTTGTTAAATGCAGCACATGTTAGGACTTCTTTACAGAATGAGCCAAATTAGTGTAAGAAAAAAGTTTCGAAGATTCCAACGGCTCTTAAATATCGTCTCAGACATGTAAGGAATGGCTATGAACATGTAACAGACACCCATACTGGGTGGTGTTTTGTCTCTCATGTCATTTACCAGGAGTCTTTGCCAGATCTCTGTACAAAGACAAATTGTGTATGTGGAATGTTCTGGAGAGCATCCTAAAACACTCGCATTGTTCACTGTTCTCTGTGATGACATGTGCTGGATATTTAGTGGCATACTTGACTCCATGCCCTGAGAGTCTAAAGGAATAGCTCCATGTTCAGGTTATTGCACCTGCATGTTGAGCTGCACTGGCATGCTTCAGGGACACAGTTTGGTACTCACTGGGCAGACATCGGACAAAAATGTTGTAAGTGGCCTCATGTGTTGCTAATGAATGACACCAAGCTCAAAGTTCAGGGTGTAGCATTACAATGCCACGTGCATAGCTATCCACTCTTGTATAACACAGGGGGTGAATGATGGAGCATAGTTCAAGGAGTCAGCTATGCAGTCTCTGGCATTCCAGTTTTGTTATCACTGCTATTGTTGCCAAATAATTTAATGACAGGTGAAAAAGATCCACTGTTTAATCATTCCTATTCAGTGCATATGGTAACTTGAATGTTACAAATGTTCAGAAGCCATGAAGTTCTAGATGCAGCAAATTACCTATTGAGTGACAAAAACACATTTTCTTCTATTTTATTGTTGTTTCCTAGTGTTTTATTGTCTACTTATATAGCCACCTCACATAGGTTATCACTTACAGTGCTGTAAAAAAGTATTTGCCCCCCCATATTCCCCCACTATATGATGAATGAACTGTGATTTTTGGAAATCTGAGTTACATTTCACTTGCCACACCCAGGCCTGATTACTACTGTAATAGACCTTTGGAATCAAGAACTCACTAAAATATAGTAAAACCTTTCTGCCAAAGTGAAGCATGCTAAAAGATCTAAAAAAACAATACATCTGAAGAAATTCAAGAACAGATGAGAAATCTAGGAAAATTATTTTAAGAGCAAAATGCCGACTCATCCAGGAGCTGAACCCAGTACAACATCTCACACTTTTGGCCAACTATCATGTGGACCAATATGACAAAATGTTTGTTTGACTTTTTGGAAGGTGCGACCCATTACATCTGGTGTAAAACTTACACAATAAAAAAATGAAAAAAAGAGAAAAAATTGGTTTTAAATAGCTAATTAGCAAGGTCCTTAACACTATGCCTACACAAATAAAATAAATAAATAAAAATCATATATAAAATGTACCTTGTCATACAAATTTAATCTGTTCCAGAGGTGAGTTCCTAAAACAAAATGTAATATTTCGTAATGTAATGTAAATGCAGAATTATCTGTTACATTCAAAAATATTACCAGTTTCCAACAGTATCATTATATTTTTATATACCAAAGCAATTAAATCATTTAGAAAAAACATTTAAATTAAGTAAAATATGAAATAGACATTAAACCTGACTTAACCATAATTTATGATTCCTCTTGGCATCGGCTGCTTTAAAAAAAAAACTAAAAATAGTTTCCTTTTCTCTTGTTATGGTCCATGCTTCTTACACAAAATGCAAAAAAGGAAAAAAAAAAAACACAAAAAAGGTAAATTTGCTTTGCTTGGCTTTTTACTGACACAAACAGGTTTGGAATGGCTCCCGGAAGTGTGCACAACTTCTGCATACTGCAATGTAGGCAAAAGTCGGCACTTTGCGGTTCTTAAAGTAAAAATTGGTATAAATTGATAGAAATTTATACTATCAATTTACATACTATGTATGCCGATGTACCACTGTACGTTTTTTGTAATGTAGGTGTAGGTGCATGTTATTCACAAGTTCTGACGCGTGTCTTTAGTTACACAGTGTCACTGACGACATCAGACGTTTCGTTGATTTCTTTGTCTCTTGTTTATTTTCAACATCAAAAACAACGGTTGTTACAGTTTCTTGCATAAATCCACTGTAGTCACGACAAGTCGCTTGCTGTGTTCTGTAGCTTCGATAGATTACAGTTACAACAACTTATTTTACTGTATTCCTTTTAGCTTACTGTCTCACGGTCAAAAGCTTGTGTGCTCCACACCTTTCTGTATCCTTCCGTGTCTTAACAACAACTACAACTAACGTGCGTGATAGACATGGAACTGCATAACTGTGGGATGATGTCACAGAACAACCCATGAAATGATGTCACAATACAAATTATATGTATGATACTTAATGCTTAATGCTTAACTAATAAACTGAAATAAGATAAACATAACAACAAATCACAAGAATGAAATATGGCCCTTACAGTAGGAAAGAAACCAAGAAACAAAAGAGACCATGCACACACACATTAAGAAACTCACTCACTAATCCCCCTACCAGCAAGTGTCTTTGGAAGATGGGAGATATCTGAAGTACCTGGATATAAACCTAAATGGACAAATTGAGAATTTGCATAGAAACTTTACTCAGTAAAACAAGCTCAGAAATAAATTGAGGATGCTGGAGCTATGAGGTAGCAATGGTACCACCATGCCATCCTCTCTATAAACATGGTCTACCTAAAATTAGTTTTAGTTTATTTTATTAAAGGCAGCACAAAATTCCATAGTTTTCATTTAAATGGCACAGAGAAATCTGACATAAGCCATGACTTAACAAGGTGTTAAATGTTATTACAGCTAGTCCTGCCTCTTTAAATCTGTAGTCTCTGAAGAGTCAAGAGTCAGTTGCATCATGACAACTGCTATGATAAAATATAAACCGAGCAAGATCACATAGCTGGACCAACTTGTTTTTCATTTATCATTACAAACAGTGAAAACATTAATTGGAAAAAGATACCATGTTTATATTGTTTCAGGAATTAAAAAAAAAAAAATTCAGCTTGGAGAACATCTAACATCAGGTCTGTACCATGATTAGTTATAAAAGAGATGACGTTTTTTTTTTTTTTTTGTGGGAAACTTTAAAAACAATGTTCCACAATGTCAAATCGCAAAGGTTTTAAAAATCTCATCATCTACAATGCATAACATCATCCAAAGTTTCAGAAAAACTGGAGAAATCTCTATGCGTAAGGGACAAGGCTGAAGACCTTTTGTTGGTCTTTGGGCCCTCAGATGACACTGCATCATTCATCTGCATGATTAAGTCATTGACATTACTAAGTGGGCCAAGGAATACTACCAATAACCCCTGTTGGTAAACACAACCAAATGCCAACTAAAGCTTTAACATGCAAAAAGAAAGCCAGCCATTTGTGAAAATGGTCCAGAAGCACTGCCATGTCCTGTTGGCCAAGACTCATTTAAAATGAACTGTTTTAAATTAAAAAAGTGTTCCATGGTCAAACAAGTCTAAATTTTATATTCTTGTTTAAATTACAGATGCTGTGACCTCCGGGTAAAAGAGGAGAGGGACCTTTTAGTGTTTTAGCAACATTTAGTTCAAAAGCCAGCATCTTTGATGGTATGGGAGTGTATACAGTATGGGCAGATTTCATGTTTTTAAAGGCAATATAAATGCTGAAAGGTTTAAAGGTTTTAGACTACGCCTATTGCAGGGAATGCCTTGTGTATTTCAGCAGGACAATGCTAAACCACATACTGCAGCTATTACAACAGCATGGCTTCATAGTAGAAGAATCCGGGTGCTGAATTGGCCTCCCTGCAGTCCAGATCTTTCACCTACAGAAATTTGAAATTTGGCAAAATTTGGCACATTATTAAATGAAAATTTAACGTTATCAGCAGCTGGAAACGTAAATTAGGCAAAAATGCAACCAACTTCCAACACCAAAACTCCAGGAATGCATAACCTCAAGGCCCAGAAGTCTTCAAGCTGAAAAGAAAAGGAGATGCTACTGTACACCGTGGTAAACATGCCGCCATCCCAACTATTTTGAGACCTGTAGCAAGCATCAAATTTACAATGAGCTAGTAAAATTTCATAGTGTAAACATGCTGTGTTCTTTTTGTTCTATTATGAATAAAATTTTGGCTCATGCGATTTGAAAGTGTTTTAATTTTCATGTTATTCAAATTTAAAAACATCCCAACTATTTTAGAATTTGGGGTGTATGTAATACAGTAACTTATTTCTGGCTGCATTTTTTTTTTTTTTTGCATTGTGGTTATGGTTGGATTGTTAAACAACAATAATAATAATAACAATAATGGGTTTTCTAAATTTAGTACTGTAATTGCCAGAGCTGAGTTTGGCTCTATTAGTGCATGTCAGTATTTGGTGCCAATTCTACCAACGAAATGAATGAAAACTTTAAGATAAAAATACATCCTAGACGCACCCTTGCTGTATAAGGTGTTTTAACCCTGACACCATTTTCATCATTTTTTCATCAAAATAAGAATAACTTTGACAATGTAATTATATTTGCTTCTGCAGTCCTTGATTACCCTGGCCATGATATACAACCAAAATGTTCAACGACTTTACTAAGATCTTATTTCATGAACTCTGCCTTGTAGTTTACATCAGGCAGCAACAGCAAGGTCTGGTGAACAGTGGGTGTTCTTAGGTTTTTGATGCAGACAGGTTTCTAAAGTATCTGTAGGAATTATATTAGTCAATAACCACTTGGAAAGAAAAACTATTTCCCAAAAGTAATAAATGTGTTTCTTATTAAAGGAACCAAAACACAAATCATGCATATGATCCAAATTAATTCAAATGTTTGTTCCAAAGATAATATCTAATGCTTTTTGGCTCTGACAGAGAAAAATAAATAAACAATTGTAATGTCTAGTGTCTATCTGATTCATATGCCCTGTCAAAACAAGGCTAGTACTATGTATGAGAAATGAAATGAAAAGCTTCAGAATGACTTAATAACAATACCTCACACTTGCGAACATCCTACAGAGAAAAAGGAAAGAAAGCGTTGGAGAACCTAGCAGGAAGGAAGGGATGACTTGTTATACACACTCTATGAATCAACAGCCTGTCTATTAGGAAAAAATCACTGCGTCCCCCACTCAAAAAGTAAGAAAAGGTCAAACAACAGGCTAACTAATGCTCTCATTTATTCACATCACTGCGATAACTACAGTAGTGGAGTTGGAAAAGCTGTAACTGAAAATAAGTAAAATTCAATTTAAGTTTCATAGCAGTTTTAACAACAGACTAGATAAGATTGGTATTGAAGGTGCAGAATCAAAGTATAAAGTATATTATAGAATGTCAGACCAAGTAATCTGATTGGATGAGAGCCATTCCAAAAGTGGTGATATAGAGCACAATAGCCCTGTGACGTTCGACTCTGCGTATCAGTTTGCATCACAGGTGTTTTAACAATTATTAGTTGCCTGCCAAAACCTACATTCAAAACCAGTCATGGAAGCACTTTTAGCAAGAAAAGTGTCATCTTATGTCATCATGAACAACACTTTGTCTCCTTAGTAATTGCTTCCAAGTCAATCCATATTGCTACTAAACTATCCAAATGTTCTTTACCATTAACACAAAATAAAAAACTAACTATGTTCTAACACAAGTAGCTGGATCACAAATAGAACAGGTGATCACTGAATGGCCGTACGTATTGTGTGGAACAAGTGATTGTTTACTCTACCACACTTAATTCCCATTAAATGACATTTTGGATTCAACCCTGGAACCCTAAAGTTAGCTGGTATTCTAAAGCAGAATAAGTGGGAATATAAAATAGATCTTGTTTTTCAGGACTGTCCATCACCTCCATGGTTTATTTTTGTCACATTTTGGCTACATAGAGCGGAATAAGAATTTAAGACTACTTTACCTTCTGTTTAACTGTCGGTCACTTGCTGTCGGTCGCCAGCTTCTCCGTTGTGGTTACTTCCACCAGTCATGAAAGGATGTGTGTTGGCAGAGTAAAAAAAAAAAAAAGGTTAAATAAACAGACGAATCATAATCTGTTAATGATAACTGATGTTTAAGAAGCTGTTGTATAAAAGTAATATAACACTTGAGGTCGTGCTGAATATCAGCATGGCTAGGAAGGCTTGAGTACCCGAGCTGCACTCTTGTGGCTTCTGCCTCATTACAGTCATGCTAATATGCACAACATCTCATGTGATATTTCTCAAGTATAAATCATATCTGACAAACAATATTATTATACTTAAGACAAACAGCATCATACAGCATGTGTTAAAAATCTTCAGTATGAGCAAATTTAAAAAAGTAACAAGTAAACAACAGTCATTATTATTCCAGCAACTATTCTTTAAAGGTAGAAATCTACTTTTTTTTTTATCTCAGTTGCTCTCTGTCTCTTATGTTACCTTCCACCACTACAACTGCTTATTAAGTATAATAACTAAAACAGCTGTAATAAAATATAAATATCGCTGTAAGATATTGCTCTAAGGTACCGCTAACTATGGTACAAATTTAAACTTTACTTATAAATACGTGTTTTATGTACAAAATTGGCAAGGACTTTAAGTCATTGTAAATAAAGAATAACATACTGTACAGTAAACCCATTTAAGATGTCTTATACTTGATTAGTGACAATGATGTCATGATCCCCCAAACTGATGCTGGTATGTAACTGTGTAAACAGCAATCAGTCACAGATTTTCTTTTTCATTTTGGATCATTACTCACTTCTGAATGCAGTATAGCGGGAACCCCACCTGTAAGGGCCTATTACAGTAAGAGGAGGGGAATAACACAGTTCTCCTCCCACTCTATGGCTTGCAGATCAAATAAGCAGCATGTGGCAGCCTGCGGAGGATGATCAAAGGCTTTAACATCTCATCACGCAATTTCTACGTGGTCTCTAGGACAATTTGATTTGCAATGTTAGTATAATCCCCAATCCATTCCAGGGGTTCCACGAAGACTTCGGCCTAGCCTTTTACAAGTCTGTATTCTTACCGAAACCCCATCACTACACCAGAGTATCGTGACCTGCTTTTGGAACCACATTACAAAGCAGAGAACAAGCCTTTCTAATAGAAGTATCAGAGGGGTGTTTCCAATAGCAAAGCCGCAGCACCATACTGGCGCACAAGTTCAGTTTGAGGTCATGGGTATGCACAAAGCATTGTTAGATCTCATATCGTACTCTGAGAAAGTGAGAAAGAGAAGAAAAAGAGAAACAGTTACTGTAGGTTGCAATGTTCCTCTTATATTATCAACGGTTATGACAGATTTTCTTTCTTGTTTCTCCCGACTTCTACAGATGGACAAAGAACATTGGAGAACTACAGTACAAGTGTTACACAATTAAGCGTAGATTTGTGCTTTCCACTGCTGGCAAACATGATAATTATAACTTGCATACAGGTTTCCTTTTTGTTAGGGCTAGGATTAAAGATGACTGTTCACGTTGCATAAGCAGGTTGGTGGTGTGTCTGTGGGCAAAGTCTGGGGGATAGAGGTAACTGAATGCCAGCAAGCGTGCATAGTTTGCCACAGAAGAGATTGTTTCCAATCCTGTCCCACATCACACCCACATGGCTCCTGGGACTCAGCTCGGGGTGAAATTAAATGGCTGGTGTCATAAAGCCCTCGAACAATGGAGGTATTCAACAGTTGGGGTTTCCTTCAAGCGAACACAAACACGATACTTCTTATTCAGCATTTTAGAGTCAATGTAGTCCATTCTTACGCTTCTCCCTCTGCGGCCATCTGCTCGAAAGAGTAAATCACCTAGCATCCCCACTAAGCACTCCCAGTATGTATTCTTCTGAATGGTCTGGATAAACACAAGAAAGATTATTACAGGAAACATTCATGTTTAAATTGTGATCTTTCTGGCCCTTTAATAGCGTACTTTGCAGATATCTGCATTGACAATTACTGCTGCAAATGATCAGATTGTGTTAATCTTTGGAGAATACTGCTAGATATACAGTGTATATATATAGTCCATGTGCTGTTTAGGTTAGGGGCATACCTACAGTATATGGACAAAATATAAAATATACTGTATATTGAAATAGAATTAAACCCCTAAACCTGAAAACGTTTAGCTATGATTATAGGAAAATGTTAAACTACCCAGGTAAGATTATCTACTGAAGCAAAAAGATTAAAAAAACAAAGTTTCTGGGAAGTGCTAGCAGCAGGAGGTGAGTCACTAATGCAGAAAGGATGTTATCTGGAGCCTATCCTGGAAATGCTAGTTATGAGTACAACAGCCAATAGTAGAACATCATGGACACCCATACTGTACATTCACATCAAGTTACAGTTTAAAAGTAAACATGTTTTAAGGGGGAGGAAACTAAAGATACTTCTACATGAATACTACATGGGGAAAATCTAGAAAACTGCATGGATGTTTTTTAAATCCCAATGTCTTCAGCCAAGTTATTAGATCTCTTTGATTTGAAACATGTGACTATTTATGTTCTTTTCTCACTCATTCTGTATACAACCTATTCTGACTTAGGGCACAAGACGGGTACATTCTGGACGGGGTGCCAATCAATCACAAGACACAAGCATGCATATTCTCACTCACACACTCTGGGCAATTTGGAAATGCCAGTTAGTCTAATCTGCATGTCTTTGGACTGTGGCAGGACGCTGGAGTACCTGAAGAAAATCCACCAAGCACGGGGAGAACATGTAAACTTCATGCACACAAAGCCAAAGGCAGGAATCGAACCCTCAACCTTGGAGGTGCGACCACTATGGCGCTGTGCCACCTCATATGTTTTTCGATTAAGTTAAAATAACTTTGTTTACATCCAATGACTGAAAGACTTAGGAGTCTGGATCTTGCAGCTATACTTTTCAGTCTGCATATACAGTAGGCTCCTAGTTTTGCTTTTCCACTATGTGAATGGAACCTATAATTTCTATTATGTCTAAATGTATAGCTTCAGTGTGGCGCACAAGAGTAATGTGAGGATGTCTGGCTGCAGGGGAAAAAGGGAAAAGAAAACCTGTGTGCACTGCTACTGCAATTTTTGAGTTGTGCCATAAGAAGATAGTTCAGTGTTTTATTGTTAGTAGCTAACCAGTCAGCAGTTCTTAGTTAGGTTAAGTACAAAGATTGCTGCATAAGTATATACTGTATTCATATGACAATTTTTAAACATACAAATAGACATACAGTATGAGCTAGTAAATATTATCTTATAACATATAATTATAAACGATAATCATATTCTTTATTATTACCCAAAAGCATGCAATAAACATTACCGTAAGCAACTTACAACTTGTCAAACCATTGTTTGTTTGCCTTTTTAAATTCCAGTAAATTTCTGAAATACTGAAAATTTAATAATCTGATAATGAACATAGCCTTTTCAACTACAATTGTCTACAGTGAAAACTTGGATTACAAACATAATTTGTTTCGAAAGTGGGCTTTAAAACACTCGTAAAATCAAATCGAATTTAACCATAAGAAATATTGGAAACTCAAATTATTCATTCCACAGGCCAAAAAATAAAAACATAAAAATAACTAATACAAAATATAAAGTAAAAATAAAAAAAAATAACCTGCACTTTACCTTTAAAAAGTAAAAATAAATCCAGACACATAAGTGTTTCCGTTTATGCGTTACTCGCAATCTGAGGTTTCACTGCATTTGATTTGAGTACAGAATTGACACAATTGTTTTGGGTGTATTTTTTACTTCACAAGTGTAGACAGCACAAAGGCTGCATGATTTATTTGGTCATTTATGTATCTATAGAAATCAGTTATAGTTCCTCTAATTAACCAACCTGTTTCAAATAAATTTGCTTTTTGTTGTCATTTGTTGTCCTTTAAATCACAAAAAACCCACATGTAAACTATGACACTGAAAAGACAATTATTGATTTAATATAATCATGCTATTAACCTCATTTAAAGCACTATGAGCCAGATGCAATAAATGCGTTGTGCAGCCCCACACATTCATGTTGAAATAAAGTCCCACAAGACTCATCTTCTTATGGACAAAAGCAACATTGCTCTATAAAAAGAACACAGTTAAGTAATACATGTAAGGTTTATGTCCAGCTGACATGCCTTGGTATCAAAAGCAAGGAAAACCTTCTGATGGTGCATTTTGTCTTTACCCTATTATGTTCTGTTTAGAAAATGCTAGCAGACAGGGGGCCATCAGAATGCTTCAACTTGGTGAAATGCAAGCAGACTGCGGCAGATGGTTTAGAGTAGCCAGGAACGGTTTCACTGTTGTTTGCTTTAGGTCTGGACGAAAAAACAAGTAATAAAAATGCCAAGACAAGACAAACTAATTTGATGGAGTCCTTTGAGAAATCATACAGAAAATGCTGTCACTACTGCTTTTGGGATTCCAAGATTACAGCAGATAAGTTGTCAGTACATTTAACAATGTTTGTCTGCAGCTGGACCTCCTGTATGTGCAATTCCATATCATGGATCAATGTTGACTCTACATAATTGCCAACATTGTCTGAATTTTGAATTTCTGGTGCTGATGAACACACAGAGTTTTGTATAAAATCATATTTTATTTATTTAAGAAAAAATAAATGTTGTAAAAAATCATAGGTGCGATGTTTTTTTTATCCATAACTATATGGACTCCCAGCACAATGCACACCTCTAGTCTTAATCAAATGCCCTGCAAGCCTTCCTGGCAGGCTTTGAAAATAAAAATAAAATTATATATATATATATATATATATATATATATATATATATATATATATATATATATGTATTTTATTCTTTTAAAACACATTCCAGTACAGCTTTCTCTCTTCTGCCTTCTGAAGCTTTGGGGAAAGTCCATGTATATAGCCAACTGACACTGACTGACTTCTTGTTATGAAGCTCCAAGTTCTAAAAGTGGAACTGAACCACATACAATTCCCATTTCTGGGCCAGATCTTGAGTTCATGCTTCCCTAGAAAAAGACTCCAAAGGTCCCACAATTTGAAAAACAGACACAGAAGCAAATGAGCACTAGAGCATGTCATTTGGACACACAAACCTAGAAATTTGCTATGCATGCTGGCTGGCCTGAGCCAAAATGACTTGCAACTGAACCCCACAATTACACCCCAGGACACATGGGAATGTGCTGCTCTTTCTCCTAGATGCGTTCTGCTCACTGTTTGTTTAGACATGTATTATCAATTTGTCACACAGCCACAGCATATAAGGTCAGTTTGAAATATTATATTTTAAAGTACTGTACTTGTTTTTTTTCCCCATAAGCCAACATCCCAAATAGTCAACAAGCTTTGATAGGAGGGATAACATGTTAACAATTTAGCTAATAAATATATTTTTGAGCTGTTATAAAACCGGCCACAGCAATTTGCCAAAAATATATAAAATGAACTTACACTTTTTATTTCATTAGCCTTTTCCCACTAACGGCTGTCACATGGCTGATTTAATAGACAAGAGCGAGAGAAAGAAAAAAAGGTCTGCTGATAAATAATAATCGTCTTATAATTTCTTATGATGAAAATGGCATATGCAAAACCCAACATCAAAATGAACCAGAGATTCTTCACACTTTTTGTTTTCCATGTCACCCTGAACAAGCTAGGGTTTTAAATGTTCCTTACTTCTTGTCATGGTGCTTTTTCTGCACATTTAGGCGTGTGCACCAGTTTCATACCCAACAAGCTTTTATGGTTTTTAGTAGAATCCCGCCTTGATACAGTACATGCATCTCTGACTGCTTAGTTGCATATTATTTCCTTATCACCTTGTATGTATAATGAGACAAGTTCAAATCCAATGTTTCTTAATAAATGAATTCATGAACACATTACTACAGGTGTGATTTAACAAGACTTTAAGACTGCTTATACAAATTTATTGTTTAAAGGATTGTAAGCAGTTCCCTCCAAAAGCATTGGTACAGCAAGGCAAACCCTTTTGTATTTGATATACATTAAAAATATTTGGGTTCGAGGTTAAAAAATAAAGATAAGGTTTTAGTTTCATTTTTTGTTTTTGTTTAAAAACACGCTTTTTTTTCTCCCTAAAATATTGGACATATGGCTTACATGTGTTTCCTGATGCTCAGATGCAACCTGTGCAAACTTACTGTTAGCCCTATTAAACCTATTGATTTGGGGTTTTCCTGTTAAAACCACATTCGTTTTTGAAAAGAATAAATCTACGCAAAGACCAGAAAGTTGAGAACTTGATGACAGAAATGTTGTGAGAGCTGTAAAGAAAACCCCAGTGATCAATAGCCTCCATAGGACAAAGGTGAAAGTATCACAATCCACCACTCACAAGCAGAAATCATTCCTTTGCAGAACCTCAAAATTAAGTTATTCACATTTTCTTGTTCAGTGGCAATGTGTTAACATAAGGGGAGGTGTTTTTATTTTTATTTTTTTAAGTGATATCCATTTTTTACTCTTTATTTGGGAATAAAATAGCCTAGCACAGTTTTGCGCTGTGGAGTGCAACAACTTTTACGCTCAATATCTCAAAACCACTAAGAATGCAGAACCTGAAGATAAAATCTTAACAAATAGATTAAACCAAGGCTACAAAATAGAGACCATAGCACAAGATATAAACCCCTCAGCAGTACAAATTAGATGCTCTGATGGTTCGAGATTGGAATTTTCAAGGAAATACAGAGAAATGTTTATAACATTAAGCATTACCAAAGTGATGGAAGTCTGCTGTACAAGCCTGGAGAAAATGTAACATTTTAGTGATATCATTGGGGTGTCTACTTATTAAAGTTAAAAATATCTCAGAATATGAGTAAGATGTTGACAACAAAAAACACAGGATAGTGGATACTGTGTGACAGTGCTAATGAACCTAGATATGAATCAGGGGCGAGCGGTTATGTGCCTTGGGTGTCGAGGATTAGGATGTGTAGCTGATGGGAGATATATTCAGCTCAAATCTGACTTAATCAAGGGAAAATCCAACCAAATATTATGTGTTATTTACCTTCATTTTATTTGAAAACATATTTCCTATACTTTCAGTCACCAAAAAGAAATAATCCTTTCATCTAAACCCAAATGTGTTTTGTTTATAGCAAAGACAAAATAAGTGTTTCCTTGCTGCTCCAGTATTTTCAGGGAGGACTGCATGTAAAGTAATGCTCTTTTTCCATCAGTACCACAGTTGGTGTAATACAATCCCATGTAAAACTGCAAGTTGGTGAGTTTCATTACAGTTAACTTCAACCCATCAACTCTGCACCTGTTACAGTCTAGGTTTCAACTTTGACCTGACCTCTGACACAAAGGTGAATGCTCATGGAATGGTAATGTCATCTTGGAAAACAAGAGTACTTGTAGAGTCCTGCTTTTGTATTAGAATGGACATGAAAATCTGTTAGGCTTTTCAAATTGAAATGCAATTTAACCTCACTAGACCATTAAAATTGTCCACGGTTAATCTCTCTCTCTCTCTCTCTTTCTAGTACACGCGCCGCACGCACACACTATCACCCACTTGCCCCCTCACTTTCATATAAAAATAAACATGTTTCCCTGAGTAGTCATTCCTAACCAACTATGGAGATTGTAGCTTCATATCTAATCTAGAATATCTACATTAAATACTCTTTAACTGGAAGGACTGCCTCATACAGTATGTCGCCCACTCAGTGGTACAACGTCCAGTACTTGTAAATGTCAGCTCAATCTATTTTACTATGTTTCTGGATTTAAAAAACAAATAGTGTTTACAACAAAATTACTCAATTAGAAGATGAACTAATGCATAATAATAATAATAATAATAATAATAATAATAATAATAATAATAATAATAATAATAATAATAAAACTTGTGTCAGCTAAAGATAAATGGATGCAATATGGGATGCACTGCACACCTGACCGTGCAGCTTTTATCCACTGCTGCCTAATATAATAATTCATCCTTGATACCATCTCTTTCTTTTTTTTTTATTTTGCTTTCCCTCCCACACACTCATCTCTTTATGCCCAAAGAGATCGCTTTTAAAATATAATGAGCAGTCCATTAACCCTTTTTTTTTTGTCCATGCTGATTTTTCCACTATAAATAAAGTACAAATACCCTCAGTACAGCAAACCGTTATGCATATCCCTTTCAGGAATATTTTCATGGGAATATTTGTGCCATAAGTAACCATTGGATTTACTATTTCGTTTAGACAATAAGGTTGTGTTCTGATACTTATTTCTCTCCACAGGTGCATTGAGGTTAAGTTACAATACAGCTGTCCAGCTGAAAAAACATGGACAGGAGCAAGGTCATTTAGAGTCTGATTACTTACTTGGTCTGCACATGGGACCTAAAAATCTGCTGTGGGACGTGAGTCAATCCTCACATGACCATAGTGTGATTTGAGCCTTGTCAACAGAGGGAGTAGTGCTCTTTGGAAACCAGCAGGAACATCAGAGATACAATTCCAGCCTTCAGTGTTTTGTTTTTTCAGGTTGGCAAAATAATTATATTTCTTTACTAGAAGAAAACCCCATGAATTTTTATGCATTTGGGGTTTTCTAAAATCAACACGGTTAAAAATATACAAAAAAGCACACCTAATGTTTGGTTGAATGTCTTTTGGTTGAAGTTTCACCTTTAGCAGGTGCTTTTGGTAGCCATCAACAGGCTTCTTAGATAATTATGGGTATTTGACAACTTCACTCAGAATTGATAAGTGTTTCATTAAATTTGTCAGTTTCCTTGAATAGACGCACCTTTCATGCAAGGTTCACACATTTATGAATACATTTATATTTACATTTAAGCATTTGGCAGACTTCTTTATCCAGAGCGACTTACATTTTTATCTCATTATCCATCTGAGCAGTTGAGGGATAAGGGCCTTGCTCAAGGCCCAACAGGGACAACTTGGTCATGGGTCATGGGATTTGAACCTGGGACATCCTGATGTATTTTGATGTGTTTGAGGTCATTTTCCTGTTAAAACACTTAATGTCATCCAAGTTTTAATTGTTTAGCTGATGAGATCAGATTCTGCTAAAGAATTGGGATTTGAATTAAGACTTCTTTTTCTTCATTATGCCATCAGCTTTATGCAATGCATTAGTTTGACTGGCAGCTAAACAGCCCCGGTGCATGGCGTTACCCTCAACATGCTTAACAGAAGGTACAGTGTTCTTGGGGTTAAATTGTTTATCTTCACTCCTTTAAATGTACCTCTGGTCAACTTTTCCTTTAGAAGGCTTTCCCTTTGTCCAAGTGATCAGTTGCAAACTTTGTTAGTCAAGGTGTACTGTATATTTTAGAGCATACTAGAGCATTTAAAGCATTCTTTCTTGGATAGCAGCCATTCGTACAGTACTATGGTAAATGCCAATGAGATGGGTATTCCAGCAGATTTTAGTTCATGGAAAGTCGTCACTTTCCAATTTCCTCTGATGTTAGAAAGAAAAAAAGAGAGACCTGTGAAGAAATTGATAAGAAGAATGACACAGTCATTGAGAATCACTGTGGTACTGTATGAATGATGGAAAGAATTCCATTTTTGGGATGTGTTAGTTTTGGAAAATTATCAACTTTATGGTGCCACCCCATGATTGTTATTTTTCCTATAACCAGTCATATTCTATTCTTAAATTACCAGACAGTCAGAGTTATTAATGTAGCATATGGTGCAACACTTGCTCAAAAATTCATGCACACATGTGTCAGCACCAGATCATGAACTTACCCATGTCAAGACACTCAGAGGAGCTGCTGAAGCTGTGGAGAGATTAATCGTACAAATTCCATGACGGTGCTTTCACTCATCAACCTTTTGAGGATGTGTTTAATCCAACAAATATCCTGAATCATGTTCCTGAGCACTAAATAAACATAGGCAGAGCTGTCTGCAAGAAGCATCTTGAGAAGCTGTAATAACAGCTCAGCTAAGCACAGATTTGTTTGTAATAATACAAAAAGAGAAAAAAGGGGAAAAAAATCTGAGCTACATGTCAAGCAACACTTTCAGTCTACAATTTGACATATTAATAGACACTAACGAGAGAGTTCAGAAGATTTCTTAAATTACCTGAATAAGTACATTTTAAAGTCCACTAAAATGTTCCACATTTTAAAATGATCAAAGTGAAGTTAGGTCATGTGACATTCTTTAAGTCTTCTTTAATTCTTTGTGATACTGAATGATAAGGACTTTTTAATTGTGCAACAATGTCTTTATATCTTAAACAACAATGCGATTTAACATATTTTATGTATGTGCCAAAACCTTACAAGAGATGTTACTCATTAAAGAGCAAACTGCTTTCTTTGTCAGCAAAAAACAAACCCTTACAATAAAGGCAATGTAGGGCATTGGTGGCTCAGTTTCTTGCCTGCTATACGGAAGGTCTGGATTTGATTCCCAGCCACTGGATGCATCGTCAGTCCCAACCCCGGATAAAATGGGAGGGTTGCGTCAGGATGGGCATCCGGCATAAAATTTGTGCCAAGTTGTACGAATCCAAAAGACCAACAATAAAGGCAATATATTGAAGCCTGGCAAGGCTGTTCTTAGGTTAAATCTTCCAAATAATACATGTTTAGGTTGCAATGGCTAAATGGCACTGCAGTAGTAAAATCACCCACTTAAACTTAAAATCGGGACACAGAGTGATAGATGGCACAGACAGGGGGTGAAAAAAATTAATTGCACATTTAGAATGAATCATGCATGTGTTTAAAAATAATCTCAGTGTCTCAGCATATTAAATTCCATAGAGAATGCTTTTCACCATGCAGGAAAAAAATGGCCTTTCCCCAGTAGCTCGACATTTAATTGCTATACTGTCATACCCATCTGTGGGTTTCTCCCCTATCCAAATATCCTTTGGGTCATTTTAGTCAATAAAGTTTAGTGTCTAATCTGTACAAATAGATTTGGATGGTAGTTTTTGCAACCAGATTTATTTGACAAACCTGACAAATTAAAGTTGAATTACTTGAATGTTTAAGAATTCACAATTCTTTTTTTTCTTCTAGGACTTTTAAAAAAGATTTGGACTAAACTCATTCTATTGAGGAACCGGGGAACCATCGAACATTCAAAGAAGTTACCAATATATAATTATTGTAGATGTCAATAATATAATTATTATAAGTGTAAAAAAAAAAAAAAAGTTGTGGACTTCATGGCTGCGCTTTCAGGATTAATGGGGTTGATGGACTCCACATTTAGAGATAATTTCATTAATGTCTTGCCTCAAAGAGTAATGCGAGCCTTTCACAGGCTCACACAGAAATAAATCTGTTAGTGGGTGAAAGTACCTAGGCTTATGGCTTTCCATAAATTGAGCTCACTTGCGTGTCAGCTGTGGTTTTTGGTTTCTGGCATGTAAGACAGTATTGTTTTTGTGGCCACATAGCTCCTACAGGTAGGGCAGCACGCAGCCCCATGCAGTGATGACGAGAGCAGATGGGCAGGGTGCCAAACAGATTCTGGCTTTCCATGAGAGCTTCCCTTGGGCAGCAAATGTGCTGAACTGCATGACTGACATGCAGTAACAATGCACACACAGCAGAACCTCCAGGCACAAGGAATAATATTTACACTCTCTTACTGTCTCTTAAAGAGACGTGCACACACTATCATTCGAAACACACCCAGACACTCTTTCTCCTTTTTCCTTGAACCCATACATACTTTCTCAATCTCTGCATCAATACACACACACACACACTCTCTCTCTCTCTCTCTCTCTCTCTCTCTCTCTCACTGGTGCATGTTTAACCCAGTCATGAATCCAAGTCTTGAATGCATAACCAATAGCGCCAGATGGCAATCTTGGCTCTTAGACAGTTTCATCATCCTTGCCCTCTGGAGGGAGAATTTACATTCTGACAGCCATTTGGAGCAAATTACCAACATGGATGGAGATACTTAAAAAAAAAAAAAAAAATTAGGTCTAAGGTTAAAAAAAAAAAACTGTGTAATTTATACTCATAAAATCAAAAATATTGTTTGTAACAGAAAAGAGGTTTCTGTGCATATATCTACCCAAAAGTTTGTTCGCTTTTAGGGTCTGACTACAACCTATAAAACACAAAGGCCTGCATTCCTTATATGAGTTAATGCACCGTCTATTGACTTTTAATATGTACTTTCACTGTGTCTCAGGTTCCTTGTGGTTGGATAAATGCTATGCCCAGACTTAACATATGGCCAGCCACATACTTTTGTTTTGCTTTCCCTGTGGCAGGCGACAGAAATGGAAACAGACTGATAGTGTGTGTGTGCGTGCGTGCGTGTGTGTGTGTGTGAGTTTGAGAGAGAGAGAGAAAAGGACAGACAGACAGTCAGACAGACATAGTAAGAGAAAGTATATCACAGAATAATGTTCTCTCTTTCTTTCTCTGTACTCTTGCTTATTTGTTAGGTTTTTTCCATTAGCCTATTATGTGGCTGCAGTGCACTTCATAGAATCAGATACAGGTCAAGAGCTTCTGTTAATGTTCACATAAAACATTACGATTCAGGAAGAAAAAATCTGACTGTGACATTGTTCTTGGTCCCGAACAGCCTGTTTTAAGTGCTTTTAGAAACTGCTGAACTCCTTGGATAAATAATAATAATAAAAAAATGCAGGGCATATCAAACTAATATCAATATGATGTATAGTCCAGATGCAAAAAGATGCTAAATGTTAAATGTAAATGTAACATGTACTGTAGGTTAAATATATATATATATATATATATATATATATATATATATATATATATATATATATATAATTATAATTTTTTTTTTTTACATTTGGCCCTCCATATATACTAGCGTATTTTTATACTCTTTTAAAATAAATCTCTTTGTCCTGAAAAGCACATTGAAGTATGTGGTAATTAAAGAGGCAGGAGTGGTCAGGATTGTGGCTTTGGTTAGGCGCATATGTGGCATGTCCACCTCTGGAGAGACCATTAACACCTCCAAAAGTGTACCAGAGCGTAGAGGAGACACTTAGCCGAGCTCTTACTTTGTTCTCTTTCACACCTTATGATTTGACTACTTGTTTTTTTTTTTTGGGTGGGGGGCGACAAAAATGAGAGGGAGATGAGATTTTCAAAGAAAAATGTGCAAAGAGCGTGGGTGGTCAAACCTAGCCGTGAAAACTCCCTAATCCTGCACTGGGATCTAATGTTATTCTAGCCGCACCCGGCACACGCTGTCCTTTATTTAAGGCAATCTATTTCACAGTCTGATGACCAGATAAACATATACAGTATAAGCAATCTTTTGAGATGCCATCCCTAGAAACCTGAGTACCAAAAGTGCGTCAAATCCTAAAATCCCCCCGTCGGTTAAAAATAGGCACTGTACTAAAGATAGAACTGTAGAAAGTAGGATACATTTGCAGCATGACTAATGGCTCTGTGAGGTTCATTAAACACTCGAGTGAGTCCAAGTCACAAGAACTGGGGCATTTACGTCACTTGATTCGCTAACGAAAGAAATAAACCGAGATCAATTTGCTGTACGGTGACTTTGCACTTTGATAAACCATTCTCAGATTTGCACTTTGGTGTTTCACGCAATTGTAAAAAATATATATATTTATTTATCTACTGTCATTATTGGGTATAAGCTATCTGATTTTGGCATCATTATACCTTAAGCTGTTTGTAAAATTAGGGTGAAAAATATGTCTGTTTCTAAGCAAGACAAACTAATCACCTGGTATCGGTCTTTACTTGCTGTCTTTCAGCGATGACAAGTAACGAAGCTTAAAAAAACAAAAACCGACAGCAAAGAAAGCATACTAATGTTTTCCCAGAACCGAGGCAATCTCAGGTGGGACAATGATGCACTTGTTTTACCCTACATTTGCCATCTCACTGGATGATATTAATAGAAATGCCTGCGGTATAAGGGTCATTTCTTTTCTCTATGCCTCCATACTGTACTGCTTTCCTCCTTTGGAGCATACCCGCACGTTCAGAACTGCTAACAGTCTGCTAAACATCTGCTTTGGCAGAAGAATGAAAGATCTGGTTTCTTTCTCACTATCATTATCACTCTATCTTCTCCTTTCTTGCTGTCTGTTCCTTTCACAAAGAGCACACTATACAATATCTCTCACTATCTCACATCTATTGAAGCAGCTTCAGAGAGCCTTGGATTTCTGCATGCTTAGTCATCATGAGAGTTAAAAGTAGAGCCTGCATGTTAAGCCTGCATGTGCAGGATAAGCACCCATCTGCTGGTATCGTTATTTGTATAACTACCTCATCTAGCCTTAATCTTTTATAGCATCTTCAAAATGTTCATCGAAAAAGAACCATGGTTCCCTTCAGCTCCATCAGAGCACATATCAGCAGTTGTGGAAAAACAGCTGGTTCAGTTAACTCCATGGTATGTTGGCAACTGGAGACAGTAAAGGATGAATGGTGATACATGTTTTTTTTTTTTTTCTTCAGTGGTGTTTCCAACACAATAATCTTATAGCAAGGAGAACGTCTCTGGCAGCGAGTTTCTCTTTTTCATAGGCATGCATTTCAAGTAGGTGGAAAAAGGATAAAGTTGTCATTAGTATGCATAAGCGAGTTATGTAGCAGAGTTTAACAAATGGCGCATGTGTGTCTCTGTTTTCTTCTCAGATTAGTTTAGGTTGCACTAAGCTTTGATGTCCTTATTAAGTTATTCTAGACAACCACTGGCTTGGAGATTTCTTTCGTTCATTCATTCATACATTTATTTATTCAACTTCGCAACTGCGAAGAGCCTTTCCCAGGAAACAAGGCAGGACATACCCAGGATGGCACACCAATTAAAACAAAAAAGGCACACTTTTAAACAAAAAGCCGCTGAGCAGCCTAGCAAATTTCATATCTGAGCAACTCATTGGATTTCTTCCTTTCCTTGTTTCCAACCAAATACGAAAAGATATTACAAAACAAGTCCAGTTGCTAAATGTAATTACAATGCACCGCATTGTGTGAAGTGTGACGCATGTTGATGCTGTAACGGTAGTGCATACTACTCATTGTAAATTCCACCACCTACTACACAAATCAGCTGAGACATGATCTAACTAGCTAACTATGTAGCTTGGCATACCTTTATCATTACTGTACAAATACAGTTGGATATCATAAGAATATCATATCGTTTAACAGTACCTTAAACATTTTAACCTAGATACTGGGCAACCAAAGCGTGGGAGTAGACAGCATGTTGGATAAATCACTTCCCTGGTGTGCTGACTATTAAAATTATAATTTGTCCCCTCTTAATAATTACACTATAAGTAACAATCTTGGACAAACAGTCTCCTTTATTATCCAGTAAAAAATAATAGCCGAATGATGCTTGACACATCCACATAAATCTGTCAGGCACTTTCTATTTTATGTTAACCTACAGAAACACCAGAGAAAACACAACTGGATTCAAATGGCATTATAGGAACATCTGGGAAGATCTTTGCGCACCACAAAAGGGGAGAAAAATACTTAGCTGTCTGAAATGGTTTGGGGTAACATTTTTATTTAGTCATTTAAACTTAAGGTCATAGATAGAAGCATTCGAGTGTGGTGGTTAGGAGAAGACCTTGTCATCATTTATTTAATTAAACTGAGCGCATTGCATTATACTGTGTAATGCAGGACACAGTACTAACGATACTGTAAGATGTGAAGTTCTCCATAGTGATGTCAGGGAGTTTTTGGGGAAAGTGGTAAGGTCATAGAGAAGCCATCACTGTGGGAGCGATGCTATAGGCAACCCACAAATTTGTACAAAATGGTCACATTCCACAGTGGCTTGTAATCACTCTTTATTCCTCTAAACAGGTTCAAGTCTCCAAAAGGTAATTAGACTCCAAGCTCACTTGCACTTGTCTGCCCACAGATCTACGCTCAGCCTATTCGGTGGTGCTGTACTACGTTTATAACATTCCAGTATATCTCCACAATAATTTCCACATAAACAATAATAATAATAATAATAATACATACTGAGGTATTCTGAACCCATTGGTGTGGGATCTGGCCATTGTTTTAAAAAACAAAATTAAGGAACAGGTATCCAAGTGCAATAAAACCTTTCATGGCGGTATTACCTCACCAGCATCGGTTCTTCAAAATTCAAATATCCATAAACACACAAGGGATGATATTTATTTTAAACAAATAACTTTTGATTTATTTGATGAATGAAGCCAACTGACGTTACAGTGTACAACACTAATAGCTCCCTAGACAGACTGAGATATCGCTGACCTTACAAGAGGGCCCCACGTTTATCCAGTGCAACCAAAAGCTCTGACAGCACAAAAATAATAACAGAAGGAAAAAAAAAACAATCTCATGTTTCACTACCGAGAACCTCCCTGTAATTCTAATAATGCAATAGCGTGCATGGAGGGTTTAAACATGACAGCTGGTATCAGTCAGACAATGGAACAATAATGAAGTATTGCCTAAGGTGAAAATGTGTGTGTGTGTGTGTGTGTGTGTGTCACTCTATCTCTCCCTCTCTCTCTCTCTCTCTCTCACTCACTCAATGTGTACGTGTGTACGCGTGTGTACGCGTGGGTGAACGCGTGTGTGTGTACGTGTGTAGATGCTTGTGTGTGTGTATGTGTGTGTATACACGTGTGTGTGTACGTGTGTGAAACTGTGTGTGTGTGTACGTGTGTGTGTGCACGTGTGTGAAAGTGTGTGTGTTTGTGTGTGTGTGTGTGAGAGAGAGAGGAAAGCGTCTGTGTGTGTTCATACAGACACTGAGAAAGAGAGCAGGAGGGGAATAGACAGAGAAAGTGAGAGTGCGGAGCCTAAGAGTCTTTCAAACAAATTCCCAACAGTCTTACCTTATTAAAAGTAAATGTTACTGGAAAAAGTTAAATAAGGTGTAACGCAGCATTGTATTATAGAAAAAAGTGTTAGGATTTTTTACAGCTTATAATAAAACGCTGAACAAAAGATATTTCTCTGCTTTTTTTTCTGTGGATCAGTAATATGTTGTTATAGTCAGATAACTATAGCACCTGCTTCTACAAACGTGTTGAACCAAAAGCAACTTTAAGACAGCTGTTCTAAACTACAGAATACTTTTGATTTTAATTCCATGGACTTTGTTGGGATGCTAGTCCAATTATAGTCATTTAAAAATGTTAAAAGTGTTAAATTACATGAAGTGAATGACATGAATATTCATTAACTGGCAATAAATTAAAGGTTGAAAAACATAGACAGTTCAGAGGCAGTTTGAAGAAACTTAGAAGCATTAACTAAGGAAACAGTTGTTTAAGATGATAATGTTATCAGATGTGTTTTCTTGCTAAAAGAGCTTCATGACTGGTTTTGATTGTGTTTGTTTATTTTTAAATTTTTTTTGGCTGGCAGCTGTAATCATCATGCTGAAAATAAATCCATGTGATGTAATGTGCATGTACAATAGGGAGTTTGTTGGAGGCATGTTGGTGCTTTTACGATACTAGATTTTTGATTTATGCAAATAACAATTATTTAAAGACGGTTGTAAGGTCCAGTTCAACTGTTTATGAGGGTGATTGCTGGGGAAAGAAACTATCTATCCATTGTCCTTTTCTTATTCATGCTTATTCAACATAGGTTCGCAGAGGGCCTGGAACCTGTCCTATGGAACTAAGGGGATGGGGGTGGGATACACCCTGGATAGTTTGCTAACCAATCACAGGGCACAAACTCACACACGCAATTATACACTATGGGCATTTTGGAAATGTCAGTCAGCCTACACATAGGTCTTTAAGGGAAGACAGCAACGTACCAGAGAAAACTCACCTACTGTAGCCCTGGGAGAACATGCACTCTCCACAAATGCACAGTGGAGGTGAGTTTCGAACCATTAACCCTGCAGGCACGAGGCGACAGTGGTAACCACCAAGCCATTTTTAAAAGTTATTAGAAAGTTTATTTACTTATTTTGGAAAGCTGTTAGTGGTGAGTAAATTAGTTAATCGTGCACGTTTAGCAAGGGTCTATGGAAAAATGCCTGTTGGTGTTGGTGATCTGCCACATCAGACAAATTGTCTTTTTGTGGAATTTATGAATACTAGAAGCCTGGCTTGTGGGATAAAAGTAACTGCTTTTAGATTATTATTTGTTCTTTTTAAAAATGGGCAAAAGATTATTTGTAAAAAAAAAAAAAAAAAAGCCCAACAACTTAATTTTAAAAACAGAAAGAGATTGTCTGGCTACAAAAAACAAACAAACAAACAAAAAAAACCCGTAATAAACATTTACCAACGGTGTTAACCTAAAAGTAATTTGGTAAATAAATAAATCAAAAATAAATACATAAAATTAAGTTACAGTTCTGTTGGCACATTTGTCAATGTTACACACAGATTTTAATATTACAAAAATATAATCAAAATAAATGCAAAATACAGGTTTTAAATGATGACTTAATTTGTTAAGGAAAAACCTGTCCAAAGCTACCAATGTGAAAAAGTAAAAAAAAAAAAAATAATTTATCAACTATGATTAACCACTTTTTTTTTTTTTGTAAACTGGGGTAAATTTTACTTGCCACACCCAGGTCTGTTAAATCAAGAAATCACCTAAATAAAACCTATCTGACAAAGTAAAGCATCCTAAAAAAAATCTAAAAAAGACGATTTAAAGAAAATTTGGAACAGATAAAAAACACATTATATATACACACACACACATTTGGTAATGTCATGTGTTGTTAGTGCTGTTTCCAAAAATTGTTGAGTTACCGTTTTAGCCAGTGTTATGGTAGAATGCTCTAAAACAACAAATGTAATATCTGTTTACTTTGTGGTTCTGGTTTCCCACTGGCAGCGCTAAAAAAAACCTGTTAAATAAATGTTGTTTAACAAAAAGGGATTGTGACACAAGCTAACATACAGTACGTGGGAAAATGAATTGTATTGTATTTTACAGGCAAAATTGTAAAAACAGAAGGAACTTGGAGCTCACCCCCACCTGAAGCAGAGGTCACAGTCAGTCAGTCAGTCACTACAAGTCCAGCTCACACCACACATCATTGTAAGTATAGATACAGAACACACATTAGTTATAGAAATTCTGCTGAATTTCATTTAAAAGCTGTCGTGAAATAATGAGCAGCACATGCTAGCTACACTTCCTGGTCTAACCTTTCTTCCTGGTTGTTCAAATTCATGTGTTTTTTACTCCCAAGACTGACTTTACTACATTGTCAAGTTTTATGTCTTGTAGCTGAGCATGTCAAGTCACATTCGAGAGCCAAACTGTCACAACAGCAAACGTGCCTTAGGTAGAAAAGAATCATGTTTGTGTGTGTCAGTCACAGAGCCAGCAGACCTTAACAGACCTAATGCATTTAGCAAACCTGGGCAGATGTAGCATGCAAGGAGCTGCTCTATTCCATAATCATCCAGTCACCTGGTAACAATCTTTTACATCAATCACCGCTGGGTTTCAAAATCAGACCACTTTCAATGTGACCGACTTCACATTAGGTCATAAACAAAGACTGATTTGTACACATAAACACATGTTAACACACTGTAAACAAAATGGCCAGGTCAAGCAGTAGTGTAGCTGCTTTACATCATCCAAGCTGCACATGATGCCATATTTTAGGCGGAACAATCACTTAGCGGTTAGCATTGTCACCTTGCACCTCCAGGGTCGAAGTTTAATTCCTGGCCAGGTTTGATTCCCACCTCTGACAAAATGCATTCAGTGACTTCCTTCAAGCTACAGTACTTTCACATTGAAAGCCAGACTCATGAGGTGCTCATGCTTCCTCTGTTAAAACACATTATATTTGTGCGGCCACTCATTTATTTCAAACAATGGATACAATCCTTAAAAATATATACTGTTCCTAACATGTGGAAGGTAAAATGTCACATGAATTCCCATGACCATGATGAGCATTCTCACAACCAAGTCACACAATCACATATCAGAAATATATCTGATCTAGGACCTAAAAAACACTAGATTTGTAATGTGAATAGGCTTAGTCACATACACACTTTTTTCATAAGTCAACATACAGATTTAAAGACAAAACATAATAAAATAATTTAGAAATCAATTTAATACATGGTGTGTATTTAAAATCTAAAAAATAAACAGAAAATATTTACCTATCCAGGTGTTTTGTCTTCACATTTATTAACATCTGTACAAAAGGTGACAACATTGCATTGTTATTTTAAGCAATGTATGGAACCTTCAAAAGACAAAGGCTTATGTTACTACTTGTAAAATACTTAAATTTATTTAAATGTACTTATTATAGTGTATATTTGTCAAGTATAATAATACTAATATACTATATTAGTAATATCAACAGTACAATTACTGCACTTTATCAGTGTTAGCACACTAAGAACATACAACTGAATGTACAACTCCCTTTGTGGTGTTCTTTTCTTCCTTTCTTTGTCAAACAGTGAGCAACTATAACAAGGCAAAGCAATTCCCCCTCTGGGATTAAAAGAGTTCTTTAAATATTGAATCTTGACTAGAGTGGCCAGGAGAGGGAGTGGGAGAAGGGGAGGTGGTTGTAAGGATGGTGGAAGACTGCAGGAAGAGAAACCAAGATCAGATCCGATCAGATCTCTGATGACATCAGAGCCACTATAATTTTTCATTGGATAAATCATGGTCTCTCCATGAGAGAGGCTGGACTGAAATCTGCCATGCTTAACATTGGCATATATTGTGCAAATATTCCAGCAGAACAGCAGTTTATATTTGGTATTATGAAAGGGCACATGACTGAACTGCATTTTACATTAGTACTATAAATTGAGCCTCCAGAATGTCTTAAGGGCCATTATTTGTAATCGTATGGGAGAGTGTGGCTTCACCACACCAATGTCCTCATACGTAGACTGGTCTGAGAAACATTTCTCAACTCCATACAGGCATTCTTCTCTACATGGATGTGGAAGGTATAAGGACACTTTCGACAAGTAGTGAAAGCTGTATTGCAGACAATATCTTTTATATATTGCAGACAATAGAACAAATGCAAAAAAAAATATGGCAATTTTTTAAAATTAAGAAATATAAGAATTATTGATAAATTCCTTAAAAGTGATTACATCTCGGACAGCAATGAAGGACAATGCTATCATTGATATTATAGGTTGGACATTTTGTGGTTTTGTTTTATACAATTTTGTTGGTTTATACAGTATATTAAAAATATATCCCCTCCGATAAAATTAAGAAATGACAAGTAAGCATTTCACTCCATATATAAGCATTTTGCTGCATTCTTTGTATGGTTGTGTACACAACAAATAAAATTATGCATTTGGTATTGCCACATGTTAGTGCTGTTTAGGTCTCTTGAATCTTATGAGGAACCAAAGAATTGTTTTAAAACACTCAAAATCCTGTTAAGTGAGAGCTTTTTTTCCCCTGGCAATTAACTGAACTATTTCTAACTTGTAGCTTGTAGAAACAAGCATAAAACAGTTGATAATACTATACATCTTCATCCTTATGTCTTCTGACAGAAGGTACAAGAACAGCCGTGCCACCTCCAGCAAACTCCGCAGCAGTTTCTTCCCTGAGGCTTTTTAGATTCCTCTTTCTGATTAGACTGGATGAGCCTAGGTGCATGGAAATAGTAAAGAGGTGAACATAAACATGTGCATTAAGAGAGTGAGTATGGGGGTCATGACTGGTGTTGATTCCACGGTGACGTGACACTGTGCATTTATTGTCCTGTGTATTATTTGACCTTTGTATTTATTGTCATATGTACAGTATTTATTCTTTATGCATATTGTTTTTGTAAAATACTGTAATAGTAGTATAGTAATATTAGTATTATACAATGTGCAACACTCCTAGTGAAGTTACTTTTCATTATAATGTACTGTGTATAAGAAATTTAGAGGAATAAAAACAACATATGCACTCATATTGTTCCACCATATGTGGTATATATTGCTCAACTGTATGCAATTTAGGACACAGGCTAAAGAAAATGAGGACAAGGGAAATGTGTCATGAGCTCCATAGAGTGTTGTCACAGATAGAGAAATATGTTACGTCCCCAAAACATACATTTTGACTTTCGTTCTGTTTTTCTTTCTCTCTTTCTTTGATGTTGCTACAGTTGAATTTGTGATGAAAATTCCTTGCATAAGGATTTTCTAAATTTTAAATAGTGAAAATTTAACAAACTATTTGTATAGCAACAAGACACAATTTAGTGAATAATCCTAAGCTGTGTAGTTAATATATCTGTGCATGTGTGCATGCGTGTGTGCATGCATGTGTGCATGCGTGTGTGCATGCTTGTGCGGTAACATGAGAAATACAAACATTCTCATGCTTGGTTGAAGCAGAGAGTTGATAGTTGAGCTCTAATAATGGTAAAGAAGGGGGTCTTCTTGACTTGCAGGCTGTCAAACTGTGAAATACTGAATGTGGTGCAATGCATGCTAGCACTGAACATGCGGTTAAGAGAATGCACATACCAGCAGATCTTATCCGTGAGATGCAAGTTGACTTCCAGCAATGTATAGACACTTCAGTTTTTTTTCTTCTGTATACACACCTAACATTTAGAGGGGCAAGGTTTGTACAGATTTCCATTAAATTGCATTAGTTGCTTTCTAAGACGAACTTTGAACAGAGGTCATCTAATAATATCTGCTTGCTGCCTT
Organism: Clarias gariepinus; assembly: GCF_024256425.1. Classification (NCBI taxonomy): domain Eukaryota; kingdom Metazoa; phylum Chordata; class Actinopteri; order Siluriformes; family Clariidae; genus Clarias; species Clarias gariepinus. The sequence continues at coordinate 30,384,629 of NC_071104.1, read as the reverse complement.
TAAAACCCATTTCTCAGCTTGAAAGCTGTAAGCATACGAATGACAGCATGATTAAACTATTGGATGACGAAGCCTGTGAAAGTGATCACACATACATATGAATACACATCATGCCACTGGGTACACAGCCAAGTTCAAATATTATGAAAATGTTGTCTAATCTAAACAAATAAGGCCTAATCCTCAGTGCTGGGATTGGTTGCAGGTAGAGTGCAGCCATTAATCACTGTCTGACAAAGCGCAATCTTTGCGCGCACACACATACACAGATCTCTTGCTTTATCTACAGAGATTGTACACCACTGTCGGAAAGTCTGTAAACATTTCAGAGAACCCAGATGTCAAACATTTCTGTACATTTCTTACTACTTTTTGAACACTTGACTTGTTTCATATTAACTCATGAAAGGGCCAGATTAGATGTGGCACATAGAGTATAACCAGGTAAAAAGGTACTGGCATAGAAAACTGTTAAAACAGGAGCTTTGGGAGATTTTCTCTATTGAAAACCAGACTTGTCAACCTTTGCCTGGTAGGATATTCCTTTTAAATGAAATGCTGAACTTAAATGTATGGCAGGGTGGCTTGGTAGTTAGGATCATCACTTGCATATTCAGTGTCATCGGTTCAAATCTCATCTCCAGTCTGTGTTCTTGGTGGGTTTCCTCACTCAGGGTCCCCTGGTTCCCTCCCACAGTCCAAAGGCATGCATTGTAGGCTGATCAGTGTTTTCAGTGATTGCAGTCCTAAGGTGCCTAGGATAGACTCCAAGTCCCTTCACAAGAAAAGTGGTACAGACAATGGATGGATGAGCCTAAATAATATGTTATGATCAGAGTACTATGTCACTATTTTAGATAGATCTATTTACAAGGCATTGCAACATGATTAAGACACGTTTTTATTTCCCTTTTTTCTATTTGTATTCTAATAACAAATGATTAAACTCACAAAAATTCTGCTAAATCCTGTCCCATTAGCCATTTTCTACTGACACACAGTAACACTTGATACCCAGTGCTCCCACCACAATCCTCCCTCCTATAAAACAGCTTGCTCCATCTGCCAGAAAATAGACCAATGCAGAGCAGAATGGGGTATAAATAATAAATAATATTTGATTAAACTTTATTGAACTAACATTGTAAACAAACATGTGTCAAACAAATAATATATTTAAGAAGCTATCCAGCAAGAGACAGACGGACCAAGAGCCATGTAGCTGCCCAGGTTAGCAACTAAGAAATACACACTGAAACTTAACATCTGTTTTTTTTTTCTTTTTCAGTCGGCACATCAGGCGACGGATACTCCTCACCCTGGAGATATATATATATATATATATATATATATCCCTCGTTTCTGTGGCAGTTACTTGAGGGTTCGGGTTGCCAGTTTAACTCCTGATTGTCATCCACATGCACTTTGGGAACGACAATTAGCTTAACCTCCATGTATTTTGTCGACTGTGAGAGGAAACCGGAGTACCAGGGAGAATATGCAAACTCTACGTACACAGACCTAAGGCGGGAATCAAACCCCGACACTAGAGGTGCAAGGCGACAATGCTAAACACTAATTCACCGTGCCACCAACATCTGTTATTGATGAAATTCAACTGAAAAAAATATTGAGTTTTTACTCTCACAGAGTTTCTTTTCTTTGTGTGTATATGTTCTCCAAAGGATACTTAGGCTTCATTCTATAAGAATTTGTCCCCTGACAGTCATTTTAACATGTAGGGAGGTGCTTGTTTATTTTGTGGGGCCCTGAAACTTTTTGCACTTGTGTAATTTAAATATGTATATAATTGTTCTAGTAAATAACTTGAGAAAATATGTCATATTTGATCAATGTTTGAGAAAAAAAAAAGAATAAAATTGGCAATTACTTATATACTATATGTTACAAGCTTATAACATAACATATCTACAAATAGAAAAAACACCCTACTACTTTGTGCTTGTGACTTCAAGACTGAGTTTCAGGCACATTACATAACACTACAAGTGCATATGTATAGTATATTTATTTAATTAAATATTAATTTGAGAAAAATAAATAAATGATAATTTGCTTATTTAAAAGCTGTAATCCTTTGTGAACCCTTCTGGATAATCAGCCTTTTAAGGATATCATCAGGCTTGCATGTGATTTCATACACAAACCTTAAATCAAGGCCTAAAATTGTTTAAATCTGTGGCCAACTGACACATATTTAGGCATAAATTTTCAGGTTCTGAAGTGTGGAAAGAAATGTTTATAAATTCAAATCAACATGCTTCATGTTTCATTGGGAAATTTCATAAATAAGGACAGAAAGTTCTCACAGTGAGTTTGTCCCTCTGATGAATGATCTCACAGGAGTTCATAAATCCTGTAAAGCAGCAGCACATTTGGGAAAGAGCACAACTGGGAATGTGGCCCAGGATCCACTTAAAGCTTGTACAGATCTACACAATTCATTGCATGAGAGGTGAGATGAGGAGTGGGGGAAAAAAGGAGATAAAGATTTGCGTAACACACTTACAGTAAGAGCTAGATTGCATTGACTTGCATTGAGTTCACTCCTTACTAGACTTTTGTTCTATGTTACTTTGTTCTACCCTGAGGGGTAAATTGTTTAACAATATGCCATTTATTAAGGGGAATCTATATGTCAAACTGACACCTTTTTTTAATGCTAGACAATTACCACAAATATAATTAAAAAATAAATAAGAAGAAGAATTAAAGAATTAATTACAGTGAAACCTCGGATTACGAGTAACACGGTTTGCAAGTGTTCCGCAAGACGAGCAAATTATTATTTTTTTTACTTGAAAAACGAGCAAGTTTTGACTTACAAGTCAAGTACAAGTACAGAGTATCATGTATCACGCATGCACTTCACGGATAAACGGAAATGCTTATCTGTCAGGATTTATTTTTACTTTTTTTCATTGGAGGGTTAAAAATACTTTTTATCCCTCAGCCTGTCGTTATGTGTGCACACGTGTAATTTGACACCGTGCCAGTTCTCACACACTCGCTCTCTCTCTCTCTTTCTCTCTCTCTCTCTCTCCCTCTCTCGCTTTTAGTATGTGTGTGTGTGTGTGTGTGTGTGTTTTTGAACCTGCACACACACACACACAGCGCTTGCATGCATAAACAAAAACACTTACCTGTCGATTTTTTTTTTTTTTTTTAAAGGTAAAGTTCAGGTTCATTTGTTTTATTTTTACTATTGTAATTTTGTATTAATTATTTTATGTATTTATTTTTTAGGTCTGTGGAACAAATAATTTGGGTTTCCAGTATTTCTTATGTGAAAATTAAATTTGGTTTACGAGTGTTTTGAAATACAAGCATGCTTCCGGAACAAATTATGCTCTTAATCCAAGGTTCCACTGTAAATAAAAAAAGTGCTTTTATGTCTCTTCATAAGTGTATATTTGTTGTTTGGCCCAAGAACCAGGTAACCACTTTTTTTATGCTTATTCTAAAGTGGTCCTGTCAACATGACATAGCGGCTTGTGCAACAGAAATCTCTTATTTCACGGTGCATTTCATTTCATTGATGATTTAAAATTTCAACAAGCTTTTTTCCCCCTATTGTAATCTTTTGTGGATGTTTGGCTTAGCAAATTGAAACTGAAAGAAGCATGGTGCGTTTCTTTTCCACTTAACTATTACTGTATGTCAGTCTATATTTAGACAAGATGATGCACACAGTTACTGGTAATTTAGAAAAAAGAAAATCTGTTAAAAGTCATGCAGATAACCATAATGGGATGCTAAAAAGTCGTCAGCCGTTAAATGTGGTTATGCAAGCAATTTTGTGGACTTTTCAGGAATCCTGCTTTGTGGTGTCAAATTAAGTTCAAGCTGAAGAGTGTCAGAGAGTACTAATCTGCACGCACATCCTCAATCGTGATCACATTTCGAACTCTAACTTCATCCACTTGCCAAAAGAAACCCAAGTGTTCCCCAAGTGCGTGCAGATCTGTGTGAGAACAGAGTTCAGTGTGTGTGTGTGTGTGTGTGTGTAAGAGAGAGAGAGAGAGAGAGAGAGGGTGAGACAGAGATCTCTCTGATGGATGAAAACTGGGTGATGGTGCTTTGTGGCTGACCCTGCCATGCCCTGCAGTCCCAACATACAGCATCTCCCACACCTCTACTGAGCCGACATTGGGAAAATAACTGCAATTAGGGAGCTGTTAGGGAGCCAAGCCTGCACGTCGTGACACATTACCCAAAGCTGAGCAGCACTTCAGGCAACAGGGGAGCAGAGATATGGCCAATTGTCAAACAACGAAAACATTCGTCTAAGTGTTTACTGTGTCATTATACCCCTAAATACAATGCTGTCACGAACTGCTGTGTAATTATCAAGTCTAATTATTTCAAACTGTAAGGTGACTCTGTGATCCCTACAGACAGACAAGTAAAACCTGAAAATGAAGATGCTTTCCACAAATATAAACCCTAGTCATCTCAGAGTCAATTTTTTTTTTTTCTTTTTTCCCCCTGCTTATTTAGCTTTTCTTTGCTTTTCCTTAAAGGGCTTTCTATGTGAGTCTAATAAAAATATGGTTCCCTAGTGTAGATAAATTTGTCATTTATCAGGACACTGTCCTAAAGCAATTTATCTTTTGGAGCACTTTCATAAATATCACTCCCAGAAATAGCTGAAAAATTGAAACATGATAACATGACAAATATAGATGGGACTATGGAAAAGAAATAAATTAGGAGGAGGCATTGGGAGGTATCATCCTGAAAATGCTCATTTTCTTACAGTAACACATCCCAAAGTGTTTTTATTCATGTTATACAACTCACTCACTCACTCACTCATCGTATATATCGCTTTATCCTGTACACAGTGTCGCAGGTGGCCTGGAGCCTGTCCCAGGAATCTTAGGGCACGCGGCAGGGTACACCCTGGACAGGGTGCCAACCTATCGCAGGGCACATACATACCTCACACACTCACATACTCATTTACACATGGACAATTTAGAAACGCCAATTAGCCTAATCTACTAGTCTTTGGACTATGGGTGGAAATCTGAGTATCTTTAGGAAAAACCACCAAGCATGGGCAGAACATGTAAACTCCACACATACAGAGACGGGAATTGAAGCTGGCTGGAAATCCAACCTGGATCTCAGAGGTGCAAGGCGACAGTACTAATCACAAAGCCACTGTGCTGCTATGTTCTATCAATTTAGAAATAATTCAAATGTTTAATTAATTGAAAGCATACAACATTTTAACATTCTCTCTCTTTCTCTCTTACACAGATACACACCCTAGTCGATGTATGTATGTGTAATGTACTGTGGGTGTAGTAATAGTAAATAGTAGTGGGATTGATTTTGAGGAAATGCAACAAGTGCAAGAAGTATTTCATCCCCTTAAAGAAATCTTGAAACTATATTAAGTATATTATGAGCTTCTAAAAATGTTTAAATACATTTATGATTAACCTACTGTATTATTATGTAGAATGTCCATGTGAATAAGTTAACAAACAACAATGTACAAGAACTTTTGCATCAACATAAACCTGTGATTTAAATAATAGTTGGAACTATCGTGAGCTTCGTACAAACTTACTCATAAGTGATCTTCGATTGTGCCTTAGGGAATATTTATGAGCGTTGAGTAAATCCATTAATTATCATTGGCTCTTCTGTGGAGACAAGACTTTGACAGGCAGACGGCGTCCAAGACAAACCTGTGTTTAGAAAAGCCTGTAATTTTACCATGTGAGTTTCATTAAGTGGTCTTCAACCACGGACAGTGATTACATTTCGCTGTGTCAGTCTACACTGAATCTTATCCAGCTGTGGGAGGCAAAGTTAAAATCAATGATACAGTAAATGTGTGCATAAGAAGGGTACATATGCGAATATTTTGACCAGAGTGGTCATGCTGCAGTGGCATCTATCTGTCTATCCATCCATCTATCCATCCATCCATCTATCTATCTATCTATCCTCTGTAATGTATTACAGTTGAAGGTGACAGTCAATGACAATATAATAAACATAAATACAAATAACAGGCCTGTTGCAAAAGCAAAGTGTTTCACATGAGTAAGTGCATAATATGCAATCACATGAAAGAAAAATCAAGCTTAGCATGTGGTGTACTGTAATCAATTCAACAACATGTGATCATGTAAAAAAAAAAAAAAAATACGAAAAAATAACTCAACTAATGAAACACACAATAATTAATGAACAACAAAGATAATCAAATGTAAAACGATTATTACATGTGAAATGTATGAAAAATAGCACAATACAATTTTAAAGAAGAAAAAGTTAATGCAACTTTTCTTCAAGCTTATTGGGTTAGGGGTGAGCCCAAAAGCTTAGCAGCTAGATCATTTGCCAATGCTGTCCAACTCTGGGTGAGCACAGCCAGATCACTCCCACTGACAAAGACCATTGTCTCATACTGAGCCTCTAATCAAGGCAATGTGGAGGCTGAAAACACACACACACACACACACACACATGTATATATATATATATGCATGCACACACTCCCAGCTTGGCCAAAGGAGAGCAATGACAGGATGTTTCATATGACCATTATGCTTGCCAGTAACTACAGCTTACAAATTTGGTGTGACTTTTGTGTCTCTTGCCACTAATTTGTTCACAGAATTGATGTGCTGCATTTTTTATTTTTTGCCAATGACGCTGATGCCCTGGGCGCTGACAAAAAGCAGGGCAGAAAGACTAAACTGTCATTATGTCAGCCATCTCAAGCCTGTTTGGTGTCCACCTGAACTGCAGGCCCTTTGTGAAAGCAACTCCAAACTTTTTTATTATTATTATTATTATTATTATTTTTTTTTTAAGAAACTCATCATTCTTATCACGTTTACTGGAAAGGGAAGCCATTACTCACATTATTCAACATAATAAGTCTGGCCATAAAGAAAGAGAATCACTTCTGGGTGTGTGAGTCATGAGCAACATGGATAATCTGTTTTACTACTCCACTCTATTACCACCACAGCTGTTGGAATGCCTCTGTTTTATTATGACTAAAGTTGAATTATCATGGATTTTCTTGTACTCAAAGATGAGGTTAAAAGTCACAAGTGTGCTTTACAGTCGTTCTTTCAAGGATTTAGGATTTCTGGATTAAAATTAGACTTTTATCTTCTCCAGAAAGGTTGTTGCTTTAGTGACCCCCCAAAAAGAAACCACATTTATAGCTAGACTTGGGATATAGAACAAGTCTAAGCAGCCTATGTGAAAAGTCTGGGAGTGTGTTCGAGTCAACATTGTGCAAGTTTGGGCAAAGTGATCTTCATTTCAATCAAACAAGCCTGAAAGTGACAACGAACCTGTCTGACGGTGGTCCATTAGAGGCACCTCTTCTATTACTGTATACTTAAATAACATGGAAAGCCACTTTGTCATGACAGCAACTAATATGTAATATACATTAAATAGGATGAATGTAGAGTATCAAGCCTACATGAAACTCATAAGCCCTGCATACAAATTTCACAAAGCAAGAGAGAGTTGTGATATTGAAATTCCATGGCATTAGAGGTTGCATGTAATCTGACTTTGCATTGTTATTAATCTTTCTCAAAAAGGGTTACTGCAATAACCATGGTTTAAGAATGGTTTAAGAACCTTCATTCATACTTCATTCCAATTTCCTTCAGCCGGGATGTACTGTAAGGGATAAAACATTTAGTGCATCCTGTTTTTTTGGGGAAAAGGGAATTTGTGTGGCATAAAAAAACATACTTTTAAACATATATTTTATATTTACTATAGGGTTAATGTTGTGGAACATCTGTTACTTTCATTCATTACCTTCCTTATAGCAACTTTATGCAATCTCACATTCATTCTCTCTTGTAGTTAATAAGACAAGAAGATTGTCTATCATGTCATAGTCTCATAAGGCCCTACTGTCATGTCAAATTGTACTGTCAAAACCATTTTCCCACCACTACATTATGTCTATCCTCGTTGGATCCTCATATGTAGAATCGTGTGTATTGCTCTTTGGCTAAACTTCCTCCTGTTTAAAGACTCGGATCAGGTTTAACAGTTATTAACTGAGAATAAACAGGAGTGAGTAGAAATTACAAGGTTCACAACACTAGAGTTTAGGTATGAGAAGGTTAAAGTGAAAGAAAACTTTATCAATCACTGACACTGGAAATTCATGATGTCAGTAAATTTACAGCGAGTTAAAAAGCAACACATCAGACCTGCTGTTATAGAAGATTAAACAGCACCTTCGGAATTAAACATTATTTTGCTATCGATATCTTTTCGAAATTATAAACTTTAGAAGGTTCAGAACTATCGATTTAGTTTGAGATTTATATCTGAAATTCATAAAATCTTTTAAAAAGGTTACAATAAAATGGTTTACCATTATAGAGCATGAAGGTTTTGTTTTCTTTTTTAGAAAATGTATTCAGTAAATCTGCATCCCAATAGATTAGAAGGCAGATACTGTCATGCTAAATACATCACAAATCTTAATAAAAATGAATCAGACAAAAAGTGCACTAGCAAGATCAGAACAGTTACTTACAAAAAGTTCATCAAATTTAAGTCAAACTTTTACTTGCAAAAAATAAAACTGACTTTCACTGTAAATTATAATCGTCTCCTATAAAAGAAAAAAATATTGTGCTCTGCTTCATATACAGTTACGTTTCTTGTTAATTATGACACTATAGAATGTTCGAATCGAATGTAAAGCTGTTTGCTTGAGGATCAGGATCATTTAGTTCATAGAATAATTTATTAATTCTTGTTACCCCACCAGGCTAAGCACTCAAATGACCGAAGTAATCTCTGAATCAGTCTTTGACTCTGGATAGAGCTTTTCGTTATGTGGATCCTCATACAATAACAAATAACAGTCCTGTTATTTTTTTATGAGCGTTCACTACAGGCTGATATTTTGACAGGTGGAGTTGGAGGTCTTTCAGAATCCCCAAAGATTGGGAATATATATTTATTTTTCCAATAACAGAAAAGGATAAAGTCACATTTTCAAAACTAATAAAATACCCAGTTTCCCCTCTGATTACCATGTCATTTCAGTTATATCTGTGATAGGATATGTTTTTACTTAATGACTTGGATGTCCATTAAAAACACCCACTAAACTAACCTGACCACACACACATTTCATCATTTTCATTCTGCACTGTTTTGGTATTCTCGCTTCTGTGTGTCTGACATAGAGGCAGGAAAGGGTTAAGAGAGAAGGTACTGTAAGGCACCCTCCAAATCAACCCCACCCCCTCCTTCATCCCTGTGCTGTCTGCTTGCCAGAGGCCCTGTGAATGGTTCTAACCAGACCCATGCAGGTGATGAAACCTGAGAGGCTTTTATTCCGTTTGGGCCAAGGCACTCCTGCTTATGTGAAGAGATGTGGACTGACAGGGAGCTTTTGAACATGCACCTTTGTTTCAGGAGCGCTGCCTTTAGTGAAGCATGACCTGGGGCGCTGGAGATGATGGACCTGCATTAGTTCAGTCTTAAATGGATGTCTCTCTCTCTTTCCTTGCACTTTCTCTATCTGTGTCTGTAAGATGACAGAGGAAAAAAGAACAGCAAAGTGATTCAGCTTTTTAATATCACCTCACACTCATGCAGGATTAAGGCATGAGCCCATGTAAAGACCCACAATGTGCCCCACAACTGAGATTATTCCCTCTGTACTATGTTTATTCTCACATTCAGTGATGAATAATGTCTAAGCATGTACATCTATTTCTGTACGTCTCATATTGGTTTTATGTTGCTGCTTTTGTACTGGTGTCCCTGCATACATAGGGGTTCGCGTGCACGTGTTCGTGTGTCTATGTATACATCGCCAACATTATGATTCAACAAGAAAAGGGTGTGTCTGTTGGCATACTGGTTCATGTATTGCTGCCACAGGCTAAGTGACTGGCTATGAGCCAGAACACACACTCTCACATACTCATTCCCTCTATCTCTCTTGCTCTTTCACTCCATCTGGGTTTCTTGACTTTTCTTCTGCAAGCTCCTCAGGTATACCTAAGAGATTCATGAACTGATACCAGTGTACTGTTATGTAAAATGTCATTTAAATGCCTCTAAGGTGATGAAATATCAGTTTGCCACACATTTTGAACTCCATAGTTCCACCGCTGTTGCCTCCGGTGAAACCATAAAAGCCCAGAATTCAGAAATCAGAGTCCTCATCTCTTACTGTTTCCTCCCAGAGTTTCTTCGGTTACAGAGTGGAACAGGAAAAAAGTAAAAGCCAGCCCCGTAGGGACTTTTATCAGTAAGCCTGGACCGTACTGATCACTAGATCCCTGGCTAATTTCTTCCAAATACAAAGTGACATTTTACATCTGCCCCTCCACCCCGATCATTCTTTTAAATATTGTTTTACACTGTTTGACATTTTCATGGGCTTTGAAATACTCCACATATCAGGTTGGATGTGGGTACCTATCTGCATGCTTCTCTTTTTAGAGGTTTCCTCTTGCTTTAGAACAAAGACTCATTTTCTTTCACTGATGAGCGTGATGTAAATATGACTTTTTTTTTAAGGAGAAACACTCAAGATGATGAATTGCAGACTGTCATTTATTCGGGCTGGGGGGGTTGTTGACATTTCAACAGAGGTGGAAATTGAGCTTTTCATGCAATGGGTGTGAGATAACCACCCACCAGTATTATAATGGGAAGTGCCAACAATAGCTATTAAACAATATGAGTCATAAATGGATTTCATATTATTCAAAAAGTGACCTCATTCATGCATCTGAAATTGCACATCTAACCATTTTTAGGTAATTATCTGGATGTGGGATAAATGCTATTAACTGTAATTCATTATGCCAGAAAAATTCATTCCCATTATTTAAACCGAACCGCTCCTAGATGCAGTTTACCTAACTTTCACATCTTTGTTAACAGAGGAGATTATAGTTCAAATGGCACCCACAAAAATGTTTCTGACATTTCTACAGCACAATAGTATATTTTAATCCAGGTAGTCAGAAATAGGCGGCATGGTGGTGTAGTGGTTAGCACTGTCGCCTTGCACCTCCAGGGGCCGGGTTCGTTTCCTCAGGCTCGAATCCCATCTTTGTGTGCATGGAGTTTGCATGTCCTCTCCGTGCTTGGTGGGTTTCCTCCGGGTTTTCTCCCACAATCCGAAGATATGCAGGTTAGGCTAATTGGCATTCCCAAATTGTCCGTAGTAAGTGCATGAGTATGTAAGTGTGTGTACAGTATGTGTGTGTGCCCTGCGATGGATTGGCACCCTGTCCAGAGTGTACCCTGCCTCGTGCCCCGAGCCTTCTGGAATAGGCTTCAGGCCCCCACAACCCTGAATACAGGATAAAGCGGTATAGAAGATGAGTAAGTGAATGACTGAGTGGTCAGAAATATTGATCACAGGCAAATTCTTGGCTTTACTAAATCTAACAGCCTGTATTTTTATTTCAGAAACTGTTAATTGTTCGGAATGTCATCAACATCATTCCATACAGTTTATTTAATTCAAAGACACATGTTCCATATTTCAGCCATGCAAACAAGAGTCTCACAGAAAATTCAGCTCACTAACTAATAAGCAATTAATGATCATTTCTAAATCGTGACACGCAATATGCATGAAATAGGCAAAACAATCTGTTTTCTTTGATTTATTTGAACGTAATTTTTAACTCAAATGAATCCGTAAATCAAATAAGGTGGGAAAAAGCTGTGTGTTTTTTTTTGTGGTCTATGAAGTCAAGCCAATCTGCCAATACATATACCTGTTAGATCCAGTCATGAAGACAAGCAAGCTGCAACTAACTGATGGAGCAGTTCATTAATTTGGGTCATTGGAAACATGTCAAATTTCAATACTCCATGACTTAACCACACAGAACCGGGTATAAAGAACAACTGACTGCTCCAGTTAGTGTGCAACTTCACATTTACCACTAGAGTTCATTTTGAATCACTGTTTTTGTATTCAGGTAGTGTATGGGAGTGGATGCACATAACTAACCCAGGATGGTGCTTTATGCGGTGCATTATGAGGTTTGTGTTTCTGAGCAGGGGCAAAAAATGCATCTGAGAATTAGTCCTGCCGTTTAACAACCTAAGCCTTTTGAGACAGCAAAAGATGGTTGCTTCAGGAGGACTGGTGAGGTTGAGGCCATGGTTTTTGTATTCTTACCTTCTGACATAGGAACAACATCTCTCCACAGTTTTAGGTGGTTTAAGTGGTTAATTTGAATCACCCAATATGATTGCTGAACCTCATAGTCAATGTCTCCAGCCACTGTGTGACCTCAAAGGGTCCATGATAATTGAGCAATTTGGAGCTTGACATGGCCAGTACTCCTGTTGTCAGCTGGCTTTTCTGTTCTTGAGTCTCTGACAAATGAACCTGTGTTAAATGTCCTAGAGTCTGGTGCTTTGTCCACAGTTTAAGAACATATTGAATTTTATTTTTACTTCCAAATTTTTATTAATGATGTCTAGGATGTTATGGAGTTGTTTGTGTCAGTACAATTAATTCCTAACAATTTAAAGTTTACGTAGTGTTACATACCCATCATGCCTTGACTTCTCAGAATCTCTGCTGGGATTAGGACATTGAGATATACAGTAACAAGGTAGAGTGCCTATGCAGCACTACATTGTGAGATGTTACTCAACTTTTGCATTCCATGCTACATTTGTATGTCTACATGCCATCCAATCCCATGGGCTGATGAGGTCCATGCCACTTAGGTCTAAGGGTACAATTACTTTTTTTTAATTTAAGGGTAAATAGAAATAATAATAGAAAATAGGGGTATTTAAGCACAAAAATGGGCTGGTTTTATTTCCCATTGACTGCAGACCGGCCCTGTTCTTGCACCTCTGGAGGAGCGTAGGAGGGTTTGACCTTAGATTAACCAGTAATTTAAACATTTTGATATAGCTCTCTCGTCATTACAACAGTTTGGTACAATGCATGCATTATTGCCAATGCTTCACCAATCATTTGGTCAATCTCTTGCTCTAATTTACCCTCACTCCTAAGACCAAAGATACCTCCCTTTCACTTAAAGCAGGATCTTATTCCAACCTGAATAGGACAATCCTCCCTTTTCTGACCAGAAACAATGGCCTCAGATTTGGAGGTGTTGATTCAAACCATGCTATACTGTAGGTCACTGTTGATGAAGCCACCAGAATCACCTCATCTTTAAATAACAGCGATGTCATCCTGGGTTCACCAAAATGGCAGCCACCTTCCCTTGCCTGCGCCTTGAAAACATATACTAGGAACAAGGTAATGCAGAACAAAATCTCTCTCTGGTCATACAGGAATCTAAAAGCCTGCAACAGCAGGCCCTTCACCCCATAGGTGTATATTATTTTTCACTTACCTGTCTGTTACTCTCTTTAAAGAGCAATGCTTGACCATGCCATGGCCACCATAGATAGTATTTAGATCATTTACAGTAAGCCTAATTTGTTTTGATTAAAATTAAAGTTGTATTTCTTTGGCATAACAGTAATTATTTTACGAATTATACCTGATGTGAACTACTGTATGGCAAAATTTTTTAATTTTGCTTCTAAATTCTTGTATGTTTAACTTTCTCATGTTTTCACAAACCTCCATGCAAAGGTTCTGCACATTCAGGGCCCTCTGGATAAATGTCAGTTTTGATACGTGATTGATCTCTGAATTTGTTCATATTTTCTTACTAACACACTGCTTATTGTCAGTTATCAGGAAAATCTTGTTTAAATTTAATTAAGTACACTGCTGAGGTTTAAAGATACGGCAGAACCTGGTTTCCTAATCCATAATTAAATTTGGCTCATTAGTAGAAAACACAGCACATTTCCTGATTTTGAACGCCAAGCATCAAATTATCTGATAGAGCAAATAGCCTATTGTCCACTGTCAGATGGCAAACTATACTACGAGACATGTGTGCAAACAAACCCAAAAGCTAAGCACCATTTAATAGCTGACATGTTAGGTTGCAGCTCTCCAGATGCTTCTCAATGCCAAACGTGTCAGGTTGGCCTCTATATGCGAAGATAAATTGTACAATATGTGACTTATTTCATCTGTTTATTCAGTGACCTCATCTCAATCTGAATGGCAGATACACATAGTAGATATGCATCATAAAAGGCTCTCTCTGCACTTATTTGTTGGATTCACCCAGTATCAACTTACTGCACTATACGGAGGAAAGAGAGAAGGAAGAGACAGAAAGGATAAGGGAGTGAAAATGTAGATTCAAACACAACAGTCTTAAGCACTATAGTATTCATTTACCAAAAGAGTTATAAGTTAGATCTTTTAAATGTTTTATTACCAGCTGTCCTACTGTTTAATTTATTGGAACATTAAACATTTTAATTGTTCCTTTTGTTTTCAATGGCAGATTATTTATTCTCTACAAAATCGTGTCTTAGTTGTGTTTAAACAACACAAATAACTCTTTAATACAGTATTTGCAAGCAGTGAGATTGTATCATGTTAGTTTTGAGAACATCTTTAGTTGTTATGTGGCCCAGGTTAGGATTCGATTTATGTTGCTTTCCCTTGATAAGAAAGTTACAGTCTCACTTTATAATCACACTTTACATTAATGTTTAAACTGTTTAAAACAATCATAATAAAATCTTTGGCCAGTGAGAAATTGGATCTTCTTCTGTTTAACATTTAAGTGCTCTGGGGAATTAACAGACATCTACTCCACGTATCTCCACATTTTAAGCAAGCACTAATGAAGTCTTGTTCTTTCAGTTTGTCTGGAACGGTTCTGAGCTATAAAAACACATTATAGAGAGATACTATTGGCAAGCAGTACTGAAGAACACAAGTATGACAATCAGCAGAACATTGATTTTTTTTTTTTTTTGCACTAATGACGTGTAACTTTATTCTTAGACAGGGGAATGAACAACACATGTATTAAAATTTTTGCTGCTTGATTAACCTTCCTCTGACTAAGTTCTATTACTGTATATCTACAGTATCTATCTACCTATCCATCTATCTATCACACCAATAATTGATCTTTGTCATAGTCAATAACACTTTATTCTGTATTCAGAAGCCTGGAGGCTATCCCAGAAGACTTAGGGCATGAGTTGAGGTACACCATGGACAGGATCCCAATCCATCGCAGGGTACACATGCATACACACACTCACACACATTAATTACAGCAATATGGGAACGCCATTTAGCCAAATCTGCAGGTCTTTCGACTTTGGGAGGAAACCAGAGAAACCAGAGGAAATTCACCAAGCAGGGGGCGAACATGCAAACACCATGAACACAGAGAAAGGAATTGAACCTAGCCAGGAATCGAATACGGACTCTGGCGGTGAAAGGCGGCTTTTTAGTGCCACCACAGAAATTATTACCTTAAAACAGATATGTTTATGTTGCAGAGTCACATCTTTAGGGAAATGGTTTCCCCTTACCTTGTCATGTCAGTGCTCATAACTGGCAGACTACTAAAACAGCCAGAACTTACCATGGCCTACAAACATGACCACCACAGCCTATGGCTCCCAACTTAAATACTCATTGTCACTTTTATGCCTGATTACTAATCATGCACACCTGCATGCAATTTTACCTTAAGTAAAGTATATAGATACTCTTTACACTCACCTGACGAAGGAAGCCTTTATGGGGAAATTGTATAACAAAGGTCTTTTATAACATCATTAGGAAACACACACATATACCAGTTTATTATTACACTTTCTCATATCAGGATTTGTGAAGAATCAAAATCAAACATTACTTAGTATTATTTACTTGTTTTTTTTCCTCTCTTTTGTTTTTTAGGTGCTTCAAGTCCAATCTATGATTTTAGCTCCATCTTTATGACAGTTTTTTAAAAAACTTTTAGGTAGGTATGCAATTACTATGGATAAATGTGGAGCAGATCATCATCTAACATTCTACTATTTAATCCTAGCATTGAGTGTTATAACCTGAGGAATATTTATACAAGAAACTAACAAGGTAATGAGTGAACCAAGTAATTGTAATAAGCAGATGATGCCAAAATAGCTTGAATTTAAATTGTACTGCAGGTTTCTTTCCCTTTAAAGATATATGTATAGCAAGTAGGACAGAAAACCCAGCTCAATATTAGCATTACCATACCCACCACCACCTGTTAAAGCTGTTAATTTAACTGGTGCCAAAGGGGCATGCTTGATTTGCCCACCGAATGATCCTTGACCATGCCAGTTGAGCTGTGATCTGATTACACACTTCCCTGACTGTGAAGTGGGGGGAGGCTCTGTCTGCAAGTATTCACGTGTCTTGACCAGCCTGTCCTGGCAAGCTCTTTTTTCGATCAGGGTGCCCAGGGTGATATCAAAAACCCTGGTATTGTGACTGAGCCTGTAGAGTTGGCATTGTGTGATGCCCTGGAATGGGACAATGGCTCAGCGGGCAGAGAACACAACAGGGGTTTAGAAGCAGCTGCAGCACTGGTCGTCTTGATGCCTACACGATTACAATGGCCCAGCATGGCACTTCGGCACAGGCACACAAACGGCCTCTGGTGCATCAAAGAATAAGAAATGGAGTAAGATTTAAGTAGATTCATACTTAAAATTTATTTATTTTTTAATAAAGAAATAGTTTTTACTGTGTGCATGAGCCCATCTTTTAGTTAAACAACAAGTATATATTCATTTATGCAAGCATGTGTACTTTTGGAACAGCATATGTAGGAAGATACAATGACATAATACCCTTGCATGCTGAAAGGCTTTGAAACTCATTCTGGCTATTTTCATCCGTTGCCTCAATGTACTGTACAACCTTTACTTTTACTTTACTTTTTAAATAATTAGTATGAATATTATTATATATATTTTTAAGTTTTTTCTCATTTTTTTATTAGGAAAGTAAACAAGCAAACAGTAGCCCCTGAGGCACATTAACATGCAGTAAGCTAGGAAAGTTTGCCACATCCCTGGATGACATCATGCGTGAGATGATGGAGCGCTTTGCATGTTTTTTAGTAACTTTTATGGACCATTTTCCCTGTCTATTACAGAAAACCACAGTCCAGTCAATCAAGCTGTCATCCTGTCCGTCTTAATCCTTTAATGCGGAGGAGCTCAGCCAGAAACGGCCATCATGGGTGTCTTGTTGTCAGGATCCCGACCCTGTCTTTTTAGGCGGTCCTGTGTGACAAGGCTGTTTTTGGGGTTATAGAAAATTAAATTCTAGATGTTGGGAGGCTCATAAATCAAACTGCACATTTCAATCCAAAGCAATCTGATCCATCAGATTACTCATATTCCTGATGTGTACTTTTCTCTGCATGACAGCCTCAAATTTTCCTCTCAGTGTCTCAGTAAAGTAAAAAAAAAAAAAAGTCTTCAAATAATTATCTGAAATTAGCTCTGAACGATGTTTACACTTATTCACCTTGCATGCTCTCCCCAGCTGCAGATCTGTATATTCATCCAAGAAGCCTAATGTTTAATCCTTCTTAATTCTCTAATTCTCCTTTATGAAAAACTATCCAACAGCAATTAATGTGGAAAATATAGATGGAAAGATGGAGATCAGCCACACAAAGCACACATCTGTCAAAACGTCAGAGTCTGTGACAGAGTAATACCGTGTCTTAAAAGATAAGCTCTAGCTCTACATCCATTTAACCTTTGCAGACCCTTTCAAAAGGATACTATTGAGTTTTAAAACAAAAAATAAATAGATATGAATAGAAATGTTCAGACTTAAAGTTGGCTGATATGATTGGGATTACAGTGAGTAGCTCATGCTTTTGTGCATTTGTCTGGTTGCATTTTTCTGTACCAAATAAGAGCATGGTTTGTGTGCTCCTATGTGCTATACAAAAGTGATGAAAAGTGATATACTGTATAGTGTGTCTGAGTGTGTGTGTGCAACTCTTACAGTACATGCTGCATAGTTAGAATTAGCAGAGTTAGGTATTTTTACATGCTAGTTTAAATTTTTCCTTGGAGAGCATATCCTCTACTTGATGCAAGGAAAGCAGACAGGTTTCTATCTGACTGGTTAATTATTGCTGAAAGCATCGCTTCTCCTGGGCTGTCCAAGTAAAACATGCTGTGACATCTCCTTACCTAACAGCCAACGAAAATAGCATGAATTCTTCCATCAAGACTTGCAATTTGTCATCAATCTTGACATAATGTTTAAAAGTGCCTAACAGACGTGATTTATTGACAAAAAGTGAAGTATTGAGAGGTTGGTACACCCCTGATGCATAATAAATGACATAGGTATTTCATAAAACTGATCATTATGGTATTTAACTTATTATGCATGCTTTCATTTCAGTAACTATTACTTTCATAGTGTAAGCATTGTGTGAGTGTTAACTGTAGATGTCTGGCTAGGC
This sequence comes from Clarias gariepinus, assembly GCF_024256425.1. Classification (NCBI taxonomy): domain Eukaryota; kingdom Metazoa; phylum Chordata; class Actinopteri; order Siluriformes; family Clariidae; genus Clarias; species Clarias gariepinus. Next base: position 30,366,198 of record NC_071104.1, on the reverse strand, counting down.
TCCATCGTGTTCAAGCAATTCTTTGGCATGCCATTGAAAGCTGAATTTGGTCTCTGTTTATGTTTTGGAGGGAACACAAGTATCTTCCCTTAATTACGTAGGACTAACAGGGCCTCAATGAGCCGTAAAAAGTCCATTGTTTGAGGAGTGGTTCCCCTGTCAGAGGCTCAAGCGAACTTTGATTTAAGACTAGGAGAACAAACGCACAAGACCAATATTGAAACCAAATTGATGTTTAGATGGAAAAAAGCAGTGAGACATGCTGAGAAGATGACTGTTAATGCACTTGTTGCCAATTCTGGTTGTCAACAAGATAATAGAGAAGCTTATTGGCTTAAATGTTAGAGACAGGATAACACTGAGGGTATACAGGAAAGTTTGGGTTATCTTGAACAATAGCTTGATCTTCAATTTAGTACAACCTTCACATATTAAAAGTATAGTTCAATTCAAAATGGAATTTCTGATTTTGCAGAAACCGAACACCATTATGAGAATAAAAAAACTATATTATTTCTCTATAAAAACCCCTGCTAAACTATAAACTTATCCCAGTGTTTCACTCATGCTTGGATACCATCAAAGGGGCAGTGGTGGCTTAGTGTGTTAAGGCTCTGAGTTATGGATTGGAAGATCTGCGGTTCGAGCCCCAGCTCCGCCAGCTTGCCGCTGTGGGGCCCTTGAGCAAGGCCCTTAACCCTGTCTGCTCCAGGGGCGCCGTAAAATGGCAGAGCCTGTTCTCTGACCTGCCTACTTACAAGAAGCTGGGATATGCAAAGAATTAAACATTTCACTGCATATCGTACTGTATAAGATAAAATTTGAATTTGAGAAAGCCTTAATACACCAGAGCGTGATCTGGCTGCCTGCTCCCCTTCTGAAATGCTGGCCTCCCAGGAACTCCTGTAATGGCCCAAACATGTGGAAATTACTTGGAGCGAGGTCAGGACTGTCTTCGGATGTGGCAGTAACTTCTAGCTAAGTATGCAAGTGGTCTTTATGAATGTTTGTGTGTATAGTTCCCACAAACAAATGTGTCTCTTTCATAAATTGGGGTCCATCAATTTTCAAAGGTCAGGTGTTCCACTCACTATATGTTCACGGGAGTGACTACAGTGGGCTCTTAGCCACCTCACTTGGGATCATCATTTATGTATATATGGAATGTTTAAGAAGGTTTGCACTATTTAAATATTGCACTATATCATAGCGGCTCAATCAAATGTCTCATCACCATATTATGCTTGTAGTCTTCTATAAATGTCAATCAGTTTTACGTTTACAATTAGAAGTAAGACTGTGACATGCGGCACAGTGGCTTAGTGGTTAGAACTGTCACCTTGCATCTTCAGGTTCTGGGTTTTATTCCCGCCTTTGTGTGCATGGAGTTTTTTAACTCCCTTTGGTTACCCTCTTACAGTACAAAGACATGCAGATTAGGCTAATTGCTGTTCTCAAATTGCCTGTTATGTGTGAATGAGCGTGTGAGTGTGTATGGATTGGCACCCCATCCAGGGTGCACCCCACCTCGTGCCCTAAGTCTCCTGGAATAGGCTTTATGCCACCCGAGACCCTGAATACAGGATTAAGTGGTATAGACGACGAATGAGTGAGTAAGAGTGTGACTGGGGTGGCATAGTGGCGTAGTCATTAGCATTGTCGCCTTGCACCTCCAGGAGTTGCATGTTCCCTGTGCTTGGTGGATTTCCTCCCACAGTCAAAAAGACATGCAGATTAAGCTGACTGACATTCACAAATTTCCCAGAATAAGGTGGTATAGACAATGAGTGAGTAATAAAGTGGTATAGACGATGAGTGAGAGAGTGACCAGTCTATTTTGAAAGGTCTAATCACAAACCCATAACTCATACATGTTAAAGTATAATTAACTATTAATTAGGTACGTACATGTTTATGCACCTGTGGAAATGTGGAAATATTTCAGCACTTTGCAACCCACAATTGCAACCAACAGTGTGTCAATATGATGCAAACTCCATTTTTACTGTATGGATAGAATTTTCAGGAAGTGAGCACTTTTTAAATTATAGTTATAATTATAATAACTTCATCTCCAGGTTGAAACAGTACAGATTATTGTCCAAAGCACTACAACCATTTTGGGATTATTTATGTATCGATAGTAATGCTGTTACCGTATGTATATTTTGAGTAGAAAAATTTTGAGGGAATTAATGCACGTTGGGTTTAAATTGAAGCGTGAATAAAAACGCAAGCGCGTTTATACTATTACTTTATATATTTTCATACTATACTGTATGTAACGAAAAACAAATATGAGCTCCAAAACAGAGAAAAATCATACAGTACACTACAAAAGAAAATAAGACATTTTTTCCACAGTAGCTATTGCCATGCACCCATCTACATGCCAGTATCAATAATGGTCTGCCTTACATCTCCTAAACTGATACATAACTAGCAGACAATTCTTGATTCAGACAATTCAGAGCTGCTCACTGCTAACCTGACTTGGTTTTACCAGTGCTTGGAACGCAGGCTTTCTGCACTTCTTCACATCTTTGTGCTCTTTTAACGTGATCCTGCAGATGTCTTATACATTTACAGTCATAAATTAGATCAAGAGGTTCTGTTTTCTATTATTTTGTCTTTTCAAAGTGCTGTCGAACTGCACTGTAGCCACATCAAATGGAGCTCCTGAAGTATGTAACCGATTTCTCTAGCATTTTGCTTTAATCTAGATCTAGCTAAATAGAACATATTTGTCTTTGTTTCCATGGCTTGTTAGATACTGAACTTAGCAAATGTCCTCTATCGAAACAAAAATTTCCATTCTGCATTATGATATTTTTGGGGATTCTAATGAAAAAAAGAGCATAAAGGTGTCTTAATACTGTCCCACAATTATGTATGGGTAAAACTCTCTTTTCCCCATCACTTGTTCAAAACATTTTTTTTGTTTATTTGTTGTGCTGCAAAGTGCAAGCATATGGGTCTCATTTTTGACAAATTGGTGGCCTTTATTTTTAGGTTAATCCCTGTACCTGACCAGTTTTAGATTATTTATTATTATTATTCTTAGTTAATCCATACAACCTGACCTGTGAATCATTCGAGCATAACTCCATCTAAACTAGGGCATGAACCAGTCAGAAACAGGTGCCAATGATGACGGATGATCAGGCCGGTGATTAGTATGCTGGTGATGTTGAATATTGAGTGGTTGGAACAGACAAAAGGGTAAATGAGGTTGCTGCTGTGGTTGTTACATTGAAAAAAATATAACACTGGCTCAACTTAAAAAAAATTGAAGTAATCTGTCACACCTAATTTTTTAGCATTGATGTAATGTAAATAAACCATTTACATGTAACTTAAAAATTTTAAGTTCATGTAAACTAATTTCTGAAGGTATATCAAACCAAAATTTTAAGTTGTTCTAAATCAAAATAAATTAGTTGGCTATATTACTTAATCTAAATATTCTGCTAAATCTAACCTGAAATTATAAACTTGATATAAACCACTTTTTGAATGTTTGAGAAAATTAACTTTTTTAAGTTGCATCAAATAAAGATTTAAGGCATTCATAATTTAAATATATATAAAAAAAGATACTTTGGATCAACTTAAAAAAATTGCAGTTGTAGAGAAGTTACATTTATAAATGAAGACAATGAACAAACAAGTTCTCCTCCAAAAACATGGAGGAAAAATTTCTCCAATAAAAGACAGAAAACAAATATAAAATCAATAAAACAATGCATTTTTAATAACTTAAGTTTAAAAACTGTATAATTCTATTTGCTAACCATGTGAAAATCTGACAATTGTTTGACAAATAGTGTGACCAAAATGTAATATTTTGATGTCAATATAGAATACGTTCCCTAAAATTTTTCTGCCGGGCCACAAATGTGTGTTTGAGCTCACCAGGATAGCTCAAGTTTAACGCATAGATAAGGCCAAACATGGAACATTCATGTGCGACTGATTTCCTGTGGTGGCTAAAGACAGTTCTCTTCCTCCCTGAGGACAAACAGGGCCATCGTGCACCTCTCAAGTTCAGCCTGAGCTTCACCTTTCTGAACAACCTAATAAAAAAAGCACATTTGTTAGACAAGTTGGTCTATTTGGCAAAACAGTGTCTGATGTATGCATGTAAAAATCACTTAATGCTTCCTATGAATGCAAAAAAAAGCCCCACCTAGGATTAAGGTGCATCAAGTTCAATGTAATTATGTCAATGAATAGGCAAAAACAACAGACATACATATACACACACATTATATATTACATTATATTGCCAAAAGTATTGGCTCGCCTGCCTTCACATGCATATGAACTTGAGTAACATCCACTTCTTAATCCATAGGGTTTGATATGATGTTGGACATTTGCAGCTATAACAGCTTCAGCTCTTCTGTAAAGTCTTTCCACAAGTTCAAGGAGCATGTATGTAACTAATGTAAATACATACTATGATTTAAAAAAATAATAATAGCCCCGGTGTAAAGGTTGTGCTGCAACTGATAATGCCACTGACCTCGTAACATTTTTCAGTCCTAAGGTTGAAATGCTTCATGAACAAATGCTTACCAGTGTTTAAACAGTTGGTCCACATCTTCCACTAAATACACCATAAGACATTTCAGGAGATACTCTCTTCATACATTCACCTCCAGGCTCTAGGCATGTAAAAACAAACATAGTATTATGTTAGACTTTTAAAGTGTAATAAAATGAACATGGCAGACATTGAAACCTGTATTCAGACAGCATTCACTAACCTGTGAACAAGTTAAACTAAAATGTTTTATTCTGCTAGTTTTGTTTTAATTTAGTGCGTCACAGCCAACTTAATTTGAATGCCTTGCTCAGCTCCTGTGGCTTCCATTCACAATATTACATTTAACACCAAGCTAATTTCTGTTTTTTTTGAGTGAGTACATACCAGATCAAGAACTTGAAGATGAAGATTATATCTCTGGTCTTCTCTCAATGAATTTGTAGTGTTGCTTGTCCAAGGAAACCAGCAATCTTGCTTGAAGTGGAGCAGTTGTAATTCTCAGAAGCTCATTATTGATCTAAAAAAAAAAAAAAAAAAAGGAAAAACAAAAATTGGACTGGCTCTTAGTTCTTAGCAAATATTAATTACAGTATGTATAGAAAGAATCACCACCCCACACACACACCTTTAAAATAACTGCATTCTATTGCTTTGTAAGTGCTCACTACTGATAATACAATAAACATAATTTAGTTTTGCAGGATAACTAAAATTATTCTGATATTATCAGATAATTTAACTACTAATTTTCAGTGCTCTGTCATTTCGAGAGAGTTTATTTTAGGATATATTTTCGGCAATTCTATTGTATCATTTCCATTTCAAAATTTATCCACATAGGGTTTTTATTTGTGGATTCTGGGACTTACCAATGTCTGCAGTATGAGTCAAATAATGCCTTTTCAGAAAAGCTAACACACCTTTAAACACAAAAGTGAATAAAGATTTCATGTTTACTTTTAAACTTCACAGTAATGGCTAACCTCAGCTTGTTGGTCTAAGTGACCACTAGCTCAAAGTGGGACAGTGCTCCGCCCATTAATCCATGATACTAATACCAATATATATACACACACATACATACACTATTTTTGTGTTTTATTTCACATTTTATTTAATTTACATGGTTAATTAAATCGGTCGACTTGTGGACTGTTGTACTTTTACTTGTAGTAACATTAAATCAACGTGTAAAATTGCTGCCAGTATTAGGGATTATACACTGATAACGTTAAAAACATGTCATAAAGTGTTACCAGTATGTCAGGAACATGTGCTAATGCCCCGTTTTATACGAGGGAATATAGTTTTAGTGATATTACATTACTTACACGTTAGCAAGTCCAGAAGGTTTTAATCATAACTATAAGTACAGTACAAACATCACTCACTCCAAACTGGCCGTTCTATGTTTAGATCACTTTCCTATTAATTTTTACATCGTTAACCAACGGTAGTTAAATATAATTAATTTCATTTTATTCGGCACAGCCGACTTAGCGTAGAAACTCCGGTGTTTTCAAAAATAACCGCGTTAGTTTGCTAATGCTAAGTAATACTGTATAGGTGTTTTTAGCCAGCAAACACGGACGCAAAATTTAATCTACAAAGTAGTTGTTCCTGACATAAATCAATCGTTTGCTCACGGAAGAGATACATTTAACATAGAAATGACATGAGTTTGCTTTCTTACCTGTTATTTTCTTTGAAAAACGATGGCCGCCAGCAGAACGGGATTCAGTCCTCAATAATACTACGTCACGAGGTCACGTGACACGGCGAACTTTTGGTTTAAAGTAGAAATTGTCCTTTGAATGAACTAATTAAATTTAGGTTTAACCAGGAGCTGAAATGTTTGCTTTTAAGCAACGTAAAAATATCAGTTTCGTATAGGAAATTAATTTTTTCCCATCAGATCAATGTAGAAAACGTCTCGGGTTACTTTGCTGTAACCCTGTTCCCTGAAAAAGCGGGAACGAGATGCTGCGCGAAAGCGCTATGGGAAACGATTCCTCGTGACCGGTTGTGAAGCACGTGTGTGTCAAACACGCCAAATATTTTGGCATCTATAACCTCAGGCAGGTGACGTCAACCGATGAGGTGCACCTGGAGGTTATAAATAGGCATGAACCGGAAACACCCTCAGGTCAATTTTGTCTGAAGGATGTCCAGTCACGCATGCAGTGCGGCATTGTAGCGCAGCATCTCGTTCCCGCTTTTTCAGGGAACAGGGTTACAGCAAAGTAACCCGAGACGTTCCCTTTCAAAAGCTACACTCGATGCTGCGCGAAAGCGCTATGGGAACGAGAATACCCACTCCGCCGCACTGCAAGTGTCTGGACCCCCAGGGTTGTGTCGTGTGCGCACAGTACCCCCAAGGAGTCCTAGACCCCGTAAGCATGGCATCAAACCATGACGCCTGACCGATGTCTTGCGGAAAGGCAGCCTGCCGCATGCCATCTTTGGAAGCCCCTCTTGCCGGAGCAATAGACAAAGGCAAGCTTCCTGGTCGAACGGCCCTAAGCACTAGAGGCGAAGTATGCCACGCGCCTCATAGGCTAGAGCACTAGCATCTTTAACCCAACTCGTCTAATGGCGGCGGCCCTTGGGCCGCGGCCCCACGACATATGAGACCCTGCTCTAATTTACGGCCCCGGCTTAATGCAGAGGTGCGCTGTAAATTGAAGAGCATGAGCTGGACACAGCGAATGAAGACTTACTGCTCCGGAGCTAACGGCGGAGGACCGAAGGCTTCAACTGTGGGAGATAGTTGGGTAAAAATGCAGAACGGCTTTTTTTTTTTTTTTTTTTTGCAGAAACTTCCAGCACTGTAACAGTTTGGCAGTGGACTGGGTCTACATGTTTTATGTCCTGGAATGTAAAAGATCCTGAAGGACAGAATTTGTCCTGTCCTCCTAGGCTAGGGCACTAGCATTTCCAACCCAACTCGTCTAATGGCGGCTGCCCTTCGGCCGCGCCCCCAAGACGTATGAAACCCTGCTCTAATTTACGGCCCTGGCTTAATGCAGAGGTGCGCTGTAAATTGAAGAGCATGAGCTGGACACAGCGACTGAAGTCTTAACTGCTCCGGAGCTAGCGGCGGAGGACAGAAGGCTTCGACTGTGGAAGATAGTTGGGCTGGAGTGTAAAAGGTCCCGAGGGACAGAATTTCTCCTGTACTCCTAGGCTAGAGCGCTGGCATCTTTAACCCAACTCGTCTAATGGCGGCTGCCCTCCGGCTGCGGCCCCAAGACATATGAAATCTGCTCTGATTTACGCCACTGGCTAGTGCGGTGGTGTACTGTAAATCCTAATGAGCATGAACTAGACGCAGTTAATGAAGTCTTACTGCCCGTAGCTGTAAAGGCGGAGAACAGAAGCTTCGAAGACAACTGCAGAAGATAGCTGGGTGAGGATGCAGAATAGCTCTAGCTAGCCAATGGCAAAGCCTAAGCACAATAAGAAGGCTGATGAGGCCCGTGAATAAGCCTGCAACTAAGGGGTGCTTTCCACCAGCCCCATCAGTCAGGACGTAGGCGAGGAGCGGCTACGTATGTTCTGAGTGCACTAGGGCAAAAGCCTGAGGTCAATTTTCTTGCAGAAGCTCCAGCACTGAAGCAGTTCGGCAGTGGACTGGGTCTGCATGTTTTGCCATGTCCTAGTGTAGTTTTCCACGCTAGGACATGTTAACCTCCTGACTGCTGGAGGGAGTATTTCAGGGCCAGAAATAGAGTCATCGTTTCGGGGCAAATGATGTGCAACACGAGCAGATGACCTCTCCAGATCCCTTGGGCTGGGTGGCCATCTAAGGCCGCACTCCGGCCCCTAAGGGAAAAACGTCTGCCGTTAGCAACTTGCGACGACAGGACGGACCTAGAGTGGGACCCAGAGTCAAGGACGAGGGTCTGAACCACATAAAAAGGGTACGAAGCTCCCGGCGCGTAACCCTTATTACCTCTGGGGATTGGCCCTTGGATGAAATCCCCAGGCACTTAGCCACCACAGAAGCGGTGAAAGTTACTTCCTGCTAAGCTTGAACTTCTTTAGAGTGTTCAGAATGGACTTGACGAGCGCAGGAGACAGCTGTGCCCGCAGTGCGGTCGGATCTCACATGACACTCAATGTATGCTTTGTGTAGGAAAGAGAACGCTTTCCATGGCGTTGAGACTCGATCCTAAAGAAAACGAGGTGAGCTACGATGACATGTTAATGCCAAGGCGCTAGCTCCATGAAGAGGGTACGAAGCTCTCGGCGCGTAACCCTTGTTGCCTCTCAGTTGCTGGAGGGAGTATTTCAGGGCCAGAAATAGAGTCATCGTTCCGGGGCAATTAGTGTGCCACACGAGAAGATGACCTCTCCAGCTCCCTTGGGCTGGGCGGCCATCTAAGGTCGCGCTCCGGCCCCTAAGGGAAAAACGTCTGCCGTTAGCAACTCGCGACGACAGCACGGACCTAGAGTGGGACCCAGAGTCAAGGACGAGGGTCTGAACCACATAGAAAGGGTACGAAGCTCCCGGCGCGTAACCCTTGTTGCCTCTGGGGATTGGCCCTTGGATGAAATCCCCCGGCACTGAGCCACCACTGAAACCACTCTGGGAGCAGTAATGTTACCACCTGGCCTAGCTTATACTCTTTTGGAGTGCTGTATGGAATTCGGCGCACGCAGGAAACAGCTGTGCCGGCCTTGCGCTCGGATTCCGCATGACACTCAAGCTCATATCTCGTGCAGGAAGGAGAACGCTTTTGGGCGTTAGAACTCTGCCCTGAAGAGAAAGATAGGTGAGCTAGGGCGACGTGTTGGCGCCGGATGGCTTCGTCTGGGAGGGGAACATGCGCTATGGCCCCCTTTGCCAGCCAGCCTGTGATTTGAATTAACAGAGGTGCTCACTGTGGTTTCACGGAGGTGGAAACCCACGCCGTAGAAACACAATGGCTGAATCCTGTAGTCCAGGAGACATGCTTGGCAGTAGCTTTCACGCTGCCAGCTTCTCCAAAGGGGCGGTAGCTTTTTGCTCAGCTAGGCAGAGGAGTGGTGGTGATGGTGGTGGCTGTTAGGTGTTTGGTGTCCTGAAAACACGACAGGAGGGAACCGAGCACCTAACACTTTGTTGGAAACCGCTGTCTCCCGAAACACCAGTGGCGGCGGGAATTGAACACCGGTCTCCTGAGAGTGGTGGTCTTTTATAGTGCCTCGTGCTTAAAGAGACATAGCTGGCAGTAGGTTCCCCGCTGCCAGCCTCTCTAAAGGTGCACGAACTTTACCACCTCGGCTAGATGGGTGTGTCACTGGAGACCGCTGCTCTCCGAAACACCAATGGTGGCGGAGATTGAACCACGGCCTCCTAAGGATGCTGGTCCTCTTCATAGCTTCGTACCTAAAGAGACATAGCTGGCAGTAGGTTCCCCGCTGCCAGCCGCTCTAAAAGGTGCAGCTCTCAGTAGGTCAGTCTGGTCTGCCTGCAAAGCCATCGAGTGCAGGGCTGCACCAGGCTGACCCGCTGCCTGAAAAATCTTCTCCCACCAACGAAGATGTTAGTCTACACACTTGGTAGGGAGTGTGGATTTTTCCCAAGAGGATGAGCTCCCAGGGAAGAGATAGCCCGTGAGCGTCTCTCTGATCTGGGACATCATCATAAAGGACCGCGCTTTCATCCATGACATTGGAACAAACCAAATGTCAATAGCACAAAAACACAGGATAAATATGGCTTATTCCATGAAAGAGTTAACTCATGGAGGTCGCCAGGAGGGGAGGGGCCATCACTGAGGCCCCTCCTCCTCCGGCCACCCGACAGACACCTGTCGGCTGACCGTGAGCGTTTGGGGGATTTATTTAATTTATTCATTTTTATTTTTATTTTTACCGCGAATCGAGGTGTACGCGTCGGACCGCGCGTTACCACCTCTAACACAAACTAACACACCGGCTCATCACTAGAGGAGCGGTCTGGAGTGATAGTTTCCATCTCCGCGGGAGCGAGAGAGAAAGTTTTTCCCCCCCTCACCAGAAGCGCCGAAGCGCGCTGGAGAAGTGGAAGGTAAAAGACTCATAATCCGGCGAGAGAGCGAGAGAAAAGGAAAATCCTGTCTCGCGCACCTCGGCCAGATTGCACGCCAGAAATGCGCTGCGGGTCGCGGTTTCACTTTAAGACGGCGAACCCGAGCGCGCGGGACTTTAATAGGGAGAAAATCGCAATACTTACCTGCTCCCTGAAGCCCGAGATAGCGTGCTCCTCCCCCAAACACTCAGACAGAAACGCGAAGATCGCCCTCAGCGAGATATTCTTCTACACGGAGGGACGGACTCGTGTCTTACTCGGCCATCTTTCTGGTGAGTAGTAAGACACTTCTATTTTCGCTTTCTGTTCAAATGCTTGCACACACGCACACACACAACATGGATCCTGAAGAGAAAATGATCTGAGGGTGTTTCCGGTTCATGCCTATTTATAACCTCCAGGTGCACCTCATCGGTTGACGTCACCTGCCTGAGGTTATAGATGCCAAAATATTTGGCGTGTTTGACACACACGTGCTTCACAACCGGTCACGAGGAATCGTTTCCCATAGCGCTTTCGCGCAGCATCGAGTGTAGCTTTTGAAAGGGAACTTACTTTGTATCAATGACACAGCAGTTTACTTTTTTCAGTGTACATAAAAAAGCAAGTTTTAAACTGTTAGACTCTATCTCCTTTCAACTTTTACTTTCAACTTACTTAACTTTATCCTTATGCACTTTGCCTGTCACAGTAAAACAGGATTTAAGAAGGTACGTTGGAGCCAGGTGCTGCTAATCCTCAGCCTTTTTAGGTGTGGGTTAATACATTGGCAAGAGGGAAAAACATAAGCAGAAGCAATTGTTGCTATATATTAATTTGGAAAGGCTTATAAAACCATTTCCAATTTTTGGAAAGATTTGCCAATTTTTCCAGGATGGAAATTCCAGCAGAATCACTCTAAAGACAAACCATGCAATGCTCAGAGAAATACAAAAAAATACCAAAAAAAAAAAAAAAGAGCGACATCTTAGACCCTACAGGCCTTACTGAGGTTATTAAATGTTGAAGTCAATGACAGCACAATTAGAAGAAGACTGAACAAGTATGGTTTGTTTGTTTGTGAGGGCTCCTAGAAGAAAGCCACTTCTGTTTAAAAAGAACAAGGCAGCATGACTGAGTTTTGCAAAGCTGCATCCGAACAAATCACAAGACTTGTAAAACAATGGCCTATGGACAAATGAGAACAAAGTGGAATTGTTTAGGAAAAAACAAACAGCATTTTAGCAGGAACATCTCACACCCACTGTTAATCATGACCGTAGAGGGGTGTTGATTTGGGCCTGTTTTGCAGCCACAGGTCCTGGGCACCTTACAGTCACTGAGTCAACCATAAACCTCTTTGTATACCAGAATATTCAGGAGAAATACATGGAGCCATCTGTCCTACAGCTAAATTCAGAACAAAATTAGTTCATGCAACATAACAATGATCTGAAGCACACCAGTATATCTACAATAGAATAGCAGAAAACGAAATAAAATCATGGTTTTGGAATGGCCTAGTCAAAGCCCAGACATCAACTTAATTAAAATGCTATAGCTGGACGTTAAGAGAGCTGTGCTTAAGGGAAAGTCCAGAACCCTGAATGAACCGAAGTAATGAAAGAAGAATTCATTAAAGAAGACCTGGTGTTTATTTCATGAAATGCTGCTCCTTTTTTCCCAAACATGTCTTTGCTGATTGTAGCCAAAAAGTTCTATTATAACTTTATCAGTCCACAGCACAACGCATCAGGCATCTGTAGATGTTTTGTTGCATACTTCTAACGTTGGATTTTATGATGGGGACGCAGGTAAGGTTTTCTTCTGCTGACTCTTCCATGAAGATCTTGTGGAACGGTGCACCACCACTCCTGAGTCTAAAAGAGGCTAAATCTTCCTGCAGGTTTTTTGCAGTCAAATAAAGGTTTTGATTTGTCTTCCTGACCAGCATATGAGCAGTTCTCTTAGAGAGTTTTTTGGTCATCCAGATCTCATCTTGACCGCCACAGTTCCCCTGAACTGCCATCCCATAATTATATTTCTCACTGTGGAAACTGCAAGCTGACAACGCTTTGCTATCTTCTTGTAGCCTTCTCCTGCATTGTGGGCATCAATAACTTTCAGAGTCTTACACAGCTGTTTGAAGGAGCCCATGGTTGTTGGGTGTCTGCAATTTACTAATTAAAACTGTTGCCATGCATTAGATCTAATGAGTTGATTATGGTCTGAAACCTTGTAAAAAGAATCTGGAACTCTTAGGGTGCCCAAACTTTTGCACAGTGCAATAATGATGTTTTTATTTTTGTTGAATTTATGGCACAAGATGTAACTATGCATCAATGTTTGCTGAAAATATTGTGCATTTTTCTATTTCCAATGAACATATTTCTTTTCAATAAAAAAAAAAAAAAAAAAAAAAAAATCACCAAAATCTGTTATTTATCAAGGGGTGCCCAAACTTTTGCATAGGACTGTATATATATACTTGACTATTATTTTCACTGTAGTTCCTGAATATTCTTTAATGATATGCTCCAAAATGAATGACTTACAAAAGTCTGGGAATTTAATTTGAGTTTAGGGCACTGGCTTAAATAGCATTTAAGCGATTAGGAATAAAGTTGGTGCTGGTTAGCTTTGGGTAATGTTTTGCATGTTGCCTGGTGAAAGACTGGGCACTTTTACCACTTCTAATAACCATGCAGAGCACAAAGAAAGGCAGACAATTTGTACAGGCTGCATGAAGAGTCCTGATAAATCTGTAGCTAATCTTTAAAGACACTAACGGCTCAGATATTTGTGATTATTTCAGTTGAAGTTAAAGTTGATCCCTCCTTCCCATTTCCACAGAGAACAGTTGTGTGGGTTTCAATAGTTTGTTTGCATAAATCTAAGAAATCACATGATGACAGCAGCCTACACAACTGGCTGAAATTGTTTTATTTAAACTCAACCCTTCAGCTGGAGTAGGAGTTTAATGTCATTTGAAGACGTTTGCTGAATGCTGAGTAATGGCACAAGGAAAAGTAATCAGAGTGTGTAACAACGCATCATTGTGGGGTGGTCGTTTAGTTAACAGACCCGTATTTTACAAAGGAAGGAGGAATTGAACTTTTACTATGACAGCAGCAGATACATACAGAGAAGCTTCATTTTGGCCTTCATTGCCTAAATAGCGAAAACACCATCAGTGTTTTTACACTTATACACTGAACTTATACATGCATTAGAAAAGGCCTTTCATTCTGAGCTGACCATGTACTAAATCATTTCAGACAGCAGCGCAATGTTTAAATCATAACCACTTGTTTGCTCAAGCTTAATACCAGACCGTTTATTTTACTGTTGGGGTTTGGTTAAAACCATTCCTAGTTTTGAGCATTGTAAAAAAAGCTGGTTCTTATTTGTTTTGCCCTAAACTGTTACTTCTATTCACGTGAATTTATCTCAAAAGCATTTCATGCAGAACTGAAGTTTATGAAACGTTAACCAACATTAATAAACATGTTCAGAGCTCTAAGATGTGGAAAACAGTAGAGTAATGGCAGTATATTAGGAAAAATACCTAAGAAAATGGGGTTGTCCTAAAGATATTTTAATAAAGGTCTTCTTTAAATAAGTCATCTTTTGATCGGACATTACAAAAGTTTTATTAGGTAAAGGACAAAACATGGGGTGGGGTATGTTGTTACAGTGGATTAGTGTGATATGGCCAAAGTTAGGAACTAGGCACTTCTCCTCTTGTGTCAACATTCAGGACCTAAGGTAGTCTTCGATCAGCTACTACCAGCACACATGCCTCAGTTAGGTCGTTTTCACATTAGGCATGCTTGAATACAATTGCTCGCCCCTCAACAGTTCCCTGCACGTTTGCTTTTACATAACACCGTCAATGTTCCTGAGCACACCTGTGTAAATTCACAGTCTAATATAAAAGTTTGAGGGCGGCACATAGTTGGTTTGTCTGATGCCAAGCCGAAGAAAGAAGAAGCAACATAAACTGGGTAAGTTTATGTTCTGTGTCATTCTGTGATGTTTTTATTATTTTTGAGCCACAAACAGCCCTCCTGAGACACGAAGAGCATTCCTTCTTTCACATTTATTGCGCAGCTTAGAGGATGAAATGGGCCCGTCCTACAAGGATACAAAGACAACTCTCCCCACTGGCTGCAACTTGCGTTCATCCATATGATGAGTAACTACTGTAGATTATTTTTTTATTAGCACAGTAAAGTGAAAATTGCAGTTATGTATGTGTGACGAATAAAGGTTGAACTTAAAAAGTGTGGACAAGTTACCTTGCCAGTGACCTTGCCAAGTTTTGGCAATACACACACGCATACGCACACACACACACATATGAGGACATATCAAAAACTTTCAAGACTAGTTTCGTAACATGCCAACAGATGGCAGCACAAGGCTCCACACACAGTCACAGGGAGCACCGACCTTCATAAGTCAGTGTTCCAAAAGACGTTTGACATGATTCGACAAGAGTCATTTGAAGTGTTTTTTGCGTGGCACCCACACTTTAAGAGCAGAAAAACATCATTGGAAGACTATAAGAGATTAGAAAGACCTTAACAGCTTAACCCACAACGTTGCTGCCATTGTCGGTGTCTCATACAGTACAGTGCACAATGGACACTCAGCAGTAAACAGACAAGAACTGGAAGCTCCAGGACGACAATGCATCCTGTCCTCAAGCTCTCCTCACACGTGAGTTTCTCGCCGGAAACAACATGATCTGTATACTCACTGTACATGTTCTTTATTCTGTATACAGTATATACAATATTCACTGTATACTGCGTATATGTATACAAATTATTCTGCACTGCGAAAATGCACTTCTGGTTACATGCTAACTTTATTATGTGACCGTGTCCAGTGACATTAATGTTGAATCTAATCTAATCTAATCTAATCTAATCTAATCTCACTTCCTCAAACCACCCTACACACCAGATTTGGCTTCTGCAAACTTTTTCTCTTTACAAGAATGAAAATCGGGGTCAGGAGTCGCTGTTTTGACACCATTGTGGAAATTCAGCCAAAATCGCAGAAGTTGCTTGACAAGCATAGAAAAGAAGACTTCTAGGACATATTCCAGAAGTGGCAGGAACGCTGGGAGGTTTGTATTGCTACCTTAAAGGGGATAGTGTGTAAATGTAGATTAATAAAGTACAGTACTTTCTTGTAAACAGAGCTAATCTCAAAACATTTTGATACCTCTTATATACACAGACATGACTCATACAAGAGGTCAGTGTTCACTTGTAGAATATGTCACATGGCCGTCTGCGCGATTTATAGGCAGGCAGAGCGGCGGACGGGCACAGTTGCTATGCAAACATGCTAGACCTGGTGGGTAGATAACTTAAGCTTCGAGAAGCCAGTGCACCATGTGTATAGTATAGGTATAGGAGAAAAAAAATTATAAAAAAAGAGAAAAGTAATTATAAAAATAAAAAATAGGGCAAAAAAAGTATTAATCAGCCACCAATTGTGCAAGTTCTCCCACTTAAAAAGATGAGAGAGGCCTGTAATTTTCATCATAGGTATATCTTCACTATGAAAGACAAAATAAGAAATAAAAATCCAGAAAATTACATTGTAGGATTTTTAAAGAATTTATTTGCAAATTATGGTGGAAAATAAGTATTTGGTCAATAACAAAATTTTATCTCACTACTTTATTATATACCCTTTGTTGGTAATGGCAGAGATCAAATATTTTCTGTACGTCTTCACAAGGTTTTCACACACTGTTGCTGGTATTTTGGCCCATTCCTTCATGTAGATCTCTTCTAGAGCAGTGATGTTTTGGGGCTGTCATTGGGCAACACAGACTTTCAACTTTCTCCAAAGATTTTCTATGGGGTTGAGATCTGAAGACTGGCAAGACTACTTCAGGACCTTGAAATGCTTCTTAAGAAGCCTCTCCTTCGTTGCCCAGGCGGTGTGTTTGGGATCATTATTATGCTAAAAGACCCAGCCACATTTTATCTTCAATGCCCTTGCTCACATTACATTACATTTACATTTAGGCATTTGGCAGACACTCTTATCCATGGAGGTTTTTACTTAAAATCACATGGCCCCATTCATTCTTTTCTTTACACGCATGAGTCGTCCTGGTCCCTTTGCAGAAAAACAGCCCCAAAGCATGGTTTCCACCCCCATGCTTCATAGTAGGTATGATGTTCTTTGGATGCAAATAAGCATACCTTCTCCTCCAAACATGAAGTTCTATTTTGGTTTCATCATACCATATGACATTCACTAGGTACCCTGTGTGGTTCTGAGATTTTTGCTCACAGTTCTTGTGATCTCTTTGACCCCACGGGGTGAGATCTTGCATAGAGCCTCAGATTGAGGGAGATTATCAGTGGTCTATGTCTTCCATTTTCTAATAATTGCCCCAAAATATCTTTGTATGTTGACGCATTTAGAGTCATCTTACACATCATAATCTCCCTCCACCAAACTTTACACTTTGCACAATGCATTTAGACAAGTACTGCTCTCCTGGCAACCTGCCAGACAAAAAGCGTGATTCGTCACTCCAAAAAACATGTCTCTGCTGGTCTAGAGTCTGGTAACGCCGTGCTTTGCACCACTGGATCTGATGCTTTGCTTTGCACTTGGTGATGTAAGGCATGGATGCAGCTGCTCCGCCATGAACATCCCATTCCATGAAGCTCTCCACACACTGTTCTTGAGCAAATCTGAAGGATACATGAAGTTTTGATGTGTGTAACGATTGACTGTGCACTACAGTATGTGTCTCAGCAGGCGCTGACCCTGCTCTGTAAAGATTTTTACATGGACTACCACTTCTTAGCTGAGTTGCTGTCGTTCCCAAATGCTTCCACTTTGTTATAATACCACTAACAGGTGACTGGGGAATATTAAGTAGTGAGAAAATTTCATGGCTGGACTTTTTGCACATTTGGCATCCTATCATGGTACCATGCTGGAATTCACTGAGCTCCTGAGAGCAACATATTCTTTCACAAATGTTTGTGGAAGCGGTCTGTATGCCTACAGTATGTGCTTGATTTATACACCTGTAACCATGAAAGTGATTAGAACACCTAAATTCAAAGATTTGGATGGGGAAGAGAATACTTTTGGCAGTTCAGTAACAGAAGAAGGTTTTCCACAGAATTGTAAACTAAAGATTGTGATAGTCAACATTCCTCCATTTCCATTAGAGACTTCATCCGGGCATTATCAGTCTCCTGCTCTTGCTTTTGCCTGAGCTGCTCTGCTTGCATAAATTCAGTAAACTGTTTCTTTTCCATAGAGGTCCATAAAAGGTAGTCATCATGCTGCTCAAATCGTTGTTTTTGCCTTTCTCTTTCTTTGGTTCTTAGCTGGTCTTTGGCTCCAGTCAGAGGTCCCAGATTGTTACTCTTTCAAAGTGCCCGTCTGCAAGAAAGTATGAAAGCAACAAGCCAGAAATTAACTGAAAGTTACAACCATAATAGCAAAGAAACTGTAACTCTAATATCTGCTTAAGCAAAACACTTGAATTGAAGATAAAATAAAGAGTGTACAACATTAGGATAAACCGGGAACAGTATTGATTTATCTTCAAAAGACAATGACAATCACAGACAATTACCTGAAGATGCAATGATAATATGCAACTACCATTAACATAGTCAAACTTTCTGTTTGCTTGTTGGCTCTCTGGTGGACTAGCCCCCATACTGTGTAAGAGAAGGGTTCTGACTCAAACGCATTTGGCCGACTTAATGATTTTCCTTCTATTATTCTGTCCGTGGCATCATACCAGGAAAATTTATCTTTTTCGTCCGTTGAGCTGCCTGTCTTATGTAGCGCATCCTGCGCTTTGTGGTACTGCAGCCATATTTTTTTACTTTACACAATATTGTTCAGTGCTTCTGTTGTACCAGCATGCATGTAAATATTCACAGATGCACATAAATCTTGAATAGAATGTTTTACATCTGCCCAAATTTTGATCAAACATTGTACTTTATAGTTACTCCACAGAGATCCTTCCACAGCCATGTTTGTTTGTGTATTGCAGTGAAGGTGAATAGTGATGATATGCCTCACCGAACTTCCTCTTATAAGCACTTTTGCATTACATCTCTCATGGACCATGCTCGAGTACACTTAAATCGTGGTCGAGACCACCTCAGATGGTTCCCATGCCTGGAACGATAGTGCTCTCATTGATCAAAATGAACTAGACTTAGGACCTTTTTACCCAACCTTCAATGCAGCTCTGAAGCAACTGGTAAAGTAAATTACATACTCTTAAAAAACCTTACACAAAATTTCCAAAAAAGTTTAGAAATTAATAGAGAAAAGTAATGTTTCCAAAATGTGATTTTAGATGTGAGATTTTATGGCACTGAACTGCAATGGGCTTCAGGATTAGATAACCACATTGCATGTGAATATACATTTATATGCGTATGCATGAAATCAACCTTTCCAGCAGCAACCTCTGTCAAAACCCATTATATGTATGTGAATGCAATATATATGAATGTAATGGCATTCCTCATGGAGCACTTCATTTTAAAACAATACAGTGATTGTCTAGTCTCCCAGTCATGGTTTAGTTCTTCTGACAAAAGCATGATACAGTATGTGGATTGGCTAAACATATACAGCAATAGAAACCACATCCCTCAGTACACATCCAGGGTGGAGGATTTGAATCTCGTCTCAGGTCTGCATGCATTTCTTTTTCATGTTATCTGTACCTGATGGGTTTCTTCTGCATATTCCGTTTTCCTTCCATAGTCCAAAGACATTCACTCTCACTCATCTTCTATACCGCTTTATCCTGTATTCAGGGTCACGGGGACCTGGAGCCTATCCCAGGAGGCTTGGGGCACAAGGCGGGTACACCATGGACTGGGTGCCAATTCATCACAGGGCACACACACATACACTCACACTCATTTACACACAACATGCAATTTGGGAACGCCAATTAGCCTACTCTACATGTCATTGGACAGTGCCTGGGGAAAACCCACCAAGCACAGGGAAAACATGCAAACTCCATGCACACAGAGACGGGAACTGAGCCTGGCCGAGAATCGAAACCGCACCCTGGAGGTGCAAGACGCACAAGCTGCAGCTTCCTTTTAGTAGGCTTACGGAGGAGTTTATGTTTACCCAGGCAGGAGAGGTGCTGCTACATAGATACTCAAGTGACTCAATATACTCAGCTGGAATATAAGTAAGAACAGGTAGAAAGTAAAATGTTTATGATTTGGTTAAGGGATGGTTGCATCATAGCGTGCTGGTTGAAATACGAAGGAAGTCAGCTCCTATTTGATGAGATGCATCAGGAACATGCATATGCCTAAATCTTTCTTTACTCTTTGCTCACTCCAAAGAAAAATAATTATTAATAGACCTCAGGCTTGCTTTGAGTGAGGTGTGAGGCTTAGCTCAGGTTCCAGAGTTCGAGGATCGAGGAGAATGCAAGGCAGATGTGAGGGGGGCAATGGCACGCATACCTGGGATTTCAAAGACGAGCGACCTTAACACTACTGTATGATTGCTGATCAACTACAACAAGCAAAGGTAATAATAATAATAAGAAGAAGAACAAGAAGAAGAGTAATGATTATTATAATAACAATCACAGCACTACTGCTCAACTTTAACTATTACTATTATTCTACCTCTACTACTACTACTATTACTAATAATAATAATGAACGGAAAAAGTCCAATCAAAGAAAAATCCTTATTGATTCAATAGAAGGAGAGAAGAACCCGAATATAAAGTAGGTTTGAGCTGCATGTATGATTGTGAAACGCTCTCTCTATTTTTCTCTTTGACACGTGCGTGCGGGCATACAATATTATGAGAGTGTCTTATTAATATAAAAAGTGCTACATGATTAAACTCAGTAAAAATAGGTTAATGTTACTTTAAATACTGACATATAGTATTATCCAAAGAGGGAACTACATCACTGCTCACACTGTTTAATGTTACAGCAAGTGCATCTGAGTGCAGCTTTTGCATGTGTGTGATTGATGTCTTCATGAGGCTGTAAATGTGTGTTAAGCACAACAGGATGACGCAAATATTATTTTTCTTCACTTGGACAGAACAAAGGGGTAAAGCCTCATGACCGGTACATCCCAGCTACAGTATACCTGTGCACATGAGAGAGTGCTGGTATGCTCTGTGAAGACTACATAACGCCTCTAATCTGAGGTGCTGTTTATTGGTCATTTTTCAGGCTGATAACTCTAAATGAACTCCTCGTCTGCGGCAGAGGTAGGTTTTGGTCTCGTCCTCCTGGGATGGCCTTCATGAGAGCCAGTTTCATTATGGTGCTTGACGGATTTTGCAAATGCACTTGACAATACTGTTCTTGCAAGAACTATTACAGAAAGGCTGATCTCTGTGTCTTAAAACAACAACTAACTGTTGTTTTTGTTGCTGTTATGTAATTACCTAATTCCATATGTGTTATATTATAGTTTTGAAATCCCCAGTATTGTTGTAGAATGTAAAAAATAAATCACTAAACAAAAACAAAGAAATTTGCAAGTGCCCCCAAACTTTTGAACAGCCGTTAAACGTTGACTTCCGAGCCGATTTTAAATCGGGAGACTATGGGTAGCAAATTCGGCTCAGTGAAATGGGGGCCTTCAGTATCAGTGCTCTTTGCAGGTAAAATAAAAAGGACACTGCTGAACACAGAACACAGAGTTATGGTATTAAGGAAAAACACTTGGTCCATTAATGACAGGATGGCATGCTGGTGCACTCAGTACTTTTGTACTTCTCAGGTGGTTTGGGAATGGAGTATTCCTTTTGTTCTAGTACAGAATGTTCTTTCCCCTTTTCATCATGAGCTCTGGTGCTTCACATACATCATCTGCAGCATATTTAAACATTTCAGATGTGCAGTCAGAAGCTGAGAGCCACAAACCGGTCAGAACACTTCCTCTGAAATTAATGTGCTTTCAGTGAGAAAGATATTGTGCATAAGAGGATTTGCTTAGGAAATTCTCTGTGATTCAACAAGTCATCGTTTTCGCACTGGTTGTGTTTTTTGTCATGCACAGACATGCAGAAAATAAATAAACACCCAAAACATAGATATGATAAAAGTTTATTATGTGTCCCAAAATGATAGCATTTAATGCCCCAAAATTGGTAACATTTATTTTTAGCAAAAAAGGTTTATTCATTAAACCTTATACATTATTAATTCCCTGACCCTGTTTACTTCCCCAAAGGTCCCAGTGTTCTGGACATAATTTTTTCCAGTTTAAAAAAGGCTGATAATTACCTCATTACAGTACAGTAAAGCGAATAATTCATCCATGCATTCACCAACCTATCCGAATCTGTGATGATGGACCATGAGTTTCAACGATGATAAATGCATACAGGAGCCAAAACATGATCACGGAGATGTGAAAACATGGGGTTCAGTCTGATAAGTTCCTCCAAAGTGTCATGTCGATATGTTCCAGGCATTTTGTTGTCAGTTATCTAAAACCCTTGCACTAAAAATGACTCATGGTTCCATTAACAAGCAGCTGCTGATTATAAGCAGAGACTTTTCAATGTTAGGTCTTTGGTAGGTTTTACTAAAATAAAGTGAACTGCTTACCCACTGACTTCTGGGGCTTGAGGCCCCTTCGCCTCCTGGAATTGTGTATATGTAAGGAGATAAGGATCAGTGTGTGAATAGTTTTAAATTTTGGATCAAACTGATTTTCAGAGAAATCTATATACATTTAAATGAATAAGGATGATGTGGTTGAATTTTGTTTGAGTTTTTATGTGGTATGTAAAAAGAAAATGCACAGATAGTAACTTTGCCTCTATACAAATAGAGTTATGCAAATGTGAGACCCTGTTCGAATAGATTTAAATCATGCATTTATTAGCTTGCCCACCATATCTGTGAAAGCATCATTGATCCTTTAATGATTTTTTTTTTTTTTTTTTACTGAAAGCTAAAACGTGGTGGTCAAAAAAATTTAACAATATATTGACACTTAATTGGCCAGGTTGGTGCAATAAAAAGGCA
The DNA here is from genome assembly GCF_024256425.1 of Clarias gariepinus. Taxonomy (NCBI): domain Eukaryota; kingdom Metazoa; phylum Chordata; class Actinopteri; order Siluriformes; family Clariidae; genus Clarias; species Clarias gariepinus. The sequence continues at coordinate 30,343,532 of NC_071104.1, read as the reverse complement.
AGGTAGAACAAGATCAGTAGCACATAGATGGTTTAGCACACTATATTTGCACTTTAGAACCATGCTACATGATGTGCTGTTCTGTTCTTACATGATGTACTGTAGCACATGTGGCAGGCCCATGAAGGGTGTTACGTTTAAATATAACAATATACTAAATTAGTTTTGGTTTGCAAAGGATAATGATGAATATGTGTTTTTATTCATTAACTGGTTTACTACAATTCCTAAAGGATGTAGTGTTTTCTGTCAAAATAGCATGTTATGTGTTGTTTAAAGCAGTTTAAAGCCATCTGCTCTAGACAAGAACTTGTCATCAGATTTTGAACCATTAAGGAAAGATCCTTCTCACTAGTAAAATTTCATAGCCTACATGTGTGTAAATGGTTTGTTCAGTTTAGGAATGTTTGAGTTGGACTTTCTAACTGCAATAATGGAAACATAAATATGGTGCTATTCAGAACAAACTGATCTGAATGTCTTTTTTTAGGCTACAGAGGAAGTAATAATACCATAATTCTTCATAGTTCTATGACAACAGTTTGTCATAATACCTTTACAAATACACTGCCTGGCCAAAAAAAAGAAAGTCGCGCCCGCTAAGATTTCATTAAGTCACCTGTAGCTTTGATTACAGCGCACAATCTGGTGGCTGGATCATGTGTGGAAATGATTCTTTGCTCCCTGAACCGCTCTTTCATAATTTGAGTCCTGGAAAATGCTTGGGAAATCAGGGAAGAGAAACTTTTTGGTCATTCAGTACATTCTGGTTGTCACTGACTTTAATTTATTGCCACATAACATTGCTGAACCTGGACCTGATCAATTGAAGTACTGTTACTCCACATTATAACATCTTCATGCATTTTTGTTCTTATCCTGATGTTTCATGTTCAATCCTTATGCTTACTAGCTAATTTAAGTTTTTTTTTTTTTAGATTTACTAATTTGTTTACAGCTGTTTAGACCCAATTGCTTGTAATTTCACTATTAAACAGTGGAGATTTCTACTGTTGATTATTCGCTATCTCATTTCAGAAAGTGTTTAAGTGATTGCAACAAGAAGTAATTTGTCGTTTTATTCTTATTATTCATTATTTAAACCAGATACAAATTCCCTAAAGAAAAAGTTGCATGGAAACAACAAAACAAATCAGCTAATTTCTAGACCATATAGTTTCTAAGATCTGGCCATGTAGCCAGACTGAGACTCTGAGTGTGTGTGAATTTTGGTCAAGGGAGCAAATAAAAAAAAAAGAAAAAAAGAATAGCAAGAAGAATATAATAATAGAAGAATAGCAACATTTCTCTGAAAATTACATTAGGTTTTTTGGTTTTGTGTCAGATCCTGAACAGGATGTCATAACTCCCAAACACTTTAAGCAATCTTTTCCCTTCTTTGGTTTAGAAGACTTGGTCATCCAGTTTAAAATAAGTTTTTTAGGGGGAGATTTTGTCACCATCTTGGATTATAAAACAATGCATAATCGGTGTGGTATTTCAGCAGACACATTTTGGGAACATCTGAAACCTACTGTAGCTTAACTTGTTAAAAAGGAGTATATAATATGTGTATAACAATAGTGTGGTGTGAAAAGGATGTTTATTTAAAAATACAGTTTTTTTATATATATATTTAGAATTATAACAATTATTGTCCTTAGTTTAATTTGCTTTTTTTTTCTTACCTGATTTGATCATCTTAACACCATATCTTGTTAATCTTTTAGAGTTCTTTTGGTTTCAGTATTTATAAAAAGTTAGGAGGTTAGTAAAAATTGTTTTTGTCTATAAAGTATACAACACTAATGTAGCAAGGCCTGCAGTTGTTATCCTTTAGAAGAAAAAGAGATGTATTTAAAAATGAGTAGATCTTCAGTCTTGCAGAATTTTGTTTTAGCTGACATGCAACACTACGGTGTGCTTTTGTGTTGGCCATAACTGACAGCACCACTGCTCATTCTATAAATACCCACCTCAATCAAGGACAATGATGGCTCTCGGAAATAACCTTGAAAGGTTCTGCTTCAGTCAAGGAACTCACAGACATGAGACCAAAATAGTTTTACAAGAGAAAAGACCACATTTCTTAAAGGCTTTGTTTATTTGAGTTTACCAATGACAGTCCTCAACGGTGTACATTATTTTTTCCTCACATGTTTTAGAGTGTTATGTTTAAATCAATTTAAATATTGCCCATTGTGTGTTCCTTCCCGCTTCGAGTCATTACCAATAGGTGTTTTTGGGGTTTATTTTTCTAGCCTGTTCAACTTAGGTAGTGTGCTTCAGCATTTGCTCCTGTCAATGATCCCTGTCTTTAGGCTGCCTAAAATAGAATGATGCTATGAGCATGAGGTAGATGTGTTTCTCCTTGGGAATAAATTTCAACCAAGAAGACCTTACCAGTTAATTATAATTAAATAATGTTTTTGACTTTTATTATTTTATTATATTCTCCACAAATTTTCAACCAATATTGTACTGCCTGCTTAAACTAATATTTTGTCGCATACAACCATAACTGCTGTGGTGGCTCAGTGTGTTAAGGCTCTGAGTTACGGATCGGAAGATCAGCGGTTCAAGCCCCAGCTCTGCCAGGTTGCCGCTGTGGGCCCTTGAGCAAGGCCCTTAACCCTGTCTGCTCCAGGAGCCCCGTAAAAATGGCTGACCCTGCGCTTTGACCCCTGCCTACCAACAAGAAGCTGGAATATGCGAAAAATGAATAATTTCACTGCATATCGTACTGTGTGTATGTGACAATTAGAATTTGCTGTTTAAAAAAAACTTTCTACACATAATTAAAGTTCAGCCTTGAAATTTTATTAAGAGAAAAAAGTAATTAAGCCACCAAAGTGCCTTTGCAATTAAATAATAATGTAACTTTAAGCACACATCATTCAAACCTTTTTTACTTATTTTTATACCTTCAGCTGGGTATCCAGTGGGTGTGCACAATAAGTAAAAAGAAAAATAACAAGCCAAACAGATTTTCCTCTATTGTCACACTATCAAAGGGAAAAAACAAGATGGTGCTAAAGGAAAGTCTCAGTTCTGTATTAAAAAAAATAAAATAAAGGTTACAAGTCTCTTTTTATTCTAACATTTCAAGGAAACCCAAACAAAGTTGATTACAAGAGAATGTTCTGACAGATATACTGAAGCTGTAAGTGTTACTTTTTAAAAGTTATTTACTGCTTTGTTGGTAATAAGTACAGTAATTAATAACAGTACAGTTGCAGCTTGACTGCATATATTGAGCCTTAAACAGAACATCTGTGATTTTTTCTTGTTTTTGTGTTTTACTGAAGCTATGCTTTAAAGGGACTTTGATTCGCACCAAGTTGCTAATATATATATACTCATAAAAGCTTTGCAGTTGTAGAAGTTTAACTACAATGAAACTGTCTTGTCAGTGTAGACACTGTGTTACTCCTTTCATTGTAAATAGGATGGCGTGTTTCTTGCTTTTTATATTGACTATTATTTAGCCGGATTAGTAACCCAGGGTGAACTTCACTACAGGGGGTGTGGGTAGAGTGGGTGGACGTTATAGATGTCATATCCGCTTTGGGCAAAAGGTGCAAGGGCATGGCTTGGCAGTAATGGGGCATGACTAGGCAGTAATAGAGCATGGCTTGGAAGTAGCTCATTTGCATCTGCGTGCCCTTGCAATGAATTACCACCCCATCTCAATTGGGGGCCTCGTGCCCTGAATCCTCTTGGATAGGCTCCAGGCCACCTTCAGCCATGCACAGGATAAGCAGTATTTAGAATGAGTAAGTGAGTGAGTGAGTGAGTAAGTAAAACAGAGGGACATTGATATATGAAGGATGCATTTAGTGGCATATTTCAGTGAGAGTATTAACAGACACATAAAAGGAGAGCTCTAACACATATGTTAACTTGTAAAAAAAAAAAAAGTAAAAACCCAAATAGACCTCAAAAAGGGCACGACACATAAAATGTAATTGCCATAAAGTCATATTTACTGAGCTAAACTGCATATAATAATGGGAAAGTGAGGACAGGCCTGTACTTATCCTTAAACTGGCATCTTTAATAATACTTTGGTTAAGACAAGGATTTCAGTAGAGAAATTATAATGGGTAGAACTAAACACCAAAGCAATATACAGGTACTACTTATAGGAACCAGAAAGTCATGAAGGTCAACCAAAGTGTGCTGGCTTAAAGTCAAAAATATTTATTTTACCCAGATTTTTTTCTTTTTTTTTTTTCAAACATAAAACATTCTCTAAAGTAAGTTTGTGTATCCGATATTTTTCTCTTAATTTGGTAGTGCCTTACAGGGCCTCTAAGATTTGGACTAATGTAGGCAGATATCAAGCAAAATGTATGATATTCTTAATTATCACAAGAGTCTACAGTATGGATGACAAGCTACAAAAGATCTCCCATCATGCACGATCCAAGCCTTATTAAGTCCGTCTCTGCCTTCCTCAATCTCACCCTGCAGTATGTTCATCTGCATTCTCCAGTCTTCCAAGTTCCCTGATTTGACCCACATATCCATGCTTAGAACACTAGACTTTACTTTGGATGCAATGAGAATTAACTATTAACATTTAAAAATTGATAAAGTTCAGGAAAAGTAATTTATTGGCCAAAAAATAGCTGCTCTCTCTTGGATTTAAATAAACAAACATGTAAGACCCTTTGATTGGATAATGACTGCAGTGATTAATGTTCCTGCCGGAAACTATTCTTTTAACCATCTGATACAGTGATTAACTTCTCATTTGTTAAACAACCATGCCAGAGGATGCATCTTGTGTTCATGAAAAAGATGCTACTGTGTTCCAGAAGAGTCAAATTATTGAGACTGAACAGCTGTGTGGCCATAAGAAAAACACTTGCAATTGAGCCTAATCAAAAAAAAAAAAAAAAAAAAAAAGAAAAGAAAGAAGAAGAAGCTTAAAATGTGCCAGGGGGCAAAAAGAATTCAGCGCCATGGGAAAAGGTTTTGTAGTCTGATGAGTCCAGATTTACCCTATTCCAGAGCGATGTTGTTGAAACAATGCCATGGTGAATACATGTCTCAATCTTTTTTCCCCTTTCTTTCTTTTGGCCAAGCAGTGTATATTGTAATCTTTTTTATGAAAATCTGCACTGAAAAGTAACCCTAGCTGGAGGACAGTAGTAGGACATTTATTACTTTAACCAGCACAGGACTAGAAAGATTAACAACAGGTGTGCATAATTAGTAATCAGAGCATGCATAATGCAGGACATTTATCAAATTATAGGACAGTCCATAGTTTACTAATTGTGAATGTGAAGTGGTATACTGAGGATTCTGGGGAAATTATTTTTTGATTGAGGTTGAATTTCCTGATCTAAACCTTTTTCTAGAATATAAAAAACATAGAAGTTGGTTGATTTAATTCTAGAATCTAAATCACAGCTTCAGTTTTAACAGCAATAGTTCATTAACCTATTTGTTTATAGTTTATTTAACAGAGTTTAGATTGCTTATATGAAACACGTCAAAGAAACAAATCAAAAGATCAAGTAGATATTTTTAGGGTATAAATTAATGAAATATGTTAATTCTGTTGGATTGCCACTTTTACACCTGCATGCTCATTTGGTCTAACATATGTCCCTGACCAGTCATAATGTCATTTAAAGTTAACGCTTATATGTAAGGGATCTAATATTTAGCAGTCATAGACCCAGTTCAAATGTGCTGGCTGTACAGTTTGGTATGATCTAATATTATGTTTATTAGAATGATCTTTCTGAGATCACAGGTTCACTAAAGAGAAACCTGGCTCATGCCTAAAGGCAGCAAGCATACAGTCAGCCTGGCTCTGGATTGCCACTGATTAACTACGCCAATCATAGGAATATGAGCTATGCTAAAAGAAATGAGAACAGCACCTTCCCATTTTGGATGGATACTGTCCAACTCTAAAAGACCAGACTTGCACTCAATAGTAGCTTAATTGTCTACGAAGGCTTCAGTGTTCAGCCAGTACTGTACAAATTAAGACATCCAGCAGCTGAGTTAACAATCAATAGAAATATTTTAGGAAAAAAAAAACTTTAATTATCTTAAAGCACATTTTTCCAATATAGTATTCAGTCTGTTTGGGTAATTCTCGACCAATTTAGCACAGGCAAACCAACTTTTTTTTTTACAAACATTTTTTACAAACTTTGAAAAGGTGTTAATAACTTTCTATGTGACAGAAAAAACTGTATTATGTTGACATCACATTGAGTGACATCATAGCACAATCATATTTCTTACAGCATCTGGGGCTTTTGGAGGTCTAGGTTTTTGGTTTTTAAACATAAAAAATTGTTTTATTTGGAATCTTGTGGATCCATGGAAAACCTTGTTGAAACCTGACAATTCACAATTAGTCTTAGGATTGCCAGTTGATTCTGTTATTTTGTAATTCAGCTAATTCATTAGGTGAGGGTTAACTGTTTGTACTTTTGAAAAAAAGTGGAGGTGGAACAATGAAGGATATAAAGATCAAAATAATTGCTTTTAGTCAGAGGTGCTTCCATGGAGATTCGGGTGGAGATTAACACTAGTGATGGAAACAATCTTGTCAAACCCTGACAAGCCACAATCAAAGTTGCCAGGGACATAACCATCAAATAATATTTTCTATTGAAGTGTAGGCAGTTGGGTAGAATATTTGCCCATATGAATCAAAGTGGAATCCACCCTGTAGAAACCTTGAAATGAACTAGTCAATGGTCACATTATAGTCTACGATAGTCTAGTAAACTGGAATGATAGAGTACAAACAAACTGTCTTAAATCAGAGGTGCTTCTATTGAGATACGGGAGAAAATGAAAAGTAGCAACTCTATACCCAAACCTGAGAAAATGAAGGGCATCCTAAGTGCTGATCCCAAGCCTGGATAAAAAAGGGAGGGTTGTGTCAGGAAGAGCATCTGGTGTAAAAACCTGTGCCAAGTTGAATGAGCAGATTAAATGGTCCGTTGTGGCAACCACTTAACAGAAGCAGTCGTAATGAACAACAATGGCAACAACAACAACAACTAGTCTTACCTAGTACCTCCAGAACAATGAACAAATCAAATGATCTAAGCTATCTAATGTCTTCTGTATTTGGTAGTCAAGCTTTTATGTTGTTCAGTAACATTTGACTATTTCAGTAGAAGTGAAGTCAACATGGATGATATCAGCACTGGAAACTATCTTTGTCAGAACCCTCAGAACAGTAATTACATCAGACAATGTAAGCTGGCCAGTGGATTCTGATATCGGTTAGTTAAGTTCTTATGTACTGTAGGTGGACAAAAATATTTCATTATTTGTTGATTTTTAATCAAAGTGGGAGTGTATACTGGAAGACTTTATTTAAAAAAGAATTTTGTCGAGGGTGGCTCCATGGAAAATCTTGTTGAAACCTGACAATCCAAAATTAGTCTCAGGGCGACATTCATGCACAATAAAAATGATGCACTGCCACGTCACAAGTTTCACCTAAATGCTGAACACCCTGCTTGGAAAAGCCACGGAAGACATGGAGGTATCGGTTCACCGTTGCAAGTGGGTGGAAAATTAAATAGCTCATGTACTGATGGCTGTTGTCTGTCAGAGGAGCTGAAGAATCAAAACAAAGACTGGGTTTACCTGTAATACTCCACTTATTGGGGAACAATGGCGCACCTGCCAACGGCAGTCTTGAAGCACACGGAAACATGAACACGCACACTGCAACAATAGTGTTGGTAACTATTTTAAGAATGTAAACAAGGAGATGACAAACATGTCTAAACACTGTAGACTGGGATTTAAAGCTAAGTGTTTACTTAAGTGCAGGCACTGATTGATGAATTGGTTGTCGTGTCTTAGACCTGGGCTATACCTTTTGTAATATCTGAGACTATTTTTGACTCAGCAAAAATGCCTAATGTTGACTGAAGGAATCTCCCCTTTGTGCCTGTGCAGGTTGTCCTGTGCTGAAAGGTTGGAAGCCCATTTTCTAAAAAGGTTGTACACCCTATTTCATTCACCATGCAGGGAGGAAACAATTTTGCATGAGATTAAACTAGGGCTGAAAAGAAAATAGGGCAATGGTGACCTCAGTTTTCACTCTAGACAAAGGGTAATTGATTATATGTAATAGCAGCTCTGACAGCTGCAAAGTTCATATAATTGTCCCTTTTTTATTTGCTATTATTTCTATAGTAACAAATTACACCGGGTCTGTGTACAGTGTGTACTCTGTGTACAGTGGATGCTCCCCGTAAACTCATTTACGTGTTTGTAATTGTTGATATGATAAAGCTCTCTTTCAGTACACATTTATTTAGCATTTTTGGAAGGATCTAGAGCATCACAGTCCATGGAATGGAAGGGGTTTGTGGTTTCCTGGAAACACCGGAGACTGTTGATGGAAACTTTTTTTGTACCTAACTGCAGCTGTTGTGTAGCAGGCACTAACTTGTTTTGTAGATGTTCAGGAACATCAAGAATAACTACAAATAAATAGACTGTATTACATGGTGCATTAAATAAGTTATATAAAGCAATTTTGGATTGTGCTGTTATTATTGTGCTTTGTTAATCACTCTACCCTATCACTGATTGTTTTCCAGTCACAGCAATCTCCTAAGTGTTTTATTATTTAGATAACATGCATTTGTCATAACAAATTTGGTGGTATATTACTAATGACAAGGCTTCGCATACTGCTGATATGACATCAAACACTACTCATAAGCTAGTGAGAGAATGGCTGTAAGTGGGGAGTAGCTGCTATACTGCCTCCAGAGGCTTGTACAGTGAGCACTATGCATGATGGATGCATCGCTTCATGTGCTTCCCTTCTTACCCTGACACACCCATATCTCTGGACTTGTATCAATCTGAACTCATCAGACCACATGACCTTTTTCCCATTGCTCCAGAGTCCAATCTTTATTCAATTTAACTCTAGTCTACCAGTAATATTGCATTGTAAAACCCAGCATGTTTTTGTATTCAGTTCCATCTTTCACACAAGTCTATAAAAGGGGCTATATTGTTTTTTTTTTATAATGCAACTTTTCCAATAATGTTTGTTGAAAGATTGTTCCATAATCTGGGGAAAACTTCTTTCACAGAGGTGTGACGCCAGAGGGCAAAAGTGTTTCCAAACATGCCCACTGAAAGACTAAGTGCATAGAAAGATTGTTTTTGTTTCTGGTCCCATGGTTCCCATGAGTTGACACACAACAATAAAACATGTGTCCAAAGCCATGGTATGTTGTGATGCTATCTCCGAAATTGACTTGAGGCCTGATTGAGGGGAACCTCCACCCTGCTCTCGGGTACTGTGGATTTCCCTTCAAATTCTTAAAAAGATCATTATTTGGAAAATTTATAGGTGGGTTATGACAGCAGGAGTATGAATCATAATGGGCTTTGTGATTTAAGCTATGAAGAATGTGTTATCAAATCCAATAACACAAATTAATTTCGAGTACCATGCAATTACTTTGATGAATGTCATGTAAATTCCCCGAGCGTAAAATGTGCCAGTGCTTTAAGGGAAGTTGCTATCAGCACCTTTATTTATTGGGAATGATGCGGGTGAATTCCATAGAGTAATCAACTGTTTTCTAAGTGGCTAACAATCTTTCATCCTGATGTCAAAGCATAGAATATTTTATCCGGCATACTGTAGTCATGGGTTAAATTAATATTTGTTTTTTCATGAGCTCGAGTTTCTTAATGGAAAAAAGAAGTTATTTTGACACAGGGAAAGCTCAAGTGAGCTGAACATGGATCTGGAAAAGACAAGCGCTCTGTATGTGCAGTAAATTAAAAGTGAATGTGTTATTGAAAGGCTTGCACAGCATTGTCACGTAAACAGGGCTGGACCTGGAGCTGGTTCAGTGGGGAATCACGGCGCATTTGGTTGATATCTCAGCCTGGGTTGAATCTGCCAAATCTTGTGTATGCCATGAGTCGTTTTGATTATGAATGTGCTCATGGGCCAGAGGGAGAAGTGCTCCACCTTTCATTTCTCATCTCTGTTGTGGTCTCTGGCACAACTGGCTGGTTTATCGTATTCATCACATCATTTTATCATCATTGTTCTGAACTCTGTCTGCAGTTTTTTTTTTTTCTCTCGCTCTCTTTTTAAAATTGACATTTAAACAATGAAAGTTGACGCAGACATTGTGTATCCTGGTGACTTTCCTCATGTGTAACTATGTATGTGTTATTCTGTCCTGGTTTATAACCTCCTGCACTTGTAACCACAGAACAGCCTTTATTTTCTTTCTAATAATCCACACCCTTTGCCTAGCTCATGCACTGTAACGACGAATGTAGCGTGATCTTAAACACAGGAATTCCACCCTGGCATTTTTCACTGATCACTACTCGGAAGAGTATGCTACTGAAACAACATGAGCGGAGGCTGCATGTGTATCAGTATGCCACGGAATAAATATTTACAAACCCTAGACTCAACTGCAGAGGCATACCGCAGGATCACATTACCATTCCTCCCACCAGAATGTTAATATGCATGCACAGCTTCATATGAGGTAGACAGGATGGCATAGACACACATCTGTTTTTAACAGATGCTCCCTGGACTGTTTTAACCCATGCCATTTTTAAATGCAGACCAATCTCTATGGAAAAGAAAATAGTGCCCAAAATTTGTCTTATTATGGTCAAAGAATTTGCAGTTTCCACATGAAACCAAAACAAAACCATGTTTCACAAATTATGGTGCCCTAACGTACACCAGGTTATGTATCCTTCTGGTGTTGGCCTTAAATAAACTTGTTTTTTAGAAGCAGCCATGCCATTTGTTCAATTCAATTTAATACTGAAGTATTTAATATATTCAAAAGTTGCTTTATGTCAAACATTTTGGGGTAATTAAATTTGTCAGCTTTTTAAATTTCTTTTTTAATTTTTCCTTTGGTTGCTGAGGTAAAGGTTAGGGTGAGGTTTGTGTGTAAGCACTTTGTGTGTGTGTGTGTGTGTGTGTGTGTGTGTGTGTGTGTGTGTGTGTGTGTGTGTGTGTGGACACCATCCTTTTATGAGTCATACATTGTTCATCTCTAAGAATTGATGCTTTTAAATCATTCTAAATAAAAAAAAAATTGGGTAACATTCACGCACGGTGTATCAGCATGATAAGACATATTTCCATTATTACTAAAGTCAATCATCAACAAAAACTTCATTAATATCTGATAAACATTTTTAATATTTACAAGACAGTAAAATTGATCTAGTGCAAATGAAAATGCTTTAATGGCTAAGGTTCTAAGTTGTTGCCTTGGGCATCTGAGGATCTGGGTTTGAGCCAAGCTCAAATGAAATGGGAGGGATACATTAGTAAGGGCATCTGGAGTAAAACTAAAAATGTGTGCAGATCAGATGGTTCGTTGTGGCAACCCCTGGGCAGGAACACCCAAAAGAAAAGTTTATTATATTTAGGTTATTATTTGTTTATGTTCCTCATTTAGCATGAATAGCACAAAGCTACATTTTAGGTAATCTTTACAATATTTTAGCACATATTTATATACGTATATGCCACACCAAGCTGTTATTAATTATTCTATTAATATTTAGTAATTCTGACCAAATCATCACTCAGGATTGGTAAAAGATAAAGAAAACATAAAGGTCAGACGCTTTACCTGAAACTGACAAGTGGCCTTTATTGTACAATATTTGATTATGCTGCTTACATTTTTATTACTTGTATAATTTGTCTACTAAAATCATATCTTTCTATATTAAATGGGATCAGTCATGGTTGGTAGCCAAAACAAACCTTCTCAATTCCAAGAATCTGTACTCAGTAGTCAGCGATTGTTTTCAAAGGCTTATTGGCTCATGAGATTGAGTTGCTTGAAAGCTCAAATCATTGTCATGTGGAAGATAACATCTGCAGCCAAATCCCTATCCCTCAACAGATATATTATACAAACATATTGAGCATAGTGGAGTGAATGAAGCTTCCCTGAAGATAATTCCAAGAACTATGTTATATTAATAATATGCTTATTCACCAGTGATGAATAATTAATCATAAGGAAAATTACCAAGTTAGGGTGATGTACAGAGCAGATCAAAGGGAAGGAAATTCATTTATATCAGATCGCTTAATTGTCTCAGGTGTCCTATTAACGCGGGATGAGTCTGCATATGTTATGTACATATGTTTATTGTAGAAATAATGTATATAGCAGAGTATAAGTGCATTTTTCAGATGTCAGATTTATATTACACATTGACATTAGCCTTTCATTCAGGCTTCATAACTTGTATTGTAATTGGTTAAATTAGGCAGCTAAATTATTTACTTATATATATATATATATATATATATATATATATATATATATATATATATATATATATACACACACATACAGTATATACAGCATAAACACAGATGTTCAGAAGTTACTGTAATGCTCCCTCTTTGTTTTATGTGTAATAACCTAAAAAATCATCTGATCTGATTGTAGCTGCTCTTAGGAAAATGCAACCTCAGACAAACAACAACATTTTTACAAGACCATTAGTTAAGAAAAATGAAGCTAAAAAGAAGAAAACATATGGGCAATACCAAGTACCCCCAGGATTCAATAGCTTGTAGATCAATCTTTAGCAACAATACCTTGAAGTAATCGTTTCCTGTATGACTTTCCTGTAAATTGATGTCTCTCACATCAATTTACTTCACAACATTGCTTCAGTTCATCATCACTCATCATCTTCTATATCGCTTTATTCTGCATTCATAGTCACAGGGGCCTGGAGCCTCTCCTAGGACACTTAGGGCACGAGGCAGGGTACACCCTGGACAGGGTGCCAATCCATTGCAGGCACACACATACACTCACTTACACACTCATTCACATACTACAGGTAATTTAGGAATGCCAATTAGCCTAATCTGCAGGTCTTTGGACTGTGGGAGGAAATGAGAGTACCCGGAGGAAACCCACCAATCATGGGGAGAACATGCACACTCCATGCACACAGAGATGGGAATCGAACCCGGAAACTGGAGGTGCAAAGCAACAATGCTAACTACTACATTACCGTGCCGCCATTGCTTCCGCTCATTGAGGTTTTTGAGTAGTCGCGTATGCACATGTCTGTTAATGTCCCACCACTTCATTTCATTTGGGTTGAGATCTGGACTTTCACTAGCCCATTCCTCTTTTATTTTTCACCTATTCTGATGTAGATTTATGGGTGTGCTTTGGCTCACGGTCCTGTTGCTTGACCAGGTTTTAGCTGTCAGACAGATAGACAAGTCCACTTTCGACGCTTTTGTACTTGTGATTTGTTCAGATGCAATTTGATCAGATGCTTCTGTGTTGATTTAAGACAGAAGAGGGTTCCTCCTAGCAACTTTTCCAAAAAGAAAATTGTACTTGTTTAGTTTTTTTTTAATTGTACTGTCATGGACTAACATTTAATATGCTTATGAGGCCTGTATGGTCTGAGATATAGCTCTTGGTATTTTTTTTTTTTTTTTGTATTTCTCTGAGCATTTCATGGTCTCACTTTGGGGTGAATGTGGTGGGAAGTCCACTTTTGGTAAGACTGGTAACTGTCTTAAATGCTTTCCAGTTGTGAATAATCTTTCTTACTGTCCAATGTTGTATTTCAAAATTCTTAATAATAGTTTTCTAATTATTTCCAGATTAATGTGCAGCAACAATTGCTTCTCCCTATTGGCATTGGGTTAAATGCTCTAGACCAGCAAACTCTTAAGACTATTGGCTGAAGACAGCAGTGCAAACATTTCAAGGAAGCACATACTGTACTGTACATCCATGAATGGCAATCTCAGTTGAGATGGCTTGAAGCCCATTGCATTCATTCCCGTGAACATTCGGTGAGTAGAAAGTCTGACTCACCTGAAAATCAACAGAAAACTTTATAAACTCCTCAAAGAGACACATCTTTCTGTGGGACTTGCATTGTAACAGGGGATTATATGAAGAAATAGAGCTAGCTTTACTCTCAGAGCTACTCTCAGAGGTAGCTTTACAGAACTGTGTCCTGTTATTTTGCACAATCCAAAGTCCTGGTGTGACGCCCTTTGTGATTTCATGGCTTATATTCACATGATATACTGCAATGGCAGACAGTCTTTCATATTCCTCTTAAAGGGTTTTCATAGTACAGTGGAAAGTTCCAGTCTGACAGCCAGCTTCTTGAATAACAGTCATATAGCATGGAGCATTACAGTGGCAGCTACAAGAGATTGTATTGCACCATACATACAGCATAGCTCCACCTATTTATAATTATTTCTAATAATTTCTTTGTGAGCACACAACACTGTTAAGCAATAAATGGTTAAATAATGCTGTATACCTAACCTATAGACATCTGGTAGGATAAAAATTTTTTTTGAAAAGTTAGTCAAACTTTGATTGAGGCTCTGCTTGAGGCTCATTAAATGTTGGGCTGTTAAATTATATGAGCCAAGAGACCTGAAACAGCCTGGGTCACACTCAGTCCCTGTTGTGCGGGTAATACCTTTCACTTTCCATACCAAAGAAGCCGTTTATCAAGTAGGGTAAAAAAAAAACAAAAAAAAAAAACTGCTGACTCAGCATTTATAAAGACAGGTAAAAACAACACTTGTGTTAACTTGGAGAGTGATCGGGGCTACAGGAGGTAGGGAGGGGGAAGGGGCTGATTAACCTTGCAGGCATTAGGGGATTATAACTTGATTGATGACTTGGCTGCGTGGTGGCACTGTGCCCATATACAATTGAAAGCCGAACTCTTGTGCTGCTGATCATGGCCCTGATTTTGGGTGTAGAAGAATTTACAGGGCACTAGGAGCATTAGCAAATAGGTTACTTGAAGAAAAAAAGAGAGAGAAAGAGAGAGAGAGAGCATTTTAGCATGTTAAAAACACATACTTGACCCCTGAGTCAAGATCTAATACAGAGATTGTGAGTTTGAGACCTGTGTGATGTTACAGCATCTGTAGCTGGGAGCCCTAAGGGGGAGATTGATTGTAGCCATACCCGGGGGATTGAATACACAAACTCCAGTTGATAATTCAAGTTTAAACCCCAGGTGATGCTACAGACAGTCTGTAGCCGGGAGTCCTAGGGAGCACATTGGCTGTGCTCTTTTTGGGTAAGGATGGCATATTTGCACTTTCACATCAATTATAGCAACACTAGCCATGAGAAAGGAATCGAGCCTGGCCCGAAATCGAACCTGGACCCTGGAGGTGCAAGGCGACAATGCTAACACACAATTCTTTCATCTCTTGATAAATGTAGAACTGCTAGTCACTTGTGAAAAAATGTAACTTAAATACAAATCAAAAGAGAACTACATATCTATAAGTCTATAATTTGTTGTGTTAGTTAAAATATACAGCATGTATTATGCTGTCTGTACTGCATGTCTCTATATAATATTTAAAGTTGGTACATTTTATATAGTTGGAAATGTGTGGATACCTTAGGAAGTCTAAATTGTATTGCAGTAGATTTGCCTCACGAGCAGTGTTTCCTTCTGGCCGTTTCTGTGTAGAGAGCAAGCTGGGACTGGGAGTAAATCCCACTAACATGACTTCTATTATTCTGAGTTATTGTCTGCTTTTTTATGTTTGTTCCTGGGGCTTTTGGCTAAAACTGCTTTCGTGAACATTAACACATGGCTGAACACACAGGAATTCAATCATTTCACTTATGTTATGTAGTCTGTCAGATGAGTTGTACATCATAATGTTTAATCCTGAAACATTTGCCTGTAAATGGTCATACTTGTGGGTGTCTATAAAAACTGAGTCATGTATTTTAAGTATAGCATAACCTATAACCTTCCCTTCCTCCATTCTTCCTCCCATCCTTACGTCATTTATTCCAGACGGCCTTTGTCTGACCTTTCTACTTGAACCCTAAGGTCAGACACAATCTCACACCTCCATCCTCTCAGCATGATACCTGACCCAATCCACACCATCATGCCTTTTTGTTGGAGCGTGTGATGTAATGCTGGAGGCAGCTCTCTGCAAAAGAAGTGATACAAGCCTGAACAAAAGGGCCCCCAAATCTTTGCATGCATGAGATCTAGATAGAGGAACATGTTCGAACATGGTGTTTTGTGTCCCTGTGTGCAAATAGGAGGGAGTATAGATGACGTATTATGTATAAATTGTGATTATTCTGATAATGAAACAGATAATGGTTTGATTGCCTCCTCTTACTACTATACTAAAATCCTTACACTGTTTTACTGTCACAAGAAAATAATCTTAACTATAGCCCCTGAACATTAAACTAAACGAACATTTTCTACTAATCTTATTCATCCCTTTATCTTCCCTAAATCTATTTTTTGTTTTACTAAGACATTTCTCTGCCAGCACCATTTTAGAAAACACATTGGTATATAGAAAGTGAACACGCACAGATATCAACCACAGAGACTCTCTGTAGACCTGGAAGTCGACTAGCATGAAGAAGTCGTGCTGCCAATCTCCATCTCCATCTCTAATACCCTTTAAATAGTGTAATTATTGGCATTATTTTTAATACTCTCCTTTGGGTGGCATTATGCAATGGTTTGTCATCGACTTCACTGTCTTGCTATTTAAATATTCCCCTACCTAAACAGTCTGCTGTATAATCCAGCCTGCTTCTCCACCCTGTGTCCCGTAAGACAGCTCTTTTGGACCTATAAATCCGACATCCTCTGGTTCTTTTTAAACGTGTTTTGTTGCAAAATGTCTTTTTTTAATAGGTATATAGCTTTGTCCTCTGATATTTTCTCACATGTTTTCTGTGGTTTGTCTGGAACACATTACTATGCATGACTTGAGATGAGCGCAGATTGAAGCAAGTGTATTTGTCATTTCAAATAAGTTTCTACTTATCATTAAGGTATTTGATGTTTTTGTGATTTTTACCAACTTTTTATTAGTCTCCTTTTGTGGAATGTGTATTAGTCAATATTTGGCATGACCTATCCAAGACTCGTTGCGCTGTGGAGCATTCCTATTTCCTGTCTGTTTTATGTCAACTCTGAAAAGTAAATAATGCTTACCGATAGTGTTAACAAGGAAACTTCCAGGGATGCTTTCCAACATGTTCTGCAGGTTCCTCCCACCCCCCATATACATGCCAGTAGCCACATTAAACTGGATGGACATCCCTGAATAGCATCCCGTCAGGGAGTATTCCTGTCCTGCACCCAGTGTTCTGGGATAGACTCCAGACCCACTATGAATCTAAGGTTGTTTATTAAAGTGCTTACTAAAAAAATGAATTGCCCTGTTTTATTAGTACAAATGGCACCTCAGATCTTAGATAAATGCAGTTGTAGACGCTAGCTTTATCCAACTTTGACTACCAGGTAAAGCTAAGGAAAAGCCCTTCCTTACATGTAAGGACTTTGAGAGAGCAATGCACACTTTATTGGCTCCAGATTGGACTACTTTAATGCAGTTTATGTTAAGATTAGTCAATCATCTCTCTTTCTTGTCTCTAGTTTGTGCAGATTGTAACAGCTCGTGTTTTAATTGGCATTAAGAAGCATATTATAAATACACAGCAATTAACAGGAGGGCATTAATTGGTTAAAATATGTGACACAGAACATTTCCTAAAAATGCATTCAGAGACGTTTGTACACATCTACAGTTGTCTGGGGTTGCTGTATAGCTGTTACTCTGACTTGTAGCTTAGTGTTGTTCAATATAATGTATACCCTCCAAGCAAATATTTGGACGATTGATGACTGTTCATGACAGCTGTTGTAAGTTAGATAACATCAAACACGTCTGTTTAAATTTCATTTTGGAACTATTTTTCAACCATGGCGGGACGTGTCAGAGGGACGTCATTTCAACGGTCATCAAATGTCAATTGTTTGCTAGATATTCTCTGCTCCCTCCATTGGCTCCTAAGGCATTTTGTTTTTAGGGTTTAGGCCCAACCTGTTTAACAGAACTTTCATTTCTGCATAAGTGTGATTAAGTGTTAAGATCATCTGGTCTGTGTCTTTTAGAGGTATATGCACTGGGATACCCAGGCCTTTGCTGTGGCCGCTTTTATTTGCAGAACACATTTCCACTGGATATACACTTGATTATTAACCTGACCCACTTTAAGACTTGACTTAAGACTTACTTGTTTTCTCTGGCCTATGATACTCCGCTGAGCCTTGTCCTTTTATTTAATTCAATTAGTTTTATTTATATAGCACTTTTATCAATGGTCATTGTTTCAAAGCAGCTGTACAAACTTTAAAAAAAGAAAAGAAAATGAGTTTAAAAACTGTGAGTAAATAAGTATAAATCATAATTATCAGTTTGTCCATGATGAGCAAGCTGAGGGAGATGATAGGAACCAGATTTAAAAAGGAACCCATCTGCATTTTGGTGCATTTTAGTGTCTACAGGATTTAATTTAATATGTACCTATATTTGCTTGTGTAATGCACTTCAGTTGACTTGTTGGATTTAAAGTCCTGTGTAAACATACTGTAGATTGATTGAGTACGAATGAGGAGAGCCTGTCTGCTACGCAAGGTGTCTTGCAACTGGCTTTTGTTTACTTGGCATGTTTCTGCACACTATTTACTTTTCCAGTGAGCACTTGTTAGACTACAAATGTTTATTTATTGCTAAGAGCGTGGATTTTGTGAAAGTTGTCTGTTATGTGACAGGAACTTTTTGGAGTAGTATCAGTAGTATGAATTTCCTGTCATTCCGTGCCAGAGCACTTCCAACCGTGATTCCATCTCCAGGCACCCTTTGAGGCTTCTTGATTAGTTAGAGCACGTAATATTTTATTTACCACTCATCTGCATCAGATGCCCCCTGGCAGTGCCAGTGATGGGACTGTGGCTCAAACTTGTAGAGCAATATCATGTGGCATCTCATTATCTGTAATATTTTTCACATAAAATTTGACAGTTGTGTATAAAGGCAGGAGTGAAAAATATTCAATATGCACTGTTTTTCACATAAGCTAGTTAAATACAAGTTTTCTTGAGCTTGTGTCTGATGTACTTTGATGCTCTTATCAAATCAGTCCTTGATCAACAGTGTGCTACAGTACACGCAGTGCTGATCTGCCAGGTCTGCCTGCCAATTCTTATCTCAAAATATACTATAATCAATGCTCATGGGACAGAACCATGAATTAAGTGGACAAGGAAAAACAAAACAAGATTTCTAGTGTAGTGTTGTCTTCCGCGTGGCAGTCCCTGGCACTGTGACAACTTAACCACAAGTGTACGCTGCCAGTTGATAAATAGACTTTAAAGTCAAGTTTTCATTCTTTTGAATGGTACAACTGACAATAGTCATCATATAAAGTCAGATCTTAACTCACAAATCTGGTAAAACTGTAATCTGTTGGCAATGCCAAAAGTAGAGCCAAAACAAAAACAAAAACAACAACAACAACAACAGCAGCAACAACATCACAAGTAGGAAACTGTGCCACTTCATTATTGCCACAGCCTCTTTAAATTCACTCATTCATTTTCATGTACTGACATTTGGGGTTATGGTGGATTCAGAAACTATCCAGGAAACACTATTAAAAAAAAAAAAAAACACCCTTAATTGAATGCCAAATGATTGCAGGGCACCATGCACACACAGACACACACATTCTCAATTAAGAGCAAGTAAACCTAACGGTATGATTTTGCTGATGGGAAAAAATGGCAAACTCTTATGAAACTTGTAGGGAGAGCAGGGTAAAGTCACACACACACACACACACACACACAAACACAGTAACCAGATTTCAGGATCGAGCAATGCTCCCCACTGCACCTTCTACTCAGTTCAAGAGAATTACACCCGCATACGTCTTATCTTATTCCCATTTTGTACAATATTTCTTTGTTGTTTAAAATATTGTAACTTTTAAAAGTCACATTTATTGTTGCTCCCCACTGCCCCAGTCTTCTATCTCTAACAACACTGAGATCTGAGATTATAATGGCAGTGAGAATCGTGGTCTTATTTACAGATGTTCCTTGTGCCAAGCTTGGCATGACGGGCACGCAATGCCGTATCTCACTGTCAGCACATGCTCTGTTTGCTTTGGATACTGGTGATATTGAATCCAGTATCTCCCCCCAAAAGACCACTTTTTTTATATAATTAGTGACAGGCAGGAATGTTCTTTGGCATGGGTATAAATTTGCAATTCAGAACCAGACTAGATTACAAAAGAAAAAGTCAGGTTGAATTGAAAGTTAGTTAGAAGAGTCCATTCTGCTCAAGGCTGCACATTGCTGCATCATTTAACAAGCTAGGAAACTACAAAAAGAAAAAATACTGGCATTATGAAACAAATAAAATTGTACAATTTGTCCATGCAAAATGGCCTAAAACCCATGCATTCCTCTTCAGAGGACTCAAGGTCTTAAAGAGACATAAGTGTTTTTTAAGACAAGCCTGGGTTGGCTGAGTATTTTATATGCTGGTGATTTGGCCTGTTTAATCCATGGTTAGTGGTTGTGTAAGACTGAGAGGCTGAGGATAAAAGCCTGCAGTGGTAGCTCTGGGTGGAGGAGGCCGGTTGGACCCTACAGGCCGAGCAACAGCGAACAGCCACTCTCTCTCTCTCTTTTCCTTGCACACACACACACACACACACACACACACACACACACTTCTTCACTTCCGTCTGAGGGACGTTGCACACCAGCCAGAGGAATGCAGTGTTTTTTCTCCATATTCTATGATTGCAGCTCCACTTGTCAGCACAACATTCCACATCCTTTTTTATGGGTTTGGCCAGTCCTTTATTTAGCATTTATTTACAGTGGCTCAATCCTCCAAGATCCACCAGAATTCCTCCAATGGCACAGGCCACGTGGACCTCTGCCATCGGGGATTTTCAAGTCCTGAAATTTATGATAACTTTTAAATTTGGTTAAATAAAAAAAGACTCATTTAACACATAACCTAGAAATTTGTAAAACAAGTATGTCAAATCGATCACTTTTCACTTTTCAGACTTTATTGAACATTTGTTGCGAAATATTTATCTCGGATTGCTTTAGGAACATTCTTTTGGTGTTTCACAGAAAGTCACTCTACGGTTAGAGAGAGAGAGAAAGGTTTTGACAATGTTATGACAGCCTGCCCAAAGAAAATAGAGTTTACAGGCCACTGCCTGTTTGAGCTATTTTCATTGCTTTCAGGACACAGCCATTTAATGATGAATATTTGGGGTGTAAATCAAGTGTTGAACAAACTGTTTTGCCAAATATCCATTAGATCAGAACTAAAGCGAGGTCAGGAGATCACTCTGGAGAAATGAAATGAAATGAAATGCCCTTGGCTTTGCTGAAAGCTCTTTTTATTTGCCTAAAAGCATGTATTCCTCAGCTTTGATTTGATACACTATGGTAATGTACCTTACCACATACATTTTCATGAGATTCAGAGACAGCCGATTCAGTCCTCCTGCACTTCATTCTCTTTATTTTTCTTTCCATCAAAGCAAGAGCTTCAAAAAAAAAAAAAAAGGTTGTGCACTTGTCATTTTAATGGGTTTTCTCTCTCTCCCTGCCTGTTACAACAGTCGTTTCTTTGTAGCTGGCCTGGAAGGGAGATAATCTGCATAATGTTGCCTTTGCTGCACTGGATCAATGCCAGGCATCAGGAGATCTGCTTTGAAGGCCATTTTTCCCGGATCAGGCGCTGGCGTTTCTCCACCCTCTGTGTGAGACTGGCATAAGCTGTGCTCGCTGGCCAAACCCCTGGCTTCTGAATGGGAACAGCTGCTTTGTTCTACTTGAGGAGTGAGTTCTCGTCAGATGGGTGTGGATGGAAAGACAAGATCCGCATCCTGATGGTTGATTCTGACCAGAACGTCGGCTGTCTCTCCTTGGGTCCAAATCTAAGCCTTGCCCAGGTCAGAGGGCATCTGCTTCTACATCTGCTTTTGTCAGCTTGGCATCCTATTAGGGAAAACTCCCTCAATAAGTACGCTGCAGGATGGGCAGAGTGAGTGCATACAAATAGGCTGCACCTTTTTTCTGTCTCTCTCGGGAATCCTTCGTTTCTGGGTTCTCAAGTTCGAATGTCTGACAGTTTAAAAGGCTTTGGGCATTAAATAAACATCAGTAGTAACTGCTGAGTAGTCTAAATGGAAGTGATGGGACAAAAGAACTTTTGCTAAGAACTACGGCCTGCTAGTATTCAAGAGGATGATGTCATGGTTATGCTCTTAGAGCAGTCAGGATCACATTAAAATTGCATATTGTAGTCTGGTCTGAGTGGGTGAGCTATTCCACATTATAGTAGGTACACCAGTATATAGCACTACATCAGAATTCTTGATAACTCTCCTTTTTGTTCAGTCTGGGGAAATGAGAGAAACACAAAAAAATGGTTGTAAAAAAAATTCCTGCATTTCAATTGTGAAACAAACACTACATTATATTTCATGACTAATTATAAATTGGAATGCTGTGTGTAAATGTGACAAAAATACAGGAATGTTTTAATAAGTAATGTTTTTAATTATTTGAAAAAAGTTAATAGCAAAGAGAGAGAGAGAGATGCGGAGTCAAACAGGTCACTTTATAAGAATTGCATATGATTCAAATAACACTGAATAAATATTTTCACTATACCTCAGGAGCCTGGGTTGATTTATTGTTTCTCTAAATTAGGCTTCCTGCAGCATTCATCCAAGGCATGCATATTGGCCAATAAACCTCGGTAATGTACACATGGCATTAATTAACAAATACCCTTAGGTATAATTCCAACTCTGAAAAATATCTAATTTTGTTCCCCCAACTAGCTTTATACACCAAATTAAGAAATCCACATATGATTAAGTGACTGTTAAATCTGGATTGAATTGCCAAAACCAAACTGAGGTTAGAAGTCACAAGATTTCTTAGGAGCTCACCTTACAGCCATCAACTTAAAAACAGTTGAGTTGTTTATGATAATAACGAAGTGCCTAGTCCTTAAATTTGATAACAGTTATGGCTGGACGGCATGGTGGCATAGTGGTAAGCACTGTCGCCTTGTACCCCAAGGTTCCGGGTTCGATTCCCATCTCGGGTATGTGTGTATGGAGTTCGCATGTTCTCCCTGTGCTTGGCGAGCTTCCTCAAGCTACAGTACTTCAGCTTCCTCCCACAATTCAAATACATGCAGATAATTGGTGTTTTCCAAATTGCCAGTAGTGGGTAAATGTGTATGTGCCCTGCTATGGGTTGGAACCCTGTCCAGAGTGTACCCCACCCTATGCCCTAAGTATCCTGGGATAGCCTCATGGCCCCCATGACCCTGTATACAGGATATGATGAGTGAGGAAGTGAATATTTATATATATATATATACACTACCGTTCGAAAGTTTGGGGTCACCTTCTAACTCCATGATTGTTCCTGATTTTTATTTCTTTCTACATTGTAAAGGAACGCTGAAGGCGTCCAAAAAATGCATTAATCTCCTTTGAACAGTTATTATAATAGTAAGATGTTTCTGATACTTCTGCTCTGTAAAGACTTTATAACGCCTTTAATCTGAGGTGCTGTTAATTGGTCATTTTTCAGGCTGATAACTCTAAATGAACTTCTCGTCTGCGGCAGAGGTAGGTTTTGGTCTCGCCCTCCTGTGACCCCAAACTTTTGAACGGTATGTATATACAAAATGAACTATAAGCCATAACAATATAATACACTGTCTTTTGAGTGGCACAGCAATAAAATATTAAAATCTCCAAAAAGAATTTTAAGGACAGCAGTGAAATAATGTGTCTTTTTTAAAAAGAGCCTTTGCTTTTATCTTCCCCACTTGGATGGTGCCATATGAAGAAGAGAACTAGCTAAAGGGATAGAAGTAGTAATGAATAACTGGTGGGAAAATGAAGGGGGAAAAAGCTACAAATGAAGAACATTAGTTTGGTCTAGAATAAACTTGAGTGTATAAGAATGAGCTTCACTTAATTGCATTGAATTGCTGTCTCAAAGGTCCATAGTTTGATACTGATCTTGGGTTACTCTTTGTGCCGATTTCCTTATTTTCTTCATGTGTCCATGTGAACTCTCCTTACTGTCACACATTTTTTACTTATTGTTTGTCTTCTGCATGTCTTTTTGTATAATATTTGTTTACCAATGTCCAGGTCGTTTCTTCTTTAGCTTGATATGATTCTCTTTCATGTTATAAACTCATTAGTTTGCATGTGTTAACCTTTACTCACCAGGTCTGTAATTCCATTGTCTGATGCTCTTGTTTTTATTTCTTAACTTCCTTATTTCATTGTTCCCCTTGAAATTCCATAACCTTAGGGCTTCCACATGGTGGACAAACCTGCAAGCAAATGCCAAGAAACACTGGACTTTTTTATACACCCAGTTGGTTAGAATAACTGTATTTGAAATTTGCTCACAAAGCAATACTATTTATTTATAATATTTTCTATTATTAAAATATTAAAAATATTCCACAACAAACAAAATTGATTCATGCTCACATTATCTCTGCTGAAAAACATCTGTAAGCATTAAATATCAAATAAATACATAAATCTTAGACTTGGAACCCAGAAATTTACACAGACTACAGAAATGTTTCTTTCCCAGTGTCCCATTGTTTGTGCTTTGCCTCTTTTTTATATACACTTTTTATATGCACTTAACTGTCCTAGTTTAGAGACACTGCCTCCATGCACTCACAGTGTCCTTTCCTAACTGGATTTTTATTGCGAGTTTGAAAAAGAAAAAAAAAAAAAGAAAACTAAACCCCGGCAAGCTCAGAGAAAGATAATTTATTCCCCACTTTGTTTCTAGAGCTCGGGTTCATGGGAAGAAGCTTGTGCCAAAGTGGGATTGGCCCTGGGACAAAGCTCCCATCGGACCCCTGCTTGGCTGCTGTGCTCTTCTGACTTCACACACACCGCACCTGAGTACACACATTTATACAAAAGCCTTGCACTGGTGCCGGAATATTCTACTCACTGTGTACTGACATCATTACAGCTGTTGCAAATTTAAAAAGAACTGGACGGGCATACAAACACTCCGAGGTCCCAGATCCCTTTCTTTCTCTGCCTCTCTCTCTCTCTCTCTCTCTCTCTTCTCTCTGAGGGCCAGCTGAAAGAAAAAGGGCATGGTCTAGGAAACATCCAGCAGCTCAGGACCACCAAGCAGGAGTCACACTTGTCTGTGATCAGAGCATAGAATGGACTAGGATAAGTAAAAAGAAGAAATGAGGGTTCATTTTTTATGTAATCAGATTATGGTGCCCAGAATAATTTAACAACCCCAATCAATACCACATATGAGGACCAACTAACAATGCTATCTATCTATCTATCTATCTATCTATCTATCTATCTATCTATCTATCTATCTATCTATCTATCTATCTATCTATCTATCTATCTATCCATCCATCCATCCATCCATCCATCCATCCATCCATCCATCCATCTCATGCCCTTTTATTGCATTTCCCTGATGCCCAAGCCAATTTGCATGCTCCCAGGTATTCCTTTGGAGGAATGTACATAAACAAAGGTTTAGTCTCCAGCTGTGGATTTGAAAAAGCAGAGCTGCTGCTTCGGGTTGGCTGACTGGGCCTTTGGGTGTTGGACAGTAGTCCACTGAAGAGTTTATGGAGCAGAAAATAACCATCTTACTGAGCAGTCATAGTGCTCCCCAGTTAGTAACAAAGTGTCCCTGTCCATAATTTAATGCAGCATCTGTTAAGATCGTCATGTGAGCAATGATAGACACATGATAATAGACGACACAGATATTCAGTCCTAAATATTATTATTATGTCCAGCTGTAAAACAATTTAAGTAAACTGGCTATTTCCAAGCCAATTGTCCTAAAGGTTAAATAGCAGCATGAAACCTCTAAACAACACCAGAGAGCTTCACTTCAAGCTTCAAGTCTCTCGGTGGCCTGAACTAAATCAAACAATCTATTTAATAAAATACATAATACTTCAAATTTGATTCAAATCTTTTCCCCTTTAGGCATCCTATAGAATTTCTAATCATAGAGCTTCTTTGTCACAAAGTGTTCTTAATAGCTAACAATCATTATCTGGTAAAAGAATCTTTAAGGAATGTAGAAATTAAAATTTAGATTCACCATAACATCTTCAATATATATGAGTGACTGATACTATTTTCTGAAAATATTAACTGTTTGCAAATTTTCTGATACAGTTTTAAACAAGGATCTTATAGACATTAATGGAAGTAAAGCACTGAGCTAACCAGATGGAAATATTATGTACAGCATAGCTAAAGGTAATTGACAGAGGTGTGAAACAAAGCCTAAGATTTAGTCCAGTGACTTTTTTTTTTTTGCTTTTCATGGGCTAACTCAGCTATTTCAGAACAAAATGCTAAACCATACATAATCATGGACTTCAGTTTGAAACCACTGCTAGACAGTGTTGTAGTTGTCAAAATATGCTTTTCCATCTGCACAATGACTCTACAAGGTTTTCTGTATGGAGGAAACAGAAAAATATACCTTCCAGCATTCATAACAGTGAATTTGCTTGTGGGTTGCTGTGGAAACAGGAAGCAGTGCTCTCAACAGGAGGTTTAGTTGGCAAATTCCACTTCCCTTAGAATCATAGCATGCACTTTGGATAATTGGCGATCTTATCATATCTTACTGCTAATCTGGAATTGCAATACTGTTCTATACACAACTTTTGCAAAATGCACTTCTTTCACGTCATTTGCTATTTTATTTTTTCTCAGGTAACCCCATGAATTTTGCAGAATTTTGCTGAATTTTGCCCTGGCAGTATACTGAACATTAAAATGTAAACACAGGAAGTCATGGCATGTTTGCTTAGAACAGATGAATTCGCACAATGCTCACTACTTAAAACATCCAGTGTTATTATATCCTGTACCTTTTTATAAGTAATATTTCTGTTATAACTTTATATTAATTGAGTCTCAAATTATGTCAGCTATGAGTGATATAAGCTGAAAAAAGACACCAATTGTTTTTGAGTAATATAAGCTGAACGTAGACACCAGGACGTTTTTGATTGCTGTGGTTTCTGGCACAAGAACGATGGCAGCGGATCCTGTGCTGTGGCTTACGGGGTGGGGCAACCCTGGATCGGCGTGTTTGTCCACCGCATCCCGTGGGTACTCGATCAGATTGGAATCTGGGGAGTTTGGAGGCTGGATTGGCGGCCTTGGGCTCTTTGCCTGCTGGACCCCACATGGCCAGCATCTACTTTTTGTAAAGTCATAATGTTATGGCTGATCAGTGTACATGTGACATGGCATTAAGACAGCACTGTACATAAGTAAGAGAAAGTTTCCTATTATGTTGTATTCTGTAAAACACAGTATTTCTTTATGTGGCTCATCAAAGCCTCACATATGTCAAAATCAAACTATATTTCAATATGTTTTTTTTTTTCATGTGCTGTTGAAGCAATGCTCCATGACTAACTCTAATTTTCCTAAATAGATAAACACACATTTGACAACTTTAGACATTAGTTGCTGTTTGTATCAGAAGCACAAAGTAGTCTGTAGACTGCAACACTTCCTAATTATAGCTTTGAGAACTCTCAGAGTTATATGGTATAGCCAGAGTCTGTTGAAGGCTTGCATTTGTAACTGTGTACAAGTTGAAACTTTAAACAGACACATTCAACACCTGGACTGCAACTCATCCTCAGATTATTGTGTATGGTGTGCTATTTAAGAACATTATGGAAAGCTGTTGGCCATGCTCCAGGCTACATTGTGAAACCCTAGAGTGTGTTGAACAGAGGTGCCAACACTATAGATAAAAAAAATCCTAGCAGACATATGAGATCTTAACACACACAAAAAAACTGGCTCTATGCTAATAACATAAATATTAATATATATTGATAAATAATGATAAATATGTGTTAATCCCATCCATCCATTCATTTATCCAGGAACTTCAATAGTCCAACTAGGAACCATGAAGGCCAATAATGACCATAGTATTTATTCCCATTTTGTATGACCGTGATAGGACCTCCGGTCAACATTCACATGCTTATTCACACACTATGGGCAATTTGGAAATGACAATTAGCCTAATCTTCATGTCTTTGGACTGTGGGAGGAAACCGGAAAAGCCAAGATTAACCCACCAAATATGGGGAGAACAGATATTTACATATACATATATGTAAATGATTTAAGTTTTCCCTCTTAGAAGCATGTGGTTTTTAACAAAATGTATGGGTAACTTTTGACATGGGCACCAGGCAGCAGTAAGAAAACATCAATGTAAATTCTTCCATCTTTTTTGTACTTCTTTTTACTGCCCAATGAAAATAGTCCTTTTCCTTTTTTATCAAAAGTCAGAAATTTGTTTATGTAAAACCCGAATTTCAAACAGATAAACTTGGGAAATGATAAAGTAACCACCATCAATAGCAAATTTGCATACCTACAGCCCCTAAATGTAGCACAAATTTCTAAAAAAAAAAAAAAAAAAAAAACTCAATGCTGGCCACAATGAAAAGGTATTAGAACACCCAATCCACCATAGCCTGCAAATGAAAATAGACAAAAGCTTCAGTTAAAATTTTAATTAAACAGTAGTAAAAAAAAAAAAAAAAGGATGTTGGTACTGGATAGTATTGAAGCTTAACATGACTCTGAGGCAATCATGCGAACAGATTTACCTGAAGTTGTCTCTTTTTTTGTCAGTGTATAATTCACAGGAGATCAGTAGCTTCTGAAACACTTAAACCAGCCCATCTGGTACCAACAAACATGCCATGGTTAAAGTCACAATTTGTTGTGAACATTCACTAAAGCTCTTGACCTGTGTGTGCAACATTTTATGCTTTGCACAGCTGCCACATGACTTATTCACTCACTCTCACTTATTGTCTATACCGCTTTATCCTGCATACAGGGCCTAGAGCTTATGCCAGGAGACATACTGTACTGTTGAGGCCCCACCCTGGATGGGGCAAACTCATTCACACGCTACAGGCAATTTGGGAACACCAATTAGCCTAGTCTGCATGTCTTTAAACTGTGGGAATAAACCGGAGTACCCAGAGGAAACCCACCAAGCATGGTTGAGAACATGCAAATTCCATGCACACAGAGGCAGGAATTGAACCTGGACAGAAATCGAACACAGTCCCCGGAGGTCCAAGGCAACAGTGCTAACCTCCTCAGACACTGTGCCTTCTCATGATTTAATGACTAAATAATTGCATAAATGCACAGGTTTACAACAATTACTGCATAAGTGGAGTTGATCAGCCTCCGTTTTAGGAGAGGTTTGAGACTAGGAAAACAGTTGTGGCATGGTGGCTCTTGTTGCACTGACCCTAGCCTTACTCCACTCATTGTGAAGCTCTCCCAAGGTCTTGAATCAGCTTTGCTTGATAATCTTTTTAAGGTTGCGGTCATCTGCCTATAAACCTTTTCCTACCACACGTTTCCTCTCCAGTCAACTCTCCACGAAAGTGCTTTGATTCAGCAATGTGAATAGCCCACACTTTCAATGATGACCTTTTGTGGCTTACCCAACTTGTGGAGAGTGTTGATGATCGTCTTCTGGACAAATGTCAAGTCAGCAGTCTTCCTTATAATTATCCTAAACAAAACCAAGAGATACACTGTATGAATAGTAATTTAACTTGAAATTAAATATTGTAATATTTTCTTTCATAATTGCTAACTATATTCATGGGAAATAAAACAAAACAGCTTAAAATATTTTTACTTTACATGTAAAAGAAATTCTATTACAATTACATTTTAAAATCTAATTCTCAAGATGCACTATGTATTTTGTTACCCCTTTTTTTACCTAGACTACAGTATGCCTCCTTTTTTCCTTAAGTGTGTATGCATATATGTATATATGTAAAGAACAATGGTGTAGAAAGTGATGAAAAAAGAAGCCTAAGGCACAGGTTTCAGTTGAAAGCCAGCATAGAGTTTGACAGATGGCCTCCAACCCTCCGGCCTGACATGCAATCTCTTTACCACACAAATAACACACAGTGTTGGATTGTCATGGTGACCGATGAGTCAGATGACCCCCCGGGGGAGATGGGACATCCCGTAAGGGACAGGTTAGTTAGTGAGACAGCAAATTTAATAGAGCCAGAGTGTACAAATAGAGAAATGAGTGGGAGGCTGGAAAAGTGGTTGTTAAAACACTGAACAGTATGTCAAAGCGAAGGGGTAACTATTGCACAACAAAATATGGGAAAACTCTGAGTAATCAGGAAAGAGAATAGCATTTTCCCCAAACAGACAAAACAGGTCTAACTGTACACCTTGGTCACTGTCTTCAAAGTTTATTTAATATAATGGATATTAAAAGGATCACTTTTAATGACCAGATTTAAAAATTGTAAACAGATTTTAAAGGTCTATTTAAAGGTATATTGAGTGTAAAGTTTGTGTATAACAAGCCACTTAAACTATCCTTAACTTGACGCTTAAGTTTTAAATACACATCTACAGTAAATATCATTCAATTATTATTTGGCAACAGAAAAAGGATTCTTCTATTCTACAGCTGCATTCCACTTTAGCAGTTATGCCCATATATATCTGTATATCTGCTTCATCAACAGTGTAGTACTTGTAAGTTCAGACAAAAATGTGAACAACATGCCATTTAGACGTAGACAGGCTGCTGCTTAGAAACCATGTTTCATATACAAACAAGATACCAAGAGGGGCCCAACACATGTTATCAGACCCCAGTTTTCACACACTTAAAGTTCATTTTCCCTGGCAGCCATCACTCAGCACCCAGCACTCAGAGTAAGAGTCCTCTGCTCAACCTTCTCTTTCCCAAGCCTCATCCACACACCACTACTGACTCCAGACCAGACACACACCGGTAGCATTCATTTTATTTAATGCTTTTAGTGTCTTTACATTGTTTATTCTTAACAATATTATTTTAAAAGCATCTGCTAACAAAAAAATATATATTTTTTGTTGTTTCGTTTTCATTTTCAAATAATCTCTAGTAATAATTACTTTTTTTTTGCCTGGTTACAGTCTTTCAGGAGCACAGATGTCAGTGGGCGATTTTTGAGAAGGCAGCCACCGTCACCTAAACTGGCAACCCTGGTGTTGGCAGAAAAGTCTGAAAAGGTGGTCTCCAGCATGTCGTTCTTTTACATTTGCCTGCAAAAAATATGGTTTAATGGTGCTTAATCTGCATTTAGTTTTCAACAGTTAATCACTCTACATGCAGCAGCTGTTAAAGACTTGCTGACATTCACATGCAAACTGCCAGCTGCAGAAGGCAGACAGAATGCAGGCTAGCTCCTGAACATTTCTGTGATAAAGGTAACAGAGGGCAGTCCTAAGAAGAGCAGTATACCAGGATGTGAATAGCTCTATCCAGCCTCTTCCCCTATTGAGTCCTTTCAGCAGAAAACTAAAACAAGGGAAACTCTTGCAGAACCCCGGGGGATCCCAAAATCTCACCATTGGCCCTTGTAAATGCTGGAAGCAGGAAGTGCAGAACTTCAGAATTGCCTTTAAGAGAAAAAAAGCAGGCCCTTTTACAAACAGCACAATACAAATCACTGCGCAAGAGCACAGAAGGAAAAGCACTTTAGTGCAGCTTGCTGTAAACCTTGGGCTCTTGTGCTTTTCCAGATGGCTAAGCAGAAAGCCTGAATCCTCCTTTCACTTCCAGCTGTCCCAATCTGTTGCTGGGGAATGACAATAATTTAGCATCTCTCAGGAGACCTGTTTGTAGTGCAAGTTGACATCTACTCCCAAGTAGAACTGCATAATTATTTAATACATAGCACATTACTCCTGATCCGTCACTTGTCTGGGGAAGTGACGTGAGATAGATGGAACTGTACTTCTGCAGGGGCTCTATTTTAGGCCATATGGATTTTGAATTTATTTAGGGTCATACATAACCAAGTCCGATTCACCGGCCCACATTTGCCAATTGCCTATTTCTATGTCAATCATTTTGTAATTGTAAAACATCAACAACAACAAAAAGGCAGGAGATTGACATAAGTTAACCTTGATAGCCAAAAAGCAATCAGTTACTATCAAATGATAAGGAAAAAAAAAAAAACGTTGTGTCACACTTGGTCTACTTTGTTAATTATGTTGAATGTTTATGTGGCTGCTATAATTTACCCTTCATTTTTTTTTTTAACTTAATTTATCAAGGAATCTTTAAACAACAAAATTTGCAAATAAAAGTATTTGGCAGTGTTACTGTTTCTCTTTGGGAACAAGGCAAATTACATTAGGGTTGCTACTTAATTTCCTGAAGCATGAGCAGAAAGTATTTTTATGACTTTGTCAAGAATGTGAATATCTAGTCATTCACAAATTTATTTTGTATGCTTCTTTGGATCACTTCTTCATCTACCATAACTCCTAATTTAAATTCCAAGTATTTGGTTTGAAGGCCATGTTGACCCTTACTAATTCATTTCCATTCAGTCATGTGGCAGAAACTTTAATCCAGAGCAACTAACAAAACATATTACAGCTGAAGGCACAGTAATAAAAAGTAAGTTAGAGAGTCTGTAAGGATTCATAACTTAAGAGATTAGTATACAACAACACTATATAACCAACACATTCACAAATCACGGTGTAATACAAAAATAATTCATGAAAATGCAATTGCAAAGGATAACATGACAGTGTTATCTTAGACATGGTCTAAAAATTAGACATGGTCTAATAATTACATATTAAACCATTGAAAGTGAAATGGAGACACTGGATTGATCAGACTGAAATGGGAATCTCATTCCAAAACAAAAGCAGAAAAAGAAAGAGCAGAAAAGTCACACATGCACATTCAAAACATGTTTGCGTCAGTGGAAAGCCAAGCAAAGCAAGTTCACGTATGTTTTGTG
Organism: Clarias gariepinus; assembly: GCF_024256425.1. NCBI lineage: Eukaryota > Metazoa > Chordata > Actinopteri > Siluriformes > Clariidae > Clarias > Clarias gariepinus. The sequence continues at coordinate 30,310,618 of NC_071104.1, read as the reverse complement.
GGTTTTTTGCATTTTGTGCAAGAGGCAATGACAGCAGCAAGAATAAAAGGGAGCAGATGCCAAGATGAATCATAAATTAAGGTTAAGTGAGGTTAAGTGAGGTTTAATGTCTATTCATTTCATATTTTACTTAATTTACTCAAATTTTATTTACATGTTTTTATTGTTTTCATCTAAAAAAAATTGAATCAGTGGTGTTGGAAATTGGTTGTATTGTTTATATTTTTAGGTGGCTGGAATAGATTATCTCTCTTTACATTATTCCCTATGGGGGGTGGAGGTTTTGCAATACGAAATTTCGCCTTAACAACTCAACCCCTAAATCGAAATGTACTATGCTATAATGCATGTATGACTAATAAAGGGTGGACTTCATCTCTGCAGAAATCCACCAATTAGGAATATATAGTAGAGTGGAGTTTGCCAAAAGGAACCTGAAGGACTCTCAGACCACGAGAAACAAAATTCTCAGGTCTGATGGGACTCTCTGGCTACTCTACCATATAGGCCTGATTGCTGCAGAGATGGTTGTCCTTCTGGAAAGTTCTCCTCTCTCCACAGAGGACCTCTGGAGCTCTGACAGAGTGTCCACCGGGTTCTTGGTCACCTCCCTGACTAAGGCCCTTCTCCCCTGATCGCTCAGTTTAGATGGCCGGCCAGCTCTAGGAAGAGTCCTGGTGGTTTCGAACTTCTTCCACTTATGGATGATGGAGGCCACTGTGCTCATTGGGATTTTAAAAGCAGCAGGAATTTTTTTGTAACCTTCCCCAGATTGTGCCTCGAGACAATCCTGTCTCAAAGGTCTACAGACAATTTCATTGACTTCATGCTTGGTTTGTGCTCTGACGTGAACTGTCAACTGTGGGACCTTATATAGACAGGTGTGTGCCTTTCCAAATCATGTCCAATCAACTGAATTTACCACCGTTGGACTCCAATTAAGCTGCAGAAACATCTCAAGGATGATCAGGGGAAACAGGATGATCAGGGGAAACAGGATGCGCCTAAGCTTAATTTTGAGCTTCATGGCAAAGGCTGTGAATACTTATGTACATGTGCTTTTTCAAATTATTATTTTTTTAAATAAATTTGCAAAAATCTCAAGTAAATCTTTTATGTTGTCATTATGGGGTGTTGTGTGTAGAATTCTGAGGAAAAAATGAATTTAATCCATTTCATTCAATGATTCAATGCATTAATCAGCATTCTATTAACTATGCGTCAAATGTACAGTTTAATTACCAGAGCTCCCAATTTGTGCAACCCATAATATACATTACATAGACAAAAAAAAAAGTCACACATTCTAATGTTTAATTGCACAAACTTTTGCTTGTCACAACATTTATTTCATATTTATTTATCTCCAAAATCTTGATGATGGAAAAGTCAGATCGCTGCATAAAACCTTCTCTAGAACATCACAAAGTTTCTCAATAGGGTTAAGGTCTGGACTCTGAGGTGGCTAACCCATGTGTGAAAATGATGTCTCATGCTCCCACTGACAATTTGAGCTTGATTAATCCTGGCATTGTCATCTTGGAAAATGCCTGTGTCATCCAGGAAGAAAAAAATTCATTGACTAGAAAAATCCCTGTTATTTAGGTAGTCGGCTAATACTGGCAGATACAGATTGCTGAACCTAGACATCACCAACAAAAACAACCCCAGATTATAACACTGCCTGCACATGCTTGACATGTAGACACTAGGGATGTTGGGTGCATCACTTCATCCGCCTCACTTCTTACTCTGATGTGTCCATTACTACATTTTTGACCACATTTCTTCCTCAAAAAGAAATGTTTCACCTCTATCCTTCCAGTTTTAATTTTTCAGTTCTTGTACAAGTAGTTGTATTAGTAGTTTCAGCAATCTGTTTAGTTTTTTTTTTTTCTTGATGCAGGCCAATAACGAGAAGCTACTCACTACATCAATTATGAATAAATAACTTTTGCTAGCTGAACCATATTAATCACTTCAATAATTATTAACTATCTGCTCAGTCAAATCCAGGTGGTGACTTATTTTTTGGCCGTGCCGTGCAGCATCAAGAGCATGCTAACCATGGGTGAAAGTAGGCCAGTACGGTCCAGTAGAATGAAAACACATCTGCTAACATTATGTCATCTTAAACAACACTTTTCTCCTGAGTAATTGATTTAAAGTCATTCCGAATTGCCTCTGAACCGTCCATGTTCTTTTGATCTTTCATTACTACTAGTTAAAGTGAGCGTGAGCTTCCACCAACATGCATATCAGCTGTCTGATCTGCAGTGCTGTGGGGTTTTGGCAGGCAGAAGTTTGTTGCAAAATCTCCCAAGTAAAATGTGTAGCAGAATAAGATGTAATAGTTCATGATATTCTCTTTTATTCCAAAAATACAGACACTTTCCAACTGTGTCTGTAATGAGTGCACATTCGCATCCTAAACACAGCATCTGTGAAAGGGGTTGTTTGATTTTCTCAATACTGTTGAAGGTTGCACCTTAACTATTACAAACATCTCCTGCTATACACAAAGTCAAGTGTTTCTAATTTCTTTTAAACTTTTGTACAGGTATTCAAATTTTGAAACTTTTTTTTTCCTAGGGATGCATAATACCCAGAAGAAGGGAACGATATGAAGCGATGAAGGTTGAGGTCGTAGAACCAGCAAGAATTTAACACTACACTAGTTTTACTCCTGATGCTAACAGATAGCAGATCATTGTATTATACTTAAGAAGTACACAGTATATAGTCACATTCAAATGACCCAAGATGCTGTGAGAAAAAGGATTTTAAGCCAGTCCTATTTAATGACATGGTTGTTGCTACTGTTCTCATTGTGTTTCAAGTAATAATTTTCCCTAAATCAGAGACTTGATGTTCAAACAAATTGAGCAATATCATACGAGAAGGAGTGCTGCTGTGCTGAATATCAGCATGGCTGAAATGCTGTATGATTATGCTGTATGACGAGTAGGCATGAGGCCACCACCTAAATGCGAAAGGTATAACAGCGGTGCTGATATTAAATACATCAATAAACATTCAGGGTGATATTGCTTTTATACAACGGTTCCACCAACACCATTTTTAATTATGATTACTTTGTTTATTTAACTAGTTTTGCTCCACCAACACATTTCCTTCAGTGCCTGGCAGAACTAATGGGCGATGGGCAGAACTGTGTGATAGTTAGCATAATTAACAGAGGCGAAAGTAGTTTCTTATCAGTACTATATATTTTAACAGAAAGGCGAACAAACTATAGAGGTGGTGGACAGTGCTGAGTAACTGATGAAATTTGTTTTATTTTTCCACCTATTTCACTTTAGAATATCAGCTAACTCTGGCTAAATCCCAGATAGCATAAAATGGTAAGCTACTAAACTATGTAAGTACATGTATCCTGAATGTTTAATAAATAAATCTCTTTCTACAGAGAGGATGGCATTAAGTTAAATCTCGTTTCCAGCTTCATAAGAAAAGTCTTTCCATTAAGTCTTATTCCCAAACTAAACAGCTGCTGCCGAATACCTTATTTGGAGGTTAGACAATTGAATCCAGGTGTTCTGAAATGATTGGCAATCCAAAATCCTTTAGAGGTTCAAATTATTCCCCAGGATTACACTTCAAAAGCAATACCTACATCTTATCTTGTGGCGGAGAGATAAAACCAAGTGAAATGTATTATGGAAATGATAACCTGCGTTTTTCTAAAGTCGATGCCGTTGATGTGTACAAGGGAAGTATGGGAAAGGATATTTTATCACTTCCTCTGGCTTTGAGGTGCAAGTGTATAAGTGCATGTTAATATGTATGTACACCATTGTTTCCCTGCTGTTTTAGGCACCAGAGAGGGTTGTGTAACTTGGTTTCTTATGGGGTTGGCTTGAGGGCTTTGGGAGAGTGAGAATCTGGTGGGTGCTGTTAAGGCTAATGAGAAAAGTTCAGTGAAAGTCCAAGCATAGAGATTCAATCTTCAAGTAACCACAAAAAGACACACTAAATTCGCATCCAGGAACAAGAAGGGAACAGAGAAGCAGCAGGTTCGAAAGTTCAGCCGTCCTTGCATAGCATGCCACCTTCTTTTTTCAACATCTTGTTTCCTTCCAACGTCCCACAGAGTAATTTACCTCTGAAGTAAATGACCAATGAGTTGCTGTAAAAGACTCGTCTTCTCGAAGTCTTAATCAACCTATAAAAAAGGGAATTAGGTGGTGGAAGGACTGTTTGCATGAACGCTGGTTTGAAGTGTGCAACCTATAATGCTGGTTAAACCGGTGTAACATATGTGTGAAATCAATTCCTTCACCTTTCTCCTGAAGGCCATTTAGATGTCACTTTTCAGAAGAAAAGTGGGCGCTAGCTGCCCTGCTCACACTGCTGCTAAGCCTCTTTATGAAGCCAAATAATGAGATTGCAAAAAACCTTGTCAAGCAGTTATTCCAAGTCTTTTCTTCTTCTTTATTTCATTTAGTCTGAGAAAATGATCATATTACAGTCCTTGAAATAGAAAATGACAGACAGCTTGAAAAGAATGTCTCCATTACTTATTCTTTGTATATTTTGTTCTGTTTCTCTTACCAGCCATCTATAGTGCAAGGCAAATCCATTCATTAGTTTTAACAGTGGTATGTATACCAGTCGTCTCACTTCCTCATTTCCACAGGCATAGAGAAGGCATTGCCACGTCATGAGGATGAACTATACAGTGTTTTTGCTAGGTTTATGGGTCAGGATTTGCCTTTCCTCCAAGTCTGCCCTGGTCATATCATACTTCATGCCCAGATTCTGATTCTGGCTCAACCAAGTCAGTGGTTATGGGTGGGTATGGCTGATCAGTTTAAATTAAATCACATGTAAAACAGGCCACTGTGGGGCAAACTAAGGTTGAGTGATTAATGTAGTCTGGTGAAATCATTTTAGAAAGTATGAAAATGACTGCGACTGACCCACCAGAGGCCTTTCAGGGTTATTGGCCTCTGTGTTGTGCTGGTGACCTGACTTTCTACGCAAATTGTGGTCTTATCCTATGTCTTAGCCACATCACCCATCAACTTGGGACCCGCCTTGTGCACAAATTAGGACATAACTCTCTTACATGGTATCCTTCAAACCTAAAGTTGTTTTGGATGGATTTAAAATTTGCATTGATGGAGCAAAGCCTGAGAGAGAACAACTATTTCAAGTACCTTGGTATGTGGTGGCAAGGCCAATTGGATTGTGTATCAAGTCGGTTATGCTAAAGACAGCTGCTGCTAAATTACAGTAGCATGTTCCCACCACAACTGACTGAACTGGAGTTGAAGCAATTAATCAGAGGTTAACCAGACCAACCTCACACAGGATCTTTAATTTGTTGTACCTAAACCCATGCTGAAACAGGACCAAAAATAGCAACTTTTCTTCTAAAATGTAAATATGATGATGACTGAGCTCTGCCAGGGAAATTCTTAGGATATTTTAATGTATGTATATAGAAATTCTTGCTCTTTTATGACTTAAAGTTTAAATTAGAAGAGGACATTTACTCATTTGCCTCAGTAAATCAGATCCGGCTCAAGGACAGAAGTACACATTTTGTTTAACATCTATAAAGTTGTTTGTAAATGGGAAAAACATTGTTGTCAATGCTTTTCAACTGGTCAGTGTAGTTCTAGTCTCTTGATTTTATTTGCAGAGTCACTACATCACAGCAGACCAAAGAACCCTTAAGAGATTATTTTAAAAAAATGGTATACAGTATGTAAATGGTATACAGTATGTAAATTACCAGTGGTCAATTAATGTGATTATGCACAAAGACAGTCAATCAGCCACAAACATTAACACCACATTAATACATCATCATTGACTTTCAATTATATACCAGTAACCTGGTGACACGATCATGGCATTCAAGGCTCATTTATGGCTGTGAGAAGCAAATGCTACAGAAGTAGTGTTTGGTCTGATTCCAAAGCCAAAGCAGCACAATTTGCTAAAAAAGTCAGTGCTAGCCATGAGAAAGAGCCACCAGAGCACCCAGTGCATCACAGCCCACCATACGGGGCCCAGAAGTCAAAAAGCCCAAGGGCACCTACCTGGCCCTCAATCTCCTCAGATCCCAGTCTGATCAGGCACCCATGGGATGCACCAGACAAACAAGTCTGATCCACAGAGACCCTATCCTGCAATCCACAGCACCTGAACGATTTGCTGCCAGACACCACAACACACTCCCAGTGGTTTTGTGGAGTCAGTGTGTCCAGAGCTGCCAAGGCAGCAAAAAGGGAACACAAGCAATACTGGGCATAATGTTTTGATTTGTAATGTTATGGCTGAACAGTGTATAGTCACAAGTACAGTAGTGGGAAAAAAAATTTACTTTACAAATAATCACTTTTCTCTCAAGTTCACTTTGACAAATGTTTCAGTTTATGAGCCCAGATCAATGCTTATATATAACATAAGCAGAACACCTCAATCAAAGTTCCATCATTAGATAAACTCTCATGTTTCAAGTTCAGCCGAAACGTAAAACATGTGTGCCTGCGTGGAGACATGTATCAGCACATAATAAACTAAATAAGGCTAAACTCGTATCAAATTTTACCTTTTCTAGAAACTTGGAGATTTGGCACTGCAACAACTGCAACAACAAGTTGTAAATCTGTGATGTTATTAAAAATTTTCCCATTTGTTTTTGAAAAATAGAATTCCAAGTCTTGCCTCAAGGTATTTAATCTCATATTGACATGGCAGAATTAAGTCATATCCTTGGTATTATGAGTGTTGACTTCCTCAGCTGCTCTCATCAGGATGAAAAACATTTTTAGTGTGTAAATTGTGCCAATTTCTTTGGCCTGGTCATAGGGACTGTAACGTGAGATAGGGTGTGTCATTTCATATCTACTCATATTGCAAATGTTTCAAAAATTATTTCCCTTCTTTATACATCTTGGATTTTAATAAAATATTGTGGATGTTTTTAAACAAATATTCACTATGTTGTATATTGGGTAAGTTAGTGCACTTTCTGTCTAGTTTATACTCACTTTTTTAGAAACTGGATAGAGCACTGTTTTGCTCTCAGAACAGTTTTAAATATTTATGACATGCATTTCAAAAGGGTTGGAAACTTCAAATTCTTTTGAGATTTTGGGCCCTGTTCAGAAGATCACATTGCACAATTGCTGGAGATTTTTTAGTTACAAATTCATGCTGCAAATCTTCTGTTTCACTACCACCCAAAGATGAGATCTTCTTAATTCTTTTTCATCGTCTATACCACTTTATCCTGTACAGGGTGACAAATAAAAATAACAGGGCACACACACATGTTCACATGCTAACTTAACCTGCAGGTCTTTGAACTATGAGAGGAAACTAGAGTACCCAGAGGAAACCCAAGTTTCCATTGGGAGAACATGCAAACATACCCAAAGCAGGAAAAGCCGGCATCAAAGCCGGACCCTGGATGTGCAAGGTGACAGTGCTAACCAATAAGATCATCTACAGTATATATTATATTAGGCAAGTTTCTGTATTTAACTTTAAAAATTAAAAATTCCTTTCAATTAGTTTATATAATTTATATAATTGCTGTCTTCCAGTATTAAATCAAGATATAGATTGATCTGCAATAAGACAAGCAATAATAGCCTGAAAAGTTTTAGTTCCTGATTTTTTGCATATGTGGCGTCAGTCTCAGCTGCGGTTGGCAGAAGTAATGTTAACAGACACATTGCTTCTACAGTATGTTTTTCACTGATAATTACTTATGAGGTGTATTTCAGAGCCAAAAAAACAGAAAGATTACATGATGATTATCAGATAACCTTCTGGATTACCCCCACACAGATAAAAGAGTCATTTAACAACTGATAGAATCTGTTCTGCTAATTATTTTCATATGCAGTATGCTGTGGTGGACTTTGTAACTTATTCAAAAGAGGAACAGGCAGGTGAAATGGATGATGAAAATAAAAAGTATGTTTATTTGCAGAATTGATAAGGAAGGATTGATAACATAAGGAAAGCTAGTAGGGTATACATTCACTTTTTAACACACAAGCAATACCTTTGATCGGGGGTAAGAGAAGAATTTGAGATTGAGCCTAGAAGTTAGTTGTCAATGTAGCTCGCACTAGCCAAGAAACACAGAAGCAATTTAGAACAACTTAGAATTTAACATTTACAAAGAAAAAAGCATTATTTAAGATGAAATAAAATTAGAAGATGTTTCCTTGTTTTAAGTGCTTCTAATTGGTTTAGAATGTGCGTTTTGTCCCTGGCATCCCAGAAGTAACGTCCCTTCGATCATCTAGAAGTGGGCGGGAACATCGCAGACAAGCATAGTGATGTCAGTTGCAAAATGTATATGTAAAGTGTAAAATGATTAATTCTGCAGCCATCTGCTGTGCAGGCCAATTCTAGTTTTGTAATTTTACTACTGGGTTTTACATAATACCCTTTATCTTCTCTGTCCTAAACGGGAGCAGGAACTACTAAAATTAACACAGGAGGGTCAGTTGCTAAAAAAGTACAGCTCCTTATCTTTCAGCAAATCCCAAACTTGAGTGCTTTTATTTGTTGTGGGAAAAAAATCAGGAAGAAAGCAATCAAAACCCTTTTTCAATCTTAGGCTTAGCATAATCCATCTGATGTTTCTTTTCTCAGTTCTCAAAGCTCTGGGTCTAAACCATTCCATCATTCTCTTACAGCTTAATTATGTCCCTTAGTGATTTAACTTTACTTTTAAAAGATTTTTTTTGTAGGTCTTTTATCATTCTTTCATTACTTGCTATCAAACAGGGAAGAGGGATTTTCAACAGATTACGGAATACATTAAAATGCATGAAACAACGTGCAAGAATCGTTATTCCTCTGGACAGGTTTCAGTCGGGGGAAACTAAAGATGTGGGTCATTTGCACAGAATAGTAAATGATCCTGATTATTTAAGAGAACCTATCCTTTGGCAAAGTTTATCCTATGTACAAGTTCAGGTGAGGAAAATGGAGATCATTGACTATATAAAGAATAAAATGACAGCTGAAGTAATCAGATCCATGCCCCGAAGAATCTGATCATAAATACCATCACCTGTATGAAGCATGAAAGCAACCCCTTGGGTGCATACGGAGAGAACGCTCATATCAGATATACTTCCTTCCTTAACTCCACAGATTCAGTGTAGAAATGACTTTAGTATATGAATTTTATCTTTAATAATAAATAAAAATCCATAGTAATTAATTGATATTTAGAGTTAAAATAAACAAGTACATATAAATTTGTTAACAGAAACAAATAAACCCCCCCCCCACCTGCCTATTCACATAAAAAAGTCACTTTTAAAACCTGACGAAGACATACCAAAAGTCTAAATACAAAGTGTGTAAGCTCTAATCAGTTCCTGTAGTTTCCATCAACATGGGCTGCAAATCATTGCATGCTTAAACAAAGGAGGTAGCTCTGTTTGAGTAATGGAAAGTTCATTGCCAAAGCCATGGACAGAGATTGAAGAGATTAGGAAAGGGCAGGGAAAGCCTGACCATGGACAAGTTTACAAAGATCGGGGGGGAAGATCAACCCTGGCCATGCTGTGTGCTCCAGCAGGAAACAGGCAAATGATGTCAGAGATAACCTGATTCCAGGCCCCGAGCCTTACGCAGATGTGCAGCAGAAACTAGAATTACAGTCAGCGTTCTTGCATGAAAGATGTGTCAGGGAATTTTCCAGGGGATAATCTTTGCAGTTCAGTGAGCCTTAATAAAATCCTTCCTCCTAGCCAGCTGTGTCACTCATAACTCTGACCACCGCTGATGAGTGCTCCCAAAGTGATGTAATGTTAAGTAGCAAAAACAAATCCTAGGGAAAGCCTTACCGGCTAAGTAAGGTATGTTAATAACTAAGAAGTATAGTATACCAAATCATGTAACTACGGCATTCACCTAAATCACATGCAGTATTTGCAGCAAACTCATAAGTTAAGCCTATCCAAAGAAAACAGAATGAATACAATTATTGTATCTTAACTATTCAAAAGAACTTAGCTTTCATTGGACACCCTAGCACTGTTTTCCAGTGAAAGAAAAAGCAAAAAAAAAAAAGCCATTTAGCAGTTGACCCAAAATGTAGCACTTTGATTACCAAACTAAAAAGAATTATTATATGGTGGGGTTGCAATTAATCATTTTAATAAAAGTTATACCTAGCACCTTTTTATCCAAATATGTTTATTAGCATTTTATAGAATATTAACTTCAGCTTTTGTTTCATTACATATTTGAGGAAGCCAAGCAGTTCATCATCAAATTATTATGCATTTTTGTTTGTTTTTTAAAAGTATACAAGTCTTTAAAAAGATTTTTCCTATTAGAAACTCATTGCCAAATTTGATTTGATTGATTTGATTGATTGATGAGTAAACCTTCCAATTGATTATTGTTTGTCTTATTAAATTATTTATTAATTTAGTCATTATTAAAAACACCTAAGACAGTATGTTGGTTTAAAAGCCAAACCACTATTCTTACCATTGGCATCTTGAAGTATACTGTAAGAACATAAACCTAAATGTTAAAATAGGTGTCTGTTTTACCCAATGGATAAAGGTCTGGCCTCCTTTTAAAATATAAGATTGAAATTACCTATTTAAATCAAATCCTGGATTCATTCTTCAATGTATGGTGCAGGTGTGTTTACCTGGGTGTGCAATAATGAGACAGTTGAAAGCCTTAGGTTAATTTCAAATTAATTTATTTCATGACAAGCACATTGCGGTTGTGAACCTCTTCCAAGGAAAACCCAAGGAGTAATTGCACATGTGCTGTTATTGAGAAAATGAATAACAACATAATTACACAGACACTTGGAAGCAACTAACAAATAGAATAATGATCAGGCTTATTTAGCGTGTACATGTACTAAGCACTGCAATCCTAGCTGTCTGACATTGCTGTCAGACTAGAGCACATGATGTAATGCACACTGCCTGCCAACCCGCCGCCCCCTTTCTCCAACAAACCACCAGCACCATTACCAAAAAAAAAAAAAAAAAACATTTAAAAAGTGTCAAATTATTGGCCTGCATCAAACAAAGAAAAACAAATAAATTTGAAATTACTGGAATTGGGTTAAAAATGGTCCAACACATTGTTACGACCTAAATGGAAAGTGCTGTCAACTTTGTGGAAGAAGTGTGTTTTGAAAATTAAAAATCATGAATGGAGATCACTTAAAAGCTCTGTGAAGTTGCACCATTAAAAAAAATCATTTTAACACATACAATGTGACATGAACTCACAGGAGTGTGATTCAACATACTGACTGAACATGATTACGGAACAATGGCCAGGTTATCCCATTAATGGAGTTTTTTTTTCCCTGATGGCATCATGCATATTTCCGGGAGCATAAGGAATCATTTTCACACATGAAATGCCCACCACATTGCATTATGTAATTAAAAATGCAGGTTCATAAATGAATGCAAACCTAAAGCACAGGAGATTTTTTTTTTTTTTTGGGCAGTGTGTTTTGTGGTTCACTTTTGATTTATTCAGTTAATCATATCCATGTTGGTGCATGGACACTTACTACAGATGTATAGAGAAAGTAAAACTAAACTCAGTGAGTACACTGAAAAAGTCCCTATTATACTGTATGGTGCAGTGTATGTGAAGGGGAGGGGAAAGGTCTGTTTTACGCAAGAGAGACATTACTGACAAAGGCCAGACAAGGTATCTCAGATTGGGACATGTCAAAGCAGGTCTTATCTGGCTCCATGCAATTTCATGGTTGTTTGAAACAAGTGGGCCATGTGCAGCTAAATCAGTGGGATTTCTATCTTTACAGGGTTCGATGGTTTGCTTAGAGCTGAAAACTTGGGTTGAGTGTTTAGGTTCCCGAAATTTGACAAAAGCCTAGACGTTGCAGATATTTTCACTTGAATGTGTATTCATTGTATTTTCCCAAGGCAGATGAGGCACAAGAATTTAAATCTTTGCCAATGTTTAATGCAGACTTAAGTTAATATGACTGAAAAGAAAATATTAAAAGTCCTTAAGTTTTCTGAGAAGATGTAAGGCATAACATAAAACATAGTGCAACATGAAGTGGATAATAATTTTTCATTTATTCATTAAAAATACCTTATTTAGCTGTGTGTATTTACATTTAATGTTTTAGAACATCCATAAAACAGCTTAGTTCTTGACATCACTTAACAGCTGTTCCTTGATTAGCCCCTTTTATTTTAAAAGACTTAAAAATAAATAAAATAAATAAATAAAAAAATTATATATATATATATATATATATTGTAGATAGATAGATAGATAGATAGATAGATAGAAATGAGAACATGTTATAATGGGTGCAAAATCAGAAATTCCAGATTTATCTTGCAGCTGCACTACTGTCAGAGAGCAGCTTTTATTGAACATTTACTAAGAACCTGTTGGCCAACGTTTTATGTTATAGCCTTTAATCAGTAAAATTTTATTTTATATCATTAACATTAGTTAAGATTATTTAACAACTTGTAATTACTGCATTTTGCTATAGAATCCTTAACCCTAAAAATTCCATAGTAACATTTTTTGTCTAAACTGTTGTGTGAGTCATATTCTAAGCAACATTGTGTGACAAGCCATTATTATAGCAGATGTGTTTAGAACATTGCAGGAACCTCATTTCCTGGACGTCACAGCCTAACCTTCTTAGAAATTGTTGTACGCTTACCAATTTTTTTTTCTGCTAGCTGGCTCTTACAGTGACCCAGTTACAAAACATAGACATTAAAGATAATGTATTAGCTATGAGGTGATAAACATTGCAGCTGAGCTCTCCAGATAAATACAAGTACAAACCTCACAGACATGTATGTATAATTTGTAAATTCCCCAGCGATCTATCAACACCCACAAGTCCAGCTGGGTCCAGGAAAAGGCAGAAAATTATTCACAGAGTGATGCAATAAAATGGCCTCCATCATTACTTTCAGACAATTCTGACCCAAAACACTTTTCTTCTTTTTTGGCTCGTTTCATCAGAATTCATAGTGTTGTGGTTTGCCTGACAACCTTCGACACATTACCCATTCTGACAATCAACCCATTGACCTTATGTGAGAACGGGTCAGTGACTGAGTGCTGTGTGTGGCTAGACATGACTTTTTATAAGAAGCTTTGCTCAATAAACACCCTTTGTTAGTTTATAAATAATCCGGGAAGATGACCTAGTCTCTGTCCTGAGAACCTGGAGTAAAGAAATGTCTCAATCCTTTCACCACTTAATAATAATTCTAAAAATAAATATTAAATATGGACAGAATGAAGTGATGCATTTGCACTGCATTTGAAATATTAATTATAGACATGCAGGGTGTAATACATTATTATTTGAGCATTTATTGCAATATTAAAGGCAGCAGTTAAAATATTCATAAAAACTTCTGTTGGCTGTCTGCCAGATGAGAGGGCCACTAAGGCACTGAAAACAGCATTGCTTCACAAAGAGCCACTGGCAGTCTTGCTTTTTATTACCTGCAGATGGATTAGGGAAGGAGATTCGTGACTTCTCCAAGCCCAGCTCTATAAACTGAGCACATAAAGAAGACAACAGACCAATAAGAGATGTTTGACTTGGGTTTGCTTTGCATTGTGCACCATTTAATCGGCAAAAGGTCAAAGAATGTTTTAACATATTAACTAGGACAAGCATGTTGAGTGCCGACTCCATGAGCAAACGTGCACTTATTTACAGCTTAAATAGCCTTAGGCAGAAGCTGTACATACAACTTTTGTTACTACAGTAACTTCATAATAATTTATTTTTCTTGAATTAAAAAAAAAATACATTGCAGTTATACATGTAAAGTAGGGACTAGTCGGAGCTAGTTGCACTGAAACAGAGATATGTACACTACACTATTATAGCCCTGAATTTCCTGCTGCAGGCCAATTTCAGGGATCTGCACCAACCCCCAAAGTTGCTCATGTTATGTGAGCGGTTCAGCGATGCAAAGTTCTGTCTTATATGCTCCAATATTTTTAAGCATGTTTGAACTTCTCTCTAAAAAACCTTGTAGTCTGAGCACCTCTATGACAAGTGGTAAGAATAACAATGAGCAAAAGCCAATAAGAGCTCTAGAAAAATAAGGAAACTAGTGTCAGCAAATTTTTCCATAAGAATGGATTTGGCATGACTTACCAAAACGGTTGTAAGAAACCTCTCCTATTCCTTTTTATCTTGTTTCCAAAAATAAAGAATAAAAATGTGCCGAAATATGCGCCACAGCCAGCTATTTTAAATAAAGGCACATAATGGACAGTTGTTGTGTTTATTTTCGTGAGAGAGAAGGATTTAGGGATCATAAATGCTTTAGCTGGGATCTCCACAAATGAAAGATTTTGTTTGTAAGTCTCATCTGCGATCCCTTGTGTAGTGTCCACACTGCTGTGTTAATAAAACAACAGATAACAAATGATAAGTCTCGTAGCAGTGAGCAGTACAGGGGTGCTGAGATTTTTAAAGCTGTCTATTGTCAGGGATTGAGACAGCAACAAATCTATCATCACCTTGCATAGCTTAAGTGATTGTCAAATAATGTTAAGATTAAGGTGAGGGTTTTTTGTTTTTCAAAACAACTGAGTGTGATCCTTAGCCCAGTGATCTATCTGAATTATATATATATATCAGATATATTCAGATATATTCAGGTATATATATATATATTCTATATTTTATTAAGATTAGGACTCTAAGATCTTTAATATTAAGAAGCTGGGGTCAGACTGCAGGTCAGCCAGGATACAACACCCCTGGAGCAGATAGGGTCAAGGCCCTTGCTCAAGGGCTTAACTGTGGCAATGTGGCAGTGCTGGGGCTTAAATAGCTAAAAGATCAGAAACCCAGAGCCTTAACTGTTCGAGCAAGTACAATTAGGATTTCTTACCACTCTTTGCTTGTTGCATGTTTTGATTGAAATTTGTTTTAAACATATTAAAATTTGACATTTAGAATTTCATCTTCCATACATAAACATTATATGTATCACTTGCAATGCAAATTATTTTATTATTTCCTCTAAAGATATAATCTCGTGCTAAATGGATGAGCCAGGCGACATAGCACCTAAGTTTGCATGAGTTGAGATATGTCGCTACTGTTGTAGACATACCTGGGTCCTGGAACCATGGTTTGCAATGTAACCCTAATCCCCTGAATACCACCCGTCTGTGTATTTTTATCGAGACTCCAGGCTGCGGCTGATGCAACTTTTTGAGAAGAGAGAATGGGGGTATAGAGGTGGATGACAGAACACTGTATAGACAGGGGGAAAAAGGTGTGTATGTGTGTGTGGTGTGTGTTGGGGGAGGGGGTTGTGGGATCTCAGATCCTCATACTTCATATTGTAATCCCATCTCTTACTAGAATACAAGCAAGAATACAGAATTCCACACAGGTCTTGACGAGATGAATCCCAGTTGCCAAGCTAACAGAGGCACTGTTTAGAGGGAGAAACAGAGAGCTGTAATGGAGCACAGACCCGCCAAGCAACCCCTTCCTCCCCTATGGTGTTTCACCACCACACCCATGCCTCAGTTATTAGTGTCACACATGAGAGCTGGGAAAGCATTATTAGCATGACAATGCAAACCGCAGAGTGAGAAGAAGTTTGCGGAGATCCAGATGGTTTCGTAACACATCATCAATCCCCGGGACAATGCAGATGCTGGTTTTGGTGGCGATTACTTCAATAATTCCTCCAGCTTTGGCTTCATGTCAATGTGTTGCCATTTACATACATATTAAGTATATTCTTAGAGAATACTGTACTTTGTATTTTTGCTTTTGGCCCCAAAAGTCAGCTGAACCCAAACACATCTCACAAAACACTTGTAACATAAGTAATGTGTAGAAATATATATTGAATATGCTCAAGCTTTTTAATTTTGTCACCATGCTTGGTGATGCAATTACAAATGCTGGTTTGCCCTTCATACATATTATGTAGCATCTGTCATTGATGGAATGCCATCTTGTCCTATAAGCACAAGGCACTGGCACAAATCAAATCGTAGCTACGAAATGTAGTGCAAGAAATAATCTTATCAGTTTGATGTCGTAGAAGAAAGAAACATGCCAAAATGTCATTTAGGGACAGGAAAAGTCTCACAAGGAATTAATTAGATACATTAAAATTCCGTTCAAGTGATATATTTTCTCATATACTGCATAATTACTTGTGTTATTTGCCAATCTAAGCAATAAAAAGGAAATTGGTGCAACTTATCACCCAAGCACGAAGACAAGAGTACATCCATATTGTTGCAAAATATCAGCCAATGCTAACAGAAATCTGTCACTGTTTTGAAAAATGTCTCCTGATAAACTGAGGGCAATGGGAAATGTCTATCTCCGGAAAAAGTTAGGATAATTTCTTGCCCATGTTAGAAATTCTAATGTTTATTCAGGAAATTGTTGCATTTCTTTTCAGAAATATAAGCCACCTGCCCAGGCATCTGATCATTTTCCACAGACAGACAGGTGTGAAGTCTCATAGAGAGATTACATATTTTTTCATTCTCTCCACTCACACAAAGGGTTTCCACCTACTGCTATGTGCTTATTCTTAATGCTGGGATACCTGTAGGCAATTACCACACCTCCAAGAAAACCTCCTCCAAGAAGCACACAAGACAAGACTGGACATACAGAGGTGGAGGTGTTTTGGTTTTGGCATGGCGGTTTCCACAGGGATTTTTAACATGACATTCTTCATTTGCTCTGTTATTTGTTTTCATTAATCTCTCAGAGACACTGGCACTAAGCTAAAAGTGCTTAAGGCTGGCTCAGATGCATTGGTTTATAAATAGACAGAGTTCAATTCTTAAGCAGGCTTCTCATTGGGTATTTGATGACTGTATTCTAATAGCCCTATATTTGGACACCTTTACTGGTTACCACAAAGAGTACATAAGAATCTTAATTGGTTTAACCCTTAAAATCCAATCGCCAAAGATCTGTGCCAGCAACACAGCACAGGTCAATGACGCTTCAAAAAATATGTTGAAGCCTTGCCAGTGTGGTAATGTCGAGACCTCAGACATCAAACTGTGCATATGGGATTTTGGATATGGTTAGTTAAAACAAAAAGTTATCATTACTTTTATACCATGTACATTTTTACCACTACTGGAACATGGGAATGATGTCTCAAAAATGTAGAACACTCAAAATGAGCATATAATTATTATTTAATCATAGAAACAACTGAAAACATGTGATCTTGTATATCTGTTATATCTGCCTGTGACCCATTTTTTTTGCCTGTGAACCATTTTTTTTTAATTTTTTTTATAAATTTTGTATGGTAAGTTAAAATTAAATAAAATCCAGTTCCAGAAAAAAAGGATGTCACTATTTTGGCAATCATAGTCGCCATCGTCTATACCCTTTTATCCTGTATACAGGGTCGCTGTGGGCCTGGAGCCTATTCCTGGAGACATGGGATGGGGTACACCTTGGACAGGGTGCCAATCCATTGCAGAATATTGCACAATTCTGAGCCCTATATATGTTTATTTAAAAAACAAAAATAAGGCTAAAATGTTCTGCGTTTTAAGGGCTACATGTTTTCCTGATTCTAGATGAATATTACATTCTATAACATTTAACACAAATGAATAAAAATCAACTCACAATCTAGAAAGGTGGAGCCCATCAAACCCTGCTGTTGTACTCATCAACCAAAGAAATTTAAACTGTGCAGATATTCAGTACTACCAGAAGTATGATATTGGTTTTATACAATCCTACAAATGGCATTTACTATCAACAACAGGTTATGATCCAGTACTATGTAGCCAAAAGTTAAAGAAAATAAACTATAGAGGTGGTAGAGAGTCCTGAAAAACTTTAGATTTACTTTGTATTTCCACTTTTTCCGCTTTAGAATATTAGTTTACTTTTGGGTTTCAGGGTTGTATCCCAAATAGCATTAAATGCTATGTACAGTAGGGTGTAAGTTTAAATCCCTTATTGTACGAATTAAATAGTGCCCTTGAACATGGCCTTTTAGCCTTGTGTTAGAAGCTAGTTAGTTTTGTAGCTGGTGTTAACCATGAGCAGAACAACACGGTTGGTTTAAAGGCAATTCAGAATGACTTAGAAGCAATTGCAAAGGAGGCAAAATAATGTTTAGCATGACATAACATTAGCAGATGTCTTTTCTTGCTGAGTGTGCTTCTGTTAGTGGGGTTAAATTTGGGTTTTGGCAGGCAGCTGTTCTCTTTCCAGTACTGTGGACCGTACAGACCTACTTTGTGATACATACTGTATAGCTGAACACTGGAGCCTATTAGGCTATATATCACTACTTGAGGAAGGCCTTTCATTAGCATTATTTGGTCAGAAAAATGTTGTATAATTAAATTTAAGGATCCTTGAAAAGGTTGGCAGGGGTAGGTTGAAGGTCCCCGGTCCAAGCCCTGATGCTGCCGGGCTACCCCACTATCGAACCCTTAAGCAAGCTCCTTCACCCCCAAGGGGTCAAATACAATCAGGCATTAGGCTGCCATCCCAACCCGTAAATATCTGAGATAGAAATGACAGATATATCTCGAGGGTAGGGAGTGTCCGTTGCCCAATGTGCCTGGTGGCACATAGACACCATCTTTCCTTTTCATTTATCAAAAGAATTATTTACTATCACAAGAGATTCATTTTTACTGTTAAACCAAGTTGAGTTACATTCTTTTGAATAAACTGTGTGGATCACATCAGTCATGACAGACGGGATAAACTGTTGCCTTTTCCTCTCTCACATGAATCATCACAGGATGAGTATCTTAAAAAAACAAAACTTATATTTATCATAATCTACCATAAATTATTTTGGAACCACTGGAAACTAGCATTGGGCAAACTTGGCACATTAAAAACACATGGCAAACCAAAGAAATGTAATAGGTATATAATTAAAAAAAAAAAGAAATATGTCCAACATTAAAACCTAAAATTACAAAAGTGAAAATAAATAAACACAACCTGCATCATGACTATAGGCTTTCTGGGAAGTTCAAACTAAATTCCCTACAGGGACTTTCCAAACTCTATGGACAGCCTCCAGCAAACGGCAAATAATCACTTTCAGATTTATCTCACCTATTCTATACACACAAATAAGGAAAGTTCCTTGCATGCAAATCAAAGGGAAGGCCTGCCATGTTATGGAACCAATCATGCTCATCACTCATCATGTTTGAGAATTCCCCTTTTGGTCAGTGGTTTTCCTTGTCTAGTTTGTGCCAGGCAGCAGTGATTCAGACGATACTAGGAAAGAGGCAGGGACTTTTTCTTTACTCCAGTCTCCTATTTAAATGTCCCAGTGGCACTCTTGGCTTATCAGACATGGACACTGCGTGAAGGTCATCACAAAAAATAAGAAACTTGGCAGCTATTTATTGTATTGCATAGCCAGCTTTTGGGGTTCTTCTGTTAACTTCAACATTAATAAAAAATTCTCACAAATTTTTATTTAAAGGATTATATAAATAGCATGCTGCAATTATTTTGGCACCTGGTATTATAAAGCTTGGTAACCCCTCAAATTCCACCTATTAATGCAACAGGGCATTATGAGACATATGGCCAGACCATTATTATAGTACTCTAAGTGAACGTTCGCAGAACAAAGTGCTAACAAGCTCAGTGTGGGAATGTTGAGCTGATCTCCTGTGGATTTTCTGAATTAGGTTGTTGGAATACGTCACAGCTGTGTCATTAACTATTCTTCTGGCAGCAAGTCATAAAAAAGCACCAGAGACTGTTGTATTTTTTTTCCCACAAAGCTGGATACGTATTTAGTCAGTCACTGTTTATTTGATAATGTCAGGTCAACCGTAAATGGGAATTTCATTTTACCAATGCCTTTATTTATTCCCCCAATGTCTCTTGCCAAGAAAAGTACCATGCTGAAACCTGACAACTATGAGATGCAAGGTTATCAGAAATTTCCGCATACTGAATGGATGTCATCATAATTGGCATTTTGTTTCCATCAATTGTTTAGCTTTATTTTGCTTGCAGATTACTTACAGGGCATATGATACAAACAGAGAACATTCTGTAAAGCCAGGCTTACACTGTTGGACAAGAAAAAATTTGACTACTGAAATTTAACTACTGCTGACACTTAATCTCTTGTGGTGGCCAAAAGTATTGAGACAAAAGTGAAATTCAGTGTTTTAATAACATTCTCTATTTTTTAACATAATGACAATCAAGAAAATAAAAAGAATGTGATTTTTATGAATAAAATTGCTACACAACAAATTTTACAGCAAACTTTATTCAGTAATACCTACTGGGCATAGAGTCTAAAATATGTCTGCAGTTTTGCTCTCTATTGCTCAATCCATTTCTTTTTGATCACTTCCTGAAGATCATGTACAGAAGACGGTTCATTTACCACTACTGTCTTCTTCACTATTGCCCAACAGTTTTCTATTGGGTTTAGGTCTGGAGATCACCCAGGCCATGGTTCCAAAAGCTGAATACCATTGTCACATCGCCAGTTTTTCACTAGTTTTTTAGTTAATTAGCACAACTCTTTAGCCAGACAGGCTCGAACTAATTGGTGAAATCACCCATTTTGTGCACAGGGAGTATAATACATGGCATATGTTGTCTTAATACTTTTGGCCACCACTGTACTGTGTTACCATTGACTATTAACTGGCCGGGATGCCATTAGTCACCTCAGTATGGCAATTAAAATAAGCAATTTGGACATGGAGGATGCTGTTGCCACTGTTCAGCTAATGATGTTTCCATTACATGTTTTTTCTCTTAGTTACAGCCTTTCCTGAGCGAATTAAACAAGATAGACACTCGCAGGCTACAGAATGTAAATGTTTCAAGTGACAATGCTAACTACTGTACACTTCTAATACGTAGATGATGACACTGCTTGCATTACACCATGACTGAATACAGTGGTACCTCGGCAAAGCTTGCTAAGTTGAGTGTACATCTGGGAGCCGTTCAAAAGTAGCTTGCATCAGTGGAAAGCCAAGCGGAGAGAGTTTCCTAACCAAGGATGGTAGCAAGGAGAAAAGGGAGACACTTTTAGTTTTGGTTTTTAAAGCAACCGGTGCCGGGAGAAATCATAAATTGGTTTTATGAAAGGGTTAAGTGAGGTTTAATGTCTACTTATTTTATATTTTACTTCATTTATGTGTCTCTTCTAAATGTTCTGATTGTTTTTATATATGCAAATATGATTATAGTGTTGGAAATTGATTATATTGGTAATATTTTGGGTGGCTGAAACAGATAATCTGCTTTTACAGTTTCTCTATGGCAAAATTCTAATTTTTATCTTAAGAACTTGATTAAATTCATATGCTAAAACTGTATGAAATCAGCAATTATTTGTGAAACCTCATGTGAATTGTGAAAGATCAATTCACGCACAAATTACCTGCACAAAATTTGAGCATAATTCTAAGCATTATAATGTTAAAAGCAGTGTCCGGCAAAAGCAGGGTGTTAGCCCAGTTTAAATATTCAACAGGCTCTAAGAAGTTTACATTGTAGTGTTCTGAAAACATCATCTGTAATTTGTTGCTTCATAACAGTATTAAAATGTTGTATACAAGAATCCTCATTTAGACAAAACACTCGTCGCGTCGTGGGGAAGCATATTATTAAAACCTTATCAAGATACCAGAGTGCATGTCAAATTGAGCATTCTCTGAACCTAATTCCCATTGTTTCGATAGCATGCTCCTAAGCCAAAATAATTAATAATAGATGTATCAGTATTCATGCAACATTATCAAGCTGAGCAAATAATTCATTGTGAGCATGGTTTGATCTGATAATCAAAAATTATCTTTTCCTTATTGAGACATTCAGCCAGACATTGTTAAGCTGGGGGGTCTATGTGACTGGCTATAGTTTCATCATAAAATTCTTGTTGCAAGTTGATAAGATTGTGAAATATTCACGATTATGAAAACCTTCCTCCATGTGCCTCTACATATTCTCAATCCAGGAACTGTTATCTGCTGAGCCAGAGCATTGCTGTTTGCTCTGGGCCTGATCGTTTTCTGGCAGATATCAAGACGTAGAGGCCCACCGTAGTCGGCTCAGCTCGTTCATCTCCCCTGCAGTTTTATTGATCCCAGAGCCTCATCAAGGTTATTCTCGGAGAGGTACATGTGAGGCAGCATGCATGATAGCTCTAGCTAATTTGTTCCATGCACAGAATTGTTGATTTGTTAGGACAAAAAGAAAGAAGAAAGACGTTAAGATTGCAAGATGATCTCTCCTTTTAGAACTGTCTGAACCACACAGGTGGGATTGGATTTGGGTGTTTTTGCTTTTTGTTTTTCAAATGGTTGAATGATAGGAACATTTCCAATCTTAGCTAAATTTAGACTGTGTCTCATGCTAGCTGCTCAACAAGTTATGCAAGTCTTTCGATATTTTAGGAGTTGCATGAAATAATGTGTGAATATAGTGCAAAATAAAAGAAACTCTACTTATGAAATATCATTGGTAAAAAAAAAAAAATATGATGCAAATAAAATTAAGCTGCCAAAGACACGTCAATTAGGCTAGCAATAGTATTTTCCTAAGATAACATGCTGGCAAAGATCAAATGAGTTGACACACTACATAAGAAGTCTTTGCCTGCAGGGTAATTAGGCACACCTGGTCTTAATCTCACACCCAGTGCAGGAACGCTTAAACACAACTCATTAGATGCCATCTGTGCAGAATGTCATGGAACCTTTTAAAGTAATTAGTCCACACAAAATAAATTAAAGGGTAAAGTGAGTATAAATACAGAGTAGGTAGGACTACTGCTTATTTTCAAATATACAGCAAATAGATTCAAAAACTTGATAAAGAGTAAATCAGAAGGCTCTATGCTTTCTGAGGCATACACAATGAGGTCATAATTTTCATTGATTTTCTTCCCATTCTCAAATGTAATGTTTTGGGAGTGTGTTAATGCAACAAAAAAAGGTCAAAGTGCTGGCTCTCAAATACTGCTCCTCATAGGTCATCTTTCAGGGAGGCATTGGATGGACCCTCAGCGGGACCGTGATTAAAGACAATACCACACGTCTTATATCATCACAGTGAACACACTCCCACTCCTTAAACAATAACAAAGGCGGGACAGTTTCACTTGCATCCAGAGAGAAAAACATGGAACATTTTCCCTCAGCCCTTACAGATGAGCTGTGCACCTCGTACATAAGACTGATATTTCCGTTACTGTTTCCAGTATCAGCCATGACTCATAAGAGGTCAGGAGTGGAACTATTTGTCAAGGAACAAGCAACAGTTTTGAGTTGTGTCTTATCTTTTAGTGCCAGTGTACCTCCCTGACAAACACCCACAAGAAACTCCCAAAATGGATGAGGATCTCTTTGTCTCTGTAAGAAATCAGACAGGACTGGTTACATAGATGCATGGATACTTTGGGGAATCATAAATTGACCATCCCTAAACCAGAAGAAAGACTGGCTTGCAAGCTCAAGCTTATAATTTCCACCTGTCATTACACAAATAGGCTCTACTGTGTCACCTATTACATCATTATCCATTGCCATTAATTGGTAAGGCTTTGGAATGTGATTAATATAACCATGTATTCAGGTGATTTATTTAACTGTAATCCATATGCAAAGATATACACGTAAATAAATGTCCTGGAGAATCCCCATCATCACAATTCCCAGAAAGAGCCCTTCAGACACATTTCTTTTGTGAGTATTTTATCATCTGACAGGAAATTAACTCCTTTAAGATATTGAAACTCAACCCTGTGATATCTGATTCTTAAAAAATATTCCTCTGCATGTTGGAGCAGCAGATACCCTGCTTTAGAGTATTGGCACTTAACCGACTTTTGATTGGCACCCAGATATTCAATGCCAAAACAAATAGAATTATTGCTCTTATTTTGTGATTCACGCAACATGCGCTGTAGCTACAGAAACACTGACAGCCTTGAGAACTGGCACTATAGGTTTGACATTGATATTGATAGTTCCAAATTAACAATGACAGCACTTGTAGTTATCAATCCACACCTTAGTGAAGCTCAGTTCATCGCAAGTCATAGCAGTAACCAAAACACAGTATACTGTATGAAGTATGTTGTTATATTTCTGGAATGAGAATTAATTAAAGTGCAAAAGCATCATTAATCACTCCCATACCTTTTGCTACAGTATGTTATGTAAAAGCTAAAGAAAAAATGATTTCCACTGATTTCTTTTCTTTTTAGCTTAAGGCTTTTTTTTTTAAACTGAAATATATCTGCAAACATAATTAAACAGTAATTTTATAAAAATACTCAATCTGACTGAGGGATATGTTGTTACACTCAGATATCCACCAAAAATTTGGGAAATTCTGTACCAATTTAGTTAAAAAAGTTTTCCACTTGAAATACACAGCCCACTGCACTTAGAAGGCCATCTTTACAACACTACCAGGCAGGTAATCTCAGTCAGAGAAAGTCGAACTTCTATCTACATACAGTAAGTGAGGAGAGACCCATGTGCCAGAAACAGAGATGACCTTCCCAACACTCACTCACTCATCATCTATACCGCTACAGGGTTACGAGAAGCCTAGAGCCTATCCATGGAGACTTAGAGCACAGTAAGGACAGGGTGCCAAACCATCCCAGGGCACACATACACACACTCACACACTTATTTATACATGACGGGCAATTTTAGAAACACCAATTAGCCTAATCTGCATGTCTTTCGACTGTGGGAGGAAACTGGAGTACCAAGCACAGGGAGAACTCGCAAACTCCATGGTGGGAATTGAACCCGGCTGGGAATTAGTCTAACCACTAAGCCACTGTGCCACCACCTTCCCATCATGCATATAAAATATTTTTTTTTTTATAACAGAAATGGCCCATATAATGTGCAGTCGTTGGCTCCAATAACATAAATGTTTTATGGTATTCCTTAATTATAAAGCACCATGCATAGGCCTGATGAAAAAGCTTTAACGATTGTATCTATCTTTCCTGGCTGTGATACAGTACCTACATCACCACTACTTGCTGTCCCATTTATATTTTATGTTTTCATACAAACAGTATGTCGATGTATTGGTGGACTAGCTGCCCTTATGCATCACTTTATTTAAGATAATAAAAAAAAATGATGTCTTTCATTTATTTTATAACTTATTGTATATTACATGTTGCCAAAAAAAAAAAAAGGTTAGGCCAAAAGTTCACATTTTGTTGCATGTAACCAGTAAGAACTACACTGAAAAACACATGGCAGCTGGTGTCATGGAGAATTTAGTGTAAGTAACACAAGCTGTCTGTGGATTTTTGAGGGTGAAAAAAGGGTGGGAACCAGTCAAAAAGTGAACGATGCCACTGAGAGGGTGTAAATCCAGTGTGACATCTGGTTTCACCTCTCTGTGCTCACTGTTATCCCATCTGAGACAAGCTGGTTCATCTGATAAGAACCTGCCATCCCTATCAGTGTTCCATGGCTGCTCTATGCAGGGATATTGCCGACCACAGTGGAAAGGGAGAAAGAGAAAAAAAAAAGAAAAACATGGGAAGCAGGCTTGTTCATAGTTGCAACTGACATGTCTGTTTATCACTGCTGTTTCCTCTAGTGCACGAACTGTTTTAACTTGCACCATCTCCACTGATAGTGTTACAGTGAAGTCCTAAGCTTCTTTACCTTTTCTCTGCCTGTCTATCCCGCCAAATCTTTCTGTTCCTTCTCTTACCCACAAATCTGTGTCTTTGCAACTTTAAAGTTTTTGGAAGGACACCCTGTAACAGAATGTTCTGGAGAAAAATGTCTAAAGCATGTATCAAAAAGTGTGTTCCTGGTGAAGATTATTTAATACTGAACAAATGAATTCCTGACCAGTGTTTCAGAAAAAAAAAAGAGATAAAAAAAATAGGCACAATGTATTATAATAAAATTGTGATATTCTGTGGTTTGCAATCATAGACTAGATTTCTGCAACACATGTCAATAAAACCACATGACTAGAGTTTTATTAGGTACATTATTTTGTTTTGGTTTTATGTGGAAATAGACCGATCAGTCATGACATTAAAAGCACTGACAGATGAGGTGAATAACATTGATTATCTACTTAAATTGTGTGGTTAGTACCTACCAAAATTATTTCAAGGAAAGACAACCGATGAATTCGTGACAGAGGGTGTCCAAGGTTCATTAATCTACATGAGGGGGCAAATGCCTGTTTGGGCCAATAACACAGAAGAGGTACTGTAGCACAATTTGCTAAAATGTTCGTTTCTGGCTATGATAGAAAGGCGTCAGAACACTGTGCCATGAAATGCTGTGTATAGGGCTCTATAGCCACAGACTGGGTAGAGTGCCCATGCTGACCCCTGTCCTCGGCTAAAACCTCCTACATACTGTAAGAACTTAAGAACTGGATCATGTAGAAATGGAAGAAGATGAACTGTTTTGATGTTTTCTGCAAACGTGCAAACTTCATTGACATATACCTGCAGCGTGAATCAAAACCTTCACCTTGAAGGTGTGAGACCACAGTGTGTCCCATGCATAATTAATATTTTAATATTTTACATAATACATATTTCCATCTGTGAGGGTTTCCTTGACCTAGTATAAAACTTCTGGTAGTGAGAAGTTTGTAGAATGTAGAATGAGAAAGGGTGATGTAGTAGGTTTTTGGTTTGATGGAAAGGGAGGTGTGTGTCTGTGTTGGGGGGGTGGGGTATTTTGCAAAAAGGATGTTTACAGCTTTTTGTAAAAAAGACCTTGGTAAATTTAAACATCTTTTCATCGACTAGATCATTTTTATTAGATAAGATACATACTGTACACTGGATCTTTTTTAACTCTTCCTTCGAATAGTCTTTATACCAACTTGGTCATACAGCAGAGGTCACCAGGATAGTCCCAGTGGTGATAGTCTTAATCACCTACATGAAACAAGAGTCCATTTCTCACAAATAAAATGAAAATATAAAACACAACATCTGTGTTTAAATATTCACATAGAAAAAGTCACCCAGGACAGTTTTGATTATCTGATAAAAATCATATTGCTGCATCACCCATGCGTTACCCATAAACCCCATCCTCAACCAGCACTGTCGTCAGTTAGCGCAAACCCTTCATTTTGATTTGCCCCAAACGTAAGGGTGAAACCTCACTGAAAATGACCTCAAAATCCTGGAGGTAGGTTTAATAGTTTGCTGACTCAGTTTACAGAAAGAACAATTTTCTTCTTATTTACTTCAAAAACAAGTGTCTCAGCACATTTGTCCATGATTCATCTCTCTGTAGCACAGCCTGTTCCCCAGTGAGCTGCCACTGAGGGGAAAAGCCATTTAAATTTCACCCCCATTTTAACAAGGAGCTGTAGAGCATGACATTGGCCTTATAAAATTCTCTGGCTAGTCCTTCGACAATGAAAAGGGGGAACATTGGACATTCATAATACTCAAAAGGTACAGGACTTAGTTTAATTTACCAGGATTTATTACTTGTGATTTGCTTAAAATATGCACTAGTGAAAAAGTAAAGAGTCATATGTAAACTTTTTTCCCTTTTTTTTCGTACAAAAATAGTATTAATATTTGGCTTGTTTGTGTTTATGGAATGTAAGCATGCTAAAATTAAAATAAGTAAATTTACATTTTCAACATTGCGTCACAGTGTCAAGTCAAGTAGACTTATATTGTCATTTCAACCATTTACAGTTCAGTACACAGTGAAACAAAACAGTGTTCTCCCAGAACCAAGGAGCTACATACAACATAAATACAACATAAAAGGTTATAACTAGCTAACTAAGAAACTTAATTAGCTGACTAGCTGAAACAAATGAGGGGAACAGAGAACAATTTAAGTCCTTTGCAAAAAAAAAGTGCACGTGCGAATGTGCAAACAAGAGTGACAACACGACAATATGACACAATTCAATACTCTGTGGTAATGAGGTCAAACTTTGAGAATGTGTTCTGTTCTGTCCCTGAATCATCCATGCATTCCATGAAGCAACCCTGTTCAGATCTCACTGCACAAGTTTAATGCTGAAGTGTAAGATATGGTAAGGAAGAGCCCCTCAATCACAGTAGTGGCACTTCTTCTCAATCTAAATGGTCAGAAGAGACTGGTTTGTGAGCACCATACTGTGTTATGTGTCAAGAGTTGTTCATGGCTACCTTGTGTACAGTACAGTATAGTAAGTGATAGTTTACAAGGCAAGCAGTTTGACAAGGGAACACACCTAGAGGCCACTGAGTTCCACAAGCACTCAGATAAGTATGACCATTAGCTTTCCATCAGCTGAAAGATAACAGTAGATTATAGGAGTCAGCAGCTTGGGAGGACAGGGGACCTGTAACTCTGATCATTTGGGAACAGTATAAAGGAAGAAAAATGAAGGTGCAAAAAAAAACTGCAAGTTACAGTATTTATATACTTCCTGGCCAAAAAGAAATGTCACACCATCTAATTAAATGAGTTTACAGTTACAGTTTGAGTCCTGAAAAATGCATGTGCAATCAGAGAAGAAGTAACCAAAAAAATCCATAGATGTGATAACCTGGTCATTCAGTACATTCAGGTCATCAGATGACTTTATTTTATTGCCACATTGATGATCCTAGACTTGCCCATTAGAGGCAACCCCAGGTCATAACACTGCCTCCAGAGGCTAGTATAGTGGACACTATGCATGGTGAGTGCGTGCATTGCTTCATGCATTTCCCTGACCCACCCATCAATCCGGAATAGGGTCAATCTGGACTCATCAGACCACATGACCACACCTTTCTTCATTAAGCCAAAGTCAAATCATCATTCTCTGTAGCAAATTAAAGACATTTTGTCTGATTAGTCTCACTAAGTGGTTGTCTTAGCAGTGAATGTTAATATGCTGTACACATACGTGTATACACACACACACATTCGAGTATTTACACTTATGTGTATATATACATATATACATACACAAATTTATAGGCACTTTTTGAGTGACTGAAAAAAGATGAAATTATAATGCTTTGTAATTTTATATATAATCCAGTATACTTTAAATAAATACACTAATTACATGAAGGCCAGTGGCTGGGATTGGTTTTGTTAGGTAGTCTTTTATTTATAACTGCACAGGTAATATACTGTAGTAGGTAATATTATTCATAGGTAATAAAGATAATACTCTTTGCCCATATGCAAATACTGTTGTGTCAGTAGTTAATACATTCAAATATTTAAAAAAAAAAATAAAAAAAAAGAATAAATAAATACAAAATAAAAACACTCTGCTCACTAGCAACCCAGCAAACCCCAATAACATAGTCCTATGTGCAATTGCCACTGTTCATTTGCAATGTGTCTTACAGGCTACCACATGAATGGCCCCTTTTGTTTATTTTAAGACTGAACACACATCTTCAGACTTGAGGGGTTGGTGGCAAAAGGTATTAGTCACCCTCTGTCATGACCTTTTAAATAACTGCAAGGTGATGTGACTCTGGGGTTAATGTTCCCATATTGCAGCCAGACGCAAACCTTGACTATTAGTGTTTAATGTCTACCAGGCTGATACATCAGGACATTGACACTTGTGTAAGACAAAGACACACAAGGTTGATGGAAAGAATATTTCAGTGTCTGGAGCTTAAGGCAAAACTGGCATAGCAACATTATCAAATCCAGATTGCTTAATGATGGATCTGTTAGCCAATATTACTTCTGCTTATTAATAACTCTTAGAGCAAATAGTTCAAAATATTGAGTTACAGAGTCCAGAATAAATCAATATGAATTATTTCAGAGAATTTTCTGTTAGAACAAAAAGTTAAATGAATTTTCTTAAATGAAAAGCTTTACCACATGGATTTATTTAGGTGACATGATCACTTAGTACTGAGTTTTGACTGTTCTGTACAGTGTACCACAATATTCATAAAGTCCCATACACCGATTTATTGTCAACTATTATGGGCAAAGGTTTAGAAGTTTATGTAAATAATGTAATCCAGTAGAAGACCTCCTTTGTCTTTGTAGCTGTGAGGCTACAGGACTTTAAAAATTGTAAAAAAATTTAAAGAGTAGAACACTAGATTAGAAAAAAAGGTTGATGGCAGTAATACTACATGGCAGTAATACTTTAAATTACTGGAATACTTATTATAATGGTTATAAATACCTGTATCATTTTAAAATCTTGGAGAGATTAGAGACACAAGGGATTTTAAGGGGGTTTTGGATGAATGGCAAATAGCTGAAGGAATGTTTGTATGGTTATGATCACATGAAAAAGACACATTTAAAATCTGATTATATTGTATTGATTACTACTATCATTTCGAAATCATTTGTCTTATCTTGAAGTGAGATGATGTGTAAATGCTAATTGGGAACTCCGTGGCAACTACTTATGGGAGTTCTGGGTCGAAAAATCTTTCACAACCATTCTTCGAAAAAACAGACCAGATACACTGAAAAGCACCAGCAGCAGCCAACCATACTGAACCATTTGAACTAAAAAATGTCAAACCTGCAACGTGGACCAGGTTTGTTTCCTGGGATGTTTTGATTGCACCTGGTGGAATTAATCTTGTGTAGGCAATGAGGTTTGGTATTTTTCAAGTTCCAGGAAATCTACAAGGACCTTAATGGGTCTTTGTAAGGGCTTGCAATAAAAATTAAGGGCAGCATTGAAAACTGTGACATATGAAAGTTTGTTTTATTTATTTTATTCCCTAGCTGAGAATGTTTCTTTTAAATCCAATTTTTTTGTGTGTGTGTGTGTGTGTGTAACATGGTTTCTGCCTCTACTATATTGAGATAGAATGTGTGGCATAAAAATTTTAATATTTTAAGTTTTATTGGTTATAACTGATTACTTTGTACCATGTTACCCAGCTTGTCCGCAAAAACATTAGTACTAGTAATTAATACTGAGAAATTGAAATTTTTGTTTGTTTTACATTCCTTACAAAGAGGTCTGGACTTTTGTCAGTGAAATACTGAGGAAGGAAATATTATAACAAACATCACAGTCTAGAAAAACAGCACAATTTAGGGCAGGACCATTAAACATCATTAAACTAAGATGAAGGTAACCATGTTATGCATCAAACTACACGTGAAATTATGGAAGCTATAATCTGTGTAATCTTTTCTTAAATTTTTTTTTTTTAGATATCTTAAAATGTTCTGTGCTTGTTTTGGCACTAGCTGGACAGCTGCTGCAAAAGTGCAACTGAAACAATCGTCTGATTATAAACAATAGAGGCAGACCTGCAGTATGAATTATTGTGCCTCTCTACAGTATATGCCTTTGTACAGTCTTAGATGGCAAACCTCAAAAGTGAAAAAAGCATTGCCTGAAGGGCACTTGGCACTGGGACGACTCTTCTGAGTATGTGGTGGATGAGTGGGATCTATGAGCAATACCACAGTGCCCAAAGGGACAGGCCAGGCTGAGCAGCTACTGCACAATGACCTGAACCTCTTTAATTCAGTGCCATCAGGAGAGTGCGCTCTTCCTGTCGCTTTTCCGAAACTGACGTGTCAGCAACACTCAATTCCGCTCCCTACCTATTGCCATAGTAACAAAACCTTGTCACCATGGCTACAGCAAAATTAATGCAAAAACATGCAAAATTCATTGGCAATTCAACAAAAAAAACATCAGTGACCATGGTTACGGTAGATGAGTGCAAAACTTCCTATTAGCTTGTGGGTGGCATGGCACTCAGGACCTGGGCAGATGTTGTTCAAGTGCTACTTGTTTCCCATAGCTTACAAGTTCTTCTGCTGGGCAGCAAGCAATAGCACACCAGAGTTTTAGGCCTGCCAGATGAAGACGATGAGTTCTGATTCTTACCATCTGCTGAGTTGAGGCTAGACTTCATCCATAGCTTCAGTGTGGAGCTCCGTGGATAAAAGCGTCTGCCAAAAGCCTAAATGTACAGTAGATGCGTTACATGGATTGTGACTAAAATGATGGGGTTGTAGCCAGATGGTTGGATTTAGGGGGTGTGGTGCCATGCAAAGGTTCCTTTTTTAGATTTTGGTACAGTGAGGTTCTCAACATAGATATCAGAAAGAAGGTATAAGTAGGTTAATATTTGTCTTTGTACTAAAGGGCTAACTGAACTAATGACAACTGAGTGGTCAGCTTTTACATACAGTTTTGGCATCAAAGTATCAAAAAACATTTGAATGATTTTTTTTCTGGTAAAGATACATGATACAGTAAAGCCATAAGCTAAAAAAAAAAAAAAAAAAAAAGGGAAAAAAATGCTCTAATGACTAAATAGACACCCATTAACAATTGGCTTGACTAAAAACAATTAAAATCTTTAAATGCAGGAAGTGTGTGTAAGTGTATACCATTGTTACATCATGCAATAATTAGCATTTCGGTCAAATTATAGCACAGAAAATCAACTACACCAATCAGCAAACTGTTCACATGAATGAAACTTCTCTATGCCAAGATATTTCAACAAAGTCACATAATGACAGATAACGCATTATTCGCAATTAAATACTGTTGCCATACAACGTTCATTCCCTAGAGCCCTCCTGCTGAGCCTGCTTAAATTATGAATGACAAGGCAGTTATATTGGATTTATCGAAGCATGGTTCCAAACATAACAAGCATTTTATTTTACCTTCACCAGGGAGGTCTGTTAAACCTGAACAACATCTGCCAACAATATCATGCAGGGCATGATTCACCCTAGCACTGCCCTAAAAGATGTTCAAAGATTACCTATGAATTCACACCACTGGGAGGTGTAATGTTAACCTTTAACCTTGATGTTGTTTGACGATATCCACAAAGAACAGTCTTTCTGGATTGGTAAAACTTTAGTTAGGATGTTACTCGTGAAATTAAACTGTAAGTGTAACTGAACTATACTGTAAGTGCAGGGGTCAAATGTCTAGCCCAACCCTGGGCTATGCCGAACATCAATGACCAGTGTCCTACCACATAACAAACAGCTGCTCTGTGGATCGAATGGCTGTTGTCCAGTCTAAATAACACAAGACATGCACTGGACAAAGCAAGGAAGAGTCTTTAGACTCACCCTTTTTATGGGCTGTAAGGTCAAAAGTTGATTTATAAAGTTGGGTAATATGATGTTTGGCAGAAAACCTAGGTTCAGCAATAATAAGGTAACTAAAGAGACATCTCGCTGCCAACACATACAAGACAATCATAAGCTCAAAGCAAGCCATTGCAGAACTCTTAGGTAGCAACAAGGGAGTTATCACAGACACCCACTTCAAGTCAACTTCACACATAGGCTGATAAGTAGAATCCTCCAACACAAGAGGGAGGTCTCACTAGTGGATCATGACATATGGAGACAGCTTGTTTAGAAACGTAGATGGAGACAGCATATTTAGAAATGCAGTGATAGGCCAATGGGACCCTTGGAAGATACCATAAACAGTGACCACATACAGGCCACATCATGGCAAATGGACATCTAATGCTGTTCAGAAAGTCCTTACGATAGTCAAGGTTATTAAACATAAACAATGCAAATAAAAAAAGAACAGATACATAAAAGGTAATGAGGCCAGTAATAGGCCAGAGCATCGCAGAGTTCTCATCTCTGTCAGGAAGTCACAATTTGCAATACATTAACGTGGCACTAGCAGAGATATCCACGCACAGCCAAACCCGGATCTGGGTAAGCACCATGATTTTACTCCATTCATCATGACTCATGCATAGTCATGGTACTACATTGTCACGGTCTGCTATATTATTTGCAACGCTGGCCGATGAGTTACTCTCATTGAGATTAACTGTGGTATTTACACACGACAAAGTGATCTAGTTAGAGGAGACAAATCACTGAAATGCATGCCTATGAGCAGAATGCCATCATCAGTCCACTCATACTTAACAGGTGACAGACTGAACTTAATTGGCAACTATGACAATGTGACTAATGCAGTCTCTTCATTTTTTTTTTTTAAACAGAAGTTAACACCAGATGTTCTTAACCATCCCAATCTACCCTACATTTACACAGGTGATCCATATAATGGAAGATGAATGCATGGATTAATTATTCAGCTCACTTATGCACAACACGCACCTGTCCTTATATGTTGATTAGCGGAGGATTTGTATACAATTAGTATAAGCAACGTAGCTAAACACCATATAAGGACAGTGCATGTGTGCTGTGTGCAAATCATGTACTAGAAATAGAGAGACGCCACCAAATAAAGTAGGTAAGTAAGTAAGAGGAAGAAAAACAGCAGTAGGAAATTCGAATGCTTTGTAATCACTTAAACAAAGTAAAAAGTCCAAGAAATGAAAAGGTACAAACTAAATTTAAAAAGAAAAATTGTATGAGGCTCAATATTATCACTTACTAGTACAGTACAATAAGAATTAATATTCTAGATGAGTCCATCCTCATGCTGGTGACCTGTGCAATCTACATTGATGGTAGGGGATCTATTCTGATCTTTTCCAGTTTTCCAGAAATGTTCTGTTGACAAGTATCCTGATGACATTGGACTTCAGGACACCTGTATGCACCTTCCAAAATGTAGGAATTTGAATTGGAATCTCTAACCAGGGGAAAACCTTCGGAAATATCTGTGTTGTGGCAACAGAACCATAAAAATAAGCACTGCACATGTTCAGTGATGTGAACCAGTCCTGTGTCTGCATGCCTTGAACAACATCTGCCACTTACAGTATAAGAACTGCGAGGGGCTTCAGCAACACATTCAAATCTAAATGTGGATAGACACTGATATCTTTCAGAGGAAACTAAATGGATATTGAATATATAGCTTTGTTTAGAATATCTGTCTATTAGAATATTAAATTACTAAAAAAAAAAAAGCTGTATAAAATGACCTTGTTGTCTAAAATTAATGAGGCCCTCAAACCAGTAAACCAGTGACCTAAAACCAGTGTTGATATTGCAGTTTGCAGAGATGCCCCCAATCAGGACCACCAATATAATTTAATCATGTTTCAATTATAACACATAATTCAAGTGATATCAGCTTTAAGATCATCATGTCAGATGTCCATCATTAGTCCATGCTCTTCAGACACATTCTGATTCTGATTAAATGTTGTGGCCCATCTTAAGGGTCATCAATAGGATTAATGCACTCGAACCTATAATGTTTAGGCTATGCTGAGGAATTTAGGCTTTGAAATTGCTCAGCTGCCAGATCATTGGTTTCAGTTTAGTCATGCCAGTTGCCAATTGAATCATTAAGCTAGAGAGCAGTTCTGATTGATTTCTGGGCATCTTGGGATGGTTCATAGTTGTCTGAGCCTAGGCATTTGCAAAGGAAAGGCTGACGACAGATTCAACTCTGACAAAGGATTCAATTATCTCTTTCTGAGAGACGGGTATTACTACATCTCATCACTGCAGGAGATGTCTGCGTCAGAAACAGCGTCCTTACTATGGTCATTGCCAAGGCAGTGACCACATGAGCTAATATCTTCATTGTTTTCCAAACAATTCATTGTCTGGATGAGCACAAGCCCTTTACCATGGTTGAAAGTTACCAAGTACTTGGTAAAATGTGTAGTACAGTATATGGGTGATTCAGTCCAAGCTTAGAAAAGCAGAATAGCTAAGAATATTAAACTTAACTGGTGATGGTGTGTAATATGAATGGTGTGTAGTTGGCAGTACCAACTCTTGGATGCTTAGCTGCATTTTAGCCAGCTGACTAGTAGAATTTGCCAGGATGTGAGACATTTCATGGATAAAAACAAAGCAAGGTAGGAAAAAGAATTGTCCCACTCACTTATGGATACCCCTGTGATTAAACAGCTTGTAGATCCACCTTTAAGAGCAACAACTTGAGGCTATTGTTTTTTGTATTACTTTATCAGTCTCCCACAGTTTAGGCCATTCGAAAACTTAGATTAATTTCCCCTTTTTGTCCATTTTTATATAGATTTACTAGTGAACTTTGGATCATTGTCCTGTTACATGACTTAATTTCAACTACGTTTTAGCTGTCAGACAGATAATATCACTTTTGCCTCTAGAATACTTCAGAATGCAGAGTTCATGGTTAAATCAATGACTCCAAGGTGCCCAGGTCCTGTGGCTACAAAACAAGCGAAATCCTCACCCCTCTCCCGCCTTGCTTGACAGTGCATATGAAATGCTGTTTGGTTTTCCCCAAACATGGCACTAGACATTAAGGCCAAACAACTCTAATTTGGTCTCATCTGTCCATAGGACATTGTTCTTGCAGCCTTGTGCTTTGTTCAAAAGCATTTCTGCAAACCCCAGGAGTGCGTCCATGTACTTTTTAGACAGAAGAGGCTTTCTCTGGCAACTCCTCCAGACAAACTAAATTTGTTTAGTATTCTCCTAATTGTGCTGTCATGAACCTTAACAGATGACATGCTTAATGAGGCCTGTAAAGTCTGAGATGTAACTTGTGCTTTTGTTGTATTTCTCTGAGCATTGCATGGTCTGACCTTGGGGCGAATGTGCTGGATAACCCAATTTTGGGAAGATTGGCAACTGTCTTAAATGCTTTCCACTTGTACATAATCTTTCTCACTGTAGAATGTTGATCTCTAAATGGTTTGGAAATGGTATTCTATAAACCTTTCCAGATTGATGTGCAGAAACAAATGGTTGTCTAAGACAACCTCTTATGATCAGTTAATCAAGGTCTAATGACTAGCAGCACCTGGCTGCAACTAACCCCCTTTAATCTTGGGAAAGCAGTAAGGGGGTATTTAGAATCACCCATATGTTTTTCTTTTTGTTTTTATTTTTGCTGAATAAATGATGGAAGGGTGAACGTTACATCTGCTACTTGCCTGAGGACATAAAACACATAGGGGGTACTTACTTTTAAACTCACCTTCTACAGTAAAATTTGTGAAATATAACAGTTTTGCTGACAGTTTTGAGAAATGCCAATTCATTTCAAAGTTTAAAAAAAAATTTAACTGATAATTTCTTTTGCTAAGAAAGACATATTGATCAAACCATGAGCTTTGCTTTAAGGAGATGCAAGTACTGTATACCTTCAGATACCTGACATTTCTGTATACCTTTCATATAAAGGACATATCTTACAAAGATAGGATTGCACGGTTTGTTTTCTGCAAAATATTTTCTTTGTTAGTCTCACACAAACTTACTTATGCATTTGTACTGATTTGTACTGAGCAAACTGAGCAGTTCTTTACAAATTTAATTATGTGCATGGACCTGTTTAATTATTATCTCTTAAAAGCTGCAGTATAAATTACTTGCCGTGTATTTGCCAGCTATTTGCTTCACACTGACTGACAAAACAGAACAGTTGGCTCCTGTTCTCTGTTACTGTTTTGTTTTTTTTCGCCCCTTTGGCTTATCGCTCTCTCTCTCTTTCTCTTTCTCTCTCTCTAAAAAGGAGGTGTAAGACAAGGGTTATAATTCAAGGATCAAGATGGTCAAGGTGATACAATGTTCAGCCAACCTAAAATAATAATAATAATAATAGGGGATGAAGAAGGAATGTTATTTTTATTCTGAATATGTTTAATGCTTAACCTTTGCTTATTGATGCTGCTATTGGAGTGGTAGTGTTGTTTATTCTGACCATCAGGACAAAGTTTAATTTAAGAGTGAAAAATGAGACCCATGTTGGTAGTGTTCGGTCAAGTCATTGGCTTTAACCCTTTGCTGGGAGAGGAGCTGCTAGTATGTGGGTTTGGAAATGAGGGCCTTCCACAAACTCCCTTCTTGCCTGAAGAAAATTTACTACATAATTATACACTCTGAAAAACCCTTCTATGTCTTCTCTGGGGCTATTTGAGTGTCTCTGTAGAATTGTGGACACAATGAGGTCCTTGACTAAATCAAAATTTTTATCCAGCCTCTAATCAAAAAGTGGGAACCTAGCACAACATTAAAGATCGTCTATCTGCTCCTAAATGAAAACCTCAAAACTAACAATTTAGGTGTAATTCTCAACTCAGTCAACATTTTCATTTTGGCGCAGGACAACAGAACACTGTTGTTGCTGGTTGATCTGAAACACCGAACGAGGTCATGAAGAGCAAAAACAGAATGTGGCTATAACTAAGTCCTTGTTGCGGTTGAAACACAACTACCTTTCTAAATGCGTGACTTCAACTTAAAATTCAACAATACTCCTACTGTAGTGTGTACATAACATACATATATTTTGGTGGAGAACTGTCAAAGGAGACAGATTGCTGGAAGAAGAAAAAACAGTTGCACATAAATAGTGATGCCACCATGAATGACAGCAGGGCATGTCAAGCTGGCATCAAGTGATTTGGGCGAGGTGCCTGACAGTGCTGAGGAAAAAAGGAAATGTGAAACATGATCATTAGACTAGCACTAAATCTTTAAGGTGCAAATACTATTTGGGTAGCAGCAACGGTTGTGCACTGTCATGGTAATATCCATGCACATTCTAAAATTCTTATGTAGTTACATTTATTAAATACATTGAACCCCAATGGGAAGCCCAGATGAATATCTTTTTTGAAATAAAGCATGCATGTTTGCATTTGTGTGCTATGAAAGCCTACATGAATAAAAAGCATTTAAATCTGTAATGAAATACAATTATTGATGCAAAATACAGCAATTTGATTTGGAAATGCTATTTTGTTTTCAGTTATGCTGTTAGAATTGAAACTTCACAAACACTCAACAAAGCAAGTAGATTAGTAGTCGTATTTAGATTACATGTGATTCATGTTATGCTTGAATGTGATGTGATGGTTCATCTCAAGTTCTAAACAATCTGAGATCTTTCATTTGGCCAAAACATAGACATCTCTACTGATGACTGGAGTAAACAAGAAACACGAGAATTGTATAAGTTAAATTGATTGCAGTTCTATCTATATGGTCAAGTTGGGCTGATAGAGAAGGACAAAGGTGGCAGACGAAGGGATAAGAAAGAGGGGATAGGATTTAAAAGAAGAATGACCTGTGTGATTGTAAAGTCCTTGGCAGCTGCAGAGTTTCATTCAACAGCCAGACTGCTTAATCCCAGGAGATGGGCCTGGATGAGTTAGGCAAACAGGGATCCCTGAAACCCAGCACCACCTCCTGCTCTGGGGGCTTAACACACTAGCTGTGCCCAGAATTTTCTGCAAACAGGCTGCCATGGGCCACAAGTGGCAACATAATTTATGAATATTGCCAACTGCTTGCTCTTAACCAGTGTCTAAAATAAAGAGTTGAGATTACTTGGTCACCCTTCCTATTCTCACCTTGAAGGGCATTTGCGTTAGTCTTGATACTTGGATTACTGAACTCAATTCTGCAACTGCAGGTGATAATTTGCAATGTAATGAAATTCAATCACCAGAAATCACATCTAGTCTCCTTGGGTTTCCTTTTTAATAAAAGAGAAACAAAGTCACATCCAAATAATAATTCTACTCCATATGGAATTAAAGAGTAGCTCCATGTAGTTGTACTGCATCAAAAGTCACTGGGCATCCAAGGAAATTATTTTGATAAGCATCATTTTGCAAACAGCTGGGAGATAACAGCATATTCACTAGGCTGATGGACACTTTTCTTGCTGACGCCTTTGTCTTTGGCACTTCCTGTTCTTGTGTATGTGAGCTGACATGGAGTCATCTATGTGGGTGACTGTGTACAAAAGTTAAAGAGCATGGAAATAACATTTTCAAGTAGAGTAAATATTCCTGAGACACAAGTAATTAAAATGACTGACATTGGTGGCGCCTAAGATTTTTTAAGTCAGACAGTGTAAATTTGTTTCCAACTAATCTGTTTGTATGGTTCTCTTACACAAAGGCAAATCACACTTAAGAAGTGAACGACATTGATTATTGTAGTACATGCATGCATACTACTTTGAATTTAGCTTGTGCTGCTCTATGTCAGAAGGCTACAAAAACTCTCTACATTTTCTACATTCTTACATTTTCTACATTCATAGAGATACAGTATACTCTCAAAGAATAAATATTAGGTGCAGAAGAATCATTTAATATCCTGAAAGTAAAAAAATATATTTTTGGCCATTTAAAACTGTCAAAGTAGACAAGAGCAGGTGAGTCTCCAAAATAATGGCATTAAGATTTACTTACATAAAGCAATGAGCTTTTGTGTCAAAACATTACACTTATGTATCATGGAACATTAGTATCCTCGAAGGCATCAACTCAAATACACACACACACACACACACACACACACACACACACACACAGAGCTGGTCTGTGAATGTGACCGTTTTCCTCCTCATTAGCAAAGTGGATTAAATTTCCATCATGTTTCCAATGACTTCTGCAACCTGTATCCTATGAGCTAGTTTTCTTTCCGAGTTAAAGAACTGGGAAGCAAACCAGGGCAACTTGACACCTTGTTTGACCTGAAGGGAGTCCGTGTTCAGATGCAGAATTGAAGCTCACGAATGGCCCAGCAGGAAGGAAAAAAGCTGAAGAAATGCCTCAATAAAAATACTTAACAAACTGTCAGTTTATCATTATAGATGGTCACATATTAATGATCACAGATAAATAAATAAAAAAAAATGCATCTGGGTTGCACTAAATGACAGCATCTGTATTCTAATACCTATCATCATGACTTTTCTCTAATACAGAGTCTACATAACATATTACCAATAGTATCCAAAACTTACTTAAATACTACTATATACTTTTAAAGTGTTTTAAAACATTATGTTGATTATGACATTGAATAACGACATAGTAGTCTCATTTCCATTTTAAAAAGTAAGTGTGGAATACATTTGGAGGCACACTTCTGCTTTAATATCATGCAAAGCTTCAAGAATTATATCAAGGCCCACCAACAGCTCTAATCATTGCTAACAGCTCCTTCTACTGGCCAATGCAAAAATCTACCAAAACCCTCATGCACTGAATAAGCATCTGCCTTAACTATAGACTGGCACAGCCAGGGGGAGAATGGGAAAACCCAGCATGAGAGGTATTTAGGAAGCTACTTGGAAAATAAAGATGTTAAATGCAGAAGTGTTTGTGACTCAGGAATATAGGCTTGCTGAAAGACAGCACTGAGGAAGAGAACACACTTGACCTTCTCATAAGGTCCACATGTAAAAGCCATCACTGAACAGTGTGTCAGGTAAATGAGGAGCATGGAATGAGGGTAGACTACAGCTGCAATAGCACATGCAGAGATGGAATGTTTGTAAGGTTTTGACCCTTTTTTTGTTGGATGCTACAGCACAGTTACTGTATACGTCCAGTGCCATAATTATAAACCACTACAATATATTCTCTATTGTAAACCTGCCCCCCCCCCCTTTTCATATAAAGGTAAATAAATGGAGATTAAAAATAAATCTATGATTCAAAACAACTGATACAGTGTCCAAACCTGCTTTAAATTGTCAGTGCTCATCATCATCATCATCATCTACTGTACACTACCACTGAAGGAATGTTCTCACTCAGGGATGACAGGCTCATGCAATATGCAGGCACTCTGAAGCAATCCAACTTTTATTATCCCCTGGTGTGCTTTGTGCGCTTTTGTGCACCTTGAACGCATTTGCTCTGCTTTTTCACATGCGCACAGATCACACCTCGCACATCATTTTTTATCATCCTTATCAATGCAAATAGATTTTGGATTAGGTATTTGGCAGTGCGTGTGGAGATCAGCCAAGACACGTGCGCATCGAGGGCATAATTCTCAAAAGAAAGACAGAAAAACACGCGACTTCGTCATTTGTTAGGGCGTCGGGGTTTTTGATACGTTTCGAAACCCTGCAAACTTGGTATCACTTCAGCCATCAGCGTGAAAGACAGGATTCTGTTGCTGGGGAGGGAGAGAGGGAGGGAATAAAACACGGTGGCGTGTTGCCAAGATGTGGCAAGTGCGCCTCCCTCCAGCGCCGCTCGGTTTCGGCGGATTTTAAAAAGGCAGGGCGGCCCGCACTCGCTCAGTGTGCTCGCCAAAACTTGTGCAGACGCGGGGAAGAGATCAAGAGCGCAGCCGCAAAAGAGGGGGGAAAAAAAACCGGCTGCGGGTTCTGGGTTCTGGAGCGCCGGATAGGTTTGCGCACACGTTGGACCTTACTGGTGCTGTCATTAAAAACGGGGGATGATCAGAATAGATCAGAATAGTTGTGCAAACAGATCTGCGGATGCTTTATAGCGCAACATTGACTGACCCTTCTTTTTGACTTTGGATGCGGACTTTCTTCTTCTAAACTTTCTAATTGCATACTAAATTCCGATGACCTGAAGCAAAGGTGCGTCGGAGAGTATAATTACGAATTGTTCGGATCATATTGGAAGAATAAGAGTAAATAGAATCCTTTTACCAAAGACTAAAAAAAATAATAATAATGCTCCTCAACTTCTTCTTATCCGTAATGATGCCGTTTCTGTCGGCTGTGTCCCAATGCTCGGGCTCGTATGTGCCGTGCGAGCCGTGCGACCAGAAGGCGCTGTCCATGTGCCCTCCCGAGCCCAAAGGCTGTCAGCTGGTGAAGGAGCCCGGCTGCGGCTGCTGCCTCACCTGCGCGCTCGCCGAGAATCAGTCCTGCGGTGTCTACACCAGCACGTGCGCGCACGGACTCCGCTGCCTGCCGCGCGACGGAGAGGAGAAGCCCCTACACGCGCTGCTGCACGGCAGGGGGCTGTGCACCAACGAGAAGGGCTACAAGGCGTCTCATCCGCCTGTGGGTAAGTGCTGGGCCGCTGCGATGAGTTCTTAATAGCGGGTTTATGAGTCACATTAATACTCAGTGGATGTCAATTATGGTAGCTGGAAGCATCAGAGATCACTTGAATAAAAAAAAAAAAAATGTGACCAAGATCACCAAAAGGGGTCATACACATTAACGTGTAACATCACTTACTTTGATAGCAGGACATTCCAAACCAAATATGGTTGACTTTAGGCGGATAAGTACCAGATATTTGAATGTGCTATTAGAATAATCAGTCAGGGGTGACCCAGTTATGAGTATTTAAGATTTTTTGTCACTTCTACTATATAAGACTACCAATATATAAAAGCTCCATTTGGTCTCATCAGTGTTGGAATCCAAAGCAATATATGAGCACTTGGCTATTACTAATGTGCAATCGTGGAAGTTGTATATCAATCATAATCGGATGCTTTCTAGTTAGTATTGATTTCGGGACTGTAAATAGAAATGACACTGAAGTACTTTGAATGCACTGCCACTCATTCTCACATCCCCACCTGCATTCCTGTATGCTAATAGAATGCAAATATGTTCCTTAAGCTTCACCTAGATACCCTGAACCTATCCAAACAGCTGACAAATGCACTGCCTTGGCACTCTGCCGCATGGTCAACATTCACGAAGCTGTGTTGATATACTAGCCCAGTCCTCAATTCTGGTCCTGCACTCTTCTTGACCTGCACCTGCCAATGTTTTCCCTGCTCTAACACACCCAAATTAACACACAATTTGCTTGATAATGACATGATGTGGTGAGTCATGTGTGTCGGAGATGAGAAAACACTAAAATGTGCAGCAGATGTTGTCAAACCATTCCAATGCAAGACCAATTGAAATGCGTGTCTCTTTCCTAGAATGGGAAGGGTGTGCTTTAATAGTTGCTCTGTTGATGGAACAGTTGGTTTACAAGATACAAAGTTTGGTGCACTAAAACAAATTCCTTGGCATTTTGTTCATTATTTAATTACCTGCAGCTGAGGACAGTAAAGACTGTGGGGGGAAGATTTATGGGGCAGTAGATCTTGGTTAGTCTGAATTTAGGTTTACATCTGGGGGTGGTGCAGGGGGTCGGATTACTGTTTAAAGATTAAATCTGAAGGGAGGCATGGTTTGGTCATGTGTACCCAATGCAGCTGAAAGCTTCAACATTAACTTTTTTAATCAGTCTTCATACTATACATGTTCCTTATATGAATTATTGTTGTAAGTACATGCAACCTGTGTTAAAATGGCTTTATTTCCACGTGTTGGTTTTATTGTTAAACCACCCCTACCCCACTGCTCCCTGAGGC
Source organism: Clarias gariepinus (assembly GCF_024256425.1). Classification (NCBI taxonomy): domain Eukaryota; kingdom Metazoa; phylum Chordata; class Actinopteri; order Siluriformes; family Clariidae; genus Clarias; species Clarias gariepinus. The sequence goes on along the minus strand of NC_071104.1, from coordinate 30,266,530 downwards.
CACATAAATCCATGGGACAGCATGTGAATGGAATTTGTTCTGTTCTTCAGGCATTGTTTGTAAAAGAGAAGGATAGCTCACAATTTCTTACAAAATGGAAAACAGAAACATGGTTGTACTCTATGGTTATGGCTTTGTAGGTTACACACATGCACACCCACGCACATGTTCACACACAGACACATCAAAATTCTTACTGTCACGAGTTAGACGTAAATGTGTGAGGAACAACGCTGTAACAGGAGAAGCTCTTCCCCAGTGTGTGATTGCATTGGGCACTTGGTCATGCCACAGTGATTCAGCAAAACACATTTGGAGCCACTGTCTAAAGAGCTATAAAAGCACTGGATGGATTTAGATGGGTGCTTCTTGTCTACTTGAGTGTTTAGTTTCAGCCCATTTTCACCAGATGGAAAGGACGGACATTGCTGGAGAGGTCAAATGTTCTTGAACACCCCCAAGAGCCTCTATCTTTAAGTTACCTAATTGTCCTTTTTCTACAGCGGTAATTTCACCTCCGAATCCCCAAATTATTTCCTTATTAAAGGGCATGCTAGAGCAACCCATCCTAGACAATTTAATGAATCTTTCGTGTTGACTCTGCCTGAAACTCCAGGTATGGCAGTTTTTAATAACCTGTGTTAGCTCTGATATTATAAACTATGGATGATGACTGCCATTTGGTTATCGTAGGCCAGGCAGGTTACTTAAATCTAACCGTAGGCATCATGGCTTTTCACCATAGGCACCAAATTTTGCTCAAAAAAGACAAAAAATTTGTAATGCCATATCATGAAAAACAGTCTAAAGCCAGTAGTGATATGTCATTTATTCAGATAGAGCAAATGCATATTTCTTCTTGACATGATTTGCAATGTCTTGCCTTGCATAACCACAAATATGTAGTGCATTAAATGTGTAGTGCTGTAATTGATATCAAAATTATTTTTTTTACAGCCAAAAAAATAGTGTGAAAACTGTAGCCTGCCATAGGTTGCCAGTTATCACTTTTTACTATTTAAAACTACTAGACAGTCTTTTAAACAATAAAGTAATGCAAACTGTTTTGGACACAGCCTTGAAATCACTAGTTTACATCAGTGTTTGACTGAATGGGCAGTATTGGTAGTATTATACAGTACTTTGGCAATTGTTCTTCTTCCTTAAGCAGGTCATTTAGCATATGCCATATGTTTTAATTCAATGTAGTGTTTAAAATTGGATTTTAATTTTAAAATACTAGAAGTGCTCTAGCTATCGTTGCCTATGTTTCTGGGCTTCGTTATGTTTGTTGTGTTTGAACCCATACTTTGTATTGATTGAGGAACACTTTTTTTGTACATTCCACCAGGCAGTATAGAGCGTTGGCACATCAGAAGCATTACACTTGCCATTAGACATGGCTAAATAGTAGCTTACTACTTGTCCTCTGATCCTCATGAAGGACCTTCGTGTTAGATTTCAGCAGACTTCTTTGTCAGAGTTCACAAACAATAATTAAAGATGGCTCAAATTTTAAAAGCTTGAACTGCACATGAACAAGCATGTTGCTCACTGACAACCCAGTTTTAACTAATGGACCTTCACCCGAGGCAAAAAAAGCAGACATTTGGATGCAATTTAGTTTTGTATTCCTTATTTATGGGGCCTTATGTAATTCCTGGAGGTTGTCCATATTTAAACTGCAATCATGAGGCAACAAAAAGAAGGCTTACTTGTACAGCACTAATCAGTATATGGTACATACAATTCACACCAAAACCAGATTTCCATCATTAGATTGTTTTTAACTTCTATATTTATTTTATAGTTTGATCAAATTCACTCTCCAAGACATGTCTCAGACAGCTATTTACATTTTCAGTGTACACAAAGGGAGATTCCATTTGGCAAGCTTGAACTGTTTCTCCTAATGAAGTTTAACAGCAGTTTGTTTAGTTCACATTTGTCATCAACATTGGGAATATAAGTGGGTAGCAGCTATGCAGGAATCCAGCTCCTATTGTCCTGATGATCAAGCAACTGTTGATTTCTGAGATTCACATATCAGGCTTTAAGTGGGAGCTTGTGTGGCTATTTGAAACAGCTGAAAGTTTGTTTTACTTTTCTAATATCACTTATGACAGGTTATCATCATTTATAAAAAATTGTCTAAAAAGTCCAAGTAGAAAGCAATAGAATCTACCGGAGAAACATGCGGTTCAGGTTTCAACCTGTTGAAACACCCCGTCCTAGGTTAGAGGATGCTCACTTTGGTGTCACTTCCTTCAAAGAAAGGAAACAAAAGGTGGTTAGTTTCTTGACTACAAAGTATGGTAAACAGGAAATGAAAATGCATGGAGGAGTTGCGAAATGAGGCAGAATTATAACTTTTGCACCTAGCAATTGTCGTTTGAACAAACAGCTTCTTTGTTTTTTTTGTTTGTTAGTTTACCACTTTCCAGATATGATTACACTAACAGATTCAAAGTGGAATATAATAGGAAAAGTGGGTTTTATCATACAAATATTTTTCCGTCATTTAAATAAAAAATATACCAAACATCAATTATTACTATAATTAAAATTTAAAGTTATTTCTGCTGATCATGTGCCATTTAGGCCACAATTATACTTGTTGCTTCAAAGTCTAAATAGAATTAACAGTTTACATGGTTTAGGCATGCTGTTAATTAATAGAACTAGTGGCTAAAGTGAAGGTCAATCTCAATTTTTTTATCATTTACTTTACTAAATGTGCTACATATTCATGCCAGTCAATTGTCTTATGCATCAGTTTACCTTTTATAATGCTATTTTTATTGTCCATTTGCCTGTCCGTAGCAATTCTCTCTGGCCCTCTTTGGCCCTTTGTCTGCTTGCTGCACTGTTTCAGTTGTACAATCATGCTGTGAATTTGGGCCAGCTTTTAAATATTGAGCAGCGGAATCTGGCTTAGGATGTCATGGCTGGCCAGTGACTTGAACAAAGCAACTAATGCACAGCGAGGGACTAAGTCAGTAGACTGCTTAAACATTGCACACTTATCGACAACTTGCCTCAACAGAGTACAATGACAAATAATGATTTGAGGTTATAGTACTTTAGTGCAAAGGAGGGGGATTAGAACCAAAAAAATTGACATTGTGAATATAGCAAATCCAGTTAGCAAATGAAAGGATTTTTTTTTAATTCTTGCTTAGTTAAAAAATTAAAGCATAATTCAATTATTACTCATCAGACTGGAAGGAACTTTGGAAATTGATGAAGTATAATTGCCCAATGCACATGTTAATATTTAAACAGTCCTATCAGATGTTTCTTGTTTTCCTGCTCAGGTCCTCTCACCTTAATGAAAACTTTGCAAAGCTAAGCATAGAGTCATCAATACCTCTTTGCCATTCATTCCAAAGCTCATTTGAATAGAGAGGTTGCATGTGACATGTCTGGCTTGGCCATGCTCCAGTGACTTGGCTAGGGCTCAGATGTTAAACACAGACTGTGTAGCCTATCTCCAGAGCCTATCTCTACTTCAATTTTTGATATTAATATGTTTTTTGTAAAATAAGTTGTTTTAACAAATCAAATCTTTTGTATGAAGTTTTCACCTTTTTTTATTACAGTATATTGTTAAATAATTTGAAAGTAAGTTAGTTATATTGAAACGATTTGTAATAATAACTTCTGCTGTAAATAACATGGTAGCAAAGGGTTAAAGTTCTGTCCATTGTTGATTTTTTAAATCAAACATAACTGGCTATGTGCTCCTTGCTGGCACGCAAAGCCAAATGCAGTGAAGTATCATAAATGTCCATCAGTCATTTTTATAACTCTAAAAGACCTTCTAAGTATGAGGCTGACTGTGATAGATGCGATTCAGCCAGCCTGCTGGCCTGTCATGAAGCCTGGCTACAGGGAACATTTCAGGGCAGAATTTAGTCTGCCAAGTCATGGGTTGCAAGATTAATTTCAAAGAGTCAACCACTGCCCTGATAGCAACTTCAGAAGCCAGGAACCTGGTTCCAGTAATCACCCTTCCCCCATGTCCCTATCCATGGCTGCAGTGTCAGACAAACTCTTTCAACACCAGTCTGCTTGGAACACCCCTCTCTTATAAAGGGTGTCACTGTAAACCAGACATTATATAAGAGAATCTAAACCGTATTAACCCCACCTCTTCCCTCCATCCTAATACCGGCTAATGGTTCTGAATATGGTATGCTATCACACAGCTGTGTCCTTAACAATACTTGACAAATTCCCATTGCAACATTTGACCTGACGCACCTTCTGTTATATTTTTTTATTGGATAAATATAGCCACATGTTCACACTAATGGCTAAATCTGCTAGGTTCAGGGATTATTTATATACTTACTCTACTGTAAAACCTGTTGGGGGAAATTATGTCTGGTTTAGGTTTAGGTCTTGAGACCTCAGCCAACTCTTTTCTTTTTTTCTTTCAGTAAAAGTTTGGCCTGTTTTTCTTCAACAGCATTAGCTAAAGGTTTGATGTAGATATCATTTTAAGTAAGCCTTTTTTGAAAATGTGTTTGTTCTCAGAGCAGTTCACACCACACATCACACTCACGTCACATGCTACTTGTGGTTGCTGAGACTTTAAAGAATCTAAGTATATTTTAACAGGCTACCAAACCTCTTTTTCTTTAAGTAAAAGTGCTATAGTAATGAGTTTTTTTTTTTTTTTTTTTTTCAAATCAAATAATAGGAAAATGTCTTGCAAACTCAAGAATAACAATAAGAATGTAAACCGGACTATTACAATTATTGGCCTCTTGTAGTTAGTATAAGTCTCATTTGTATGCTCTGCCAAATGCTTGCCTTCGTGATTTGTGATTCCCATAAAGCAGCCTACGATGATGATTTAATGCTATTTGGCCACACTGGCCACATTTTGCTGTTGACTGTTTACGTAACCATGAAGTGAAGTCCCAGAGAGAGTAAAACTCCATTTCAGGCACCTTATTTAGGTTTGGGTAAGAGTGAAGGGATTTGTATGGGAGGGAGCAGGGCTTGTCATCACCTGCTGATCCCTTTCCACCTCTGTAAACAAATGCAAAGGAAACATTTGGCGGGAAAGCAGTTGGTCCCAGGTTTATTTTAAGACACCAATCAGATTGTGAAATAGCAAGCTTGTCTCACGTATTTTGTGCAGCATTGCAACAACCTGTCTGGGTTGTGAGAAGTGAGGCTCATAATGTGTGATATTTTGTGTTCTGTGTAGATCGTGAGTCTAAAGAGCATGACGAGACCATAAAGAGTGACACGACAGAGGAGCAGTTGCCCCAATCCAAAGTGCCCATTTCCCCAAAGCAAGACCTAATCAACAGCAAGAAGCAGATTGCCTTGCTCAAGGACAAGAAGAAGCAGCAGGAGAAACTGAGGACCATGGGTTCGCTGGACTACTCAACGCTCCCAGTCGACAAGCACGAAACCGAATTTGTAAGTTACAGTGAAAGAATGAAAAATGGGGAAAATGTCAATAATTGCTAATCAATAACTTACACATATGTGTTGTTCTGAATTGTAAATAAAGGGTCCATGTAGAAGAAGGCTGGATGGGATAATAAAGGGGCTGAAAGACACTTCCCGCATTGTGGCTCTCTCTCTTTATCTGCCCAACTGTGACAGGAGGGGTTTCTTCAAACGCAAGCAGGTGAGGAGTTGATCTTGAAAACTTCTAAACTCAAAAATGCTGTGTCATACAGTAGATATGAATAGAATATAAACTTAAAGTTATGAGTTTCTTGAACTTTTTAGTGATGGTTGTTTAACCCTACTTGCAACCCCTCTCTCCCATCCAACCCATGTGTAGTGTAAGCCCTCACGTGGTCGGAAACGAGGAATATGCTGGTGCGTGGACAAGTATGGAGTGCAGTTGCCAGGGACCGACTACAGTGGAGGAAATATCCAGTGCAAAGACATGGAGCCTGGCAACAACAACGAGTGAGGAGGGACGCGGCATGATCACCTAAGCCGAGGCTCGCCTCCTTCTTTCCTTCCCACCTGTCCACCCGCCAGTCACTTTACGATTTTGATCCAAAAAGAAGAAACGAAGCAAACACATTTGAACGAAAACAAGTGATAGACTTTTTTTGACTGAGTGCTCATCTGTAACTTGGGGTACCCAGTTAATCAGAGGGTCTCTGTTGTGTTAAGAGCTGGGTCCCAGCATAAAGATTTTTAAAAATATATACATTCAATTATATATTTTTATAGAGGCTGGGGTTTAAGCACCATACTTGTTAACATACAAAAAAAAAGAGAGCATATGGTATGTTAATTATTACCAGCACTATCTTTGTCTTTTACATCTTTAAGGTTGAGGTGTCAGGGGAGATAGTGCAAACTATTATTATTGGAAGAACTATAAAATGTTTTGTTTGTTTGTTTTAAAAAAGAAAAAAGAATAATGTCATAGGGACGTGCTGATACAGCTGTTTATATGGCTATTCGGTCCTGTCAGAGCACTTATTGGGAAAACCTTGGAAATGTGTAACTTCACCAAGTTCAGTGTATGTGTGTGTGCATAAGTATGTATGTCGTTGCATGTGTGAATGTATGTGCAGTTGCATGAAAGAGAAACATGGTGGATGCTTTTTATATATACATATAAAAGAATGTCCCATTTTATGTTCGATTTCCACCACATGAGTGTGTGGCGAAACCCCCAAGCCCCGAGAGCAGTTATAGAGTAGGCTCTTTGCTAGATGTTAGCATTCTCTCACTGGCCCACTCTTTGGGAGAACGACGGTGTAGGAATTGAAACCATGTTTGACATACCTGTCTCAGTGACTCTGCGACTGTGTAGCTTGCCTAAAATGCCAACTGTGCCTATGTAACCTGACGCTGGCATGCAGACTCAGCCAGGTGAATGGATAGCTGATGTGCTGGCCGTGGTCTGAGGTCTCGTCATGTTGTCAGAGATTGCAAAAAGAAACATCCCAACTGGCCTACCCATCATCTGGCACCAATTTTGCAGCACTAGTATCAATATGCAGATACTGATACGGGGACACTTGGTGTTATGGTTTGAAACAGATCTCAATGGCCTGACACTAACTTTCCCAAAATTTGGGCTTGATGTAACTTGACTTTGTTCAATGTTAACATTTGAGAGTGGTGGCTTCTTTCTCAGCCTGTGACAAGTTTTTAGAATACTCTCGTTATAATTTAATTTTTGTTTTTTTGCCTTCAGTGAAGTATCAACTTATCCGCTTATGAGCCATTTCCTAGACCAAGCGCTTTCACTGAATTGAGTGACACCTTGGCGTAGATTAATGAATGTTTTCTGAGGAGCCATCATCAGGAATTGCTGCTTGGAAAATGAGTTGTGCATTTTAGCATTTTATTCCTTGTTACGATTTATTTTGATTTCACTGTTGCAGCCACCCGGTCATTTTGGGAGCTTGGTCATGTGAATGAAGGTCTTCCCCAGTTCACCCCAACCATCTCACCCCAAAGTTTATTTTATTTTTTTTCAAGCCACACAATTATTTTGTGTGCTGTTCTCGAAATTCAGCATGACTTAACTACACCTTTTGCTTTTTAAAGGATGTCATTTAAAAAAAAAAAAAGAAGGCACATTTAAGTACCACTGTCATTCAGAGAGTTTTTGTGCTAGTCTGTGTGCGTGTTTTAGTGCCTTTCCACATACAAATATACATATGAATTGTGACGTGAACGTTACACAGTAGCCAAGGGGATAAAATCGGTCAACCATTATGTACTGACGAGGGTCCTCGGTTGCTTTCCGATTTATACGTCAAAGATTTTTCTGTTATGCCATGACTATTTCAAAACACCTTGTAAAAATCACTAGCTGTGAAGGGGGAAGCTAGTGGATACATCTATGTCACTCATTGATTTTTTTTGTTGTTGTTGTTTTATTATTTCACTGAATAAGCTGAATTTTGAGACTGCAAGTATATGTAAATGCTTGAGAAGTTGTTTTCAGTCAAGCTACATATGAACAGGGATACACAGAGGCCTTCTTGGCCAGCACAACCTGGTGATTCTTTAGTAGAAAAACCAGCAAGAAAAGCCATTCCCTGCCACAGTGGTTCCACTCAGATCTTATTACAGAGCTCATGTGATCTTAGTTTCATGGCTGGGAGGGGGCCAGTAATGCTCGACACAATGAGATAGACGAGACGCTACTCCACTAAGCTTGCCTCTAGTGCTGCTTCTCTCTGCTATTGATAGCTATGCCATTATCAAAACAAAAAAAAAAAAATACGACAACCACAGGTAAAATAACTAAAGTCCCATTGGCATGTCTAAAAGGAAGAATGAGCAATGAGAGACCCTCAAAGTGTGAAGAGAGAAAGAAGAGAGTTTGTCAGAGTGAATGTTATAAACAGACCTTCACGGGTGTTTTCAAAGAGTTATTGAGGTGGTGTTGTTCACTATTATTGCACAAATGTCCTCGAAGGAAAAGGCCAGAGCATTTGCCAGCATTATCCAGGTCCTGATTTGTGCTCGGAGCCCCCTCCCACTTTTTTCTTTGTTTTTCTTTTTTTTTCCTTTTTTTTTTTTGTTGAAAAAAAGCAGCTTGCACTTATGTATTTACAATAATTCTTTCGCTATATGACAACTTCCTCCTAGCAGTGCTGACTCCAAAGCACATCTCAGATCAGGTGTAGGAGAAGCAGGAACAGGCCTCAGACACAAACCCTGCCTGAGGACTTTTGACAGGGGCTTCAGTGGCCCAAGCCTGACAACCACCTTTTCATCTTTTTCATGGTGGGGGAAAATAGGATCATCATAGCTATTGATCTCAGTCCAATCTCGACTCATCTACTTTTACAGTTACCGGACTATGTGCCTCAGTGGCATCCAGGGAGAGGGAGAGAAGGTGAGAGCCCTAGGCCATGATCATGCTCTGGGCCTCACTACCCCATCACGTGGGGTTAAGAACACACACCACAACACACATCAGTAGATACTGTTAGCAGGCTAGGCTATGGGGTCTCGGAATCTGTGAAGCAGGTACAAGCAGCCAGTGGTAAATTAGTGACTGCTCTTCTAATCTTGTAGCTGACATCAAAGTCTGTGGGTTTATGATTTAAACTTGCATGGAATTGATACCCCCCAGATCCTGTTGTGTTTGAGTACCAAATTCTAAGTGGACAAAACAGAAACAGTGTTCTCGCATTAACCAAAGATGAAACAAATCTGTCATTTTATTCTGAGTCACTATGTTAGACAGAATCTCAATATTGAAAGAAAATACTTCTCTCAATTACTGAGATTCTTTGGTAATATGTAAGAAGAACAGTCACATGAGCCCGATATAAGCCATTGTGATATTGCTTGGTGCCTTGACCAGATTCCGAATCTTTAGAATGGTTAGATGAATACGTAATTCACGCATGATACAGTAGTATTACAGCTTTCTTTCTGGATCACTAACAGTTTTTTCTTGTCGTTTTCTTTTCTTTTCTTTTTTGTGGATGAGAAAAGACTTGATGAATGATCACAATGACATGTGGCCTAACATGGCATTTAAAAAGGAAAAACAAAACACCCATTTGTGGCAGGAGGACCGTGAAAATGTTCAGCATTTGGAACTCTCAATAAAACAGATAAAAAATAATAAATAAAGTAAAAAAAAAAAAAAAACTCAAATTATTAAGAAAGTAAATATCACTGTAATATTTATTCAACTTGTAATTTATGTACTCTTTTAACCTTTGTCTTTTTTGTTATGACAAAGCATTTATTTAAATAAAGTTATGTATTCATTTAAACTTGTACTTGTTCTTATTATTGAAAACGTATTTGTCTGAAGTCCAGGACACCACTTTGCTTAAAATGGACAATACATTTTATATTCACCAGTCATAAGTCTTAAATCATAATATGCAAACAAAATATAAATGTGCATAATAATGCAGTATACGTTAGCATACAAAGGAGTCCTGGCATATAATTCTGTATCATATTTGTATAAAAATCCAAGTTATTGTTGATATAATTGCTTACGGTTGAGAGATAAAATATTGCAGATTTGAATGCAGACTTTACATTAAAGGCCTGCCCCAAGGCTAGTCACCTGGTTTCCAACAGTGTCTAAAAACACTGCACAGGAACTAAGAAGTCATTTAATTTGAGCCCTAACTTCAAGGGGAAAGCAGAGCAACACAATGAAAAAAAAAATTCATCACAGAGAGATTTTGCAGGGTGATGTTGTGCTACAATCGCAATACAATCTGATATGACACATCAAGTTAGCATAAAGTCATGCCATATGGCTTCAGTGATGTCTTCGGTGTAAACTATGGCTCTTAAAGTCAATAGTGGCAATGAGGGTTCAATCTCTAGCTAAAATTTACTGAGCAGAATCATTTGCCAAACAGAAGCCCTGAGGGTGGTGGTGGCAGTTTGAAGGTATACCGGCTTCTGGTTTATATCTTATATTAGTGTGTTTTTTATATTTACTATACTGTAATCCTACAGCCATACATCCCGGACATAAGCAGTACAGTAAGTAGTTATCCAGATGTGACTCAACCACTTGTGATGAGATTTATTATTATTATTATTATTATTATTATTTTGCAAAAGGGTCAAATCTAGGAAGCTGATTCAGCAAAACATGTGCAGGGGATTTGATTTGTGAGTCAGTGAACATTAGAATTACGGTCGCCTTCAAAGAATCTAACAACTGTACATTAGACTCCAGCGCCCCGTTTATTACTTAATTAGGCCAATAGCTATGGATGATTGCATGTGCTATTTAAAGCCATACCTTAAATAATGATTATCCCAGATATCTGTGTCTGACACTCAGAAAAAGATTAAATACAATATATATTTTTTTAAGTTGACTTTGGGGATCACCAGGGAAATGTGATGGATATTTGGTGGGAGATTAGCTATATTATTTTTTGTCTTTTGCGGTGACAATTTATATCAAGTAATGTGGATTTTGTTATGGTTGTATTTAATTATTATATTTGTAAACCTAACTGACTTTTGAACAGAAATGGGTTAATCCAGAGTCCAGAGTCTATTGAGGTCGCACTGGGTGCAAGGCAGGAGAATTCATCCAGGATATGGCACCAGTCCATCATGGAACACCAAGCACTCACACATACACAGGTGTTCACACACTCACTCATGCCTAAGAGGAGTTAGTGTATCGAGTCGACCTGGAAGGAAACTGATGCAACCCATACAAGGAAAATATGTGCAACTCCACAAAGACCATAACGCAAGCTGAGGCAGCAATGCTATTGTAGATGTTTTAACCATTAAGTCACAGCTTATTATTGATTTAATTCTCTTAACGAATAGTATTCAGTAACTACTATGAATTATTCAGTAACTTTCATACAACTACCAAAAAAGTTATTAAGTTATTACGTTAGAAGAGTGAGGAACATAACTTTGGACCCACCATCAAACTTGGGAGTTAAGGCTTATGGGACAAACCCAGTAGATATAACTTTTTTTTAGTGAGGATAGTATTATTGCTATGTTACATTGCTATAAACAAAAGGAAACTCAAAAGAAGCCAGTTTTCAAGGACTGTTTTCATCTTGCAGATCTCTCCTTTTTAAGAGAGAGTGAGAGAGAGAGAGAGAAAACAAATCACATACAATAGTGTCACATACAGTTAAACCACAATGTCTCTATGGAACAGCTCGAACAAAATAAACAACTTTTTTTCATCTGTTGTTTCATTTCTGTGTAAAATGTGATGAAAGAAACACAACAAGAGGGCTGAAAGTAACATGTTTAATCATATTGTCATTTATTACAGGCCTTTAAAAATATCTTTGTTGGTTGGCATGCATTTATGGCTTTCACAATCCCTTTATGAATTGCAAGCAGGCACTTTAATTCCAATACGAAACGATACAAGAAGCATGCTGCGTTAGTGGTCACCAGTAAACTTTATTATCTGATGCTGGTGTGCCTCCGGGTACTCGGTGGCATGCAATGCGACGACGACAACAACAAGGGGAAAGAAATGTAAAAAGTGAAAGTGTGCGAGGCTTGTACATTGTGTGCTGTGTAGGATTTGCTTAAGAAATTCTTCCTGTCGCATGTCCGAGGCCGTCCAAACAGCACGCAGCTCTGACATTTTTACACTGCAGCAGATGGCAAACACCACTTCCCTCCATCCTCTGGCTACAGGCATGGCGCAGCAACCCCCTCTGCACACACACAACCAAAGTCTTTCACTCCTTCAGCACAGCTCTGGCAAATCAATATGCTCAAAAAAACCACAGGAATTGGTTTTGCTTTGTTTTCAAACTAGGTCAGACTCAAACTACCATAAAATTTACTGTACCACCAGAGGGGAGGCAGTAATCTATTTTGGAAGCCAGCCCAAATGGAAAACTCGTAGCCAGAGTCTCAGCAGCCTATGTGCTGGCCCCAAAACCCCACATGGGGGAGCAGGGTTCAGGAGAGCCAGGCTGTAGCACCATAATACACTCTAAAAAAAGAAAATCTATGAAAGCTAATTTTAAAGGCGAGCTGGACATGGCAATACCATGTGAGACATTGAAGGTTAATATGTTATCTGAGAGGCAAAGCTCACAGAAGTCTTTAAACAGAGTAGAACAGTTTTTAGCCAAGCTCTTGGGCCTACGTCCCATTTGTTTACAATCGATCAGCTTAATCTCAGCTGCTATTTATGGATCCTGTCTATTTAATCTGTCCAATGCTACACTCGGCGAGAAAGAGAGAGAGAAAGAGAGAAAAGGAAAGAGAGAACAAGAGAGACAAAGATGGAAAGACAGATAGACAAGCATGATCGTACGTCACAGACCGAATAAAATGTAACTACAGCTTTCAAGGACAATCGCCGCCCTAGAGTGAAACATTTACAATAAACAAATCACACCATGTGGGAAAGCTCGTGCCACGGCATGCTTAGCAGCCCCCTCAACCTGTGCACCAATTGGCATCCTCTCACACATCTTGGGAGCCCAAATTCCCCCCTGACCCAACCACTAAATCTTCCAAATGCAAAACAAGCTCTTCGTTCACTCCCCCCCCCCCGGCCATGGAAAACCGTAAAATAGCAACAAAACAAAAAAATTAAAGTACAGCCCATCTGCATTGCAGGCATATATTTGCAAACCTGTGTTTATTTATAGGTACTTAACCCACTTAATTTTGCTTTTGTCAGTGTCAGCTTTGTGTCCTAATCTTGACCTCTGTCAGCACATCATTAGAAACCACTTTTGCTCCGAACCTACCGCTCCACCCGTATTTTCCCCCATATGACAGGATGGAGAGAATAGGGGAGAAGTCTATCAGCTACCAACACTGGCTACACTCCACTTAACACACACACACACACACACACACACACACACACACACACACACACAAAACGGTGTACTGAGAAACCCCACGGACACCCCGCAGACACTAGACAAGGCCAGTACAGAGAATGTAGCTCCACATGGTTCGGTCGGGTGAGTCAAAGAGAGGAGGCGGTTTTGAATACAAGTAAACAGCACTGATGGTGTCCGTGCACATGGAACAACCACAAAAAGGAGGGCCAAACATAGAAAACAAATCCATGCAAATAAAGTACATTGTTTGCAGGACACTGCTTAAAATTATACATTAGCATTCCTACTTTGGTGCATGTTTAGTGTTAGAAAAGCAGCAGTACAGGAGTGGTTGTAGCTTATGTTCGCATGGCTCTAAAAGGAAGTTGGGAATGGGACCAAATAGAGGAAGCTGCACGAACTGTTACATACTGGGATTTGTACTGCAGCTAAACTAGAAGATAGTCACAGCATGAAAAGAGCCTGTTTAGACCTACTGTGCTAAAGTACAGACTATAACAAAAGGACACAACACAGTCTAATGTCATTTAGCATATATGAAATACACTTTGGTCTGAATGTGGTGCTTTCTACTCTGGTATTTCGGGAGATTAAAATGCGATTCACAACAGGTCTGAAATATTTCCACATACAGACACACAGGAATTATATGCTTGCACACTTGTCTCTCTAGCTTTGTCTCTCGTTGTTCTGTCGCTCCAGGTATCCACATCTATTTGTACATGCTGGTAGTGGACTTGAGCTCGGGTCCCCCGTAATACTGGCTGCAGTTGGGGTCACCCCTCACTCTGATGGAGGAGGGAATCTGGATACCAGTGTGGGGGTTCACACACCAGCATTCACCCCTTTGCCCATGGGTGGACATGTGGCACTGTAACACAAAGAAACAGGAAGAAAGGGTAAGGACAGGGGTGGTGTTTCCCGGATTAATGAAGTGCTCAGTCCAGTGATCAGAAGAGAGACATGGAGGGTGGAGCCAAACCCCGGCAATGACAGTACCCGCCTCGTTGGTCACAGCATGGCTCTCTGACCCCCCACTGAGCGCTCCCGAAATGAGGTCATAATTGAATCGGACACAGCTTAAACAGGGACCCCGGAAAAAAAAAAAAAAAAGACATGCAAGAAAACAGACTTTCCAATTTTTTCCTTCAGCGAGAAAGAACAAAGCCCTGACAGTTTCATTAATTACAAAAGGAACAAGATGTTTTACAGAACAATTTAGGGTGGAGAGGTAAAGTTTTTCGAGTCCTGGGAAAACTGGGTTTCTGCATCAAAACAACGCGATGGTTTTATTTGTGCCAGGCGTGTTTGGCCTTGTTTTACCTCTATCGTGTAATGCTATGTGTCAGTGTGCTAAGAAAGATTGCACATATCATTGCTTTGGCTCTAAAAATAAGTGGGTCTAAGTCAAGGACATGCAAAGGATGGAGAGGTAAAAAAAAAAAAAAAAAGAAAGAAAAAAGAGTGCAACTGCAAAACATGAGTGTCAAACTTCCCACCAGCTTGAGTCAGTGAGCAAACATGTTTATGACCTTGAAACTTGCAGTTTAGACTTTGACAATGCTTTGAGAGAAAACCATAACTTCCGAAAGTTTGGAACACATTTTTTTTTCTTTCTCAGTAGTGTTTTTCCGATTATTCTAATCCCCATGTTATTCCAGTTCGTTTTAGAGGGGACTATGCAACCGCTGTGGATGAGAGGTTATATATTGCTTCATGTTTGATTGCAAGATGTTGTGTTGATAATTATGCATGCCTTTTCTGCCCTGACTGGATAAAGCATCGGCAGCCTTGGGGATGCCTTCACTTGATTTTTAGTTCGTGTTGCTTAATATCCCAGGAAAGCAACTAAACAATTATTTGGCACTAATAGTGCAAGGCCCTCAACTCTAAACTGTTCAGCTGCATGCTTAAACCATTTGTTTTTTAAGTCACTTTGAATCATTTGAAATGTAACGCTCTGGTTAACCCAGATATCATGATGGAATATTTTTGCATGGAATGTATTGTGTCTCAAATGTTATTTAATCAAAAAAAAGTGTAAAGCTACAAGTTTGCCGGCACAAGAACTTATTTAAAGGCTCTGTTTGGTGATTTCAGATGTTCTATATTGGATGAAACATGGCTATAATAATGAACCCCCCCAACCAGCTAGGTCAGAAATATAATAATAATAATAATAATAATAATAATAATAATTAGTAGTAATAATTTCATGTTCCGACATACCTGTTTTACATTATATTGTCCGTTACTGTCACAGTTGGGAAACGATAGCTCATACAGGTTCTCAAGGTGTCCCTTGTTGTCATGGAAGGTCATTTTCGAGATCTCTTCCAGCACCTTATCCAGCTCCTGCTGACATTGACTCTATTCAACACACACATACACAAAAGACAAGAAAGCAAGCAAGATAAGAACTCGTTTGGCAGCTTCTTGAAACATGGCTGATATTCATCTCTCAGAGTTTTCTCTTTTTTGGTTGTTGTTCCTGAGCTACACTTTCACTCTTGTTCTCCCTCTTCCACCACAAGGAAAAGCACTTCTATATTACATTCTAAAGGATCTCTCTCTCTCTCTCTCTCTCTGTATTCTGGCTGCTTCTTGCTTGGCCCAGGATAAGAGGGTACTAAAAGTGAGCTCTGCCAGGGATCTTATCCATATCATTTGGATGAATAGTTCTGCAGATGAGCGTTTGCTGCACTCAGGTCCTGGCTCTCAACGTATCAATTTGACATATTCATAGGGCTTCTGCTGTTTGTTGGAGATGGGTGCTGGATGAACATGAGCAATTTCTCAATCTTTCCTTCATGCTAAAGCCAGCTCCAAATCTCTGGATTCTGTGTGGTTTCTCACTTGTACATGTACACCAGTACTTGTTGTCCTCTAATGCTCTCATTGCATGTTTTTTTTCCCCCCCTTGGACACCCATCATGCACAAAATGTTTATGATTTGACAAAATGCTAATTTGTGGGTGCAGAATTGGCAGCTTCAAACCTTATTGTGAAATGGTTTGAATTATTATTATTATTATTATTAATAATAATAATATTATTATAAATAACAATAATTAAAACAAAAACAACAACAATAACAATGCTAATAAAATTATTATTATTATATGAACAATTTTCCACAGCGCTGAAATATGTCATATCTCCAACCAGTGAAAGAACCTAGGCTTTTCTTGGCTAAATAACCATTTGAAAGGAAAGGAAAAACAAATAAAAGCTTGCGCATGAAATTGCTGAAATAACCTGCCTATAGCCAAAAAACAGTAATGGTAGATTGGGACTTTTGTTTTAGGATGAAGTCATGATGCAGCGCTCAGCTGGCCTGAGCCTGAGACGATCCAGGTAGGACATGGTACCTTTCCAAGAAAAGTTAATTAACTTGCCGTAGATATACTGTATGTGATGGCCAAATGTGATAAGGGTATGTTTCAGAAATACCAACGTGATAACGGATACCTCATATTAATTCACCAAAGGTGCCAAGCGTTTGTTCTCGCGCAGCAATGCATTTGTCACTGTCTACAGTCACAAGTTACTGAGGAATTATCAAGGCCTCCCTGAAACATTTTATAAAGAACACCAGTTCTGCCATCTTGGCCATCTGGAGAGAACATACACCTGCTTAAACTGCACTTAAATTATCTTGTGTTCATCTCTTAACCTGTTTTATGTTTAAAGCATTTTGAATTGTATTCATCACACATACCATACATCATATTGTACAAGTTATTTAGTAAACTATTGGACTTTTTGCGTCGTTATGCCTGTTATTGTGATAACCAGAAGATGGCACTGCTGTACTAAACACAGTGCTAGCCAAGGTGAGTGTGAGGTTTTGCACAACTTACTGCCACTGGAACACAGTGGTTTGTCAGAAGCAAACGGTTGCACGGATACCTAGGTCCATCCTAGGATGTAGGACATGGTTGAATTTAAAGAATACATTGATTGGTTACATAATGACACTCCTATGTTGATTTTATAGTTGGTCTTTATTTTCGATAAGACTTCTATTTCCCATTATACCACAACACGGTATTTATTTATAGGGGACAAATTAAAAGTAAAACTCACCAGATATCAGCCTTATTAAACACCAACTGTATAGGAGATGTTGGGTTCTCCACTAACACCATCAAACCATCAACAGTGAAAATATCTTTAAAGAACATGGTGTTCTAGTACAGATCAGATGTACAATCTATGCCAAAGTAGCTGTTTTGGTGACTTGTAGTGGCCCGAAATGTAAGTAAGACACAGATGATTAGTTTATGTTGGCTAGCTCCTCTATTCTGAGGCACTTCAAGAATGTCAAGTGTGTTATCCAATCATGAGGAGTAACCTCATTTCCTTCACCTCGTCCATCTGGTCGCTACATATTTCAGTAAGACTGCATAAACTGCTTTGTAATGAGCGCTCTGATACAGTAATTCACCTTCTAGTGAGAGATCACAGCTGCCACCCTGTACCACTCTCTTGTGGCTACTGGATCCGAGTGGTGTAAAAAGTCATAACCTGTGCTGTTTACATCAGGCGCCACACAGTCTTACCATTCTGGCCCGAGGGTTTTTCGGCTCATCCACACGGTTCATCATCCTGGCTTTCTGATCATTCTGGTGATGCTTGAACATATTCTCCCTCATGTGCCAGTAGTTGGCATCTTTGTTCGGCTTCCTCGGGATCGGAGGCCTTGTGGTGAACAGCTCTCCTGGTAAAAGTAAAGTAAAACATGCTATTTTTACATTCCAGGTAGAGAAAGAATCAACCAAGCAAACATTGCTTCACAACTGATTATAAATCAAGTTTATAAAAAGGATGCCATCTTAAGTTATAGGCTACATTGTCCTTATTTGTACAAATTCCTACACATTTTTAGAAGAAACCATAAAGAAATTGAAAAAAAAAAACATATGTGAAGATAGGATAGGACCATAGGAATGTGAAATTCAGCACAGATAGGAACCAAACATCAGGATTGAACCCAGGACCCTGGAGCTGTGAGTCAACAAAGCTTCACACTGTGCCACTGTGCCTCCCAAAGTCATTATTTGAAATGAAGAATGTATGAGCAGTCCACCCACCTCCATAGCAACCGCCCAGTAGAATGAATGGTATTGGAATTCATGGGAGTTGATGATTAGATGATCACAGCGGAGGATTTGTCCTACTACAAGCTATTACAACCCATTACTTTACAAAACAAAACAGCCTCCTTCTTCTAATGAACAATTGATTAAATTATAGTATAGAGGTAGAATAGAAGCAGCTGTTCTGGAACAGTTCTTGTTAGAACAGTATTGTAAAGTGCATTTGCACAACCCATCAAGCACCATGATGAATCTGGCTCTCATGAAGACCATCCCAGGAAAGCAAGACCAAAACTTACCTCTGCTGCAGAGAAGTTCATTTAGAGTTACCAGCCTCAGAAATCACCAATTAACAAACAGCACCTTAGATTAGAGGCGTTATGAAGGCTTTACAGAGGATGAGTAGGAGACACATCTCAATATCAACTATTCAAATGAGATGATTACATGCCTTCAACATTATTTTACAATGTAAAAAGGAATAAAATGCAAGAAACACCATGGAATACATATTAGTCTATTAATACATTATTAATAATATTACAGAAAGAAACTTTCAAGTTTTCAAGCACATGTCTTAAACAAATAATTCATTAGGATTTTTACAAAAATGTAACAGATTTTACATTAGAACGTAACTAATTTTTAATAAATATTTGCAGTGTAGGTCATTCTGTATTTATTTTCCCAACAGAAAAATGCTGCAGTCTTAATAATAATCCCTAATAAATAGAGCTTTGCCGTTCACTACAGGTCTTGATATACAGTACTGTGCAAAATCACCCAGATTTCTTCACATTTTATATCTTTGTTATGTAGTCTTGAGGAATGGGACTTTTCACTTCCCATTTTTGGCTAGCATTTTCAGTCCAGTTCCTCAAACTGACCAGTTTTCAATCAGACCTACAGTATGAATCATTCAAGTATACAAAAAAAAAAAAAAATCTTACTTAAGGCATAAAGCAGGGAGAAACAGGTGCAGATGATGAAAGATAAACAGGCCGGTGATTAGTATACTGTTGATGCTGAAGGCTGAGTGGTAGGGGAAATGAGGTTGCTGCTGATGTTGTTACATCAACAACCAATTTAAAAAAATCCTGAGGCATCCTTTGGGCATTCTAGCTTGCCACAGTAAAAAACTTGTTCCAATCAATTTAATCTACATAATTAAATTTAATGTACTGTACTATGAAGTGGAGGCTCAAGGCTTTTGCACAGCACTACAACAGTATATATAATTCTAGTATCCTAATGCAGGAGGTACCAGTGTATTTTATGATCCCATATGTGTATGACCTCATTCTTGGTCCCTTTCTGCTAGTGGCAGATCAAATGCGCATGCTTATTTTTGGCCTCTATAATCAGGGCACTATCATGGGTGCAATTACCATCATTTCCATCAAATGATCCCTTCCTTCTCTCTTTTTGTCCTGGCAATCCCTTGAGGAACTTCACTAGGGAAATGTCACCCTTGGTAAATGTCAGTTCTACTGTGGGTGGGACATTCAGTGGCTATTTGGCTAGCTTGCTAACATTATTTGGCTCCATGACCTCATCATTTTCTCTACTGAGCACAGCTAAAGGAAAGGGTTTCATGGAGAGTAGCACCCATAGGCCATGTGTGCACTTTTACGTGCTGAAACAGAAAGTGGCTTGACATCAGCACAGCGCCCATCACTGGAGCTGATGAAGGAGGTTGACTGCTCTATATATTGTCTATCCATAGCTGATTCAGTCTTTAATTTCATTCCAGGTTATGAGAAGCAGGCCTAAGAATAGTGGCCAGAAACTGCTGGGCAACTTTTCCAGAGCCTCATTTCAGAAATTGCTGGTGGGTGTGCTTTGTGGTGGACACCTGCAGTTACGTAGAGACTAAAGCATCCCCTTTCCCTGGTCACATTCCTGTGTCAGTCCCAGCAACACCTCCTACATAAAGTTCCTTTTTCTGTGCTTCTTTTCTCTTTCCACTCAGTGTGTGGGCTATGCTGGATCTGTCAGGTTTTGATCCACAGTACATATGCAGGCACCAAATGCAATTGTAGAATGTAATACAATTTCCTTTCCCTGGCGGAACTGAGCCTTGGCCTGGGTAAGATATTCTCTTGGAAGAGTCTTTGTGTGTAGAGTCTCCTTGAGATTCTTTGGAGATTAACATTTGTCAAGACATCTATCTCACCCACTGGACTTCAGGATTGTTCTAACTGGATGCACATTGAGCCATCTGAGTTTTGGTTTACACTATACTCTTGCATTATGCAAAATTTTGTCTTTATCTAAGGGTTGGTGTAGTCATTTTTCCAACAGAGTTAATGAAAAAGCTGGAAGGAAAACTAGAAATAACAAACCGCATCAGTTATCATAGATGGCACCTTTACGTAAGTTGTATAGGCATACAGCATGTAAAATGGTAGACATTAAGAGCAGTCATAAAGCAGCTTGATAGAAACCTTGGTTGGTAATTTACACTGCCTGGCAAAAACGTTTAGATTTAAATCCACTAATACTTAGGGAGCCTTTGATAATTACTGCAGTGATTATTATGTTTTAGCTGGCAATCATTCAGTAACCCTAACTGATGCAGTGAGGAACTTTCTTATTATTTCTTACACAGTGTCAGAAGATGTATCCTGTGGTCATTGACGTTACTGTGTTTTAGAAGGATCAAATCACTGGCGTGCATCAAGCTAAGAAAACAACTAATGAGAGTGCTGTTTCCAACAGATTATTAAAACCTGGAAGTATAGTGTTGAACTGGGCAGGGGTACTGATTGGAAGGTCCCAGGGTTAAACCTCACCCACACCATGTTGCCACTGTTGGGCTCTTGAGCAAGGCCCTTAACTCTCAACTGCTCAGATGTGTGGTGGCGGTGGTCTTTCGGCTGCTCCCGGCAAGGGGTCGCCACAGCGCCATCCGGTCCGCACATACAAGCTTGGCACAGGTTTTATGCCAGATGCCCTTCCTGACACAACCCTCTCATTTTTTTCCCGGGCTTGGGACCGGCACTGGGTTTGGGCGCTGGCTGTGAATTAAACCCAGGCCTTTCTCATAGCAGGCACATTACCTACCACTGAGCCACCAGTGGGCCTCTCAACCGCTCAGATATGTAATAGAATAAAAATCTAAGTCACCATGGATAAGGACGTTTGCCAAATGCTGTGAATGTGGATACAAATTTGTGGGTGACATATAGTAAAAAAATTATGAATAAAAAGGATAGAACATCACTTGAACATCACTTATTATTATACAATAATATTGAAAGTAACAGGTCTAGGCTCAAAAAACATTAAGTCACCGGATGACCTGAATGTACTGAATGATTAAAGTTCTCACGTTAATGCATGTTTTTCTTCCCTGATGGTACAGGCATATTCCAAGACTCAAATTGTGAAAGACTGGGAGCATGAGAAATCATTTTCGCACATGAATTAGCCACCACGGACTTGCCCTTAACCCCACTAAAAGTCTTTGGCATATGCTAGAGAAAACTTTCTGGAGTGGTTAGATTCTCTTGTCATCAATACAAAAAGATCTTGGCCAAAAAATTAATGCAACTCTGGAAAGAAAGAAATTTTGTGGCATTGCATAATGTTGTTGAAACACTGCAATCAAAAAAAGTTCACTATAATCAAAGCTCAGATTGTTCCAACAAAATATTTGTGACTTTGTTATCTTTAATGAGCAAGCTAGAGGCAACTAGTGGCAAACATGAAAAACTCCCTGAGATGAAATAAATCTAGAATTCCTGGGGAGAACCAAACTCCCAATGGAACACATCCTCTTCTGTGTGACACCTGAAAGTGGGAGTATTATTCACACATTTTACTAAATATGTTCCAAATAAATAACTTCAGAAAATCACTGCTCGCAGAACAAACGAGGCTACAGTTTTATCACTTTGTATCTTCATGTGAAAGGAAATGAAGAATCGTAGGCATGATGTTGCCACATATGCCTCCCTACAGCAGCTGTACAGGAAGCCCTCCTGCTGCGGCTAATGTACATTTCTGACATTATACCCCAGCTTATAACTTAGATGTAAAATATAAGACTGTCTGGGCCTTAAGGCTACAATTAAGATACATATGCCGTGAGTACAAAATCCATGTGGCTTGACCATACTGGCAGTGGTTGTTGATCATGCAGCATTTCTCTGCTTCCTTAAACATAAAACAGAGATGGAAAAAGAAATAGAGTAACACTTCCTGTGTACACTGCAGAACATTTATGTTGTTGTTACATGAAATTTTCCAAAGTAAGTAATGCTAAAGAAAGGTCACGTGGGATAAAAATCGGGTCACTTTTCTAGTGTTTTAACATAACAAATGGGGATCAGTGAAACAAAACGTGTGCATTCCAGACTGTAAATGGGAAAGGTAAAGGTCAGAAGAACAAACTCGCAGTGCTTCATGCTGAATTTCTGAATTAGCTCTTGGATACGGGCCAGTCACTGTTGAGCATTCCTAGGAGTGCTATGGGATTTGCCCACAGTCCTACCTCAAAGCTGATAGCCGGTGAATAAGGAAAAACTTCACCTCACTCAAGTTCACCACAATGTCTTGCATAGGTATTCACCCCAGTTATTGTGGAAACCCCTAAATTGATTCTGCCACAACAAGTTGTCATGAATAATTTGTCCAATACATCTGTTATTGGACGGGTCTAAAGTTTGTTAGAGAATATCATCAGACAAACAGCATTATAAAGATCATGGAGTTATAAAAACAATTCCAGAGCAAAGTTCTGGAAAAGCCCATTTAAGACAGGAGTACCATTAACCATTGCACCTCATATGTTGTAAAAAAAAAAACACATGGTTTGATGAGTTCAGTGTAGAAGCCCTGACCTCAACCCAATCAAGCACCTTTGGGATGAACTGGAATGGAGCTTGTGAGCCAGGCCTTCTCGCTCAACATCAGTGTCTGACCTCATAAATGCTCTACAGAATAAATGAACATGAATTCCCACAGAAACGCTCCAAAACACTCTCCTTGGACTTCCTTCCAAGGAGAGTGTTATAGTGCAAAATGGGGACCAACTCCATATTGAAGTATATGTATTTGGATACAATGTCATTGCAGGTTTGATTAAATACCTTTAATGATACTATACAGCCAAAGGTGAGAAGAACAAACCATGTAGTTGGTGGACAGTCCTGTAAATCAAAAGTTTATGCCTCTATGTTAGAATATCAATTGTAAAAAACAAAAACAAA
This sequence comes from Clarias gariepinus, assembly GCF_024256425.1. Classification (NCBI taxonomy): domain Eukaryota; kingdom Metazoa; phylum Chordata; class Actinopteri; order Siluriformes; family Clariidae; genus Clarias; species Clarias gariepinus. The sequence goes on along the minus strand of NC_071104.1, from coordinate 30,242,890 downwards.
ACACGTATCTAAGCTAACTAAAACCCTGTTCCGTGGTTGAATCCCAAAAAGCATCAAATTTAAAGCTAGTCTACTATGTAGGGTGTTGTTCCACACAGCAAGTAGTGCCTTTGTTCAGGGGTTAGAGAGGAATTTGGTGCCATGGAGCTTCGTCGCTTAAGTTAATCATGAAAAAAGAGGTGGGGTGAGTCATGAACCTGTTAACTAGTACTCATGAAAGACCGAAGCACAACACAGAGGCAATTACTATGGAGACAAAGTGTTGTTTAAGATGACATAACGTTACCAGATGTGTGTTCTCGATGGTGCTACCGTGACTGGTTTTGAATGTGGGTTTTGGCAGGAAGCTGCTCTCCACTCTTTCCAGTACTGCCATTGAATCTTTCAGTGGTACACAGTACTGAACCAGACCGACCTACTGTCAGTCATGGTAACTGCTTATCTAAAGTACATTTGTGTCAATGATGAATAGCAGATCTATGCTAATAGTCAGAACACAAGATAAAAGCTAAGAAACAAAAAATATATATTTTTTGCAACCTGCGAGTTACCTCCTAGGCAATAAACATTCCCTGTCCTGTTTTGTCTTAAATGCAAAGTGAGGCAGCAGTGCTGTGCTGTAAATCAGAACCTCACTGGAAGAAGAGATGATGAGTCAGCAAACATCAGTGTGCACAGAAAGAAAAAAGCCTGCAGGCCATAATGTGCATGTTCTGTGTGTGTACATGTTTTCCTGTGTTTTGGGGGGGACCACCTGTCCCCACAATGCAAGGCATATCTGAGAGCTTCAACCTTGTTGGGACATCTAGCAGGTCCCGATGAGAAAAACTGCATGGTCCTAATAAGTTTGTCAGTTGTAGGTCCTAGTAAGAGGAATGTTTGTACTGTGTGTGTGTCCATGAGTATGGACATACAAACTCACTATTGCCCTGTGTTATTCAGTAGATGAACTGGTTCCACTGTAAATGTTAAACAATACAAATTCTTCTCAATAAACACTTAAAGTCAAAACAAGATGATTACATGCCCTAGAGTTTGAGCTTTTCATGATGTTACTAAAGCCAAATGGTACAAATAACTTGGATTCATTTTGCTGGCATGGTGTTGATCTTTTTTCTGGCACCATGGCAACTCTATTTTACCTATTGAAGGCTAAAGCTCAGGCTTTTAACAAGCTGTTGAGCAACAGCAACCTTGTCACACCCACCTAGCATGTGGCTAGGCATCTGACATTTTAGACAGGGGTTGCCATGCACACCAGATCTAAATAAAGAATGTTATAAACATTGGCTCACCCCTTCATCAAACAAGCAAAAGAACAAGTCGAACAACCTCCAAGTGCAAAACCACTTAAAATGTCCAACTATATGAGAGTGGATGCTCTTTATAGGGGAAGAGATCATAAAAGCACAGTTTTGCATGGTGTGTTGCTTTGAAAGTCAAAATGGCAAAACTGGGAATCAAACATCACCAAGCACCACAAACACTGACTCCTAAAGGCAAATATACACCTGCAATCATCCGTTACATTTTTTCCCCACATGAACCTCATGTTTCTAAACGTGCACAAACGATCAGTTCCAAAAACCACCCATCGTGTTAAAGAATATTCAGAGACACAGAATTTCGGGGTTGCGACTATATTCATTGCCTGAGATGACAAAAGGTATTTTTTTACAGTAAATGCAGACACCGTATCTGTTTACGGTTCATCTGTCTAACTTTTCATCTATCTCTTAATTGAGATAAACACCGCCTAAGGCCTTACATCACTAAGGCTTTACACTACCCTATTAATCTATCTATGGTAGTGGGCTCAGGCAGTACAATCATGAGCATTTATTTTAACCACCTGGCTGTAACCCTTGATGCTTCTGATGCCCTCACCTTGCCCTCAGGCACATGTAAAGAAAAAAGTCAAGCTGGTCACAAGGAGCCTCTCTGGGGTCACAAGTGCCGACATGCAGCCGCCACCCGAGGCATCCCCACTCTAATTAGGCTCTGTATGGGTGCTGGAGAGAGGAAGGAGGGGGAATAAGACAGGTCCAAGCACATCATACTCCCTCAGGCCTCTAAAGGAAAGTGGAATATGCACGCTTCAGTGGAGGAAATAAAATACAAACAGACAAGACGTGCTTTAAAGGATAAACTAAAGCTACGACATATCTGAGTGAGGGGGTAAGAGACAGAAAAAGTGATTTCCTAATGGGGATTTGGGTAAAAGTTTTTACACACTAAACTCCTTTCTGTTTCCTGAACATGCCAACTACTCCTAGTTCCCCCCAAATATTCCGGTAGCTTTGTCACTGAAAACTTATGTGGAATTGAAACAAACAGTGTTATATTACTTGCACTGCCAAGTATTGATCAATTCAGGGTATGTGCTAAAGGCTCTGAGGCCACTTTATGCAAACCAAGCTTGAAAAAAAACGATCATGGAGAGAAAAAAGCAAAACTGATGGTTATAAACGCTATACAAGTAGAATCAACAAAAGCACACAGTTAAAATCCCAGACCAATATGTTTTATGATTATGTTTGCTTTTTGTAAAACCCATTGAATTTTCTACAATACACATCTGCAAAATCACTATCAAGCCTTAGTCATTTTCCCCATTTTCCATAGAAGAGTAGGTCTTTGATGAAGCTGTGGCTGAAGTTCACATATACTGTTCATGACAGGACACACAAGACAACTTTAGAAGGCACTGCTATAGATGCGGCCACCTGCAATTACAGTGTCATGACATAATAATGATAAAATATTCAATGTTAACAGAAGATGTTTCTGAAGACAACTTGTTGAAAACGAGACTCTGTTTCATTGCTGGACCAGTGCAACAGCAACTCTGAGTCACTGGGTCTGATGGGGCCAGATTATTCACCCCTGGTGGTTTGGCAGCTCCAGTTCTTGAATTCCTGGGCATCACAAAATACAATGTTTTGTGCAGAAACATCAAACCAAAGCAGCCAGGCAGATTCACATGAGAGACTGGATCAAGCTCAAAGTTCAGTATGGTAATCGTTGCCAAACTACATTAGCCTTTCTCCCCCTTTGATTTCCTGGAAATTTAGCGGCAAGTTACGATAATGGCAGCCAATTTGTTTCAAAGCAAATGCCTCTGGCAAAGAGTAGCCGTTGTGATTATTAAAAAAAGATCCGTTCTAAGAATCTTAAATCAAGGTCATGTGGCTAACTAGTCTGATGAAATAAGATAGTCAAAGAAATAGGCTGAAGCCCAATATCAAAAGTTCAACAGGTACCGGTTTGTTTACTGGAGGGCAATGGCCTCCCAGTCAACCAGGTGGCTAACCAGAAGCTTTAGTAACTTAGTGTTTGAAATGTTTCTTAATGTTTTAAATGTTTCTTGTTAAATTGTAACCAAAAAAATAACCAAACACTCCAACATGAGCTAATAAATTACTCATAGACCCATTCCAAATACTAAAAGAAGGATTTAATGCAGAAAGGACAGCAGCAACAACTCGATCTTTCTAAGCATGCATGTAATGACAAGTGCATTGAACACAGCACAAACCTCACCAGACATAACATATCAGTTTTGTAGTAACTATAAGTGTCGAAATACCAACCATAACGCTGATGTAATGCTTTATCATGGTTGATAAACACAGTCATATGTTCGTCAACCATGTTGATAGTGCCCATCAACATATGTTTACATTGATAACAAAAAAACGTTTAACATTTAAATAGAATGCCAAAAAACATCTTGTACCCTCTAAGGTACAGTATTTTTGTTTCATAATCAAGCACAGATTTATTTATTTTTTTTAAGAAAAAACAGTCCAACTTTGAAAATATTACGCTCATTAAATTTGTGTAGTAATATTTTTTACTGGTGCCATTATTGCTTTTTTTTTTTTTTTTGTTCTTCAACATTCCACGGATGGAACCCAACCCCTTTAAACTGTTTTGCATCATATTAACAGCTTTATGTTTTTTTAGGAGAAAAAAAGTTGTCTCATTACATAGGATTCCAGTTTCTACTTGTATTCAAGTTAGTGAGACTTGGACTAAACCTATTCATCATTTTAACTCGCCAGTAAATTCGAATAATAATAATTACTAGAACTAAATGAGGTCTAGCTATAACACGTATTTATTAGTGTGTGACTTTGTTCATGATTCACTGTGATCTCCATCACAGTCACATATTTGTATGGACCTCACTTTGGAACTTTGTTTTATGAAGCCCTGGGGGCAGACAGACATGAATTTTGGCCCCTGACAGGTTAATGCACTGGGCCTCTCTCACCCCGGACAATTTCTCCTATACACTTATGGTCTACTTAGGCCCACTGTCTACTCACCTCTACCTTGATTTATCTTACGAAGCCCCTGGCTCAGCCCTCACACACTGACAAGCACACACACTTTGAGGAGCATGTATATAGCCTATACCCCGGTCCTACGAAAGAAGTCGTAACTTTCTTTTCTTTTCTTTTTATTGTTTATTTGCATGGGTGAGACTATGCACCAAGAACACGATATGCATGCAGACAATGTGTATTGTATCCACTTCTAATACGCGTAACTCACGGTAATCGGACTCGAGGTCGCGCTCATCGTCCGTACTCTCGGTTCTGACCTGGCAGCTCCCGAGTCCCTTCAACAGCTCATCCAGCGGCATCTCGGCGCCCTCGCTCGGGGAGCAGCGCAGGCCGCTTCCGCAGCGCGCCGTGTAAACCCCGCACGGCTCTCCGAGCTGCAGCGCGCACACGGGGCAGCAACCGCATCCCGGCTCCCGCACCAGCTCCGTGCACGGGCTCGGGGGTTTGGGACACGCCGCCTGCTGCTCCGCCGTGCAGCTCGGACAGCGGAATACGACCTCAGCGGCGGAGGAGGAGGAGGAAGAGGAGGAGGATGAGAAGAGCAGCGCCAAGGAGGCGAGCAACAAAGCGCGCACGCACCGAGACCGCATCGCGTTCCGCCGCCGCAGCACTGAGTTACACGGAGCGCGAGAGCACACAAACCAGATAACGGTTTTCCGTTTACGGTCAGCTTCAGGTGCGGGAAGGGGGGAAAAAAAAGAAAAGCTCAAAGAAGCGGCTACGGACAGGTGAGGTTTGCCAAATCTGTCTGCTGGGTCCTATCTGCTGCCATGTTCCTCAAACACCACGGCTGGAAACAAAAAAAAGGCAGACAAAATACCCCGACAGGCAAATAAGAGCACTTTGAGCCCCGCTTCAGTGCACACAAGCGGACACACGTGACAATGTTTTGGAGGACAGGCCACGAGAAATACGATGTTTCCGAGGAAAAAAAAAACACGACCGTGTCGCAACTGACTTTACTTTTCTATTCTCCTGTGTTTTTGGCCGAGTTTACCGGCAGCGAGTCTTTTTTTTTTTTTTGTGGGAAAAGCATGCTCTGAATGACGCCATCGATTAGCACACTATTCATCAAGTGATTATTTGCGTATCAAAACTTGCTTTATGAAGAACGCAGTTTTCTCAAGACACTAGAATAGACCGAGTAAAAATACACTACATACTGTATTATGTCTTCTTTGAAGAAAGAATGTGTCTGATCATTCCATATTCAAATATTACAAATTTAATCAAGAACAAAGGCAAACACAGATAATGACATTAGTCTTATCAGGGGAAGTCACCGGTGATGTCATAGACTAATTTGCTTATTTATATTATATATCTTGAAATCATTATTTGCATATCAAAACAACATACATGAAAAAGGAAGATTTTGTAAAGATTCCAAATATGGTGTAACAGAACAGAACAGACCAGAAACAGAATAAGAAGCTTTCATGTTATTTTCATACTTGAAAATCTAACCAAACAGAGTCTTTAAAACACAGGAAAAAAAAAAAAAAAAAGTGTGGGTGGGACAGACAATGGTGATGAGTGATTGGTTATTGGGAACAGTGGTGACCTTTGGTTATTGAGATTAATGGTTATTACTGATTTGTTGTTGGCACCAGCGGTGATCAGTGAACACTGGTGCCACTTAATTTTCTCAGCAAAACTGACTAAATGTATCTGTCTGTCTAGTCAAAATATTGCTGACTTATTCTTATTTTTTTATATGCACCTGTGTATGAACAAAATTTGTCTTTACTGCGGATGTGAAATGTTTTGCATTCATCAAAATCAGATTGTTATTCCCTTGTACAACATGACAGGCTAACCTATGTTTCATCACTTCTGTCCCCTTAACATTCCTGTAACATTATCTCACTAGTGCAGCTTTTGTAATGTACTGTACAAATATATTGAGCCCCCCTCTAATTTCTTTATATTACATTACATTAAATAATGTAGGTTAAAGGAAAGAAATTATAACTAAATGTCTACTGTAACAGGCTGCAAAGTGCCTAAAGATACAGTTTAAAAATGGGTTGTTTATGTAACAACCTCAGTAGCAACCTCATTTAACTGCTCGTCTGTTCCAACCACACAGCATTCAGCATCACCAGTATACTAATCACTGGCCTGATCATCTGTCATTATCTGCACCTGTTTCTCACTGTTTTTTTATGCTTGGATGATTGATGGGCCACTGTGTGGCTTAACAAACAAAAACATTCCTCTGAAACTGGTCAAGTACAGGGACTGAACTGAAAATGAGAGCCAAAAGTCTACCAAAAATTAGAGTCAAAAAGGTCATTCAGGATGCAAGGAAAACTGTTTCTCAAGACTGCATTTAAACAATACAAGAGTTACAACATTACAAAAGTCTGGCTTATTGGAAGCAAAATATGAAGAAATGAGAGTTGGCTCAAGACGTTTGCACAGTACTGTATAGTAAGACTTATAGAAAATGGCAGAGCCCTATTTAAAATCTGTTTTTGTAATTTAATTAATATAGAGACAAAAAATTTAAAACACACTGAATACACAGCCAGCACCTCTGATCTGAAGCTAGGACTGTTAAATATTAGATCTCTCGCATCTAAAGCAGTTATTGTTAATGAAACTATCACAGACCAGGAGTTTGATATATTATTTTTAACAGAAACCTGGATTAAAGAGAATGAGTATGTAGCTCTAAATGAAGCTAGTCCTCCTGGACACAGCTACATATACCAGCCTCGGCTAACTTGTAGCGGAGGAGGCGTCGCAGTTATTTACAATAAGAATCTGTCTATCAAACAAAAACACGGACTTAAATTTAATGCATTTAAAGTTCTCTATAGTAACATAAAAAGTGTAGCTACAAATATGAAGTCAGCTCGGTCGATCTCACTAATTATCATTTACAGACCTCCGGGGCCGTACTCTGAATTTCTATATGAATTTGCAGATTTCCTCTCAAACCTTGTCATCTCTGTAGACAAAGTGTTAATTGCTGGAGACTTTAATATTCACTTTGAGAACAGCATTTATGTCCAAACTAGACTCAGTAGGACATAATGTATGTAGTAGAATCCACTCACAAAGCAGGTCACACTTTAGATTTAATATTAACCTTCGGATTAAGTCCAAGAGATATAACCACAATTCCACTGTCTGAAGCTATCTCAGTTCACTGTCTGGTCTCAATTAAAAAGTGTGTCATAGTAATAATGTACATTAATGATCTCCCAGAGTTATCAACTTTAATTCGGATCGCCATCTGGCTCCACAGAACTTAATCAGGCGACTGAATATTCAGAGTCAACATTTCGGTATACCTTAGATAATGTAGCTCCAGTTAAAAGGAAAATGATTAGAGATAAGAAACTTGCTTCCGGATATAACACTCACGCACACTTTAAAACAAACCGCTCGGAAATTAGAACACAATATCAAACTAAATTTTTCTGCATGTTTTAAAATGGAGTTTGGTGTTCCACAGGGTTCAGTTTTAGGCCCACTGCTTTATTTCTGTTTCATGCTTCCTTTGGGCTACATAATTCGTGAGCATGGTATTAGTTTTCATCGTTATGCTGATGACACACAGTTATATGTGTCAGCAAAACCAGAAGAGAAAAAACACCTTACCAAAGTTGAGCAATCTGTGCATTTACATTTAGCAGACACTCTTATCCAGAGCAACTTACATTTATTTATTTTTTCATCTCATTATACATCTGAGCAGTTGAGGGTTAAGGGCCTTGCTCAAGGGCCCAACAGTGGCAACTTGGTGGTTGTGGGGTTTGAACCTGGGATCTTCCGAACCGTAGTCCAATGCCTTAACCACTAAGCTGCCCCAGGACATTCTAGTCATAGGACCACAAGCAGCTAGAAGTAAGCTGTAAACATTAAATAGCCTTTCTGTTCTATCAAGTGCAACATTAAAAGACCTCGGTGTGATTATAGATCCCAGCCTTTTATTTAAAGCACATTTGGATAATATTACCAGGATAGCATTATTTCACCTCAGAAATATTGCCAAGGTAAAAATATATGTCAATAAACGATGTAGAAAAACTTGTTCATGCTTTTATCACCTCTAGGTTGGACTATTGTAATGTCTTACTGTCTGGTTGCTCAATTATGTGTATAAACAAGCTTCAGTTAGTTGAGAATGCAGCAGCGAGAGTCCTCACTAGAACCAGATATGAGCACTTCACCCCTATTTTATCCATACTGCATTGGCTCCCTGTGAAATTTTGCATTGATTTTAAAATACCACTCTTGACGTATAAGGCATTAAATGGTCTCACGCCAGAGTATCTGTGTGAACTGCTAGTGTCTTACGATCTGCCACGCCTACTTCAATTAAAAGATGCAGGCTTCTTGTCAGTACAACGTATTATGAAAACTACAGCTGGGGGCAGAGCTTTTTCTTATAAAGCCCCAAAGTTATGGAATAGTCTTTCAAATAATATTCGGGACTCAGAGTTCAGTCTCAGTGTTTAGGTCTAGGCTAAAAACCTATTTATTTAGCCAAGTATTTTTGTAAATAGATTTGCCTTAGGTAAAGGAGCAGATCTGGGGGACTTATGGACGTAGGGTATTATGGTGAACTGGTATGTTTAGATGCTGTCTTCCCCACTCTCATTGATCACTCAGGTTTGCTGACGGTGAAGTAATTGGTCGCTTTACATCTCAGGGAGTCCTCATGTCTGTGTTTTCTTTTGGCTCTCCCTTTTAGTTATGCTGTTATAGTTAGTCTTGCCGGAGTTTCTGCTTGCACTCTACACTAAATATTTATTCATATTATACATTATGTGACTGTGACCATACATAACTGCCATCTCTCCTTTTTTTCTGCTCTCTCCTCTTGTCTTTCTACTCCTCTCTCTCTTTCCCTCTACCTGTTTCTATGTCGAGCTATACTTGTAGCTCCTGAGCTGCCAGTGATCCAGACTGCCTCTGCCCTTTGAAGCTGTCTGACTCATCCTGGAGTCCTGCTTCTGGTTGGAGATCTTGTTGCATGGATGCGTGTGGTGACTGGGGACGGTTCCACTTTTTCACGAAGAGGGTCCTGGCCTCGGCTGATTCAGACAGCTGTTCTCTGAGGACTTGTGACTTCAGTCGCTAAGTAGTTCAGGACTGGAGTTTACTTCAGTCTACCTGAGCTTTCAATAATCAACTGGACTTAATTTTAACTTAAACACATCTGTTATACTGAACTTCCAGTCTCACACAGTATGATTGCAGATCAATCCCTGCTATCCGTTCCACCCAAATGAGGATAGGTTCTCTGTTGAGTCTGGTTCCTTTCAAGGTTTCTTTATTTTAAGAGTTTTTCCTTGCCACTGTCGCCGTCATCCTCGGCTTGCTCATCAGGGACAATCTTATCATTTTGATTCATACACGTTTACATCTCATACAAACTTAAATAATTCTTTTGATTGTGTAAAGCTGCTTTGTGACGATGTCAATTGTTAAAAGTGTTATATGAATAAAATTGAATTGAATATTTACAGTAGGGCTCATTATTCAGGCTGCAGTATTTGTCTGTTGGAAAATTAATACAGTATGGCCCACACTGCCAGTCAAGGCTTTCCGAACACCTGGAGATTATAATGTTTTATTACAGCTTTAATCAGTATAAGTGTTACTGGAAAGAGATAAGGGCTTAAAAATGGCAAACATTTAATAAAAATTAAAAACAAGTGTTCTAAACACATGTGACTTTATTAAACACACGTGTACTTACAAGTTTCCATAAATTTATTTACAAGCTATTTCTTTTAATAAAATGCTAATTGTAAGCAAAGACTGTTGTAAGCAAGTATGTTGTTGCTGTACAAGTGCCTGATCAAAGTGTTTTTCAGTTAGATCTAAATTGTTTCCAAATACATTCACATATACTATATAATTTTACACTTTAGAGATTGTCACAGTCCCGTTGCTTGAAAGTATACTAGTAAGATAAAGCAGAAAGAGTAAATGCCCATATACAGTATATATGCCCATATACAATTATGTTATAAAAATATAATAACACTTAACTGTTTCCTGTCAATGCAATGGCATACTTAAGCTTACATCTTTTTTTCCATTTAGTATGTAATGTTTATGTAAAAAAGTGCAAATAACGTGTATTTAAATCTGTAAAGGTAATTATGGTCCAGTTATATACTTTAAAGCTTTTAAAGGTGCACTATACAGAATCTACAGATCCATACCTTACTTACTCAAAAATGTTACAAAATTGTGTAAATAGATTTTATCATAAAACTATGAGAGTCTAATGAATTCTTGTATGTCTGTGTATAATGACTTCTTGCATGTCTCTGTACATAAAACTAAAAATAAAGTCACCACGACCATGAAATAGAAAAGTACACTTTAGTATGCTTTAATTTATTTCGGGCCGAGGAGAGGGACATTAATGAGCCATGTACAGCAATTTGCAATGTAACAGCACTGATATCTTTCTTGTTTGCTCTTATTCAAAAAATTGGAAGATTTTCCACTATGTAATATGGATACGGTCATAACAGACAATATCCAGCTGATCTATGACTTTCAACATGCAGTATTTCATTTGATTAAATGGTCCTACTGGAGCATGTGTCGGAAACACATTTGTCATTCGGTGTTTAACTTAAATACATCCAAACCAGTGAGCCAAACATCATTCATATGTTACCCAAGGGTTGAGCGACTGGCAGCAGGGCTGCCCCATTTAAAGCAGAAGGCAATTGAACATGAGGAACAAAGTGCTCTTACTCTTTTGCATGGTTAACAAGCTTCCTGCCTGTGACCCATGAGTAAAGTCTGGGCTACTTAGCGCAAAGCCATGTGGCAGAATAAAAGCTGACGTCTGGACCATCTCAGCATCTTAGACTGCAATGATGTAATGTCTGACAGGATACTTCCTCATCCTGCCTTACATGGCTCACCTAATGGCAAAAAAAAAAAAGGAATGATGATAGCGTGTTGGTAATACTTTATGTTATAGTTAAATAACAATATTTACTTACATATGACAAACACATAAAGAATAATTTATGAATTCACTTCAATTAAATTCACTATAGTACTTTAAAAATGGATGGTGTCACAAAGCATTATTTTTTTAAATGTTTCTTTCTAATGGACAACCCAGATTTTTAGCAAATTAACAGGCAAATACAATTTTTTTAATGTAAAAATAAATGTTTCTAAATGGACGCCACAGTGGTGTAATGCTTAGCAGCATATACTTGCACCTGCAGAGTCCTGCCTTTGATTCCGTGCTTCATGGGTTTCCTCCAGGCACTCAAAATACAGTCCAAAGACATACAGAGTAGAAGAGTGTTTACAGATTTCCGGTTGTGTATGAGTGTGTGCGCTGACATGTTTGTGCCCTGCGATGGATTGGCACCCGTCCAGTGAGTACCTCGTCTACTACCCTGAGTTCCCTGGGAAAGGCTCCAGGCCTTCTTTGACCCTGTACAGGAAAAGTGGCATAGAGAATGAGAGAGAGAGAGAGAGAGAGAGAGTGTTTCTGAATGCTGATAACATACTGAACTGTGGTCTCTGTGTGTAAATATTGGAATTTGGTTCTCAATTCTAAATTTTGCCAGTTTAATCATTATGTTAATGATTAATTATGTGAATTATGGTATGTGGTATATAGGTCGCCGTGTCTTTAATTTAGGATGAATATTAAAAATAATGCTGTTTTTTTATGTAGTTTATCATAAAAATGTAATGTGTGTTGTAATCCATTGTTTGTTCATAATAAAAAAGGAAACCTGAATGCCAAATGTTGCCAGTAAAGATATAGTTCTTGAGAGTTTTATAAAGCCTGGCTAGTAATACACATGTATAAAAATAACAAGTCCGTCAAATCCCTACAGTGGCTGTTGCTGCCTCCAAAATCCAATGTCTTCAGTAAATTTCTCAGCTCAGGTTGCTATCTGTGTGGGACTTCACCTTCCCTTTTGTGGCTGCACGGGGTTCATCTTGGTTGGTTCTCCAGGTTCCTCCACCTCCCAAAAAACCTGCCAGGAAATTGACTGCTTAGAATGTCCCATGATCCTGACCAGGATACCATAAATGATTGTGCAAATAAACTTTTGTCTGAATTTGCTTTTTTACATACTGTACATTGTGGCTGCATTTTCAGTAAATGACTGTTCGACTAACAGAAATTTCTAGAGAGCTTTTTTAGTTAGAGTTCGAACTCTGCTTATAGTATGGTTCACTGATTATCCTTATTTGTCATAACTACTTTGACAAAATTTCCTTGTGGCTATTCAGTTGACTTTGAACTTGGCTTTGAACCATGTTGACCTCTCTGCCATGCCAAAACACACAGCCTCTTATTATATCCTGATATAAATAGTTCTGCTGAGTGTGGAGAATAGTCTGGACATCCTCTTTCTCAGGCTCTTTGAAGACTGGCAGGACAGACTTTACATTGTTAAAAGTGTTTTTAATGACGTTCTTTGTGGCACTTACTGTACAGTTGACTGAGGTGGATTCTGCCCCTTTCCTTGCCACTTGTCGGTGTGTATTCTGAAAATACTGGAAAGACCTGAGAATGTTTATAATTAATCATTTCCTGTGCCTTGTTTTTTTGGTTGTATGCATGCATGTTTTGAACTCATATTTGCCTTTGGTTAGCTGGATTTAAATCCAATTACAGCAATGTGCAATTTGCAAATCCTTATTTCCACTTGACCATAGTTCAAATCTGCTATGATCCTGTTTCTTCTTGTTTCATATAAAGATTGCAGCAGTGGTTTTATACTGTAAAACAGCTACATTTTGTTAAGGCACCAAGCTTGACCAATGCTTTAGAAGAGGTCTTAGATGTCAAATATGGCATGGAAAGAGATTCAATTACACTTAAAATAACATGTAGCTCAAATGCATCTCAGACCTTCTGAAGTAGTCTGAATGAGCTGATTTAAAGTTGTCCTTAAAGTGACCTGGTTAAAATTACATTTGCAGTTATGGGGATAATACTGAAGGTAATTTGGTATAAATAGCCTAAAAGGGCGAAGTCCAAATTTTCCTTACTAAATAAGATTAAATAAATTAGTCAGTTTCCAAAATTCAGAATCTTAGAGAATTTTAAGAAAGTCAGAATTAGAGAAAGTCAGAATTAGAAATGAGAATAAGTTTACCAGCCATTCTTTTGCAAGAATGCATGACATATCAATACATACATATTTAAACAGTGAAGGTACTCACTCTCACTTACTCATCTTCTATACCACTTTATCCTGTAATCAGGGTCGCGGGGACCTGGAGCCTATCCCAGGAGACTTAGGGCACGAGGCGGGTACACCCTGGACAGGGTGCCCATTCATCGCAGGGCACACACACATACACACTTACTGTATTCACACACTACAGGCAATTTGGGAACACCAATCAACCTAACCTACATGACTTTGGACTGTGGGAGGAAACCGGATGCCTGGAGGAAACCTATTGTAACAAGCACGGGGAGAACATGTAGACTCCATGCACACAGAGACGGGAATCGAGCCTGGCCGGGAATTAAACCCAGACCCTGGAGGTGCAAGGCAACAGTTCTAATCACTACACAGTACCGCCTACAGTGAAGGTAGTATGTAATAAATAGTGTATAGTCTGATTTGGGATCAGTACAGGCCAACAGAGCAAAAGCATTTAAAAATAAGCTGCTTGTCTATCTGCAAGGTGGCTTTTATTGATGTAGTCAGTTCAAACAGTCAGTGTCCACCAATGTGAGGTTAGCAGGAGATGATCTTGATTTTAATGAGTTTAAACCCCAACACCACTAGGCTACTACTGATGGGGCTTTTTCATGTTTGGGGCTGTTTTACTTTCACGTTTTCATTAAAACGGACTGAAATACTTAAATACTATAATGTAATATAATCTGAGTATTTTTAGGACATGGTTACCAGAGATAGAAAATGTACCTCATAATGGGTATTTTAACTTATAAAAACAAAAAAATTATTAAAAAAATAAAAATAAAATGTAAATATCCAGATATAGCTAAATGACTTAAGTTACATAATCCAGCCAGTTGTCTGTGTTTCAAGTATGTGTTCCTCGTGCTTTGTTCAGTTGTAAAACTGCCAATTACTTCCAAGCATCTAAGAGAGAAAACCACTCAATCTCATTCTACCTCTATCCAAGGTCATTAAGGTGTGCGTAGGATGCAAGGTATATGTGAAAGTGCAAAGTATATAAATATCAAATGACTGCATATTAGACCATTCAAGGAAAAGCTAGAGCCATCGGCCCACACTTACAGCATGAAAAATGCCTTTTATTTCAAGATATGACACAAACCATGCAGTCAGGAAGCCTGTGTAAAACTCCCTGCATGTGGATTGAGCCTCTAGTCTGTTCAAAAGCTAACAGGATTATGCCTAAAACTTGCTGAAATTTATTTTTATTTTTTTTCCTGACAGACACTCGGAAATGTCTCCTTATAAATAAGTTGTGATTATATTATGTGCATATTGCTTGGCAACTGGAGCTGGACGTGCATTAGCTAATTCACAGAAACATTCATTTTTAACATTCATTCATTTCATGTTACGACAAAACATCATGCACCAAATTATTTTTTTTCCCCCTTTGCCATAGACTATAAGAATTGGACAAAACAATCCATGACAGCACCCAAAATCTTTTAGAAGGAGTGGTTTTGAAGCTTAACTGTGGGAACACAGGTTGTCACCATGCTGGCCAGAGAAGGACACCTAAATTCCAGTTTGTTCATAAATGGCCAATTGGGCAGAACCAACAGCGTCTGACTGATGGGGACTATGGGGACTGAATCACTTTTTTAAGCAAGCTGATCTTTTGAGAAACTGCCCTTTTTATTATTATTATTATTTCTTCAACCTTAGACTCATTTTTTTAGGTTGCCCCTTCGTTTTTGCACCTTCCAAATTGGGGGTTCGAATCTCGCCTCTGGTCTGTGTGCATGGACTTTGCTTAGTGAGTTTCCTCCCACAATCCAAAGACATGTGGTTTCGGCTGATTGGCATTTCCAAATTATCTGTGGTGTATGACTAAATAAGTAAATGTTTGCTTATACCCTGTGATGGGTTGGAACCCCATATAGGGTGTATTTTGCTTTGTGCCCTAAATTTACTGGGATAAGCTCCAGCCCTCCATGATCCTACACAGGATGAGCGGTATGGATGGATGATTGGATTATTATTACAGTTCATTAAATTTTTTCTTTCAAATATAAAGAACATTCTTTAACTACTGTAACCAATATTATGACATGGATAAAGAAAATAACTATGAAACATATTAGACTATAATACAGTTATTTATTTTATTCTAATAATTAATAAAATAATGGAATACTATAATGTGTACTACTATAATCTCACATTATATATTGAGAGGCTTGTGTCAGGAAGGTCATTCGGCGTAAAACCTGTGCCAAATTGTGTGTGCGGATCGGATGAGAGAGCAGCCGAAAGGCTAATGACATAATGTGATATTTCAGGCTCTATTGCACATTAAATACACTTGCCGTTCATGTTGTTATAATTGCAGAACACTGTCGCAAGGCAACTATGAAATATCCCATATGTCAGCCAACGTACAGACCAAAAATTAGCTTGGTAATATACAAATATTTTCCCTTTTTAGGAAAAAATTGTTGTTTGTTGTAGTTTGTAGTAGGAGTTATACAGAATCATTATATTCTCATGTCTTAACTGTGTGTGATGTTAGATACAATGTAGATGCCTATCGAGGTTTGAAAATGAGTCCATAATCAACTCTTTCCATCTGATCCTCATAAGTTTTTATTTTAACGAGTATTGTCAGACACTTGTCTTACTATAATGGGAAAAATAATGAAGTTGATCATTTTATTTTAAAAATGGTAAAACTTAATTTTAAAAAACTTATTCCAAATAAACATTTAATTCTAGGAAAAAAGATGTCATGCACAGTAATTGCAAAGTGGGCATATACTGTAAACTTTTTGAAGGTCTACAGCTTAACTAAAACAGGCGAAAGTCAGCTTCTTTTACCAAGCGCCAGGTGTTTACCGTAAAACCTTGTATATACACACAAACTCTAGTTTCAACCGCAGCTGTCTTGACTGCAGCCATAGAGTCTAGTGAGAGATAAACATTATGGGTGATTAAGTCTACGGGCAAACATTAAGTATCCTCCTCAGCTGCTCTGAGGTCAGTTGAGAACCAACAATCATTGCTGATTGGGTAGTCTTGGAATGCAGGTTTTTTCCACATAGTTGACTACAATCTGCAACTCCATTATCAGTTTACATATTGAATTTAGCATTGGAATAAGCTATGTGAGAGGTAAAAAAAAAAAAAAAGACCTTTGCAAAACTACCCAGGTCTACTACAGCTACTAGTTGGTGTCCTCATAACTGACTACAACCATGCTGTTATATCTAAAATAAATGCATAAATTGTGTATGTGTGTGTGCATGTATTAAGCGCAGCTGTTTATGTGTTTTTCTATAGACAGCCCTTGATAGATGTCGAGAAAGAGAGATGATCTCTTCTCTTCTTCATTAGAGCCTGCATGTTGGTCCAGCCCATCTTTCATTAATAAAACTGGGAGGGCTCTTTTGCCAGTTTGCATGGGAATGACAAAAGACTAGAATATTTTTGAAGGGGAAAAGGGTCTAGCCCAGAGGGACATGGGAAAGGAAGCAGGGACATGGGAAAAGTCCAGCAGCTTAGTTTTGGTAATCGTGAAGTTGATAACATAACAGACTGCACTAAGGGCTTCAGCAACAGCAGATACCTCCCTCGTATTGCTTTAGCCCCAAACTGAGGAAAGCTTGCTTTTATGTTTTTTCACAAGTGACACAAAGTAAGAATGCATCCAAGGCCAAGGTAAGTAAAGTACACCCATACAAATCTCTTCTGTTTTGCTGGAAAATGCATAAAAACAATTACCTCATGCAGAGCTATGAGTTTGTGAGATAAAAGATTGGTGTTTAATGACTGTAATTCTATAACTCTTGTTCTTTATTGCATGAATGTGTTTTAAATTAGAGCTCCTCCCTTTTATAATGTGACATAAAACCACAACTCTGGGTCTAGGCTGACTAATAGTAACTGGATGAGAAACATTTGTGTTTTACTCTGACGAATTGAGAATTGATTTATTTGATTTTCTTTTTCTAAACTGTCTTTCAAGATTTTACAAGTTTGTTTGTCATTTATCAAGTCATAATTTCCTTTTGCAGAAATGTGTTTTAAGAGTGTTCCACGGTCGTACAACTTGTCTTGTAGACAAACACCATCTCTAGGGATTAAGAAAAAAGTATAACAAAAACAAATAAATCACATTCTGCCATAAAGAAAAAGAACATGTTGTGGAGATGAGCCTTTTTCTTGTACACCAGCATAAGCTTTGTGGAATGTGAAGAAATTATGACCTAAAAATAATATTTTGGGCAAAACCGTGCAAGTTGGACGTAAATGTAAGTGTTGCTTTGTGCACACAGATGTTCTTAGATTCCTTGTCTTGGTGCCATTTAAGAAGCAAAATTAATACATTTATCCACTCCAAAACTTCCATTTAAAGATGCATTTTGTTAAAAGGGTAACATGTTTTTGTGGAAAGGAGTCAGTTGAGGTGGTAGGTGGTAATATGACCTTGAGGTCTTTTATTGATTATATTGTATATCTGGTAAGGGTGCCACCAGGATGCCTCCCTAGGGAGGTGTTCTTGGCACATCCAGCTGGGAGGAGGCCACCTGGCAGACTGAGGACTACAGTAGGTGGAGGGATTACACTGTATCTCCACACTGGCCTGGGAACACTTCGGGATCCCCCAGTCAGAGTTACTTAAGGTGGCCGGGGAAAGGCAAGTTTTGGTTTCCCTGCTGGAACTGCTAACCCTGTGACTCAACTTGAATGGATGAATGAATGGATGGATGGATAACAGGGTTGAGATTATGTGCATTGAATGAACAATTACACAAAAATGGCTAAATTATAATTGAATGAAGACACTAGAAATAGTGGAATGATTTACTAAAAATATTGAATTGAATGTTTCTAAACGAGTCATTTACTTTTTAATAACTTTAATTATAATTTGTTTTAATTATAACAAGTATTGTACTCTTACTTTGACCTCTCATCAGCCAACATTAAAATCAGTGAAAATGAAGGGAAGAAAAAAGAATGGTGGAATATTTCTAATACAAGGGGTGTTCAGTTCAAACTGGGACATAATAACAGAATACTGTAGCTGAAAGCTAGCTTCATTTTATTTAATCTCCTGCTACACTAATGCACTTACCCCAGCATTTCACTAGTGCTTGGAGTTTTCTCAGTACACCAGAAATTTGTCAACTGGAGCCTGATCATGTCTGAAACTTTGGCCTCCCAGGAACTCCCAGTGCAATGTGCAATGGTGTACATCAGGGGTCTTCAAATCCAGTCCTGGAGGGCCAATGTCCAACAAAGTTTGGTGATTCTACTTCTCAAACACAGCTGATTTAACTAATTTGTTAATTACTAGGTTCAGTGGGTGTGTTTTAGGTGTTGGTGAATTACAAACTGTGCTGGTCACTGGCCCTCCAGGGCTGGATTTGAGGACCCATGGTGTACATGACTAATTGTGGGTACAGTTTCCATGGCAGATGTTTCTCTTCTGCCACTTGGTGGAAGTCGATTTTCAATGATCGACTTTCGTAATGATAATGATCATAATAATATACGTCGATTTTTAATGATCAAAAGCTGGCTTTCACCTCAGCCAGGACTGTAATCTACAGATATATGACAATTTAAATGGTTATAACCTATAAATGTTGGTTTTACATCAATTACAGAAAACTTCATCATATCAAGTCCCATTAAGTCCCAGTTTGACTTGAACTCCCCTTGTATACTCATAGGGTTAAAGGTATTCAGGTAACAGGGTGAGGTGAATATTGTGGATATGATTTTTCTTATATAAAAAGACATTTCATGTATAAGATCTTAAGTGCATTTACACATTACTGCAAAGATATAATGACCTTAAGGTATTTTAGTGATTACACTGTATACAATGATAAAGTGTAGTTATAGTACTGGGTTAATGTGCATGTGGGAGCATGGAGCAGCTTGGTGCAGGTTTTTTTTATTATTATTAAATTAATCAATGCAACTGTATGACCAAGACAAAGCAAAATCTCCCCAAATGTCATAGGATGTGTCATGTTTTGTACACATCCTTTTACCTATAGTTTCTGAAATATGAAATATCAATAAAATATCAGTCGGACAAAAGTGGCTCCCCACTTAAGGAATCACATTTTTAATGGAATGCCTGCTCGAAAACATTATCAAGCAACAAAAATAATGAGGAGAGTGAGCAAATGTTATTTAATGGTGTAAAATCCAATTTTAAAAATCTACCACGCTTTGATTAACTTTATTACAGATTAATCAGAAAGCTACAGAAAGTATAGAAGAGTTATGGGAACATTTTTCCATTAGCAAACTCTGAAAAGGAAATACACATCTTCCCAATGACAATAAAAGTCAGGCATAACCAGGAAGTATAAATCATAAGATGTGGAAGACTCATCAGATGCACAGTGACCAGGGAGCTCTTGAGACATGATGAGGCACACTGCTGGAGAAAGCTCATAAAGATGTCAGGATAAGCCAGATAGCACATCCGTATTTTCCTCAGTCAGATTCTCTTTTTAACTTTCTGTAGCTTCACAGCTGCAGTGCTAGTTCAATCATCAAAGATATACCCTCGCACCCATAATGTATTTCAAGTCTCAGAAATGCCCCCCAAAAAATCACTATTGGACCTTGAATAAGCCCAAAAATATAAATAATTTCTTTAAGTGTCTTAATGTCTTATGTGTTTAACCTTGCTTTGACCCCCCCTCCCTCCTTCTTCTTCAGCCTAGTTTAAAAGCGTGGAGACCTGGTGCACATCATGACCTCGCTGATTTCTACCACTTTAATCATTTGCTTAGCATTTGCAGGTAATCACAAACATATACTGGGAAATGTTACCAGTGACAAGATAGCTTCCAAGAGAAGTATCAGTTCTTTCAATATGCTCACTTTTAACAGTCCTTCTACTCTCGGTCTTTATGCCATCTAAAATAATTGAAACCATACTCCTAATGTTGGCCACAGTGTGCAGCATGCTAGACTTAGGTTTGTTTTTCCCACTCTTTCCTACTTTAGTAATGGACCAGGATTTATGCACAAACTAATTTGTTTATAGAGGAAATGGCCTTTTACAGACATTAAATTCTAAGACGGTCTGTAATTTATTGCTCTATCTAATGGATGCTGTTTTTGCAGTGCATCAGGGAACAGTTTTATTGATTTTCTTTATTTGGGTGCAGAGCTTGATGGGTCAGATGCTGTGCCCTGCGCCAGGGCCGAGTTTGATATTTCAGTGCACAAAAACTGTGTAACAATCTACAAAAAACAGATGGCAGCTATTAACTACCAGGACGAGTGCCCATGGCCCAACACTCGAAGGTGTGTGTGTGTACTGTATGTGCATTTAATTGTAAGTTAGATAGTGGTTTCTGACTATCCACATTCTTATTAGTACAGAGATTTTGCTTCATGTTTGCTTTATGGCTAGGTCATGAAAATGATCGTGGGTATATGACCTGTGTTATGTATTTCTATCCATTTATTTAATTGCAAATAAACAGGAACACTGACATTTTCTCCTGTCTTAAGAAGGCAAACCTTCAGATTTGGCTTTAATGAAGTATCAAAACTCACTCCTGGGAGGCCAAAAGTTATGACCTTCCCCTGACAGGAGGCCATAGACCATTTAAGATTTTTATTTATTTTTTGTTTTCTATATATTCAATCTATACGTCCACTACATTTAGTTAATCTATAATGATGTTACACCATTGCATTTTCTGTTCAGTAATATAAGGTATTGATAATAGAGAAACCATAACCATTTTATCCTGGTCAGGAAAGTGGTGGTAGCAAATATACAGTAGCATTGTTGCCTCAAAGTCCCCCTGGTAGATGGATTAGACATGCTAAAATTGCCCTGCATTGTGTCCTGCAAAGGACTGGTGTACAATCCAGTGTGTATCCACACCTGACACCAGATCTTCAACATCTTGACCAGTAGCAGTTAATAAGTAGCTACTAAATAAATAGAATATAACTTGATAACACAGTTCATATACTTAGTAGTGGTCATGATAATTTTTTGATCTGTGTGTAACGGAGAAGGACAGATAGATAAGAGAACACACAGAGAACTAGTGTATGATGCAAATCTTTGTTTTTCTTTGTGTCCTCAGCTACTACAATAATTTGAGCCACTGTGTTGAAAATGTGGGTAAAATCACAGCGTGCTATGAGCCATCTCTGACAAACGAGATCTTTTTGGATATCCACCGCACATACTTTTTCCACTGCCACTTCCTGAAGGATCCTGATATGCCTGTGTTGCTGTTGTATTTCCTGCCCTGCGTGATCATCACTTTTTTGTTCCCCTTTTTTTGCAGCTACGTTACCACCAGTGATATGGCCTCCTGTGTCTATGATTAACTTACATTGCTACAAGGGTTGATTACTGAACCTTCTGGTACATTCACTTGACTGACCACCATTTCCTGCATCATTTGAACACATATTATCTTGTTTTTAGCTGACATGCAACAGTACTGCTAGAAGAAAAATGTATTAGAGTATTTTTTTTTTTATCTCAGCCAAATATCAGATCCAAATTCTACCTCTTTATTATAGATTCTGACAGTTAACTTGTGAAAGTTTTGCTTCCAACTGGGTTTGTCTTTGTGAAAGTAAATATTATAAATTATTCAATAAATGACTTTGTTAGTCACCAGAACAGAACATTCATTAAATACAATGACTTTGTAAGTCACCAGAACAGCTTTAAAGTGATGTGATACATTTTGTCTGGGGAAATTTTGAGGACCAATAAACACTGTTATTGCATATGATATTTTAACAGAGTGCTCAGTTCAGTGATCCCTTGTGTTATTTAAAAAGACATCACTCTTATGGAACACTTATGCTTCTTTATAGGATAAAAGTGATCAGCATGCACAAACACTTCAATACGTCTTTGTTTGCACCACCTGGGTTAAACCTGGGTTCATGTGACCACTCATTCAATTCAATTAATAAATGTGATTTTAGCAGATAAAATGCTTGGAATGTTGCTCTGAAGGATGAAAATCAGTTAGTCAGTTGTATTTGTTGAGGTCCATAAGAAGGGGGAAAAAAGCCAGACACCTCTTTTTAGATAATTTAGCAGTTATTGCTAGGAATGGAAAGGAATCAAAGGCAAAAATTCATATGAATTCTCATCAGACCTTTTCATTCAAGCCGCATGACCCTGTATCAGATACAATATTTAAAACTGTATGTATTTAATCTAGGACCACATATAAAACTGAATATACAGTATATGTGCATTTGTGTTAATCTAGCAAGCCAGCTTGTTCCTGAGACAGACCAAGGGCATGCCTGCTGTGCATGCAGTGACATCATGGAAAAAATTACAAAGACGAAAAACTACATGGTTCAAATAGAGACGGTAGAATGAGTAATAATTGACACTACTTGGTGTTAATGATGTACTTTCAACAGTTTTATACATAGATGTCTATTTTATCACTGTGGTCTACAGTGTTGGGGGACATTAGTAGTAACTAGCAGTAACAGAACAGGGGTAGCTCAGTGGTTAAGGTATTAGACTACGGTTCGGAAGATCCCAGGTTCAAACCCCCGACCACCAAGTTGCCACTGTTGGGCTCTTGAGCAAGGCCCTTAACCCTCAACTGCTCAGATGTATAATGAGATAAAAATGTAAGTCGCTCTGGATAAGAGCGTCTGCCAAATGCCTAAATGTACTCAAAAAAATAACTTGTTGAATGAACGTAATTAAATTATGGAAAGAATTTCCACCTGATTTAATAGCTTTCTCTTAGCGTTAAGCAATTTTGTTGGCCCAACTTAATGTTTTTAGGTTCAGTCAAATTAATTTTATTAGGTTCATTTAACTTATTTACTACAGCTGCGTCCAACATAATTTAATACTGTTAACATAAAAGAATAGCGTTGGTACAACACATTTTTCAGTTGTAAATTAAGTTGATCTAACTCAAGTAAATTTAAATTTCAAGCCCTGGTCAACAGAATTCTGTGAAGGAAGGAAGCGTAAGACAAACGGGATAAAACAGAGATTTTTATTTTACACCAGCAGCAACTTACAAATGAGGTCTCAATGTGAAAAGATGTACAAAACATAAAACACCACAAATAAGTATTAATCATAGAAAATTTTTTTAACACCAACAGAAACGTTTTGTACATTATAACTGTTCGTTATGACTTAAATATGACCGTTAGAGACGGTTGGTCAGGAAACTCCTGAAGTCAGATGCAGACAGGACACTTTTCAGTCACAAACCCCTGTGAAAAAATACAGAGATAGATTCAATTAAAATTCATGATACTTAATTTATCAAATGAACAATATTTGTACTTTCTTCCTCTCGCTTCACAACTCATGAGAACAGACCAAAACCAGAACCGAACCACAGATTAAGCGTGTGCATATGGTGACCGTCGGTACTTAAAGTGTAATTAAAAATACAATAAATAGCTTAAACCAAAATAACGTGACTAAACATCGCTGAACAGCAGGTGACATTTATGTTCAGTATTTCGTTTCTATTTAGAAAGGAATTAATTCCTGCTTACCTTTTCCACACGCCCGCCAAACGTTTGTCTTCTCAACACGCTGTGTTCTCTTCTCGCGATATTTCCGCTTTTGCTATTTCCGGTTTTCATAGTGACAAGATCTCTTTGGTTTATCTCAACATGATTAAATCTAATACATGTTAAGTTGTTGAATTTCATGTAAATACAACATAATTTATTCATGTTTATCTTGAAAACATGAAATTATTATGTACAAAACACATATTACATTTTAGTACATGTAAAAGGTAGCCATGTTCATTTTTTTGAGTGTGTAACTAATTACATTACAAAATTATTGTCATTAAAAAGTAATCTGTTACATTACAGCGTTACTTTCTGACTCTAACTTGGCAGTTAGAGTCCTTTTTTATACATTTCACCTACGCGGTTTCGCATGGTGGCCGTAAGTACGGTTCATCATGATTCACAGAGGTTTGACGCTGTGATTACGTTTCCATTCTTACCGCTTCTTATCGCGAGCCAGGCAGGGGTCTAATAGCAGGAATAACAGAAGGGGGCAGGATATCGGGGGCGGGGCTTTTAGGACGACTTTTACACACACAATAACAAAATGACTGTCTGGCTCATGGATTACATAAATTGTCTGAATAACGGATTACATTTAAAAAAAAAACAAAAAAAACTAAATAACTGGGTACTTAAATGGCGGACCTAATGCGTTAGTTTACTCATTACATCACAAAAGTAACCCAAGTACTCTAATATTACTTTGTAACGTGTTACACCCAACACTGTCGGTCTCTGAAAATAATACTATCTGGGCCTCATGCAAGGTTTTTCGTTGCAGTACCACAAGTGGCCAACACACAAAATTGGCTGAAAGGGTGATACTGTAGGTAGCTCCATATTCACTTCTCATGATACACTATATAGACAAAAGTATTTGGCCAAATCTGTTCATTATTGAATTCTGGTGTTTCAGTCAGTGCCCTTATTCCCAGTGAAGGGCAATCGTAATGCTCCAGCATACCAAGACATCTTGGACAATGCTATGCTTCCAACTTTGTAACAACAGTTTGGGGAAGGGCCTTTTTTATTCCAACATTACTGTTCCCCCGTGCAAAAAGCAAGGACGATAAACACATAGTTTAATGAGTTTGGTGTGGAAGAACTTGACTGGCCCGCACAGAGCCCTGACCTCAACCCCATCAAGCACCTTTGGGATGAACTGAAACGGAGATTGTGAAAAGGGTCGCCCAAATACTTTTGTCCATATAGTGTGCATTCATGGTGCTAAAGCAGTAGGCTGGGTACATACAATAAACCTATGTTTAAAATTCAATTCAATTTAATTTAATGTTCTTATTCGATACTAAAGTTGAGGTAATCACCACTGGAACATTTGGACACAGTGACCAGTACTGAGGGTGAACTGGCTTCACATAACACTCCACCATATGTGTGTTGAGAATTTTACAGTTTCTGAGAAAAATCGTTTATTTCTGACTCTTACAAAAGAAAGACCATACAAAGACAGGCCTAAGACCATGTATGTTGAAACACATAAAACACATAATAAATATTTATTTGAGACAAAAAAATAACAATTTCTTTTACAGTGGTTTGAAAACATTTTTTTTTTACAGCCATAGTAATTTCTACTACTATTAAAATATCCACATAACATCATTATTTCTTTCAGTATTGCTAAAGCTAAAGTAACACATTACGTATTGTAAGAATTTGTCTGCCTTTTTTTGACAAACTATACCTCTTACCATAGTTACAACACTGAGTTATACAAGTGGTCTGTTTGGGAGTGATAACATTTAGACATGATATAAGAATAACTTGACACACAGGTGTGCGAAAGGATGGAACGCAAACATTTATAGGTTATATGTGCTACAGTCCAAAAGAATAGAAACTAGCAGGTAATATTTATAGATTCAACAATATTTTACAATTAAGTCAAGTTGCCAACAACCAAAATATTACACTTTATTTTTGTCATGTTCCTTCATTAACATTTAATATGGAATGGCCTTCATTGTCTTGGCTTAGAGCAGTTCATTATACTGACCTGATGTCAGTGCTTTAGGTGATCAAGGTTTATGGATATATAAATGTGAGAGTTTTGTGTAAGGGTTGCAATAAATAAATATTATAATTATTATTATTATTATTAGTTTTTATTTACTTTATTATATCATGCTTTTATGTTTTTACCTTTTTGTATTTTAATTTATTTTATTTATATGGCAAAAGTGCTATAATTAAGTGACATTTGTTTAAAGTACATAAAGAATTTTTTTTATTATGCATCAGTGCTGAAACTGTTATCTGATATTGGTTGGTCATTTAGTCATATTTTGGTATCAAAAAATACCAAAGATTGTAACCACATGATATTATTTTACCAGACTGTACTGTGTGTTGTTGCACTAATGTACAGCCGATACACAAAAAGGACAGCAATCAAAGCGCAGCAGGCTGCAAACTGTACTTTCTAAATATATCAAGAAAGAGAATTACAGCATCATCCAACAACACAAGTAATCTGTAAAACCTACAATCATTATCTTTAACAGAGAGCAACATTTAGAGTGGCTAACCTCAGAACGCATACTGTACCTATATTACCAAATGTATTCATCACCTATGTGCTCAAGATGCTGTAAAATGTTACAGTACATGCGAGAGGCCATCTGCAAGCACTATCACATATGTAGTTCCTTGTTATAGCGTATGCACTACATTTGACATGCGTGAGTCAAGCTCATTTCTCTGAGCACTCAGGTCAGCCACGCTTGACTTCTCTATTTAAGAAACTGCTAAAGTGCCATAACATCTAAAACATAAATCTTAGCAGAAGAACTTTAATGGTGGCAGCTTAAGATGCTTCATGCTCCATAAAGCATTTGATTGCTTAATACTAAAGAGGTTTCTTATTTCTGTATCATTATTATTATCCTATACAAAACATGTACAGTAGCACTGTAACATATGCTACTTTAACATGTACTGTACTACTTGCACTTGGTCTAAAGAGAAAAAAAGGAATCAATGCATTCCTAAGCACTGGCATTTATGAACAAATGAGTTAAAGAAATATTAACATTTATCTACACAAATTCCTTAATGTTTCACAGTATTAAAAGTGTGCTTGAAAATATGGTATGTAAAAACATTTCCTCTGATAGGACTCAGAGTGACACAACAACCTTCGCACATCATGAAAAAACATTGGAAATATTCTTAGCAAGGAAAAATATTATAAATATAGTCACGTATTTCATAGTTCCTATTTAGACAACTACAGTAAACCAAATAACAAATACAATGGTCACCACTGGACTTCATGGTCCCTAGTTGGGCTACAGAGGTTCCTAAATGGATGGATAGATGAACCAAATACTGTATAAGGTTTTTACCCTATGTCTAAACATTTTTATTAATTCAAGGTTTTTAGTATTCTATTGGCAAAAGTTGTTCTAGACATCTAGAAAAAATTTAATTAAAACCATAAACTCATAAATAAAACAAAAATGTCTATTTTAGGCTTGAAATTAGTTTTTAAAAAAAAGTCTAGACATAATCTTATATTTGGTTTGTTGAAATCCTATAGAAAATTGTTACATCAGTAGATAATTTCAACATATTTTTTAAGAGTTCACATTATTGCCAATGGGATGCAATTTTATAATATGAGACAATATTTTCTGTTTTACAGTTATTTATAACTAAGGTTAGACCTGATGCAAAAGTGACTAAATTTCAGAAGTGCAGCAGGTAGAATAATTATACATCTGTGGTATGTTTGGTGATACATTGAATGTCTAATAACTTTTTGTGTTTTTCTTGCACAAAACCTTATTAAACAGTAAAATTAGGGTGACAAAATGCAGAAAAACACTTCAATTTAGACATAATTGTGTGACCTGTTTGAGGTAAATGTAATTTTCTTACATTTCTCTCTGAAAATACTATTGTTGTTGTTTGAAAGCAGTGCTAGGTAGCCTGATGCCATTTATGCATTGTAGCCTTTATTTAAAAAAAAAGCCTCTGGCAGTTGAATTATTAGAATTTTACTATTTTTAAAAGTGTCCTTTAACACATTAGTTAAATGATCATTAAGTCAACTTGGACTTAATGTTATCTGTTGGTGGAAAGTACAGAAAAAGAAATTCCATGCCTCAAAAAAGGGAAAAGGGTAATTGTCCATTATTAGATATATTATTAGACTAGTATTTGAATAGTTAGACTATAAATAAATAATTTTATTCACTATTCATCAAATAAATCTGAATGGAATGAGTCAGTGGAATTGATTACAAGTTTACAGGGTTCCTGGATGCAATATTTTGAGAACCAGTTGTATTTTAAAGATACTTTGAAAATGCAGAAAATATGTTTTTGAAAAAGGACTTCTTCAAACCCTTGCCACATTCTGCAGTACTGTGCAAAAGTCTTGAGCCACCCCGATTTACTGTGACTACCTGCAAAAATAAATATACAATTTAAATATTGATTGTTTATGTAAAAACCTTAGCAGCAACCTAATTTCCCCTCTTGTCTGTTCCAACCACACAGCATTTAACATCACCAGTATACCAGTCAGCGGCCTGATCATCTGTCATCATCTGCACCTGTTTCTCACTGGCTCACTTGGGTAATTTGGTATTTTATTCTGGAATGATTCATAGGTCACTCCGTGGCTTAGCAAACAAAAAACATTCCTCTAAAACTGCCCAGGCACAGGGACTGGACTGAAAGTGAGAGCCAAAAATGAATGCAAAAAAGTCCCTCAGGAAGCCTGAAGAACTATTCCTCAAGATTACATTAAAATTCAAGAAAGTCTGGATATTTGAAAGCAATATATGAAGAAATGAAGGACAAGAATTTTGCACAGTACTTTATGTCTCCTCCTTTCACACTTCTAATCTAATGCACCAAATTGTGGTTTGGTCAGCTATTCTGACTGCTGAAAAAGGATGTTTGGAGAATTAATACAACCTGACTCTGACTGTCCATTATTCAATATCATTACTTCCCTCTAAGTAAAACTTTGTGGAATGTGAGGCACACATTCAGTGTCAAAAACAATAAAGGAAATGGGCGAAAATTGAAAGCAAAACAGTCAGACATAATGTTATTTAATAACACATGATTTATGGGATCGGGTGGGTGGGCCATGCAACGGGGGTGGCATTAGACAGTTAGAAACGTTTTTAGATTTTTTTTAGATCCTATTCCAAACATCTTTATAACCACAGATAGGAAGTGGGTCTGTGCCTTTTATTTTCTTACATACCACCCATACCTTTGAATTCCCTTCCAGACTCAGTTGTTTTACCTTTCTATTTTCTACTATTCTGCCTCTCCACACTGACACTGACGCACACACATTATGGCCCAGACAATGTTTAAAGAACAGGTATGTGTGATTTTCCAGCCTGCACAGGTGTATTCTCTCCCAGCACTCATCCTATAAACATCCCCACTGAACAGTAGCCCTGCAGATCATTAGGCACCTTGAATAAGCAATAAGTCTGCAGTCTTGGTAACCACCATTAACTAAGAAATGCCAGCCATCATGACAATAGATGTCTGTTTAAGAGCTCCTTTTGTTCCCTATCCATCTTTGTTGATTTAAACCATTCCTTTACAAGGCCGTGTCCAAGCACTCGTACCTCTGGCGTCATTCTTACAGCTGCCTGCAGACACTTTATTACTGCCACAATATGGCTTAGTCTAAAGGACCAAAAAAATGAGAGAACACCAAATTACCTGTAAAGTGTTCGTGGCCAAAGTTATTATTTTTTTTTTACAGATTCAGCATAAATGTGATATTTATAAAGTAAACAAGCAACATAATGGCAGTGTTTAATCTTTAAGAATTGAATCAAGAACCAAGTATTACGCTTGCTCTTTAATTTATTCATTCATCTTTACCTTGGATCTGGATCACAGTGGATGCAAAGCCTAATCCAAGTATTCTGAGCATGAGATTGGTATACACCCTAGATTAGACACCAGTCAGTTGCAGGACACCATGCAAGCACATGTTTATAGATTTATTCCCACCAGCTAATGTGAAGTCACCAATCACTGTATTGGTAGGCTTCTGTATGTCGGAGACACGGACTAACCAGAAGAGACACTCAGGTATGGGGTATAGGTTGCAAAACTTTAGCCAGACATCAACTTTAGTGCATTTTTTCTCACATTAAAGAAGTAGCATGCATCCCTAATCACATTTATTATGGTTTTACCCAAAGTTGCTTTCAAATGAGTTTTTAAGGGTTCCTTGACAGTCCTGAAAATCCTTGTAGTCTTATGATCACTAGATTAGAACCATAACCACTGGGCCACCACTCCCCCAATCACACTTCTTTACTGTAATTATTGCCCAATTCTGCCCTCCCTCAAACACATGCACTCCTAACTCCAAAACTAAAACCCCAAGCTAACATTTTTGGCATGAATACACAACTCAGTTTGATGTTTGAGGACAAGCAACCTAGAAACTTCGATGTGGTCTCACAACTGACAACCTTTTTCAGTGGGTAGCAGCATTTGATCTTAAAATTAATCCCTTATGTTTGTATTTTACCATTTTCAAAACCTGTCATTTAAATTGGAAAAGAGCCTTCTGTGCAATGGTGTGTGTGAAAACTGAACCTGGACTTGATTTGCTTAAAGTACACAGTGATATAGCACAACCAACAGGAACCGGTCATGATGTTATTTACAGTCTAAAGGGCATCCTTTTCAATCTTAGCACATGCTGTGCTTCAATATATTATTAAACAGAAAACTTAATACTTGACTTCCTGTGAAAAAATATGGGCAAAAGTTCACCTAACCAATGTCAGAGATTCTAGAGGATTTTATAATGTATAAAAGAAAACAGATTGCTCACTTGGTTGCTGTGACAAAATGTGAATTTTAAAAGGTCAAGCACTTCCTTTAAACCAGATAAAATTTGATAGATGGAACCAAGGCCAAGTTTTCTATCTGCCCCCACCCACTGATTTGGCAGCAGAATGCAGTAAAGCTAAACACACTTGCTTCCAGTACAAACGCTAATGTTATGTGCATCCATATACACCGTCAGATAAGCAGACAGTAGATTAAGATAAATTTTATGATGAAACTTTAGAATCTGTACATTACAACTTTAAATCATATGCACTTTGGCCTTATCTGTTCTCAATAAAACACAATAAAATCAAATTATGATCACAACACACAGGTACAGGAAAAGCATACAGGTGGGCTAACTTTCAGTCCATGCTTTATGCTTTTTATATGAAAAGCCTATTTTACGGCAAATTTAACAAGTGCTGTTCTTAAAAAAAAAGGTTATGGGGTATGGCAAGCAAATGTCACAATTAAATAAGTGCAAATAAATAACTGACTTAGTATTTATGTATTTATGACAGCATTATAATATAGTGCATTTTTTTAAGGGAATTGCACACACAAAATGAACCACTTTTAGGGTTCACAGATTGATTTTACTACTACTGAAAATCCTTCATATTCTGTGGCCTACAGAAGAACAGGCAACTCTGATTGACAAGAAGTGGGCTAGTGCTTTCAGCATAGGGAGCAAATCATTCACTTTATACATCAACATAAGGTAAACAGCCTATTGTGGGACCTGTCGTGTAGTGTTTCTCGATCCTGGTTCTCAAGTTCTTACATTTTAGTGCTTTCCCTACTCTAACACAATAGACAAACCTCATTAACAGCTCATTAACAAGCCCTTCATGAGATACAATGGCTGTGTTACTGCTGCTAATATAGTAAAATATCCTGAACCAGGAATGTGAAACACTGGACATCATCAAGTTTCAGGGAGACGACTTATGAGGAACCAGAAGTATTTTTTAATATATATAACAAATAAATAACAACCACAAAAGTATCTAAATCTTGTGAATCTCTGGTATTCGTAGCTCCATTTTACACAGAATAATTACAATGTTTGAATGTACACATGACGCCATCCTGAAGGAGAGAAGACTATAAGTTCATGAATTTACATCACAGCCAGTGTCACCTTTACAGTTTATCCTGTGACTGGAGAGCGAGTCTACACAAGCATGTGGATCTCATTATACTCGTCACGACCATCTTCATCAAAATTGGGTGAATCCTCATCTGCATCCAACTGTGGGAACAAAACGAGAAGTTGTTTTACATCTAGTATATAATGTATGAGGAGGTGAATGCAACTTAGGGTCATGTGCCTCCAATAGGAGAGAGGCACAATCCACAAATTTTAAAATAGCAAAGCATTGTTGATCAGATGCACCCAAAGTGGCACCAACACTGATCAGCCATAACATTTCCGCCACATAACATTAACGCTGATTATTAATTATATACCAGTAAACTGGTGACAGGATCATGGGCGCCCAAGGCTCACCTATGATGACATCACAAAGGTCTGTCTAACACAATCCTACAGAGAAGCCAAAGCACAAAATCTCCAAAAAATTCAATGCTGGACATGACATAAAGGTACTAGAACACTAGTGTATGGGGCACAGCAGTGCCAGACACCAGAGGTCTTGTGGAGTCATGCGCCGACAGGCCAGAGCTGCCCGAGTGGCAGAGAGAGAATCTAAAACCTGGGTATTTTTTTATGTTAATGCTTTTAATGTTATGGCTGATTAATGTATATATAAAGAGACATAGAAATTCACAAAGTTCATGTGATTAGACATGATGTAAGAAAGTTTCAGCTAAGAACAATGTAAGAGAGAATCTAAAAAGAAATATGCAACATCTTTATGTACTGTATACTGTATATTGCTATTTTACAGCCATATTCAGAGCTGGTTGGCCTGTCAAATAAGAAATAAATTCTTGTTTTTAAATAAGATGACATTAAATAAACATTTAAAAGAATCCTAGTATACACACTCACTTATTGTATATACCGCTTTATTCTGTATTCAGGAGGCACAAGGCGGGGTACACCCTGGACAGGGTGCCAATCCATTGCAGGGCACACATACAGTGAGGTCAATAAGTATTTGATCACCCTGTGATCAAGTTCTCTTACTTAAAAATCATGGATGGGGTTTACAATTTTCAGTATAGGTGCATTTCCATCATGAGAGACAGAATCTAAAAAGAAAAATCCGAAAATCACATTGTATGATTTAAAAAATTTTTGGGGGGAATTACTGTGTCAAATAAGTATTTGATCACTTGCTTATCAGCCAGATTTCTGACCCTCAAAGACCTGCTATTTTGCTTTTAAATAGTCCAGCTTCACTCTGCTCATGATTCTAAATTAGTAGCACATCGTTAGCTGTCATAAAGACACCCGTGCACCCCACAATCAGCCAAAGTCTAAGTAGATACATGGGGTATCAATGCTGCTAAGAATGGTGAAGAATCAGCCCAGAACTACACGGGAGGAGCCGTGTTTGGAGAAGGAAGAATAATGAGTACTATCCCAATAATACCATACCTACAGTGAAGCATGGGGCTGGAAGCATCATGCTCTGGGGGTGTTTTTCTGCACAGGGAACAGGATGACTGCACTGTATTAAGGAGAGGATGAAGGGGCCATGTATTGTGACATATTGGGCAAAAACCTCGTTCCCTCAGTCAGAGCATTAAAGATGGGTTGTGACTGGGTCTTCCAACATGACAATGACCCAAAGCACACAACCAAGGAGTGGCTCCGTAAGAAGCATATGGACTATTTAAAAGCAAAATAACTGGTCTTTGAGGGTCAGATATCTGGCTGATAAGCAAGTGATCAAATACAGTACGTATTTGACACAGTAATTCACAAATAAGTTGTTAAAAAAATTATACAGTGTGATTTCTGGATTTGTCTTTTAAGATTGTGTGTCTCACAGTGGAAATGCACCTATGCTGAAAATTGTAGACCCCTCCATGATTTCTAAGTAAGAGAACTTGGAAAATCACAGGGTGATCAAATACTTATTGACCTCACTGTACATACACACACTCACACACTATGGACAATTTGGGAACGCAAATTAGTCCAATCTGCAGGTTTTTAGACTGGGAGGAAACCGGAGTACCTGGAGGAAACCCACCAAGCACAGGGAGAACATGCAAACTCCATGCACATAGAGACAGGGATCGAACCCAGACGGTGCAATGCGACAGTGCTAACCACTACACCGCCAATCCTAGTATATTGCTACATAAATACTCCTCAAGGTCATAAAATTTTAACGTAGACTATTAATAATTATCTTAATGTGCTAGTTTGATTAGTCAAATTCAGAAAATGATGTCATTGCGCTCTTCTGTAAAGAAAATTGCTCTGTGGTTTTCCTAATAAGCTGACTGAGCACATTTTAGCTCCTAAATAGTGTCCTGTTTAAATATTAAAGAATGGCCTTCATTGGCATAGTTTGTTTAGTGTATTTACAGCCCAAACCTAATGACAAGTATGATGTATTATGGTTACTGGCTCCTTGCTCACATCAGTATTGTGCGAGAATAATGTGTGAAGTTCAAAAGCAAATGTAAGTGAGACATAACAGTTATGTTTAAGGTCTAAATAAAATATATTTGCTTTGAGTATTAAAACCTTGATATGCATGCTTAACTCAATTCTGAGTACAGCCAAAAAAGCAAGTATTACTTAAAAACAGATTATTATAAACATAATTTCATTCCAAGGGAGTTAATAAATGCTCATGATTGACTTTTGACAATCGCAGACTTCCTTTTTTTTCTTAATTAATAAAACAATTAAATTGCATCATGGAAAAGGAAAACAAAATGTTATATGCATTAGGCAAGGCTGTTAAAGCAGAAAATAAGGGAATGTTTTATGTGAAAGACTCAGAGGTAGGGCTTCAGCATCTGCTGAAGTCAATATATTACTTTACCAATAAATTTTCCAAAGTGTTTCTGACAATATCTGTATTTTTCCAAGGCTGAAAATGACTGCCTTTAAAAGTCCATATTTTTAAAGACTTTTTAGACCTGTACAAGAACTCTAAGCTGATTTATGAGCGTGACTCACAGCCGCCAGCTCCCTCTCCTCAAAAATTCTAGTAAGGATGAGCCTCCGCAGCGGCACAGTCATGATGAGGATAAAGGGGAAAGCCAAGGACGCCACAGTGGACTTCACCACCCACAAAAGTGCAATACACAGCAGCTGGATTATGGTGAACATGTTCATACGCCATGTCTTCACCTAGGTAAAGAAGAAAAGAAGTGACATGGGATATATTACTGGAGTTTGATTTCAATTGACTGGCACATTATCAATAATTGTCAGGCGGTGAAAACCTTACCAGATTGAACGGCTTAACAATATTCAGGATTATTTTGAATGGAAAAAAAAAAAAAATTTGGAAATTGAGGGTTTGGGCACCACCTAGTGGATGCTTTAAAATAATAGGGTACTGTCTTTAAGGGGTACTGTCATTAAATGTGACCATGTCTGTGAAAACCCAGCTAAAGTCTATATATAAAATATTTATTATCCATGGTTTTCTACATACAATCATTCTAAAAAAACATTAGATCAGATCAAAATTCAAAACTGCCTCAAAATTACTTTATCTGGGTTTTCATAGACTGGGTCACAAATTATTCAGTGCTCCTGCAAAGAGATAAACCCAGAAGGAATATTTCATTCATTTAAAATAATGCCACAAACTGAACGGAACTTGTTTCTTACATCTGTTTAGTGATTTAGAGGATGACTTATCCAATGCAACCTAAATGCAAAGCAGATTATGATGCAAGCTTAGACTTGTTAGCGGAGCCTCAAAACTAGATTACAACTAATTGACCAGAAACAAGAGCTGGATATTTTTAAGAGAGCAGAGGAAATCTAAAACTGTTATTTCCCTTTCACATTTCCTTACTTTAGTCACATAGTTGTGATCGGGGTGATGTTTTGCAGGCGTGACCATGAGCATGATGCGCTCATAGAGCTGGATACCAGTTAGGGAGGTGATACCCATGTACAGAAAAATCCCAAAAAGCACAGCCAGAGGAATATGCCGCAGAACATCTGTCATCACAATGGACATGCCTGCAGGTTTAAAAAAAAGTGAAGACATTTTTAGCATAGACAAGTATGAAATGGTGTACAAAAATACAATGCCATAGTGCCAGATCCTCATCAAAATCCAGCACAATAAAAAAGAAAAAAAAATTGGTACTTGTTAAGCTTTAACTTCCCTTACCCACAAGTATGGCAACACACATCCCAGTCAGTCGCTGCTCTTTAACCTCTTGAATCATGGGTTTTTCTCCAGGAGCTGTAGCTTTGCTCATTACTGTCAGAGCATTGACATGTGTGACAGAGCGCACTGTGGCAGCCGTCAGCCATGGCAAGCCAAAGAGTGGGCAGATTGCGCCCAGAGTCACGATCAGCAGCAGATCTAAGTGGAAACCTGAACCTTTCACCAAATGTCGCTCTTTTTTATTAACGATCAGCCTAAAGGAAGGAAGACAGAATTAGAGAGAGAAAGAGACAGAAAATTCTTTTTATTAATCTTAATAGCAACACCATACAAAAATTAAGCTTAAATACTTTTACATATTCAATATCACAAATTTTACATGAATGTATATACTGTACTTATTTATGTGTAGGCTGTAATGATATACCACTTTATTTGCCCAAAGTTCTTGTTTTCCTATAACACTATTTTCTGATGCTTAACTTCCCTCATACGACACACATTTGCGGAGATTGCAATTATTAGTCTATTAATGAATAGCATAATGTTGTTAAATGTATACCAATCAGTCATAAAATTACAACTCAACACATCAGGCCCAGTATTGAGTAGGTTGTCCTTGTTCCTGCTTGGGCAGCTCTGGCCCCTGGGCATGACTCCACAAGACCTCTAGGGTGTGTGCTTTGGTGTCTGGCACTAGGACGTTAACGGCAGATCCTTGCGTACTGTGGGTTGCGGGGTGGGATCTACATGGATTGGACTTGTATGTCTAGGAAATTCCATTGGTGCCTGATAAGATTGTGATCTGGGATGTTCTGAGCCTTGGCCAGCAGCCGTGGGCTTTTTGGCTGCCAGGCCCTGTGTGTGGTGAGCTGTGGTGCACTGAGTGTTCTGGTGACTTTCTGTCATGGCCAGCATTTCCTCAATTGTAAATCCTGAGGGCCTTGGGTGCCCATGTCCCTGTTACCATTTTCTAGGTATATAGTTTATAATCAGCGTTATAAAACTGCTTCCTTAAAAAAACTTTTAAATACTTAAGAAAATGCAGCAGCTTTTCCTCTGTGCCAATGGTGCATAATTTAGAATATTTTAAATGTATAAATAAAGCAAAGAGCTGAGTGTTGAGTCTTAGTTATTAATTTAACACATAATGTAATACAGACAAGTAGTAGCAAGATAGCTCTTCAAGGGAAAACAGAGACGTTTATTTTAAATAACACGAAACAGGCTACCTTCCCCTATTGCTCAATTGTCATTTCTGGTTAGAATTTTTAAACTTTTTCACTTTGACATTTCATATTTATGACTGACTTGCAATATATCTGTCATCATTCAGACCAGACCTCTAAATGTGCTCCATTTTTAAATTACATGCCTCATTCTTGGTAACAATATGATTGCAGGCTCATGGGACAATATATCATTGCAGAAGTGATAAAATGAACAAACTAGCAGCACAAGCCTCCACTGCAGGGATCATTTGCTGTGGTTAACAGGCAGCTCTTTACAAATAAAGTGAGACAACAGCATTAGTCACACGAAACCAATGTATTTATGTAAAAATCAATAATAAATATTATAACTTATAATGAATTATTAAAAGTACATTTAAATTTTAAATCCACAAGTTTGTGTGCCTTAGTGAACTGGCTAGCTGGTGGAATAGAGATGATTAGCATGTTTGGATTTGTGGGAACAAAATAAATTCTGCAAGAACAACCTATTGTAAATCAATTGTCTTAATAGAGAATTTTAAATCAGTGTTGAAGCAAGAAAAACACAAAAGAAAATGCAAAACGTCTGTTCAAGACATGAAGCCAAACTCACGTGGTGATCTGAGTCTCCATGAAGATGAGGATAAAGACGAGAAGGGCGGGCACTACAGAGGCCCCCATCATCCATGTGGGGAAGGACTGTTTGTCTCCAAATGGGCTGATGAACCAGCCTCGTTTTTCAGGAGATGTGACCGAGAAACCAGAGGGCACATTCAGTTTCTGCAACCACAAAAACACTGTTGCTCAGATCCCAGGCCTCACTGGTCACTCAGCCATGCCAAGCATTTAACTGCATTCTAATAGGCACTCTGAAAGAAACCTGGCTTCAATTACAGGCGAGTATTTAATAAAGCATATGAGCAAGATGCTTGATGGAGGTGACATGGCAGAGTGAAACAATTTAGATTCTAGCATTTTTACCTGTGTATAAGTGTCAGGAATGCAGAGGTCCACTATTACAGATAGCAGAATAGAGATGGGTATGCCAAAATCTCCAATAATCCTCCTGACCTTTAAACAATGAAATAGAGGAACATAATGACTGGAAAATAACATACCGGTCATGTCCCTTTACTTTGCTTTCATCATTAAAATAAATTGTTTGGTAGTTACATTATATATATATATATATATATATATATAGTAGCAAGATCTCTCTGCCTACTGCACTGCACACGTTATCTAAAGCATTTGTATGTGGTATCAAAAAAATAGATGCTATAGCAATTAAAAAATATTGCCTTTCCTCAAGAATAGGGGCAGAGTATAGTATGTATATAGTATTTTATGTGTGTATATAATATATTTTATATGTATCATCCATCTTTCATCCATTTAACATTATGCTACCACAAATTTTTTGCCTAACAAAGGTTTTCAGACAACCTAAGAAGTACACTAAAAGTATGATTTGTCCACACCTGTACATGTACTGAATAATTAAAACATATCCCGCCTAGTACAAAATTATCTTCTTAAATGGCCATTAAATACAGCAAGAGCAACATAATTGTATTAAATATTTACCTTGCCACCAAGAAAGCGACTATTGCGAAACTTTCGAAGGAAGAAGGCCACAAAGAAGGTCCCCACCATGAGCACAAGGGAGAGTAGAGCAGTGTTAGGCTGGTTTAGCAGAGGAACCTCATTTAGCACAAGAGTTTCTGAATCTGGATAAGACACTGGGTAGATCTTCATCAGTGGGTGTTCTTGGAATACCTACAATTAAAATAATTGATGTTATCATTAAATTCTCGACCTTTTTGCACGTTGTTTGGTTTTAACGATGATTTTTACTGTAGTTCTAAAAGCTACTAATATTGCAAACATCCTTTTAACAAGCCTATAACAGTGTGTCTTTATTAAACCTGTACCTATACTATAAAGATTTATAACTCCATTATGTGATCATTTAAAGAGAAGTCGGTACCCTTTTGAATTCCTCTTATGATTTCTTTCTTAAATCAACCCAAGGACCAGTTTTTCTTGCTGCTGTTACCTCTGGATTGCTCATTAGAACTCTAGATCCATATATGTTGCTTAATAACATTTTCTTTAACTATAATCACTAAACAAATTAAATAAATAAAGTAAATAGTATTTAATGCTGGTATTTAAAGTCTTATCAAACACTGCCCAGGCATATTAATGCTAGACAAAAAAACGTCTCAGGTTACTTTGCTGTAACCCTGTTCCCTAAAAAAGCGGGAACGAGATGCTGCGTGAAAACGCTATGGGAACATCTTTTTGTGTTGCCGGTTGTGAAGCATTTGTGTATATACACGCCAAATTTTTGACTTATATAACCTCGGTCAGGTGACAGCATCTGATGAAGTGCACCTGTAGATTTTAAATGAGAGTGAACAGGAAACATTCTTCAGATCAATTTTGCCTGAAAGGACGTCCAGTCACGCAAGCAGCGCGGCATTGGAGTGCAGCATCTTGTTCCCGCTTTTTCACGAAACAGGGTTACAGCAAAGTAACCCAAGACGTTCCCTTTCAAAAGCTACACTCGATGCTGCGTGAAAACGCTATGGGAATGAGAATACCAACGCCGCCGCACTGCAAGTGTCTGGACCCCCAGGGTTGTGTTGCGTGTGCGCACAATAGCCAAGGAGGTCTCAGATCTAGCCCTGGAAGGCTGACTCGAAGACCTGTAAGCCTGGAGTAGCATGAACATCCAAACTAGAGAATCTAACAAATGTGTGCGGAGAGGACCAACCTGCCACAAAACACACTTGCTGCAAGGGGACTCCTCTTGCCAGCGCAAAAGATGAGGCAATCCCCCTGGATAAATGAGCCCTGATTCCTAGAGGTGAAGTGTGACAACGTGCCCCGTAGGCTAGGGCAATAGCTTCTCTCACCCGATATGACAGCGTTTGGAATAAAAAAGGCTGCTCTGACTTACGCCACTGGCTAGTGCGGTGGACGTAAATCTGAAGGGTGCGTACTGACGACAGTAAGTAAAACCTTTCCTGCTCCGGAGCTGTAAAAGGCGGAGGACAGAGGCTTCAAGGAAGGCATGGTCAAGAATGAAAATAGTTTGGGTGAGGATGCAGATCTCCAATTCTCTTGAAAGAAGTAACTATAAGGAAAACCATCTTAAGGGTCAGAAGCCATACAGACGCTGACTCTAGTGGTTTGGAAAGGGTGTCAACCAGACCCATCAGTGAGAACATGACAAGCCGAAATAGCGGCTACGTACATTGTGAGGGTATTAGGGCATAAGCCTGAGGACACTTTTCTTGCAGAAATCCAGCACTGAAACAATTCGGCAGTGGACTGGGTCTACATGTTTCCCCATGCACCACTTTCAAATACCCTCACCTTAAGGGCATAAGCTCTTCTAGTGCGTGAAGGTTCCAGGGCTCCCAACTTCATATGCCCTGGAATGTAAATCACCTTGAGGGACAGGAACTCTTCCTGTGCCCAAAAGCAGAACCTGGTGCGCTAGCTTATTCAAGCGGCGTGAGCACAGTCCGCTCTGGCGATTATGTACGAGACTACCGTAGTGTTGTCCACGCGCACTAGGACATGGTAGCCTCAACTGCTGGAGGAGGTGTTTCAGGGCTAAAATAAAGCCATCATTTCGAGGTAATTAGCGTGCCACGCAAGAAGATCCCTTGACCTGGATGGCCATCTTAGACCACACCCCAGCCCGTGAGGGAAGCGACTGTCGTTAGCGTCTCGCAACGACAAAAACGCACATAGAGTGGAACCCAAAGTCAGAAACCGGGGTCTGAACCACATAGAATGGGTATAAAGCCCTTGGTGCGTAACCCTTATTTGCCTACAGGGATCAGCCCTGAGTAAAATCCCTTTGCTCTTAGCCACAACTGAAACGATCTCATGTGCAGAAGGCCCAAAGGTATCACAGTGGATGCAGCTGCCATGAGACCTAAAAATCTCTGAAAGTGATGAACAGTCACTTTCTGGCCTAGCTTGGTTTCCTTCAAGGTGTTGGAAATGGATTCGACACAAGCAGGAGACACCTGTGCCCGCATTGCGATCGAATCCTACGTGACACCCAAATATGTTGTGTTCTAAGCAGGAAAGAGAATGCTTTTATGCCATTGATTCTCAATCCTAAAGAATTAAGATAAGCTAGGACGACATGCCTATGTCGGGGCGCTAGCTTCTGCGACTGAGCCAGAATCAGGCAGTTGCCTATGTCTCACAAAATACGGATGCATTTTGTACTGTATATGTGCGGGTGACAAAGCTAGGCCAAATGGAAGGACCTGATAATGGTAAGCTTCGCCCCCGAAAGCGAACCACAGGAACTTTCTGTGTTGTGGCAATATTTCTATGTAAAAATAGGCGTCCTTCAGATCGATTGTCACAAACCAATCCCCTAGTTGGATTTAAAAAACAATCACTTTGAAAGTCAAGCTTTTGAACCTGCAATGGTTTTGGATAGCGGTTGAGATGTTAGATGTTCCAACATTTCTTGGAAACCGGTGTTGCCCGAAACACCAGTGGTGGCGGAGCATGAACACTGACCTCCTGGGGGTGCCAGGGAGAACACTTCATCCTTGAAAGGAATTCTACTGTATGCGCCCCTCTCCGGGGGGAGCCACAACTACGGTCCTGGGCGAATGAGCCTCAGGGAAGGAGACAGTACGTAGGTCCGAGTTCTTTGAGGCGAATTGCGAAGCGCGGTGCGCCGCACCCCAGTCTTACGAGGGGGTGCCCAAAGGCTTGTGCATATAATTTCACCTCCCGAACCTAGTGGGGACGGAGTTAACAGCGTCTCCAAACAGGCTGGAAGGCGAGATGGGGGAATCAAGGAGGAACGCACAACCTTATCCCTAATGCCCGTGAGATTTAGCCACAGGTAACTCTCCGTGGAACACCATCGCAGCCATAAAAACGGCCAATAGCACAGGCCATCTGCTTTGTTGCACGAAGAGACAGGTCTGTGGCTCGGCATAATTCCAGGAACGCCTTATCATAAAGAGCCCCACCAGTGCTCAAGTCTTTCAGCAGGTCAGCCTGGTAAGCCTGCAGAAACCTCCATGGTGTGCAGT
This sequence comes from Clarias gariepinus, assembly GCF_024256425.1. Classification (NCBI taxonomy): domain Eukaryota; kingdom Metazoa; phylum Chordata; class Actinopteri; order Siluriformes; family Clariidae; genus Clarias; species Clarias gariepinus. Next base: position 30,200,337 of record NC_071104.1, on the reverse strand, counting down.
AGAGCACCAGCCTGATGAGCTGCCTGAAAGCTTTTCCCCACCAGGGAAGATGTCAGGCTACGTGGCTTGGTGGGGAGTGTGTGCTTTTTCAGGAAGGATGATGTCCCAGGAGAGAGATAGCCCGCAAGCGTCTCTTCTATCTGTGACATCATCATATAACCCCGTGCCTTCGCATCAACATGATTGACATGGTTGATGGCACGAAAAACACGGGATAAATAAGGCTTATTCCATGAAAGAGTTTACTCAATTATGAAGGTCGCCAAAAAAAAAGGGGTGAGAGAGAGAGAGCGTCGCTGAGGCTTCTCCCCTTCGCCACCTGACAGAAACCTGTCGTCTAAATTTTTAGCACTTGGGGAAAAATCCCGCCTTAACCGATTAAGCCACCACTGCCCAATTGCAAGTTAGATTAACAGGCTTGGCTGCTGTTCCATACACCTATACTTTTAACTTTTTTGTCTTGTTGTGATTGTATGAGTTTTTACCTTGACAAGTTTGGAGAAGGTCTCATAAATGAAGATGAGGGAAATAAGGAAGGCGAAGATCTCCTGAGTGAAAGGTGAGATGTAACGCACAAGAAAGCTTCCCTCGGCTGCTACGATCACCAACACGATGAAGATGAGCCAGAAGCCAATCCACACTCGACCCGTGAGGTACTCGAAGCCCTGCACCTGGCAGAACTGATCCACAAGACCAGAGAAATCATTACTTTAGAAATAATATTAATAAAGGGAAAAAATGGCATTTTTTGTTGGTTTTACTGACCGATAACAGATTATTATCTGTTATCGGACAGTAAAACCAAAGTGACTAAAGCATGGAAAACAAATGTGAATAAAGCATGGATAACAAATGTTGGGCTGTGACTTTAATTCCTGGATAATCTCCAGTGAATGAGTCAACATGACATTAACCCAAAGTCTAAAACATTATTGTAACACCCACACATGTTGTATGAAGTAATATATTGGGCTATCAAACTTTCACCACTCAATATGTCCTTCACACTGAGCACTGACAAAAACCTTTGGTAGGCTCTGTGGCTATGTGGTTTAGAGGGAGTTTACCTTGTAGAAGGCCTCCTCAAACACCAGAAGAGGCCCAGAGAAGCCAATAATGAGAAGTGGCTGTCCTGCCAGCAGGGAAAACAGCACTCCGACTGCTGATGTCGAGATAATGAGCTCAGACACTCCCATCATACCTTGCGTCTTTTCCCCTAAATAAACCAGAACATTGCTGTCTGAATAAACATTTTTGATAACAGATACAAATCAAACCGACCTGGGATTGTACATATAAACCTCAGTCTCATTGTGAGAACATTTAGAAGACAGTGAATGCTAGCTAAGGATCAAAGGCAAATAAAGATCAAACCTGTGCTTAAATTAATTTTCATTAACTGCTTTATCCAAGGCAGGGGTGCAGTTGATCCAAAGCCTGTTTCAGGAACACTAGGCATGAAATAGAAATTCGCTCTAGATGGACACCAGTACATGTACGGCTACCTGAACTCATATACTTACAGGCAATTTAGCATACAGTAGCTACCAGAACGTTTCTAAGACGTACTGTAGGCAAAAACCAAATAGCCCAGAGTTAGGTTAAAATCATGCTGACACAAACTAAACTCCAAACTGGCAGTAACAAGCTGACACAAGCTGACAGTAACCAAATTTTATTTGATTTTAACTCATATTTGGTTTTTAGTTTATACTGTATTGCTACATTTGATCAAATGCAACCTGTTAAGCAAAATTTACTTTTCTCATAATTTTTCAATGTTAACAGTGTATGTGTCTGTATACACAGGCAGAATATGTGTTAATGTGTTTGAACTTGCTGGTTACATTTTCTGCCTGATATGACATCATTGGAGGCATAAATAAATGTCGGCGTGGAGGGAGAGACACAATTTGCATAGCCTCTCACCAGCTCAACTAGTCCTTCTCACAGAAGTCAATTTCTTGTGCTTTGATTGGCTCTAAAAATGCACTTCTACACATGGGCATGGGATAGATGCTACACATATTGAAACAGCACTTGTAACTTGTTAAAAAGTGACTATAATATGGCACCTTTAATATGCTAACAATGTAAGTATGGTTAATAATCAAAAACTACCACCTTTAACACTACAACATTTAAATTACCTAGCAAACCTCCAAAAGTGATGGTTGGTGAGAGGGCAGCAAAATAGATGAAAATGACAGCAGCGATGCACTGCGTATCCACTGCATCCTTCAGATCGCTTATGTAGTGTGGGTAGCGGCGGCGAATATCATGTATCAGTCCTCCAAACGGTATCCCAGAACGTTTCAGTGGGTCAACCTCCAGCTCTTCATCCTCCTGATCATCTTGACTGAGATCTGACACAAGTGCAGAAGATACATTGTAGACATATTTGATCTTTTATGCTGTTTGGCGACTATCCCAGGCTGCTCTACTCACTGCACCACCATGCCACCCGTAGTTAAAATCTAAATGTATACAGAAACCACTAAAGAGACTTACATTTGGTCTCAAGATTAGGTCCTGCTGGTCCACTCAAGCTCTTCTTATTTTCTCTCTCCTTGCGCTTGCGTAGCATCTGCTTCTGGAATGAGGCCACTGTCTTCAGCAGGTCTTTACCCTCTACGTCTGAAGGAGGAATCACAATGCTGCAATCCAGGAACTCATTAATGCCATTCAGCAGATCCTGACGATCATCAGCAAAGTAGGCTACCTCATGGAAGTTCTAAGAAAAGTTAAAAGGAGCATTAAATATTATTTTGACTGTAGGATATTTATCCTTAAACAGAATCTTGTGTTTGTTCTCTAATGCTTAGAAGAGACTTGGACTAACTGTTGCATAATTCAGAGCCATAATTTTATCCAAAATCTGAGTTATATGCAAGGCGGTACTCAAGCTGGATGCTTTAGTTTCAAATTTACATCAATATTTCTGTAAAGAAATGCTAAGGAATTGAAACTGTTAACCCTAGTATTTGTAGTATTTACAAAAAATGTAAAAACACAATTGACTTAACCCGTGTTGAATGTGTTCTCACTGACGTCAATCAGAACAGTGCATGGTAAAGATACTGTCAAGCAACTATGTTATTAATTTGAGGTGTATTTTGTAGGCAAAAAAGTTACCATCAATATTACAGCATAATTACCTGATTACCTACTTAACTACAACAACCTGTTAATTTTGTCACACAGTTAAAAAAGTAACTTCTCTGCTGATTATTTTCTTATGCAACATGTTGTGTATATGGTGTGACTTTATAACTTGTGCAAAAGAGAAACAAGTGTGTAAAATAGATGTAGAAAGTTTGACTTATTATATACGACAATGTTGTATGAATAAGTGATTTCGCCTGGATTTATTGGCATTTGGCTTTAGACCTCATAAAATGATGTGCAGGTAACTAATACTGACATTTGAAATACTGAGTTTTGGAAATGGAAAGCTAGTGAGTTACAGTATGTAGAGGGTGTAGATTCCCTTGTTCCACACACCAAGTAGTGCACTTGTATAGAGGTAAGAGAGAGATTTAGGATTTAGCCTAGTTCTAGTAAGCTTTGTAGCTCATGTTAGCCATGAAACACAACATGGACAGTTCAGAGGCTATCTTCGGAATGACTTAGAAGCAGTTACTAAGAAAACAAAGTGTTGTTTAAGATGACAATGTTGTCCAATAATTACTTTACAACTTTTTATATTACTCATAAAGGAACAGAATACTTGAAATACTTGTGTAAATACTAACTTTATCAGACATAAGTGTGGAGAAGGAACGTCCAATCTCGTGGTAGTCTATGTTACTCTGAGAAGGGCCCAGTAGGATGAAAATAAAGCGCACAGGAACTGGAACCTCCAGAACCGACTCCAACAGGACTGCTTCGTTCAGGCGCACAAATGCCATAGCTGGCTGCTCCAGAAACTCCACACAGCCTAGACAACATACACATGCACACAATCATATTTGTCTTACTATGCTTGTGACCACTGCCTATTTACATAAGCATTATTGCAGATGTTTAATGCCATGCCTACATCTAAACCTAAGTCTAACTTTATGAACACAAAACTTTATAGTCTTTATAATTAATGTGGACAAGCCAAATCATTACAAGGCCAAAACTATTAGATATTCCTATCATTGTTGGAACATTTGGTCCACACCAAGATAGAACACCAAGCCTCCCTCTCTCTTTATTTTTTGATGGATTTGAGTATAAATTTTTTATTTTATTTTTATAACTAAAATCAGACGTGGCAATATAGAGAAGAATAATCCAGCAAGGTCATAGCAAAGTGTTTTTGGCAATCTGCTGTGGTGTGATGACTTAACAATCTTTTGGTTTGAAAATGAAACAAAGGAGAAAAAAAAAAGAAAGTAAAGCAATCCTTTGCTTACCCACTAAAACCACTGTAGCCTCAGCATCCTTGGGGATCTTTGCCAGCAGTTTCATAGATCTAGCTGCAGCGTGTGCCTCTGCAGGAACGGGGTGCAGGTTTTTCTTTCATTAACAGGAGAAAATAGCAACATATTAACGTTAAACTCTGGCTGTGGATGAAGTGCTTTGGCAGGTAGTGCACACAAACGTCACTCTTTGGCTGCATTAAAGATTAGGCTTCCATATGTTAGTGTGCATGTGTGTTCGTTACTGCTCTTTAGATTTTAATGGACCATTTTGGCTGTATTTAATCACCAGGCAAAAACGTACAGCGCAAGGATGAACTCGCCAAACGGTCAGTCATTTTAAAATCATTTGACATCATGACTTTTTATGCATTGAATGTGCCAACATTTTGAGCCATGGGAAACATTAAAAGTTTCACAGCTATTGTGTGGGGATGGTTTAACAAGAAGCACCTGTGTACCTCCGAGACATGCACATGTGCTAATATAAACGCAGTCATTTTGGGTCCTTATAAAGGCGCAAAGACAGCATCACTTCACAAAACGTCCGCTGCTTGACTGCATAAACAGAGCAATCTTCAAGCTTCTTCTTTAAAATAAAGCTGCTTTTATTTTCGTGTCAGAGAAAAATTATGAATTGTGTGATTCAGGTAATAAAAGGTTAAAATCTGTGATAAAAAACAGAGATGTTTGCTGCAGAGAACATGCATGCTGCAGGACACAACCAAGCAAGATTCTCATAAAAATGTTGCAGGGTTGTACGAAAAAAAAGCATGAGATAAACTATTATGTTCATGTTCTGTTCCTAAGGTTTGGTAAGAGAGGTTTGCATCTGTCATGGACATCTAAAAAGCATTAAAGAAATTTTTTATAATTGTTTTGCAGTGCCAGCCTAGGTGGTATTTGTTATATTCTGAATTTTAATGTTACTTGTGGTAACTATCGGGCAGCCTTCATTGTCAGCGCTCGTAATTTTTTTTTTTTTTATGTTCCCTTTTCTGTTTAAATAAAGGTTAAATTGTATATACATGAGATAAGATCCATAAACAAACACCTCTTTGTCGTGCTCTGGTGATTTTGAGTCATGGTCCTGGGCAACTAGTGGCAGGTTCGTGTCATGAACATGGTTGTGGTTATGGCGCAAGCTGCCCAGACTGGTGATTGAATGTTTTCGGTGAAATCGGCCGTCCTTCTCATCATTCGGGTGACTAAAAGAAAAAAAAAATTAAGGTCATGTCGAATTCTTTCATATCCATGTCAACCATAATGCGTTATTCTTTGTTTAATTTGAAAACATGTGTTCTGCCCTGCAAGACAAAAGAACACAATATGCCCATATTCATGTTGATCTTGGTTTGCAAGCATTTATGATGGTTTCAGCTTTGAGTCCAATATTTGCAAACCAAACACAGAAACCTCACATTACATGATATCAAAATCCAAATTGCAAACCAAACCACATTTTCCATTCAAACAGAGGAAATCATGCCAAGGAAATCAGGATAAATTGCAAAAACTACAAACAGGCCACATGTGGGCCTGATAATATCAGGGGCTATTCAAACAGAAAATATGAGTCTTCAGTTCACAGTGACATATAAACATGTGCGCAAAGGCATGTGAAGCATTATTATTTTTAAAAAAGCTTAATTCTTATTTGAGGGCCACATTGTGTGCATGCTCTAAAGGAACTGTTTTTTCCACTAACAAGATGCCAGTATTGGTACTGGAGCTGGTGCTGGTAATGCAAATCAAGAATTTGTTAATAAAAAATAGTTTGAAAGCCAAACTATTGAGCAACCATAGTTTGGATTGAGTAGTTATAGAATGAATGCATAAAAGTAAAAAGTTTAAATAATTGGTAAAATGTTTACTGTATACACGGTGTAAATGTCTTACACCACCACTCATCTTTCTTATAAATGAAATTCAATTATATAGTTTACATTAAGCACAAAGGAACAAATGTTTTACTGAAAAAGGCTGCAAACTGCCTAAAAATCGTTTGTTTATTTAACAACCTCAGCAGCAACCTCATTTCCTCTCTCGTCTGTTCCAACCACTCAGAGGTCAGCATCACCAGTATACCAATCACCGGCCTAATCATCTGTCATCATCTGCACCTGTTTCTTACTGGTCCATGCTTTTGGTTAGTTTTTTATGCCTGAATGATTTATAGGTCACTGTGTGGCTTAACAAACAAAAACAGGTCAGGTACAGAGACTGGACTGAGAATTAAAGGCAAATCTTGCCATAAAATAAAAGCCAAAAATGATGTCCGACAACATCAGATACAAGAGGTCTAGCTGTTTAAAAGCAAAATATGAAGGAAAGAGTAATGGCTTAAGATTTCTGCACAGTACTGTATATGTTATCCTTTATTGTCAAACTGTTCACCTTTTTCTATGTAAATAAAATCAATATGTAGACAGAGCTAAGTTGCTGCTGAGTGTGAAGGAGTCTTCCTGGAGGATAATCTGTGTATCCACCTTGACCCTGTCCAGGATAAAGCAGTTAATCATGATAAAAGAATGGGCAAATGAATGACAGATGCATGTTTTTCAGTCCTGTTTTGGCCATCTTGTCAGTGTCTGTAGCTGCTTAAATGACATTTTGTTAACATTAGCAATTACAATGTAACTCCTACTTAAAATGACAATAAAACTGTTCTTACTCCCAGTTCAAAGTAGCAAAATTTACTCCAGCTGTTTTCAACAACAGCCTTCGAAATCCCTCTAAATGTTAGTGTTTTGTTTAAACGCGATCATAAAAGTAACTTCAGCTGCTTGAGTTGTTGTCATGACGATAATATTTCTGCCATTAATTCCCTGACATCCCCGGTTCTTGATTCCAAAACAGTGGCAATTTGGTGCTGGAACCAAATCCAGTTTGATAATGTTTATCTCCTTCTGCTTTTAAATAGTGAGAAAGTACGATAACATGCATCTGGCAAAAGAAATTATGGAAAAGAACCAGCGAGGTTGTGTTTTATCACCTCACACACATATGCTGTCAACACAATGACTCTGTCCAGCTAGTGTCATCAGTGCTCTTGTTAGGTCCATGCTTAGCTTGTCCTGTCAATGCCACAGCCAGTGTGTCCTATAGTACTGTATGAGTAAGCTGCACTTTATTATACTTTTACTAATGGTTAATCAGGAACAGGAGGGAGACGGCTTTAATAATTAACCATTCATTAAGCCTTATCATTAAGGCTTAATGTTGTTCATTAAGCCTTATTAAGAAAATCCTTTTGTGTGAGCACAAGTGTGGCCGCACAGGATGTATGTGTGCGTGTGTGTGTGTGTGTGTACTTGTGTTTTATTACTGGGCAATTGATCTACTCCAGTAAATGGCCACAGGTGCTCCATCTGGCTTTGGACCACCTAGTGAGTTAAGGATATATTTGGATCAGACCTGTAAATAAGTGTAATGTCTCAGGGAAAATAAAGTACCCACAGTTATAAGGAAGCCAAAGCCATGTCTGTAAAACTTTCTGCCTTAAAATTTGTTTAAAATGTGAATTTAGTAATAGATATCTAGCTTATCTATTAAGACAAAATAGAAAGATACATAAAATAAAGTGTAAAAACATAACAGACATCTACATCATAGATAACGGGAGCATAAATATCTGGAACATGATATAAACTCTCCATCTACTTCGTTCGCATTCACATAGTTATCTCATCAGCCAATCATGCAGCAGCAGCACATTCCATATAAGTGTGCAGTTTGTTTTTAGTTTCAGTTAATGCTCAAATTAAACATCAAAATGGGGAAAGTTTTATCTCGAGGACTGGCATGTTTGTTGCTATCAGATGGGCTGGTTTGAACATTTTAGAAAATGCTGACCTACTGATAACTTTACATACTCTGTGAGTCAGTGGATTGAGCCTCAAATATGATAGGCCTTAACACTCTTAGCCGCTATAAAATTATTTTATGAAGGTCGTACATTCATGATTGATGATGCTGGCTGAGGTGGCTCCGAACCCACTGCAGTCGTTCCCATGAACATTCAGCAAGTGGAACACTCTCAGGAAAAACGACCTTGTTTGAACACCAAATGTGTTCTGTTTTTGCAAGACAAAGAACCAAACCACTTGCACATAACAGGAATTTGGCTGGGAGTGCCATTTCCCCTGTACAGTCCTAACCTCGGGGATTTCCAGGGGATTAGCAGTTGCATGAAATGCTCTAACCAGATCTTCTTGTATAAACACTTATGCCATGATCAAAGTCGGAGACATCACATTTTACCCATTCTGATGTTTGATGTAATTATTAATTGAAGCTCTTGACCTATATTTGCACTTTATCTTAATAAAATGCAAATAAATTTGCAGTTGTACAGGTGTTCTTAACAAAGTGGATGATGGATGTATTTTAGAATTATGCATATCTAAACTTTAGTTTCTGAGAATATCAAAAGCATTTACAGCATAGATATTAAATAAATAAAGAAGGCGGAAATCTAAATAGAAATCGAGATTACGAGAGTACACCATAAATCTAGGATATCAAAGATATCTAGAGCACCATACACTACCCAAACCTTTGGGGCCACTTAACCAACATATCTACATGTGAATCTACATGTTTAAAACATCTCATTCCAGATTTCTTCCCCTTTGCTGTTACAATGAGCTCCACCCTTCTAAGAAGGCTTTGCACTAGGTTTCACATGTGGGGATGATGTTGGGTGAGAAGGGATGGGGTAGAGTGTGAGTTTCAGTTTATCCCAGATTTGTTTATTGGAGGTCAGGCCTCTATACAGGTGACTTGCCGTCTTCTACTCCAAGTGTCATGAACCATGAAGGCTCGGATTGGATAGGATCCTTGGAGCCTTTGAAGCCAATCTGAGCCTTTATGGGCGCTTGACATGGAATGGTTAGGTCCTCATGACTAGGTTCTCATTTTCCACAGTTTTTGCCATGATGCTGAGGAAATTCTTCTCTTCTATACTAAATAGCAAGATCAGTCATAAAATTGTACACCTTGGAAATCTGCTTTCAGTGTATCTCTACTGCTATACTTTTCATTCATTCATTCATTTATTTATTCATTCAATTCCTTCACGCAGTTTATGAATATAACAGATATCTAAATAATAACTCTAGATATCAACAGGTATCTGCAACATAAAATCCTAAAATATAACTAGAATATATGTATACAGAAGACCACTAGACCATATACATATGGTGTGAAAAACTATTTGCCCCCTTCCTGATTTCTTATTCTTTTACATGTTTGTCACACAAAATGTTTCTGATCATCAAACACATTTAACTATTAGTCAAAGATAACACAAGTAAACACAAAATGCAGTTTTTAAATGATGTTTTTTATTCTTTAGTTGGTTTTAGTCTTTTATTCTTTACTCTTTTGTTCTCATTTGTTCCTGAATTTCTTTGGATCTTGGCATGATGTCTAGCTTTTGAGGTGCTTTTGGTCTACTTCTCTGTGTCAGGTAGCTCCTATTTAAGTGATTTTTTGATTGAAACAGGTGTGGCAGTAATCAGGCCTGGGGGTGACTACAGAAATTGAAATCAGGTGTGATAAACCACAGTTAAGTTATTTTTTAACAAGGAGGGCAATCACTTTTTCACACAGGGCCATGTAGATTTGGATTTTTTTTTTCTCTCTTAATAACATAAACCTTCATTTAAAAACTGCATTTTGTGTTCAATTATGTTATCTTTGACTAATAGTTAACGGTTTTTGATGAGCAGAAACATTCAAGTGTGACAAACATGGAAAAGAATAAGAAATCAGGAAGGGGGCAAATAGTTTTTCACACCACTGTACAGTTGAAACCTAGGCTGTTAGAACATAAACGACCTGAACATAGAGAAATGTACATGGCTTGTAGAGCCCGTATTTTCTTTTAATATAATTTTTTAGCAGCTGTTTTAATGCGAGTTGAAACCCCAGGGTTCAACTGATATGGCATACGGTCCCAATATTAATGAAAAATCGCAAAAGCAATGTGTCATCGTATGGCTCTTTCAAACACTTTAACCAAAACAACCCTTCATTAAGTTCATATGTGTGCTATTTTCTAGTGTTTAGGAAAAAGAGGTCATTCTCTAAAAGGTTCAAGGCTTCATCTGCAAAACATTAATTCTCTGTGGGACACCATGCAATATTCATCATTTTAGTCCTCAAGCAGGGTGATGGCTGCTCAGATCTCACTGAATGGTCCTGATGCATGAGTTGAACCCAACACGCTGTAAGCTCGGCACGAAACAAAGCATGTACACTAGCTACAGATCACATAATCTAATCTCAAAGCTTAGTTTTTGTACTGTTTTCTTAAGGATAGATTATTACACAGAGAAAAGGATACCTAACCTTATAAAACATATCATTACAACATACGGTAAATTATCTTAAAAAAATTAACAATAATTTGCCTGTAAAGCTATCCTTAACTCTAGCTAAAAAAACATGTGCATAATCACACTCATGCCATCATGACCAGCCAGCATGTTAGGCAAATGGCACAGTGCCTGAGGTCTACCGCACTACTGGTCAATAATATTCCTGTTTGAAATATTGATGCATGCATCTCTGACCTGTGTTTCAGCAGCAATGCACGAAGCACATTGGCACGGTCCTCAGGTCTGATCTGATCTGAGATGATCATGGTCTCCACCAGCAAGTGCGCAATTCCAGGAAGCGTGGTCTGTTCCAAGTCTAACATTATGGCACCTAAGTGGAAAATCAACCATGTTACTCTTATTGTGATATCCAAGGTATAGAAATTGGAAATTTCCAAACATGCTTGTGCAATCCCACCCTTCTTACCTTGGAATGAACACAATACCAGAAAGGACAAACACAAAACTGCTTTACTTTTTTTCATGGTTGTGAAGATCTGGTTACAACTTTTCTGTTACCCTGTACATACAGTACTAAAGTGCAAAAGTCTTGAGCAACCCCTCATTCCTTCATATCATACATCCAAAGAAACAGACTTTGTTTTTCTTTCATGTAGTTTTCTTAAGGCTTCCTGAATGACTTTTTTGGCTCTCATATTTTAGCAAGTTTTTGGCCCTCATTTTCAGTCCAATCCCTGTACCTAACTAGTTTCAGAGGAATGTTTTTCTTCCTTTTTTCACAGTAACCTATGACTCATTTAAGCATAAAAACATCGAACTTAAGGCATGGACCAGTGAAAAACATGTGCAGATGATGGCAGATGATAAGATTGGTGATAGGTATTCCCTATGGACCTAACGCTCAAAGTAATTAAACATATTGAGTACTGTTAACTTAAATAATTACAATTAGGTTAAATTAATAGACCTTGATGAGTATTTAGATTTTTTATTATTTTTGAGTTTGTAGAAATTACACTTTTCAAGTAAGCTGAACAAATCTGATATTTTAGGTACAGTATTTGTAAGTACTTAAGTAACAGTAACTGACACCTTAAAGTTCAACCAACTTAAAATCTTTCAGACTAGCGATTTTGTGTCTGACATCATCAGGGCAATAGGGCACTGGTGGCTCAGTGGTAGGTTTTTCACCAGCCATGCGAAAGGCCTGGGTTCGATTCCCAACAACTGGATGAAGCCCAGATAAAAAGGGGGGTGGTGTCAGGAAGAGCATCTGGCGTAAAACCTGTGCCAAGCTTGTGTGCGAACCGGATTGTCTGCTGTAGTGACCCATTGCCGGAACCAGCAGAAAGACCAACAAAAATTAATTTGATTTGCAACAACTAAAAAAAAAAAAAAGATAATTGCTATTAAATAGTATGAGTTAGGCTACTCGATAATGCAAGTAAAGAACGATTAATATGAATGAGTACAGCAAACTCAAAAACTTATAGTTCTGTTTACTGAAAACATCATTACTTAAAAAAATTGATGTAACTGATTACAGTACCTCAAATTTTTTGAGTTTTGCCAACTTATTCGGGTTTACAGTGTACTGGTGATGCTGAATGCTGAGTGGTTAATAAGATGAGAGGGGAAAAGAGGTTGCGCCTAGGTTGTTACTTAAATAAGACAAATTCTATCTTTAGGCACTTTGCAGCCTTTTAATAGCTCATTTAATATTCATAATCTACTGCAATTGAATATAAAGATATGAGGGTGTGCCTCCTATCATGAACCTATTTTTGTACACATACCATGTGTGATTGTCCTGCGCAGCTCAAGCAGGCTCCGGAAGGACAGTGAGGCCACGTGTGGTTTGCCCCATCGATCCGTATCTTCCTCAACATCCTCTTCGAACTTGATCCAGCGAGCCATCTCTTTCCAGCGCATCTCCTGGTTCTTGTCCACAATCAGCTCATTTAGCTCTACAAAGACCTAAAGATGCCAGAGTCACATCATAAATGACTTAACATAACCATGAAATCAAAGTTCATAACCATGAACCAGTTATAAATATTCTGACTCTGGCTGTGCAGATTTTTCATTAGTATGTACAGAATACATTTTGACATGTGCTCTAAAACATCTCCCTGTTTATGTACAGAACATAATTTGTTAGTCTGTAGGCTAGCATCAGATCACCACTCTTCAGGGAAATGCTGTCTGTTTGACCTCCACATCTGTCAAAGAGGAGCCAGTTTCCTCTGGTTGAGCAGCATGCCACAGATTAATGGTGAAGTGTTGATAAATGAACAGTGTGGTGATCTGTGAGATTAAATGAGGTTTAGAGTGTGACTAAGGGCAGATTTTTTATGTAATTAATCAATTTGTCAGATCTGAGTGAGTCAGAGACACTGCTGATGGAGAGTACAAGTTAAGCTAGTGGGACAAGATCAATAGGGCTAGGCAAAAGCCAGGGAGCAGTTGCCTTGGAGTTGTAGTCTCTATTAACACAACAAAGTACAAACATTCACTTTGACCTCCTTAGGAGAAACTGGTGAGGATAAAGTGATAAAATCTCCATAGGGAGATGGATCAGTGACCCGGTAAGTAGGGTATTACGTTTTTGAGCACTGCAACTTTCCCTCTGTCAGGAATTACATTTTAAAGACTTAAAGGAGCAGGGGAACAGTTTTCTTAACTAGTTGATTTCATGCTAATCTAAAGATGTTAGGGAGTTTATGACATATAAACAGAAAATTATGGTTGAGATAGAGATGCTTGAGTTTAGATCCATAAGGCTCAGTTATGACAGTGGCAAGTGTTTTATTGGCCGAGAATTGCCCAAATATTAGAAGCCACATAAGCAGTGACATAAGTTGCACACACAAAAATTTAAAGTCTGGGCCAAACATGTCCCAAATTATGCAACTAACTATATCAAATGCTTGGACTGCACTTCAATGTTGGCTCCAAAGGCAATCCATGGTCCATAACATGCTTGAGATATAGTCTCATCATTTAGTTGCGGCTATATTTTGGCAGTCATATTTGAATAAGATGATTTCAGATGAAATAGGCTCCAGTTTGGATTACACAATGCTACCCCATCACAATGTTGCACATCTGGGAGATGTATAAAGCGTGTACTGCTCTTGCATAGTGGCCACTGTACTAGTCTCTGGAGGCATGTGTTACAGTATTATGTGGGGTTGCTTCAGGTCTAGTCTCGGCAATGTTATTTGGCAATAAAGCAAAGTCAGCTGACCACCTGAATGTGCTGAATGACCAGGTTATTCCATCAATGAAGTTTTTCTTCTTTAATAAAACAGGTATTTCCAGGACAGATTCATTGAGCCCAAAATGAAAAACAAGTGCCTCTCATAGCATAAGGAATGACTTTCACACATGAACGGGCCACCATTGAAAGTCCTTGTTACAGTATGTGATAAAAGAGGAGTTTATTATTTTAGAAAAGATTGCTGAAATAATGATATGGGTAATGTGTGACTTTTTTTTTGACCGGGCAGTGTATGACTGCACCTGCATCCTGCCATCCATTTCTTGGCATAGATTTTACTCAGTTGTAGAGTAATGCCTGGCATATTTTTGTTTAAACTTACCAAGCCTTGCTTTTGTGTCTTGATATTCTGGTTTATTAAGTCTGTTTCGATATCTTAGACAAATATAAAAACAAACATAAATCTTTAGGAGCTTTTAGCCTACACAGCTCTGGCCCCCTTATCTCATGGACTCCATGGAACCTCTGTGGGTGAGCAGACCCCAGGATGTTGGAAGCGGATTCTTTGAGTGCTGTGGGTTGCGTGGAGGGGACTTTGTGGGTTGGACTTGTTTGTCTGGTGCATCCCATGGATAGACAATATGGATGGATTGGGATCTACAAAGTCTGGAGGCCAAACCTGCGGCTTTAGACTTATTGCCTTCTGGGCCCTGTGTGTGGTGGGCTGTGATGTACTGGGTGTTTTACCACCTTCTATCATGGCCAGCATTGACTTTTTTTGGTCATTTGTGCTACCCTGTTTTTTTTCCATGTGACTGGACTGGATAGGTCCCACTGGCATGGGTGGGTCTCCGGTGCCCATGACCCTGTCAAAAGTTTACTGGTGTCATCAGCTGATGATCAGTGTTGTTCGGTTCACCTGCCAGTCGTTAGAATGTTACAGCTAATCAGTGTCTAATTTCAAAAATATAACCCTTTTCATAATGCAACCATGCCCATAAGCAGCTTCGCTGATTTAAACTGTAGTTACAGGTACAAGAAAATTATTCACTGTGCATTATCTAATAATGATAAAGTAAACACTCACTGATTCTGGGTGAGATGACTGCATGAGATGAGAACTTTGTCAGATCTGTTTCAGGGTTTGGATTAATTCGGCCATCTAGTTTTCTTATCGGTTGTTGCTGTTCTTTGACTAACATTAGCTAACTTTGGCTAACTGTCTTTTTTCCACGAGCGTTCACGTTATTGAACACAGCCATGCTAAACTATCACGTGCGTGCCTGTGCTCGTGTGCCGAGCAGGCAGATGCACGATAGAGGAAAGTCTGTAACAGGATTAAAGATCGCTGCATGTCTTTTCGATTTTTTTTTTTTTTCCTGTGGGGCGCGACACCACTGCCAACTGTCTGGATAAAAACCATTCGCAAAATAAAAACATTATGCACACTGGCGATCATTTCAGTCACCATGTGGAGCTCCCTTCTATTTACGTTTCTGCCTCAAGCTTTGGATTTGTTTGCTTGTGATACTTTTATTAAAAACACTAAAATGCATTTGCATCCACATCAAGCTCTCTGAGCTGACAACATACTTAAAAATTTGAAGCTGAAACAAAGCTTATTTTGACTTTCCCATACAGACTTATTCCTTTCAGTTCTTGGCTATGGACATATAATTTACATGCTTTACTGTCATCTCTGTTCTTCTAACTCTTAATGCTGTTTATCATTCAGCTCTCGTGTTTATAGCTCGTGGTAAATTTATCATCGCAGTGTTTAATACAGAAAGTTAGATGACCCTCTCAGTGGGGATAAAACAGCATCCCTGATCGGTGTTTATTTATAGAGCAATTCTTCATATCATATATCATCACATATAATCTATTATACTGTGCATTGCAGTTGGATTCAGGTTCATTCTCATTGGGGAAAACGTTTCTTCAGAGACATTGCTCCATATTATAATGTATATTAATGTTGCAACTTTCATTATTTATGTAGTGCATGGAACTCTGCATTTAAATATAAAATCATCAGCTTTAATTCACTTATCTTTGGATTTCTTTTCTCCTTCAAAGCCTTCATTATGTGATTATGTCTATAGAAATGATGCTTAGCACAGTGGGTTTAAACTGGATCCTTGTGCCTTGGTACATAATCTCACCTCATGGGTCTTTTTATCCATTTTCTTCCTCTTTTTCAGGCTAGACAGAGAAGGAGAGCCATTGTTTGCCCGTGTAACCTGACAACGCGATGACTTCTTGACCAGGTGTCGTCTTACTCCGGGATTGTCTTCAAACCGGTGACCTGCAAGCAAGCGTCAAGTTTAAAATAGATAAAACGAGTACAAAATAAGCATGTTAGTGGTAACAACACAACTGTTTTCATTATAAACATGTTTTGACTGAAAGATTATTTAATTAAAGCTTTTACTTGCGCAAAGGAACACAGATTAGCGAACAGAGAAACATAGTCAATGTTGGCCAAAGGAATCTACAGGGCAGAACAAATTATTTTGTGCGGTTAAAGCCACAGGCTTCTCCAAAAACTGGCTCTGATTTAATATTATATCACTTCAACCCACAAACCAAGGTTCTTATTAAATTTGGGATAATTGAAGGCCCAAAGTCATGCATTCACCCAGTAGCAAAGAGCTAAGGGGCCTGAGGGATTGGGCCATGCCAGGCCACAATGGTCCCTTGCTGTTTCGGGTTGTCACAGTAGCTGCAGGATGTGCCGTAAACAAAAGTCAAATTCTGTGTCTTTTTCTTCAACTACATTCTGTTCTCCGTCTTTCTGACCCTGAAATCTATAACTCCAGTCCAACCCTCAAATTTCCCCCAACCCCCAGAGTCCACTCAGTTCTAACTCTGCTCCTTCTTGCACAGGGAGACTCCTTACAAACATGGCAGCCATGCCTTTTGGCTGGACTCTGCTTGTGCTGATGTGGTAGCAAAGCAGCAGTCTTAAAAAGAGATTTCAGGCCAAGTTGAATGAAAATGTTAAAAGGTCAAAACAACATTAAACTATAGCTATATTTTATTACACTACCAAATTATTTAAAGGCCCTCCATAGTAATAGTATAATAGTAATAACTCATGTTGCGCTTGGTATCCAAATTCTGCTTAACAAGTGATGCATTTTATTATAAAGGAAAATATTCTGTGTAAAATAGTGTACAGTAGCAAGGCTTAGTGGTTAGCACTGTCGCCTTGCACCTCTAGGATCCCGGTTTGATTCCCAACTCGGGTCTGTGTGCATGGAGTTTGCATGTTTTCCCTGTGGTTGGTGGGTTTCCTCTAGGTACTCCGATTTCCTTCCATTGTTCAAAGACATGCAGATTTTATATCTTTTAATTAAATTAATTGGAATTCCCAATTTGCCCATAGTGTGTGTGTGTGTGTGTGCCCTGTGATAGATAGGCACCATATCCAGGGTGTACCCTGCCTCATTCCCTAAGCCTCCTGGGATGGGGTCCAGGCTGATTAATGCAGGAAGAAATTGGCAACAAGAACAACAACATGGATGCAAACTTGGATAAATTCAAATGATGATAGAGAGGCACTTGGATCTGAAGCATTAGATATCATTTGTTTGCCTCTCACTGTATTTCTGCATTATTCGTATTATCAACCAAGGTATATATGCAAGAAAATATGACTATAATCAAACAGCATGGGATTTACATTTATCCCTTAACTAAATTATTTTACAAAATTGCTTTATGTTGGCCATGATTGCTATGATTATGGAGTCTATTGCAAAAGCAGTGTAAATAAAGCCTTGCCTACTTACATGATATAAACACTTTGGGGTCAAAACTGTAAAACCTTAATGGTTTGTGAAAGCAGACTAAAGCAGTAGAAATGTCCACTTAAGTTCCATTAAAAAACAGATAAATTAAAATGAATATCACGAGGAATGAGTGCACTGGATAGGAAGCAATGACATTGTATTCAATAAAGCAGACAACTGTGGAGAATCTGAACTAAGACATGAGACCAAGGCTGTTTCTGGATCGTTAATCAGAGATAGAGGGGGCAGACAGGCAGGGAAGTTTTCCAGACAGACTGGCTGTCGAACAAACAGGGGTGCCCTGTCTCATAGAACAGAGGAGCTCAACAACTGGATAAGTGCTCAGATGAAGAAGCCCAGGAGCTGCTGACATCAATGACAAAACCAAGGACACCTTTACTGTTCAAACAGAGACTGCTTGTTTCCTGGCAAGTGTTCACAGTCTACTCCGCTGCCAAAAGTACCTATTGACTAGGTGACTGATTACTTTGAAGGCATTGCACGTCTTCCAACATTTACTTTATCCTGATGCATAGATAAAGAAATGTATGCAGCATTGTTATTATCAATTTAACTGCATTTATGGCACGATTTCCTGAAATTTTCATGGCAAAAGCAACAGCACCAGTCAATGGAATGTGCTCGTGTCTCACTGAGCTCGATAATGAACAGGACTGGCCTGTGGCTGCATGTCTGTGAGTGTCTATGGGTCTGTGTGTGAATAGGATGTGCTTCCTGTTCAATAGCTTTCTCCACCATGTCAACAGCACATCACCACAGGCCCTACTTCAGTTACGGCAACAATAAGCTGTCTATGAGACCTAGGCTTTAAATTAATTTGCTCGTGTTTCCCTTAAAAGAATCGATAAGCCGTCTGGCTTAAACAGTCCCATTGATCCATTACCAATTTTGGGTTTCCACAGAGTAGAGGATGCTTTCACAGTGCAGAGCTGAACGGAAAATCCTTGTGGATGACATAACATTTAAAGTACAAGTCATTTGGGTGTAATGTTGACTTTTTATTAGGACTATGTGCTTCATAAATGACCTTTAATGTACTTGTGTTTGAACCGTAAGAGCTCATGTTCCTTAACTTTGTCCTGTAGTAGTATCTATCCTATACATATTACTGTTTTCCCACTTCAGAAAATGCACCTTATTTAACTAATCAGCTAATTACAAGTCACTTAGTAAGTGTAGACAGGTCTGGGAAAACACTACAATGGCAAAACAGAGATACAATAGGACCAGAGTGCTATGGAGGAACTCATACAGTAGATCCACCTATAACCCTGCAACAATCATTATCTAAATTAGAGAACATGCCAAGTCAAAACCCCATTACGAAGCTTAGAATGTTTACCTATACTAAAAAATACAGAAAAATATTATTTTCCTAGAGCATACAGTTTTCTTATAATCTAAGCATAACCAAGCACTGCATACAGTAGGCTCTCCCAGTAACTTCAGTGTTCTGCAATACCACTGGGGATAAATATGTGGTCTAAGGCCCCCTTATGTGCCTCCCAAACCATGTTGTTGATTTTACTCACGGAAAGGTTCAATAGGAGAGTTGAGATGACTGTGGATGGACTCCAGAAGGTCATAGTCATCAAAATCCAAAACAAATTCTTCGAAGTCTTCAAACCCATCTACATGAAAGTTTTCAGAGTACTCCTCTCCACCATTTTGTCCTTTCCCAACATTCATGTCTATTGAATTCTCATGTGGTTCAGCACTTGCATCTACTTGTCCCTGATCCATACCTGTCATCTCCATGCCCAACGTTTCCACCCCACCCTGGACCGGTGGGATAATTGCATCCAGAAAGTGCGTCACTTGTTGATCGTTGATAACAGATGTTTTTCTATAATGCAACCCAATGTTTTGGACCTCTGTTACGAGTTTGACTGTCTCAAATCAGATGGATGCAGCAATCCTGGGTCCACTAGCAGTGATGGACGTCTAAGCCTTGTGGATCCTCTATATCCACTGGGTGGAGTTTTACCAATTCCAATAGGATTGCTACAATAATACACACATCCTATCATCAGCAGAGATTACTTTTTCAGAAAGAAAAAAAAACATTACCAAGTACAACATAAAATGTCAGTAAAAAACAAAATAATATGAAATTGCTCTTTTTAACAAGCTTTCTTGGCATTCCACCTTTGTTTGATAAGTTTGATCCTGTATAATCCAACTCTTTGTTCAAATAAGGTCTTTCTTAAGGGATAAAAGCTTCTAAAAAGAGGATCTGGCTTCCTGCATTTCGTCCATGTAAGTGAGCAGCCAAGACAACAGAGATGCCCGACGAATCACCAAAAACAACACATCTACGTTTTTAACTCCAAAACAACCTATTGGCTCCCTGTCCAATTTCCATGACAGTACTGATTGATTGTGCAGCAGTGCATGAATAAAAGTGCTTCTCTCAATGTTTTAGTGTTGTCCTGTTTTCAGCCTTCCCTGCATTGCCAGACTCAGTAGTGTGAGCCAGAGGCCTGGAGTGGACTGTCTGCTTCCAGCTGAAAAACGCTGGTGGGGGCTCCCAGGTGATTGTCCAAAGCAGCAGCTGAAACAGCAGCAAGACAGAAAGTGGCTAATGATGCCGAGCAGCCTGATATATGTGAGAGCGCGATGAGTGGCTTCGCCAGCTAAGCATCAGATGGAGGCGTCAGCTGATACATCACACTTAGTCAAACAACGTCCAAACGCATGGAGCCTAACATTAGGGAGCACTGTCTCTACATCATAGATCTCCATGGAAACCGCTCCCATCTCTGACACACAGTTACCTGAAATGCGCACATGCACCCAAACATTTCATGTATATGTCAAAATACCATGCCAAAATGATAATATGTTCAACTTATTACCAGTTCTTACAGAATAGATAGAAATGCAGTTAATAAAATAACTTGATATCGAGAGCTTAAAAAAATTATAGTACTGGAAGCATATTAATTTAACTCAATTCAACTCGAATGAAACTACTAGAACTGTAGTGCATTTAAGCATATTAATTTAATCCAGTATTTAACATGGACAAGAGATAGTGGGTAAAGGGGCTGATGTGGGTATTGGTAGGCCTTTCATTCTACACAGGGCCAAAATAAAATAGCTTGTTCCATTGCAGGCCCACATATGTGATTCAGTACAGGAAGTGTTGTTAAAGGTAATCAATTAGAATGCTAATTACAGCCTCAGGACCATGTTCCCAGCTTTCACTTAGACATGCCCTCCTGATCAAAATTAGACAAGCCCTAACCCCCTCCCAACCACATCCCCCCCCAATGCCCCCCCCCCCCCACCTCTCACTCACACACACACACACACACACACACTATTTCTCTCCATATGGGGAAATACAACAGATATTTGTTACATAATTTTATCCATGAACAGATTATAAAATGAATTAGTTTATTTATAATGTAATAGTTGTTTTGAAAATATGTTAGTTATACAAACAGAAATTTGTATACAATAGCAGAAATTTTACGTGTGAAAAAGCAATAAATTTATTGTGTTTAAATAAAAAATAAACTCGATTAAAGAAGCACAGGTCTGTTTATGTCCATTTCACTAAAGCTATTTTTAAGCTTCTACATATCATGTGCATCACATGAGCAGAGATAAAGAGGAACATAATTCTCCCAACATCATACGGAAAAGTGGCCATCATGAGCTTTAACCACTGGCAAACATGTTATTACGGGCACTGCACAGCGTTTTGAGAAATGAATGGATGATGAGTTATGATTGCTGGTTTCAGAGAGATTACCCTAAAGCTTTAACCAAATCCGTGACAACTTCACTGGGCATCCTCTACTTCTATGTCCTTCTGAAGCTTAAAAGACATGAGCAACGGTTAGTGACTGCTTCCTGATGCCACGCACTTAAGCTGGGAGGAGTAATCTGCGGTTTGTTTTCTCCTGCCTTATGCTCAATTAAGCAGATTTTATTAAGGATAATTGCTGTAAAAATAACAGGGAGCTTTAATCCCAGTCCCAGTGATCCCAACCATATATCTACGCATCAGGACTTGTTTACTACAGTTTTTAATGCAGTTTGAGTGAATCTGGCCCGATGTCGGGCCGTTGTTGGTTTAGTGCTACGCTGACCCTGGTCCTGCTCCCTACAAAAACACATTCATGAGTATGGACATGCACACAGCAGGTCTTTACATAATGATCCATCCAAACTGCAGTCAGTGCAAGCCTCAAATAGCAGACTTCCACCAAACACTAAACCCATGCTTCATTAGCTGTATCCATCTCCCATTGAATAACTGTAGCACTAAAAGTAGTAGCATTCTTGTGGGGTGTGAAATAGTGGTTGGTTAGTTATGTAACCATGTAATCGATTAGTTGAACCCTACATCAAATTTGTAGAAGCAAATTCAATCATGATAGTTTTTTTAAATAACAAGGCATAAAACTAATTGTATGTGAAAATGTGATGCTGTATACAACAGAGCTTTTTAACTGGCAGAATGAGTTTAATTTTAATGGACAAGTGGTCACTGGTGACAAAATCATAGACACCCAAAGGCTCAGCCATGCCTGCATGGATCAAAGGCTGGACAAATAAGTCCGATCCACAGAAGCCCCACCCCACAACCCACAGCACCCAAAGGATCATCCACTGCCAACATCCTGGTGCCAGACACTGCAGCAAAGCTCCAGATATCCTGTGTAGCCATGCCGCAAGGGGCCAGAACCTCCCTTTGACACAAGAGGAACCCAAAACCTAAGTGGTATTAATGGTAATGGTTTTAATACTACGGCTTCCAAATATTTAGACTAATAAGAAACATTACAGCTGCTATCCATCCAAAGAACCTTTAAGGGACACTTTTTCTGGAACTACATCACAGCAAAAAATGATTACTTTATGACCACATGAGAGTCTTTAAATTTGATTACAAATGTGGTATTGAAATGTTTCTATACCAAGTCCAGAAATGTGTGTACAATATTCATTAGTTTTGGTGAATCAAATGATCAAATGTCTCACTGCAATATCACATTGTTTTTGTATTTTCTGTAGACTGAGTAACATATGGTTAAATTTTAAACCCCTTAACAGTGCTGATAGAAGCCTCAGTGAAGCACAGCTTTTATGGGCCTTATGGCAATTTCAAGTACTCTGTGTTTAATGGGAGTGCAGAATAACAACTGGACAAGAGGCTTTTAATATACTGCCTGCAAAAGACACCATTTTATAACCCCCTGCATAAAGCAAAGAAAACAACTAGGGAGATTGCTAAAATGATTAGAAATTTTTAAGAACTGTCCAACAAATTAATAAAAACTGGAGAGCAAAGTTAAAAATAATCTTTGCAGAAGAAATGTAGTCAGAAGAAATAATAAATGATCACGATCAGAGAGCACTAAAATGCTTGGAGAAAAAAATAGACATTAGAAATCACACCTATGCTTAATTGTACAAGTAAGAGTGTATCTACACACAGCACAACTGGAACTGGATTTGAACTAAAAAGCCATAAGGAAACCACTTGTTAGCGATGATACAAGAGAAAAAGGAATTGGTTGGCTACGGAGCAAACAGATTGCACAATGGAGAAAGGTCATGTGGTCTGATGAGTCTAGATTGACCCTATTCAAGGGTGATGTGTGGTAAGAAGGGAAGCACATGAAGTGATGCACCCATCATGCATAGTGGCCACTGTACACGCCTCTGAATTTACTCTTATGATTTGGGGTTGCTTCAGATAATAATAATTCAGATCTAATAATATTAGTCTTACTTGATCTTAGGTGATCATTCTTAGTGATCATTCGACACTATAGATCATAATCTTCTTGTAGATTGCTTACAAAATGACATAGATATTCAGGGACAGGCATTAAAATGGTTTAGATCCAACTGTCTGATTGATACTATTTTGTAGATCTAAACAGAGAACAGTCTGGTGTAATCCTAGTGAAAAACAGGGTCCAACAAGGGTCAGTTTTAGGACCTCTGCTGTTCTCAATATACAGTACCTGCTTCCCTTGGGTAACAGCATTAGAAGACATGGGATTAGTTTTCATTGCTATGCTGAAGATACCCAGTAATATATTTTATCAAAACTAAATGAAGTACTACAAATTGACTAGATTAACTGAGTGTGTCAAATGTTTAAAAGACTGGATGACCAGTCTTTTAAACTGGTCATTTAATAATATTTAATAATATTCTATTATTAAATGCAGATAAGACAGACATATTTCTTATTGGTCTAAAAAAACAGTACACAAAAGCTCTTACAATTCAGTGTGCATTTAAAAGGATGTACTATTATTACTAGCTTGACAGTAAAAGACCTGGGCGTAATGCTTGTCAGTTGAGACAGATTTCCAATATTACAAAAATTGCCTTCTTCCACCCTAAAATTACTGCCAAGAGTAGGAACATTTAATCCGTATCTGACGCAGAAAAGGCAGTTTATGCATTTATGACCTCCAGTCTGGACTACTGTAATGCATTACTAGGTGGTTGTTCTGCATCCTCAATAAACAAGCTACAGTTAGTCCAAAATGCAGCCTCGAGAGTTCTTACCAGATCAAGAAAATATTAATTTAATCTAGGCTCAGCAGGGTAATGTGGACATAAAATGAAGTCCCACGATGACCCTGAATGTACTGAATGATGAGGTTATGACATCTATGAAGTTTTTCTCCAATGATGGCACAGCCATATTCTAGGACTCAAATTGTTAAAGATTAGAAGAAATATTAGAAACACATCATTTTGTGTCCTACTCAGACTTTGGGGTGAATGCAAGAGAACAGGATGACTGGCTTTTTTTATTTGATAATCGGGAGATATTTTCAAGGAGCAGTACCTCATATCACCTAAATGGTAATGATCATACAATATATGGCCAAAAGTTTGTGTTTTTTTTTTCAGGTGAGGAAACCCAGGAGTCAGTAAGCTCGCCATTACATCATCGGTGTAGGTCACTAAATTTTTCCACTCCAACCTAGGATCACTATGTCTTCAAGAACCTTGCTCTGTACACAGCTGCCATGCATTGTCAACATTTTTAGGCCACCTCTTCCCTATGAATGGAAACTGAAATGCATACAATGACATAATATACAATTTTGTGGTCTCAGCTTTGCTGCAACAGTTTGGGGAAGAAGACATAAAGGAGTGAGGGTCAGGTGCCGATGACCTGTATACATACCTATATATGGGTAAATAATGTAAATAAATTACTTGCATTTGTCTTAGTTTTCATTACCTTTTTCAGTGAAACATAGCTAGCTAGTAAGTAGTTTAGTTGCACGTTCTACTCACTGGCATAACATGGTTGACACTATGAATCACGTTTACCTGTTCATAATTATAAGAAAAGATTGAAATTTAAACAGAATAAGCAGGTGAAACTGATTAAAAAAAGAAAAGAAAAAAAAAACACATACTGCATACATGTAGATATTTTTCCATGTAGATATATTAAAAACAACCGGTTGCTAATTCAGCACAAATATTGTAACCTGCGATTCTTACTCTTCATGTCATCCAGGTCAACAGTGGCAAGCATCTGAGCCTCGGCTTCATCCGTAGGCACTTTCTGATAAACGGCTGTCTCCATGGCTGTCATGCTGCCGATGCAGATACGTTCTCTCAGGTCATAGTTGGTGCGTTGGGTCCCGCTTAGCCGGTGAACAGGTTTCCGGCAAAACCAGGCTCGTGTGGGGACACTGATCATTTCTAGAGATGGACTTAACCTGAAGGGCAAAGAAACAGCTTTTTCAGAATTCAAGCGCTCAAAGCACATGCTTTTCTTCAACATGTTATCTGAAAAACACAACTAATCTGAGAAAAGTACATCTTCTATGGTTTACAAATGTGCTTAAAAATCATGCTAGTACAAATCTTTCCCTGGCTGATCAGCACACTTTTCTAATTTTATTCAGAATCTCAGTCATCCAGTAGAGGGAGCTCATGTATAAATTTGCCAGAGCATCCCCTGTCCCAGCAAAGCCATTTATTCTTTCCTTCATCTCCAACAATAGTACCCCATTGCATCATGCTCTTTATTTAAACAGGATTATTTTCCATGCATCATCTTAAATCTTTCAGATTTGTAAATGCTTTTCCAAATGCTATTACAGGGAGCAGATCAGCAGCAGCAGAAGCACTCAATTGCTTTCATGTAGTGCATTATTTATCATATTACAAATTATTTATATTCTGCGCACCATCGAGATACATATTACATGCACAGTACAGCTCTGGATCATTATAAATTTTACATTGATTTATATTTATATAAATAATTTTTTTTTTTTTGTTAAGCAGCCATAAAGGGATCCTGTTCAAATGTACATGCTTAGCAGTGATATAGTTTCTGTTTCTTATTATAACTAAAAAGAGATCTACTTGCCTAGATCATGGAGAGGACATTGGTGAAATCAAGCATCTTATGTAACATTTTATTGCAAGATTGTATAACCAAGTTCAGTCTCTTATCACACAATGTTATAACAGTGAGACAAATTAACGCAGCCTAAAGTGAATAAAATTATAACATAGCTTTAGATAATTTATCTAGAGCTTTTAAGGGTTACAAAGAAAAAGCTAAAATAACAGTTCATAATAATATCTATCATAAGCTAACTGGCAAATTTTAGTTAAGCTCATCAATACTGAATATTATTTAATTGGGTGAACCGAAAAACTGCAATCTAAGTGATTAATTAAACTTTTGTGACATAGTATTTATAGCAACAGGGTGATGTGATGAGCCTGATGTGAAGCAGTTATAACCAGCGTAAAGAACATTTTCCAAAACCAGCATTATCGATTGACACATTATACTTTTTGTCCATTTATGTTTACATAGAAACCACACAACAAGTTAGTTCCTGCCATTCATTTATCTATTCTTTATCGTCAGTAACTTTATTCTGGACAGGGTCATGGTAGATCCACAGAGTACACCCCCCAACACACACACACACACACACACACACACCTAGTGGCAACGTAACTCTATCTGTCTAAAAAAATTCAACAGCTTGACAATGAATAATATATATATAGAATTATTCACGTATAAAAAAAAACATCTATTGTAAGGCATGAACCAGTGAAAAACCGAAGCAAGTGATGACAGATGATCAGGCCGGTGATAATGCTGAGTGGTTATAACAGATGAGAGGGGAAATGAGGTTGTTGCTGAGGTTCTTTCATAAACAACCGATTTTTTTATTGTATCTTGAGGTACTGTGTTTTACAGTAACACATTTCCATTTCCTTTTCCAAAGTTTCCATTTTTAATTTAATCAAATTTAGTTTAATTTATTATGGGTAAGGCTTTTATACAGTACAGTATAACAGAGGTAAACAGTCATTCCACTCACCAACCTGTCTTTCTTACTACATCCATGAAGTTAATAAATCAATGAAATGCAGCTTTTTATGTTACCCAGTGTGTTATGTAACCAAAAACCACAAAGTTTTAGATCTACAAAGCAATTCTAAAGTCAGAAGATTGAAGGGAATATCTGTTTATGAAGAGTTCATCTAAAAATGCCAAATAAATGTCTCTTCATAAATCTATTTATATGAAGCATCAGTCATACAAATTCCTATAAATTAACCGTTACCTAAGTATATCAACTTATAACATTTATTTAACATTTGGGATGTAATTATACACTTGTAATGTTATGTAGCCTGGCAAAAGTCATGCTTTCATAAAAATTAATCAAACATTTCAGACCTATCAGATCGGAGGTTTCACCCGTTCTGTGGTGTAATCATTATTAAAACCTGTTTTATTGTCAGTCTCCTCACAAACAATGTTTTACAAAGACATAAAGTAAAACAAGAAAAACAAGACCAGTGAATGATGACCAGCATGAATGATACAAGACGTCACATACATAAGAGTGTATAATGACCTATAAAGAAAAATGCATGACTGACGTTTCTAAAGTTCACATAAAATATTCCCAATTCCAATGTGAGCAATGTTCTGTTTGTGGAAATTTTTGGTTTTTAAAAAAGTGTACAAAGTAGATGTTTCCTACAGGTTTTGTTTAAGGGATTCTTTAGCCTGTGATATCCCATATTTTATAGTTGGATTCTGGGTATTATGAGTAGAGTATTACATATTGCACAAAAGGGCCACCAGTTTTTCCACCAGTAATTCAGTTAGCAATTATTATTATTATTATTATTATTATTATTAATAATAATAATAATAATAATAATAATATTATTATTATTATTTTAAGGTTTTTTTTACAAACCCCTTAGTGGTGGCTTGTTAAATTGTGTCTTTGCTTACCTATTAAATACATCCTCATCCTCCTCCTCTTCTTCCTCTTCTCGTTTATCTTGTACCCTCTCAGCATGTACATGTGGAGACCTGGGTATGGCCAGCTCTGGGCTCGGGGGTCTTTCATTCTCCACGTGGAATGTGGGAAGAGGAATAGGCGGCATCATCACTCGTTCACATCCCAAACTAAACTGAGAGCAGACAGTATGCGTTAAACTTTTTCACATTTACTGAAAAATAACGTAAGATCTTCAAAATGCAGTCAGCAGATGTGTATCTACACACTGTGTCAGCACTTTCCTGCATGCCCCACTAAATACAGTTATCAGATGCATCATGCACTCCTAAACTTGCATGCATGTCTGCAAATTTAAACACACTTATACACAAATGCAGACACACACACACATTTAGTACACCTGCACACATAACACCATATACCTCCTATAACTCCTTTATGCCTACAGTTCACATTCCTACTCACACTCAGCCCACACATACGCACCTAAAAAACATATTATATGCATGGAGCAGGTAGCAACAGTGCCGACCAATGTCTTTGTTTAACAAAGCAGTACCGATCCTATTCAACAAAGCCATGACTATCTGACTTCATTTCTCAGCATGTTCATGATTAGTAATAAGTCAACATGTAGGACAATTTTATCTGAAATATTGGAGGAGCTCCAGCTCCAGAGCACCATCAAGCTAACATGTACAATTATTTTTCCTGGAAAAAAAAAACCAGTTTTGCACTCTATTTCAGTTTGCACAAAGCAGCTGTCAATTTTTTTAAAGGAATTCAAAAATGACTTTGATGCTTATATATATATATATATGTGTGTTGCATATATGCTGATAAATTCCTGTTTACACAATGACACATTTCGAGTTTATAAAGCATACAGTTATAGAGGTGAACTATCACCTCTATAACTTTTATAAGGTTTATAATCACTCTATCACATGTCATCCAGATAAGAACAGGTGCCCTTGAGTCTCAAGGTTTCTCCCTTGTGTGATTTCAGGAAGTATTTTCTTTCCTCACTCATCTCCGCCTTGTGCACTAGGGATTAAATTACAATACGGAGTGGAATTAATATATTTCTGTGAAACTGCTGAGTGAGCTAACCAATTAGCCTACTCCACATGTTTTTGGACAGTTGGAGGAAACCCACCAAGCAGTGGGAATCGAACCCTCGGCTAACCTCTGTGCCACTGTGCTGTGCAATATTTATCATTTTAAACATAATAATCTAAAGATAATTACAACTAGTTTTTAAGAAAAAAAATTTATATGCATGTTGTCTTTATATCATGGTAAGAGTCCTATTTCATATGAATAAAGTAACACAATTGAACACTGAACCACAATTTGGCACTGAACACCATCCTTTCAACTCAAAAACAAGGGCAAATTCTGTCAGACTCTGAGCCACTAATGAGTGAGGCATCCTCGGGTTTAAATTAATGATCTACCAAACAGACTTGAACTCATGATCTTTTAAACAACTAGACTTTTAACTTTTAAACGTTAGACAAACGTTTCGTAAAACTTTTACGATTTATTCTACTGCATAGAGCACTAATACTGTATCACACACCTACTGTAGACATGTCGCATCTAATTACCTGCATCTGTTGTTCAGGGGGCTCAGTGGGCGTAGAGTCTTGACCCTGAATATCTGCCTCAGATTCCACCTCCTCTTCATCGACCTCATGGATGGTGGGGGTGACGTCAGAGGGTGGCATAGACGTCTTCTTTTTCCTGCGTTTCTTCTTGCGTCGACGCTCCATGCTGAGCACCCTCTTCCTGAACCGCTGCGGGGGCAGGTGAGATGACAGCGGGTGGTGCGTATGGTGGAACGTGTGCCGGTGGTCTGGCAGAACAGATGCATGCCCAGAATTATACAAACATACACAATGTTTGACAGATTAAATTGCTTATAAATTCTCCAAAGAATTATCAAACACTACCGCAAATCTCACCAGATTTCTTTTAATTATAAATAATGCTAAATACGAAATGTCTGTGCATTTCTCTTTTGGCGGTTAAAATTGCTATTTTGAACACTTGGAAAGATTAACACTTTGCAGAAATATTATGGACTTTAAACCCTTAACTATAATATTGTAGTAAGTGATACAGTACATCAACACTACCAGAATAGTCCCAGAATAGATGGGTACTTCCAGATTGCAAAGGAAACATAAAATGCTCTGCAGTTACAAATATGCAGAGTAAGTTGGCTAAGCAATCCATCACCCAAAATACACATTTTTTTTAGGTTTGCTCTCCAGGAACAGCGACTCCAATTCGAAATTGCACACCAAATATGCTTTAGTCTCTCTATAAAGGTGACCCTGTCTTCTCTGATTATTAGAATAATCAGATGTGGCCACCTGGTGTCAAAACACATCAAACAGCAAGAATGGGTGGCATTCTTTCCCTGGAGATCTTATCAGATCTGAAATGTTGTCACATGCTAGTCTATTCAGACAACACAGTGACTGTGAGAAACATCAATCATCAAGGCAGCATGAGGTTGAAAGTCTGGAAAGAAGCTCCAAGTGGACAAAACACTGGTTAGCCTGATGGAGAGAAACCCACCTACTGGGAATGTACAATAGTGCAGTGGGCGCATTATACAGTCCTGCATCAGCAACGTCTGCACACAGAAGTGGTGTCCCAGATCTGGGAAAAGTTTGCCAAAGTGCAGGTGGACCTTCTAGCCGACGCCAAGTCAGCTCATTGTTGAGTGTTGTTCTCCTAAGTGTAGCCAGACAGCCTGCCTCGACAGCATGCACTGACCCATGAAAATGATTTACTATACCCCTTTCTAATTTTAGTGCTGATTCCATTTTTCACAAATTTTAGCAGATTTTTACTTTGGGGTGCCAAGGCACTGGATTCCACCAATACTTTTATCTTGATGCTCCTCTCCCTGAGCAAGTCAGTTATATTAAATGAATGGAAAGGTTTAATCCCTCCAGCCAGGTCACTGATGTCTGTGCATTTTACAACTTGGATCTAAGGATATTAGCAGTGAATTAGCAGCTTAAGGAAAATAAATAAATAAATAACATGGCGGCACGGTGACTTAGTGGTTAGCACTGTCGCCTTGCACCTCCAGGGTCTGGGTTCGATTTTAGCCTCCGGATCTGTGTGCTTGGAATCTGCACATTCTCCCTGTGCTTGGGTTTCCTCTGGGTACTCCAGTTTCTCCCACAGTCCACAGACATGCAGATTAGAATAATTGGCGTTTTAGATTGCCCGTAGTGTGGGAATAAATACAATGGTCACCAATGACCTCCATAGTCCCTAGTTGGACAACAGAGGTTTCTAGATGAATGGATGGAAATAAAGTGGACGTTCCTCCAGAAAAATCACATTACACTGTGAGATAATTCAGAGTTTCTATGTAGATCTTTGCAACATAGGGTTTCCCTTTTTTAAAGGACTACTGTATAACAGTCAAAATTTTACGTACGAGACTGAAACGTCTTATAGTGACTTATATCAGCAGATGAGCAAAATACAGAGCAAATTTTCAGTTGCCCTAGTCACACCCTATGGCCATCAGAGCAGCCCTTTTCACGTCTTTGTCTTTGGTAAGCGGTTCAGTTTAACTGAATGTTTCAGCTGTCAGAATAATTGTGCTCAGACATCAAACGCTGGGATGCAATGGCATTATCATAAAAACATAGCAGTGTGCTACAGCCTTAGGTGATTTGCATTTTTAAATTGTCATTATAAGAAACATCTCTCGGCATGCATATTAGTAAAAGCTCACAAAGGAACAGAAGACCCTTTTTTTTTTTTTTGCTTTTTCTGTCGCCTCTGCTTAATCTTATTATTCCTTTTTATCTTAATGAGTCATTGCATGTTACTGAATCATACATTCATTACAGAGTATACAGGGGGTTTCGAGTGGAAACTAAGTACGGGACTTAGATTAGGTAGATGCACAAGATTGTAGTTAAAGGGAAAAAATGAACAAAGAAATAAACAGAGACCGAGAGATAGAAAAGCCAATCCATTAAAGATAAGACAGGTGTTCTCCTCAAGGCTAGAGCTCTTAAACTAAGACGACATCATGGAAACCTGCTGCAGGGGTGATCGATGCTTACGATATATTATAAACAAAAGGATAGCATTTGCAATTATTCAAGCAAGGTCTGATATTATTTAACTAGGAATGCTGTATGGAACAAAGTTCTCTGCTGCATTTTCTACTCTGTAAAACATCAGGAGTGTGAGGTTGTCCAAAAACAGCTATAATTACATTCAAAGTCCTTTTCACTGTAGCTGCGACCCATTTTGTCTGCACCATTCGTGCCAGACTCTGTGATGATGTCCCCAAAACGCTCCACAGATAAAGCCCTGTCCCAGTCTTCATCCTCCAGGCCTTCTGTGGAACCCTCCTCCTCCTCCTCCTCCAACTCAGCCAGAACCTGAACAAGGGAAGAAAAGCACAATTACAGCACATTGTGTGAAAAAGCTTCTATTTTTAAACATGCATTAATTACTCCATCAAGCACAGGAAGAACAAGCAATCTCCAGACAGACGCAAACGAGAGGTGAGGATTGAACCCACAATTTCTCATTACAAATTACATTTTCAGTTAAAAGGATCTCAGATGTTGACATGAATTTAATAATTTCTTGGTATTTACAACTTTTACTTTAATGGCGGCGTGCAGTGGGCAAAACCTGCTTGTGGATTTTAGACCAAATGCATTATAGTGTCATCTGGACACAAGAAGAGGGATAAGACTTTTCGACTTTTTTAACCTTTTCTACTAAAGTTAAAATAGTCAGTATAACAAACTGACTTAAATTTAAACACTGACTTCGTAGTTTACAGAATCTTATATATTAATTAGCACTGTTCATTTCCGTTCGTTGTTTCTTTGTCAAAATCATTTTTGTTTACTTCCAGTTTTAAGTGAAAAATTATTTATGATATCTGACCTTTTCAATCTACACTGTAATATACAGTACATCCTTATATTGCATGCTATACTGTAAAAGAGTTATGTGGTTCAACACAATAGGCTTATATTTGATTATTACATGCATGCTTGTGCTACCACTGAGAGTCTAATTTTCATTGTTAAACAGTTGTGGCCAGGTTATTTAGGTGACATTTCGGTATGTACACTTAAACAACACAACAATAATTTTGATTAAATGACATTGGACCAACATCGACTACATGATGTTGGAATAACATTGAATAGTTGATCCTATTTATTTTTTATCTTCCAACCAAAAATACATTCATGAAATTGTCTTCATCCTGACAGTACATTTCCACATAATTCCTTTCAGCAACTAAGCTGATGCTCTAAACAGCAAACACTATACGATAGTACAAGTACGTACTGATAACTTAGCAAAGCCTTATGGGATATTGCAGTTTACTGCACTGTTTGGATACGACATGCCTACTGTATATCATTCACTGATTTTTTCCTAGGTGGGTTGCTAGCCCAACGCCCAACCCTTCTCCTTTCTCATCCGGCACTTGGGAACCAGCAAGCTCTAGACCTCCGGCTGCGAGAAATTACAGCCTCACCCAGGAACCGAAGCAGTGACCTCCGGATGATAGGGCGAGCAGTTTACCACTGCGCCACTTAGAGGCCCCTATAACACTATACTGATGTAACATCCAACCCTTCACCATACTAAACAAATACATAAATAAAAATTAAACCTAAAGATAACATTAAAAGACATGCAAGAGCTTTAGTGTTTTGCATGTACAAATTACATGAGATACACATGCTATGTACAGGAAGCTGTTGTGTTCATCCAGTTTTTCTCTCCTGAAGTTTATGTTATAAACTTAGGGAATGCACAGACATTAAGAGGTATAAGTACTATAAGTAAATTGTGACATTCTGTTGTTTTGCGGTTGTATATGCATAAGTTGTTTTGGGGTCATTCATTCAATGTCCGAACGCCGTTTTATGACATTTTATAAGTTATTATAACCTTTAATAATAACTGATTGGTTGAAAACCCTTTACGACAATACAATAAGTCCCCTAAAAAAACATTTGATTACAAACTTTTAAAGATATGAACATTGTAGAGGACAATTGCTCATATTAAATCACGGAAGTTAGATCATATGTCCGGCGTACATTGTTACAGTATGTGTGCGCAACGTGCATCCCAGGGTGTGCGGAAGCAAGTGTAAAAGCAGCGGTGATTAAGCTGGTACTGAGAAGCGGCAAGCAATAATGATGGGGAAAAAAAGAGAGAATAATTGTGAGAATAGAGTGAGGTGAAACGATGGGGGGTTGCTTGTTCTTTTAACATGAATCGTTCAATCATCGGCATCTAAAGAAGACTTACTGTAACATACTCTGTATAGCCAATTGTGTTCGTAAGTCCAATTTGTTTATAAGTACAAGGTAAAGGACAACTTTTCTTGGACTTATGAATGAATTGGATTTACAAACTAGCTCAGAAACGGAGCTCTGTTTTTGTATCTGAAGTTGTATAGGACTTGCTGTACTATACAACTTTAGAGTGCCTGCTATGAAAGTACCAGCATTACTTTAACAATAATGTGTTAATATTGCATGAAAGATTAAAGTTCTTTTAAGATTTTCTTGTCCTACTGTATGAGATCATCACTGCATAAATCTATATTTTTTATTACAAAGCATTATTATCTTCAGTATTATCCTGAAAAGTAGAAATAATTTAAATAAAGCAACAGTTTATGTCCAAATGTTTGCTCATTTCCAAATGTGAAATAGAAAATTGCACACAACATCGTTTTTTTTTTTTAGTATGCTTCTTTATTGTTTTCTAGGCTTTAAACCATCTTTGCTAGAGCAACATTGCTGTGGGATTCTGAATTTAACACGAAGCACTATCTGTACCTTATTTCTTTCAGTTAGAAGAGTAACTGAGACTCAGTACTGTCTCCTCCAGTATGATGTACTATTAACTAATATACAATGTAACACTCCCTACAGCGAGGCCTCTGGTAGCATGGACGTAAGAAGCTGTTGGCCTCTAGGCCTCAAATACTTTAATGTCAGCCTTGAAGACGTCCAGGAGTGATGGTGCAGATTAAGGAAGCAGGATGGCAGGCTACAGGGCTGCCAGATCAGTCAGAGTAAATGTCAACAGCCCCATAGGAGGCAGACGGCAAAGCTCAGGATGTCTACAACTACTACTCTAATAAGCACCTCTATCATGTCATACAAGCTCTAACTGGCACGACAGCAGATTCTATGGGTCACCAACGACAAGAAAATACACTCCCTGTTCTTTAGGATCCAGACAAACAAACAAAGATACTTTTCCAAAGTTATTTGTCTCCAGACAAATTGAGATTTAATAAAGCTCCATTTTAAAGCTGCTTTAGATTGTGTAAAGACTCAGATGTTCCTTTAAAGTGCCTGGTGGCAATTAATCAGAGCAGATGGGCTAAACACACCAAACAGCAAGAATAATAGCAGAATAGAAAGGCACTAATTAAAGCACACAGTGTAGTCTTTGTTGTCTGTGTCCCTTAACATTGCTTGAATTAATCAGGACAACATTTCATTTAGCTCTTGGTGCTCCTCCCATGAGACTGCTTCAACTGCATTCAAATGTTCTCTTTCATTCCAATGCCCCACCAATCATGCATCACCAGCAAGTAGGTTTTTCACATAAACGGTTATGTAAGAACTATCATCTTAATAACAACTAGAAAAAGAGTGGGAAAGCATTTAATTAAAATGGGTTGGATTATTAAAATGACCTTTTTTTATCATTTTTGCAGAATTTAATTGTTCTATATTGTGTATCTACGGTATATGCAAAAACACACACACACCCTCCCTTTTTCCTCTTTAAATCTGCAATATAGCTCCTTTATAAAAAAAACTCTATTGAAATTTGTCTGTTATTTGTGATGCGTGCACTACTCCTTAGGGAAAGAAGGTACAGTGGAACCTCGGATTACGAGCTTAATTCGTTCCGGAAGTGGGCTCGTATTCCAAAACACTCGTAAACCAAATTTAATTTTCCCATAGGAAATAATGGAAACTTAAATTATTCGTTCTACAGGCCAAAAAAATAAATACATAAATATAATTAATACAAAATATAAAGTAAAAATAAAACAAATTAACCTGTACTTTACCTTAAAAAAATGTAAAATTAAACCCCGACAGATAAGGGTTTTCGTTTGTGCACGCAGGGTGTATGTGTGTAAAATGTGTGCGCGCGCGCACACACACACACACACACACACACATTAACGGATAGACCGTTTTTAAAACCATTTAAAAATTAGCAAGGAACATTCCTAGTCACACTCACGTGAGCGCATACTAACAGGATCACTGCTGTAAGTAAAACAACAACAAAAAACAAATTAAACAGCTCCTCACCTTTGAAAACAATCGCGACAGAGAGAAGTTTGTGTGTTTATTTGGCAACCTGAGAGGAGGGGGGATGAAGGGGGGCTCGCTCGCGTTTACAGCCCCCTTCTCTCAGGTTGCCAAACAAACACACAAATTCTCTGCCTAACACAGACACAAACACACGCACACTCAAAAACACTGCAAGCACTAAGACCCAGCAAGGAAGACGATAGGTCTCGGCTTTACAGCTCTTCTCCTCTCAGGTTGCCAAATAAACACACAAACTCTTCTCTGTCGCGACTGTTTTCAAAGGTGAGGAGCTGTTTAATTGTTGTTGTTGTTGTTTTATTTTACAGTAGTAATCCCGTTATTATGCACTCACGCGAGTGTGACTAGCGATGTTCCTTCCTAATTTTTAAATGGTTTTAAAAAACGGTCTCTCCATTAAGACACACACACACACACACACACACACAGCGCGTGTGTGTATTCACCCAGCAGGAGAGACGATTACCTACAATTCTGCTGCAAGAGAGAGAAAAACCGGTGGCTCACTTGTAATGACGTAACGCTCGTTGTTAAAACAAGAAGCGCATGCGTGAAACATGATACTCGGTGCTCGTTAACTAAGACAATGCTCGTTTTTCTAAAAAAATTTTTTTTTTAATTGTTGCTCGTCTTGCAAAACACTCGTAAACCATGTTACTCGTAATCCGAGGTTCCACTGTATTAATTTGTTAATGTCCCTCCTTCAGCATGGGGCTCAGTTTCACCCAGGAGTCGTCAAACCTATGTTGCGAGATAAGCATTAGACATTCACAGCATGTCAGACATGCTCTGTTGTTGGCTATTAACGAGAACACCAAACTTCCTCTTTTTAAAACCATCTTCTAAGGGAGTGAAAAAACAGTAATAATTGTTTATTTGCAGATTATTTTCCTACAGTTATCATCAAAGTTGTAAGTGTGTGTGTGATTTTGTTATGCATGCAGTGCATACATACAAGTTCAGGCTAATGTTGCTAACAGTAGCTGGTATAGCATGTGGAAGCATGATACATTTTCTTGATAGTATTTGTATAAAAAAAAGTCAGAATGTATCAGAGAATCTGTGAAAACTTAAGCCACTTTCATAAACTTTTTGCAGAAACAGATCCATTGTATGTTGGTTATAGGTGTTTTTTGTTGTTGTTGTTGTTTTGCCTAACTGCTAATAGCTAAATAACTTTTATTTTGCTTCAACGTTTATTTTTCTAAACATTAGATAGTAACCATTAGATGCTATACTACATGTGAAAGGCAAGCCAATCAGTTCCCCTTACTCACCCAAAGATTTGTGCTCATGAAGTGGAATCAAAATTCAACTTATTTCTTGAATATTTGACATGATCTAATGTAACCAACATGTGGGGCAAACATGCATAGAAAGAATACTCTTGTAGTGTGTGAATGGGTGTGTGAGTGTGTGTATGTGTGTGTGCCATGCGATTGATTGGCACCCTGTCCAGGGTGTACCCTGCCTCATGCCCTGGGATAGGCTCCAGGTCCCCACGACCCTAAATACAGGATAAAGCGGTATAGAAGATGAGTGAGTGAATGTATGAGTGAGAAAAAATGTGTTTAGATAATAATAAGATTGTGAGATTGTCCCTGTTGGGCAAGCCAAGGGCGACGGTGGCAAGGAAAAACTCCTTGAGGTGGCATTAGGAAGAAACCTTGAGAGGAACCAGATTCAACAGGGAACCCATCCTCATTTGGGTGATACTGGAATCATAAGAACAGATCAAATGTCTACATTACCTACTGAAGGGATTATCGAATGTTTACACCACCCTCTCATTCCAAATCAAACATTCTTCCGATCAGGCCAAATCTGAGGAGGCTACAGTACGTTATGCATTTTAATGACTTACAGACTTAGCATTTGTATACATCTGAATATTAACTTATGTACTGTATACTGTATACTGTCATTACACTAACTGTGGATAAGGGAATCTGCTACTTGCTCTAAATGGAAATGTAATGCTGCAGACAGAGCAAAATCTAACAGAAGCATATTTAATAAACCACATGTTGTGCTTGTCTTCAGCTAATAAAACTGGATCCAAATGTCTTTATCTTTATTACATATGTTTCATCTGATGTCTACAATTCATCCTTATGCAGAATTTTCAAGCTTTTCAAAGTTAAGCCA
The DNA here is from genome assembly GCF_024256425.1 of Clarias gariepinus. Classification (NCBI taxonomy): domain Eukaryota; kingdom Metazoa; phylum Chordata; class Actinopteri; order Siluriformes; family Clariidae; genus Clarias; species Clarias gariepinus. Next base: position 30,161,668 of record NC_071104.1, on the reverse strand, counting down.
CATGTTTGTACATGTGCCTTTATGCATGCTTTAATATTCTTAAAGACTTGCAAAATGCACAATATATTTTACTTCATTTGATTTAACCAGAGAAAGAAATCTAGTTCCACTGGTCACTTGTCTTGTTTTGTAATTGTCTCGCCTAAATTATCACCATGTAATAACAAAAGAACAAACAAACATAAAACAATGGACGGCCTTTTAGCAGATCCCTTTTTAAAGGCCACTTCCCACTGTCTCTTTACTGTACTGGAACCGAGAGATGACAGGGGACGCAGCCAGCATTTGTTTCTCGTCTTTTTGAGTCAAAGCGCTGTCTCATTGTCCGAATGTTAATGGCCCGGCTACGATTGGGAGCAAGCGATGGCATTAAAGGTTATGGATTGCAGCTCTATTTATCATAGCACTGAGGCGTACTGAGGCAATGTGGCTGTAAAATCAGCTCTGGCTAACAGATGTGCTTGCTCGCTCTTCATTAGCACACAGGGTAAGCTGGAGATAGAGTTACATGGGGCACAGGTGTACAGCAGTTCCAGCCCACCTCCACATTACTGCTGCCCTCTAACAAGGCAAAGAGATAGAAGAAGCTCTGCAGTTCGACCTATAGTCTTTGTGTCATTATGCAATTATATGTGAAGTTACATATTTATAAAATGTAAAACATTAAAGGAACCATTGTGAGCAATCTGAGCCATTGAGAGTGCTCTTACAGAGCGCAGGTATCCCTCACAAGGCCACTCCAATAGGTATCATATCACCAATTCAATAGGATCCGTTACTGTGTGATCTTTCACAGTAAAGGAAGCAGCAAGCTTTAATTCTGGGGGGAAAAGGCAATTTAAATGTAAATACACCAGAATAACAAAACTTACTTAGTCCTTACTTGTTTCCTTTATAAAATAATGAGAAAATCTAATCTAAACCCCAAATAAGTCCATACTGTATATATCCACTTCCATATTGACCCATTACAGACGTGTCACATAGAGTAAAACATACACAACGCCCAAATACATCCTAGTATCCAGCTATTAAATTACCTGCTTTGCATGTGTCTACCAAATAAATGATATGTAAATAGCTATGATTCCTAAATGCTTCATCAAAACATAGTCTTAAATACATGTAATTTACAAATGTCTATATAATTAATGATGCAATTAATCATCATTTTAATATTTTCATGATGTAAGTTTCCACAACAAATTATTGTTAAGGGCTGTACAAACAGAATGGTTTGGGAATGTTAGTGACACTGATGTATAGTCTTACTTCTTCTCATACATTTCATAAATAAACATGATGAAGAACAACCTTCTATGACAATAGAAACAACTTGACTGACATCAAGGATGACCAACCACAGACCTCTTCCAACTGCTTAAAGATGTCAAATGAATGTTTTCATATCTTTTAACGATATTTTCTGACCCTGAACTTTCTTTTCAATTTGTGATTAAATAATGAATGTTTGACTTCTGGTAATTCCCAGAATTTTAAAATCTACAAAAGGGGGCAGGGCATTTTCATATTTGGCTCCAAAGCTTTGGAATAGCCTTCCAGACACTGTTCGGGGAGCAGACACGGTTTCCCAATTCAAAAGTAGGCTCAAGACGTATCTCTTTAATCTGGCATACGCGTAACTCATCCCATAACCTCATACTCCATTACACTTATCCTGAATGGCAACTACGCTAATTCTCTCCATCTTTTCTGTATTTTTCTACCCATCCTGAGACATCTGGAGATTGTGCCAGCTTCAGTAGACAAAGGCCAACCCTGCGAGGTTTCTAAAGCATCTTGAGAAGGACCTGCTCCAGCTAGATTCTGCTTTATGATGGCTGGAGCTACACATCCTGCTCCTGTGCTTCCAGTGATCTGACCCCATCTGCCCTCTGCACCTACTGCTGAACTGAATCTACACAACTTCTGATATATTGAACTTTCACCTGCACAACACACTTGATGTTATTTCTATCTGTTATCACCCAGATGAGGATGGGTTCCCTGTTGAGTCTGGTTCCTCTCAAGGTTTCTTCCTATTGCCGTCTCAGGGAGTTTTTCCTTGCCACTGTCGCCGTCACCCTTGGCTTGCTCATCAGAGACATTTCATTCATCATTCATTCATTTAATTATTATCTAGACACATTTTTCTCACACATACACACTTCCAAATATTTTCTTTTCTTTTCTTTCTTAAAAAAAAAAAAAAAAATCTTTCATTTTTTTTCTTGTGAAGCTGCTTTGGGATAATGACCATTGTTAAAAGCGCTATATAAATAAAATTGAATTGAATTGAATTGAATAATGAGCTCAAGCAAACTAAATGTGCATTAAAAAAATAAAAAAAAACTTTATAACTACCTGCAAGTGCAGCTGGCACAGTGGCATTGTCATGGCAACACAATCCCAACTGAACCCTGGGTCAAGCCTGTGAGACTGACATTTATGCAAAACAAGCAAAAATGTTGTCTCTTCAGTGACACAAATGCCCAAAAGCATGCAGCCTTTCAGGATGGACAGCTTAGGCATTGTGTCAGTTGCTGACAGAAGAGCAACACGAGCAAACAATGTAATTTACCTAAATGTTTGGTTAACGTCATGTATTGGTGACTGGCTCTGTCAGCAGAATTATGCCTCTGGAGTGGCTCTATGTTTCAAATTGACAATTATTTACCATAAAACATCAAGTATTATTAATGTCATTTTAGAAACTTGTATATTTTTACATATAAATCATAACAGTATATGGCCTTATGTAATAGGTTCTGACAAACAGCCAAAATAGTCAAAAGAAAAGCACAAATAGAACCAGATTTATGGTTTCCTGCCTATAACACACTATAACAAATTTGTTTTTAATAAGCTGTCCATCCATTTATTAGTGATACTGTTAATCCTATGTAGGATCATAGTTGGGGGTCTGAATCCCTAAGGGAGCTTACGGCACAATGCGCTTACACACCTACTCACAAATTATTTGGAAACACCTCTTAGCCTTGAATTTAAGAAAGAAGCTGGATAACCAGGAGGAAACACACCAAGCATTGGGAAAATATGCAAACGCCACTCGCACAGGATGTAAGTGAAATGCAAACCCCCAACCCCCAAGGTGTGTGGCTCTTATGGCCTTTTTTTGCATTCTCTGTCAAGATGAACTATAAATTATGTTAAAGATATAATTGCATTGTTAGCGCTGGATGATGCAGATAATAATATTATTGTGTACAGTCGTGGTCAAAAGTTTTGAGAATTACATAAATATTGGAAATTAGAAAAGTTGCTGCTTAAGTTTTTACAATAGCAATTTGCATATAGTCCAGAATGTTATGAAGAGTCCTAGTCCTTCTTTGCCATGAAAATTAACTCAATCCCTAAAAACTGCATTTCATTGTGTCATACTGCATTTCATTGCTGTCATTAAAGGACCTGCTGAGATCATTTCAGTAATCGTCTTGTTAACTCGGGTAAGAATGTTGACGAGCACAAGGCTGGAGATCATTATGTCAGGCTGATTGGGTTAGAATGGTAGACTTGACATGTTAAAAGGAGGGTGATACTTGAAACTTTTTGCCACGATTGTACATGTGATGTGTCTTAAATATTGCAGTGGAAACAGGAAATCTTTCAGATCTGTTGTAAGAGTGAGGCTTTGGGCTAATAATCAGAAGGTTATGAGTTTAAATCGCAGCACTGGAATATGGGAATGACATCGCAAAAATGAATAACAAAAAAAAATAAATTAGCATAATGTTATTACTTTTCGGGCTTAGAAACACTCAAAAACAACCATGTGCTGTTTCTTTTCCTATGGGATTTTTGAATTTTTTGCTCAGCCATTTTTGTATAGTTGGTTAAAATGAAATAGAATGCAGTTCATCATACTTTCTAGGTCAGGGGTCGGCAACCCTAAACACTCAAAGAGCCATTTGGACCTGTTTCCCACAGAAAAGAAAACATAGGTACCACAAAACCCATACTTTGACATCTAAAATAAAAATAACACTGCATATGTTTTAAAAAAAAAACTACAGTAAAATCAATTAACTGCTACAAATAAAAAACTAAATTTTATTTCTGCATGCAACAAAAACATTTTGAAGAAAAAAAAAAGCTGGACTGGATGTCAAATTTAAAATTACATTCAAAAACGAATAACCTAAAATAAAATAAATTGAAACTAAATACTCATTATTTATTTCCCAAGCCACAGGAAGCCGCAGCAGAGGGATGAAAGAGCCGCATGTGGCTCCGAAGCCGCAGGCTGCCGACCCCTGGCCTAGGTTGTACAAAAAAAAAAGGATGTCACTCTATGGTGCAAAATCCTAAGTTCTATACACTGTATGTTTATAAAAAAAAAAACAGCAAAACAAAAAATGGCTAAAATGCTCTGAGTTTTACGAGCTATGGGCCATACATTCGAGCTGACATCACCTACTACAGGTTGGTTGCAGTGTCCTATGACTTTGATAGAGAACCTGCAGGCATACACACCATCATACGCCCAAGCATAGACTGCCAGAAAAGCAGGGAAAACATTGGGACAGGCAGATTTGAAACAGGATTCAGTCTTCAGAGCATGGACCTGCTGGGCGACTAACCATCAACCACTTTGCCGACTGGCTCCAGCTTGCTTTGCATAAAGGTGTCTGCTAAATGAATAGGTTTTTAAAAACCAATGCTTCTATTTACCCTTTAGTGGTACGACTAGTAGTACGTACGCTAATATCACTGTATATCCTTACATTTTATAGTACTAAAATCACTACATTGTTTTTACTATGCATACATATTTTTTACACAACGCGTTATATTTGTCCCCCTTAAAACCCATCCAGAATCACACCAACATTTCAGGCACTAAATCCAAGACTGAGCCTCACTGGATATGACATTTTCTATACAAGATGCCGATGACTCATCGTGAAAATTTCATTACAGATCCTTTCTGTGCCGGCGCATGATGACGAAGAGGCTTTGCAGAGATAAAATGGCCAATCTTTCCATAATGTAGGACAATGGACCTGTGTCAGAGAAAGATCAAATGGGTATCAACGGCTAGGGCTGGGAAAAGGAAACCAGATGACCTGAGCAGATTCACAAAATTCTGGAGTCTACTTAACACATTCAAACAGCTTTTTATTTCATTTACTTCTCCATATCTTGTACTGTTATTCATTAAGTCCAATCCATTTTCTTGAATTTGATCACATACATCATCTTTTGACCACAAACATGCTTCATCTTTAGCCTGACTTATCTCTGCTGTGCCACGCACTTTAAATGTTTTATGTGCTCGTGCTTTCGGCTGACTCAGGTTCTTGCCTCTTGGTTTATTTATATCAGTGCCTGGACCACAGTGGAAGCTCAAAATGGCTTCTTTTCACCTCAAACCAGATACTTGTTTAAAATGAAAGTCTTAGTTGTCAAAAATTACCTAAATAAGTATATTTAAGAGTATTCGTACATAAGACAGCATGTTATAGTAGAGTAGATCTTTTAAAAGTGTCTTGCTTGGACCCTTGGGATTCCTGATTAGGATGTGCTTATAGGGCAAAAGTCATGAAACAAATCAGGCTGGTTACATGGCCCTCTGATTTGTTTACATTTGTGTTAATTCAGATATTTGCATGCAGGTATACTTCCCTGCTGCACAGTTTGAACACAAGTGTGAGTCACTAAATGCACATCTGTGATTTCAAGTCACTTAATTTCTCTAAATACAAAAAATTAAATTTTTCTCTTTATAGCTCCTACTAGAAACGTCTTTTATTTTCCCTGAAAGCTTACTTGTGATGGTAGAAAAGATACTAATGGAAGAATCCAACAATACAATAGATCCTATTCTGCCTATTCGTATTCCTACTGTAGTTTTCCCTCTCCTCTAGACTTCCACTTCTTTACAAACAGAACAAGCAATATCTGTTCATATCCAAAGCACAGCCTTGACATGGACTAATCTGGTATCTGAGGCCAAAACGCAAGCCTTTCTCCAGCCAACAGTTTCTGGAATTCAGCCTCGCTCCAACCCTCAGCTCCTGTAAACAAGCCCAACACTGGGTCAGACTCTGTGGCTGGATGTATTGAATTTCACACCTGCTTTCAATAAATGTTAATGGAAGTTCTGCAAAGTGTTTTCACTGTTTTAACTGTCCGTCTGAAGCTCCTGTCTCTTTACCTTCTTATGTGATATCAAGACTGATAACGCAAGTGTCCTGTGAAAGAAGGTGAGGATTAGAAATGTCACTGACACGAGACTGGGATGAACATTAACAAAGGACGTTCTGAAGGTCTAGCTTCAGTGAGCCATCGCAGTTCAAATGACTTTAGTTAACACTCTTCTATTCATCAAAAGACCTCACAGCACACATAAAGCTGTCACGAAATAATACTTTTTACACACACACACACACACACACACCTTCTCCGAACTGTATCGAATTTTCAGGGATTTTTGAGAACTAGGTCAAAACATGTTTTTGAAAACTTAAAATCTTAATACATACAGTATATAGTTGAACAGTGAGGTTTGGGTTATTAAAGTTTATTACCCTGTTTTTTTAACAACCTCTCAGTTGTAATATTTTTTGTATAAATAACTTTTTCAGTGAATTATAGGATTTTTGTAAAGTCAACATCATCAGACGTTAAAAGATGTATTTATTTACTTGAAAAAAAATTTTATCTAAGTTTTTTTTGTTATACAATTAATTCAAAATTCAATACAACACCTTTTAATAGTATTTAATTAGGATCAAAACTGGCTCCCTCCAAGTTATTAAAAAAAAACATCCTTGCTTTTAACCTAAAATCACTCACTCACTCACTCACTCATCATCTATACCACATTATCTTGTATTCAGAGTCGCACGGGCCTGGAGCCTATCCCAGGGTGAACAGGGTGACAATTCATCGCAGGGCACACACACACAGGGCACACACACTTCCACTCATTTACACACTATGGGCAATTTGGGAACACCTATATATATAGGAACTAGGGCTGCAACAACGAACCGATTAAATCGATAAAAATCAATTACTAAAAGCGTTGGCAACAAATTTCATAATCGATTTGTTGTGTCGCGCGACACGGCCCTCATAGACAGGGCGGAACAAATTTAATTTTTTCAACGAGTGGAGGTAGAGGAAAGATACATAGCGGAGGCAGAGAAATCCGTAATCGGGTAAATGTCTCCCGTGCTGGGTCTTAGTGCACGTCTCTTACTGGTATAATCAACATCTGTGCACGCGTGTACTGTTTACTATAACACTGTGACCATGTGTGTGCGCGTAAAACATTTTGTTTTGTGTCTATGTGTGTGTGTGTGTGTGTGTGTGTGTGTAAAGCAAAAGCAAGTCTCATTAGAGATGTTAAAAAAAAATTTCCCTCTGCTAAAGGCTTAGCCTGCTCTTTGCCTGCTGTGTGTGGCACAAACACACGGAGACCCCGCCTACTTTCACCTTTACAGACACAAACACACACACACTCTTTCCCTCTGTTCTACACAAACACTGCTCTGTCGCAATTCTTTTCAAAGATAAAGTGCAGGCTAATTTGTTTTATTTTACTTTACAGCAGTGACTCCGTTAGTGTGTTTTTAAAAAATTCCATTTGGTTTACGAGTGTTGTGGAATACGAGCCCGCTTCCAGAACGAATTATGCTCGTAATCCAAAGTTCCACTATATGTATTTGGCAGATGTAAAGCATACATATCTATGTTTTTTGTGTTAGTCCATTTTTATTTTATTTTATTATTATTATATTTAACTCAAGGAGCAACATTGTTTGTGCACTTTCTAAAGATTTAAGTTCTGTTTTTGAATAAAGCGTTGGAAATGAATGCTTTTCTTGGGTTGTTTTTATCCGATTCATCGATTAATCGAAGAAAAAATAATCGACAGAATAATCGTTTATTAAAATAATCGTTAGTTGCAGCCCTATTGGGGACAATAGGAATTTAAATCAATGGTGGACGTACGTACAGTAAACTAGTGACTGTGTTAACAGTGTACTAAACTTTTTACATACGTGTACATACACGCAGTTACGCACACATTATGTTAATAAACAGAGGCGTCTGAATGTACTATGAAGCTCACTGCTGCTACATACAGTACAAAACTCTGACGACACAGACCCCTTTAGACAGCGACAGCTTTTTCGGACGAGGCCCGTCGGACTTCCACAAAGCGCAACAGGTAATGACGTTTTGTCTAGGCTTCTGATTGGCCCCATGTTGATTAAGGGGACTCCTAACAGGGCGTTTTGTGAAGAAAAATCTTTTTTAATAAAAATCTTTAAAAATACCAGGCCTTAAACACACCCACTGAACCTAGAAATTAACACATTAGTTGAATCAGCTGTTTAAGCAAAAGAGTCACCAGCTGTGTTGGAAACTGTCCCTCCAAGCCAGGAGTTAAAGATCACTGCACTAAGTTGTTACATAAAACAACCAGTCTCAGAATATCTCGGACCAGTTTCAACTCCCTTCATTCAGTTGTAATGAAACCGAGAGAGAAAACCTTTCAGACTGGACATGTAACTGGTTTGTGGCCAGGTTTTTTTTTTTTTTTTTTAAGGTAAAGCACTAAACTGAGCTGTTAGTATCCATTTGAGACTCCACTTCCCAGAACACACCACAGCCTGAAAACAAGGCCACCACAGACTACAATCCCCAGCACCCTGCTCCCAGCTGGAATCATCTACACCTGTTTTCAACCACACTTGCAGTCTTTATACAGCTCTTGCAGTCACACGATCCAGAATTATACCATCTGCCATTTTGTCAGGCAAGCATGGCTGAGACAGACAGTACTGCTAAGCCGAATAATTCTCCAAATTTACCATCACGGACAATGCTGGACATGTGACAAGAAACCAGAAACCTATGCACTAGTGCTTCTCCGGAGACCTTCTCGTCAGGTATAAGGTTATAAAAATATAGTCTGTAAAAATACAGACTATCAATGCAGTTTGGTATTAAATGTGTCAGTTTCTGACCTACTTTTCGCTCTACCTTGTCATCCACCTGTCACTCTGCCATCTGTGCTGTTACTGAGGTCGCTGTGTATGCAGTCACACCAATCTGATTAGATGGTTATGCTTAAACTGGCGTAATCAGAAAACTTCATCAGAATAATTTATACTTTAAGTAAACCCCAGTTTGACATTAAAATTACAACAAACATTACTTGAATACTTGAATATTATGAGACTTTCAAGACACTTTATATTAATGTTAATGACACTAATAAAAACATAACAGCACAGGCCCAATTCAACCCCTGCATGTACTCTAAATTAGCAAAAAATATGTACAAAGTACTAAAGTACATCATGTCTATTAGATATCAGATATTTATTTTATGATGCTACCCGAGGTACAATGCCCATAACACCCACAGGGGCTCATTTCTGACCAGTATTCACTTCAACTCACCACTGGATGGCTGATAAAAAAAACAATAAAACCACCTTCCAGGCTTTTGACCTCGTCTTTTGTGGCACTGTCATACCTAACAACTGTATCCACATCGTTTAGCAAAACCACAGACAAATCGCCTGCCAACATGGCATATGATTTGGTTCTCAATCAGGTGTGACATCACATGCAAGAGATCAAGACTTTGGACACAACCTCATTGCAAAGTAATGTTCAAATTGCTTTACCTGAACTTACAAAGCATTATATATAAGCGCCCACTTTTTAGACAAAAACAAAATAGACCTGCTGGGTTTTGCAGGCAAAAAAGAAGCATGTTGCAACAGTAAAGGTCCTCAGAAGAACTGTGTGGTTTTGCAGGACGCTCATTAAAACTTCCTTAACAGCACATAAAAGGTTCTCAAATCGTTTTTACACCAAATACTGACTTTGCTACATTAATTACTGTTTACTGAGCTTCATATAGATTTTTTCCTTTATTTTTATCGGGATATTTTCCTTGCTGTACAGCATTTATTTGCCTTATAAGATTTGTGTAGTACTGTATATAATCATGTAATAATTTATTTAGCACTGGCTCCATATTGTCTGTGCTTGGGGGATTATCAATTCTACTTGGCAAATTAGGAGTTTATGTCATTTTAAATCTGTCAGTGGTGCCGTGTTTCTTTTCTTCGTTTTTTTGTACCCACTCTAACTCAAAACTGCAGTTATGCTACGAAAAAAAGAACATGCCAGCTAAACGAATATACATATATTAATTACATATACATACAGTAACTGAAAAAAACTGTGTAACAAAACTAAAGTACTGTATGTTTGCATTGGCATCATAAAAAGCATCATACAAATAAATGATTTAAATGAAGGCCCGCCTATGAATGCACAAACCAGTATACAACAATCCGCTATAACATCAAAACCTTAAAACAGCCTAGGGTTTACAGTAGGTTCCCCTTGTGCCACCAAAACAGCTCTGACTCCTCTTCAAGACATGATTCCACAAGGTGTGTCCTGGCGGCGCGGTACCAGAACATTAGCAGCAGATCCTTTAAGTGTTGGAGGGTGCAAGGTGGGGCCTCCATGGGTCAAACTTGTTTGTCCTTCTGCATTCCATGGATGCTCGATTTGACTGAAATCTGGGGAATTTGGTGGCCAGATCAACAACTTTTTACCCGCTAAGCTCTTTACCTCTTCTGAAACCTTTTTATAGTGGCCAGCATTAAAAAAAATCATAAATTTTTGCTACATTGGTTTTTCGGTGGGCTCAAGCTGGACGGGCTAGGGTTTGGTCCGCACAGGCGTAGATGAGCCATGGGTGCTAATGATCCTGTCACCAGTTTACTGGTGTATATAATTGATCATTAATGTTATTCAAATCATTTGGCTTTGCTGTTAATGTTATGGCTGAACGGTGTATTTGTCATATGTTTGGCCAGATTTGAGCTGAATGTGCTTCTTGATAAATAAAAAAAACTTATTTTATTAGATATCATATGTAAATTTATAATTATGCCACATTGATGCAGTATATGGCAACGCATTAAGCCTAAATAAATATTATAAACAAACCAAAAAACACATATTTAAGCTAATATACTTTTCTCTACTAGGCTATACTGTAATCCAAAGTGAAAGTCCCATGCATTCTGAGTGGCACTCGAGAAGGGTAGATGATACTGTCTTGTGCATGGTACTGTCTTTCCTTTCTGTCTGGTGTAACCAGGCACCTCAGTCACACATCTGCCACTACATCCCTAGTTCTTTCCCTACCATCTGCCACGCTCAAGAGACATAGCAGTTCAAGCTCTAATTAGAGATATTTGAGTCATTTCACTGTATAAGCATGAATGCACCCTTATTCTCTCTCTAAATATGAACTTACAAAGAAGACTCTTGAGTATCACTTAACATGGCACACAAGAAAAAAGAAAAAACATCATAGCAGAGTGCATACACATACAGTACCTAGTTCACTTAGAATACAGGCAACAGCCCATATCTATGCATTTTTAAGTTGTTTTTTTTAGTTTTACTATACAACAGCAAACAGCACAAAGATGATACCCACATCAGCATGAGAGGGGGAAGAAATTAAACATGTTTTACCTGATGCAGGTTGATCAAAACATCTTTCTCAGGGGCATAGCCTCCTGTCGCCATGGGGACAGGGAAGGGCACAGCAGCAGAAGTGCGGGGGGGTCTGAGATCAGCCCTTCTCTTTGACCGTTGGGTTTGCAGTCAGCCTGTGGGGTGGCATAACCTGGAAAAAAACACATACACACTCACTAGTGCAGCCTCTAAGGGGTGTTTAATGTACTGTAAAAGCATGGGATTTAATGAACTAACACATAAGCCAAAACCCATGCTGAACACAGTCTACCTGCAAATCTCCAGCTATGATCTATAAAAACATTAAGTGTTTTCATTTAACCTAAGCAGCTTTGCTGTAGTTAAGGAAGTGCTCTCCTTGACGGAGAGGAAAAAGCTGTTTGCACACCAGTGCTTACCTTTATGCACCAATGTCATGTGAAAAGCAAGTTTCTGTACAGCACAGATGTGAATCACACACAGTATGATTACCATCAAATGGAAATCGGAACATACTTTTCTTCCACAATATGACGTTTTATCAGATTTTTGCTCTGTATCACTAGGCAAGGAGAGGTGAAATGACCTTACTTTTGTCATATGTTATATTAAGTGTCTCTAACATGTTTTTAGATAGACAGCTAAAGGCAACTGCAGTAAAGGCCTGACAAAGTATCTTGAATTTAGTCATGTCCATGAGTTCCAAACTTTAGGCAGTCATTGACTGCAAAGGATTTTCATCCAAGTAATAAAGGCAATCCTTATTATCGTCTATACCAATTTATCCTGTATACAGGGTCACAGGGGGCCTGGCAGGCACGACAGGGGTACACCCTGGACGGGGTGCCAAGCCATCAAGGAGCACACACACAATCGCACATTCGTTTACACACTCCAGGCAATTGGGAAATACCAATTATCCTAACCTGCACTTTGGACTGTGGAAGGAAACGGGAATACCTGGTGGATGGGGAGGACACAGACCTGGTGAGTCCATGAACACAGACCCCAGGACGGTAATCAAACCCGGATCCTGGAAATTATGTTAGTTTGTTTCATTATTTATGCGGCCCCCAAAAATGGGAATGTGTGGGTAAAAATGGCTGAAATTTCTAAAAGGTTAATGCCACACTTTTGTCAAACCCTTCGAATTAAAACCAACTGAACTGAAAGTCCTGACTTCACTCATATTATTTCGTTTCAAATTCAATGTGGTGGTGTACAGAGGCCGAATGCCAATAAACTTATCTTTGTTCTTTTGTTTGACATTATACCTGCTGTTTCCAGCGATGGGAAAAACCCATGTAAAAAATATGTTCCCTGAGACAATGCATGCAAGAAAATCACAATGCAAAGTCGATGAATGTTGACATAATACCTGGCAACCATGAGGGTAATGTTCAGCAACATATTCAAATAAAACATACTGGAAAAGTAAACCATCAACCTATGTAAGCACTAAGACAGCAGTTGATAGTAAAATAAACGCCTTTTGAACATCGGTGAAGAACACTATTATCTGTTATGTTATTTTATTCTAAATTGATTTGCATCTACTGGTGTCTAACAGGACACCAATATGAACTGCTGGTTATTGGTTGTTTTAGTAACTACACAGCAAATGCCTACTTACTGTATACAGTATGCAATGTATGTATAAAGGACACTGTAAGTACAGATTTGTATTAATCCATCACATTTTGTTGAATAAGCATGTTGAAGAACGAATATTGTGCAACAATCCATATAAAAGCACGAAAAACTAAAACATTTAACAGACTTAAATATACTTAGCTGTTGGCTTTCTTTGTCTACATTTCAAAAACTGCATTCTCATGCTGCTGTGTCTCATTTTCAGTATTCATGTTGTGAACACACCTGGGCAGGTGCTTGCTTTCTGAATATCCACCACAGCTGGCCAACAGAGTCATATTTAGAGCTTAGAGATTAATTGCAATAGTCTAGAAGGAAAGACAATGGCAAGGCTATTATTTCCCAAACATTCATCAGTGTAAAGTATTATAGCAAGATAATTAAGCGAAACTAACAATGTAATTTATGCATTTATCAATCTAGCCAGTTTCGGCCACATGATGCAAAAAGCTCAACCTTAGAAACCTATATGTGTCATCAGTAGAGTCATAGATATGCTGAAAGCAAACAATTCAACATTGGTGTTATCAGTAATATTTAAATGCCAAACATAACGCAAATACACACAGTATGTCCCCAACACTTGAAAGTCATGATATATATATTTGTGTTTGTGTGTGTCTATGTGTGTGTATTAATTGAATGATAACATAAGTTGAAAACATCTGTTTTTTTCCCAGCCATGCACCAATCTGTCTGCATCTGGTAAGAGTTTATGAATTGCTCCCAAGATAAGATGGCTTGTGTGCACACTGGTACATTAATAGCAGTTTTCCACTTGGGATAATTACAGAAGGCAAATGATTCACAAGAAAGAATAGCCTGCTCTATAAATATGCTTGACGAATAGATTCCCTGCTGCATGTGCAGGGCAACTAAATCTTGTTAATAAACTGTTTATGTACTACTGTATGTGGTGTTGTTGAAGTGTGTGAACTGTGAATGAAACATATAGCTAGGTGGGTAGGGAAGGCGGATGGATGGATGGATGGATGAGTGGGTGGGTGGATAGATACAGTAGATGAATAGATATGCAAACTGTGACCAAATGTATGCAGATAACTGTCCATTTTGTACTTATGTTGCTTCTTGATTATCCCATGAAGCAAGAAAAAGCATAAAAGTATTATTGACGTTAGGCACTGGTGTTGGGTAAGTAAAGACTGGTGAAGTAACTGCTGGTGGGAGAGAGTTTACCAATCAGGAATGGAAGCAAAATTTCCCTACTAAAAAATCATCACATCACTTGTCCATGTTGTCCATGCAAGACTTTGCATAGCTCATATCTACTGTACCTGTTGATTAGATTGTTAAAGGTTTACACCACCCCTTTCATCCTGATTTAAAATTCATTCCGATCATGCTGTTCAGGTTGGACTGTTCTAATTGAGGTGGGTACATGATGTATTTTTATTCCGATTGGGATATTATTCCGATTATTGGTAGAACATTAGGGACCATGTAAACAAACCTAGCATTTCCCCAAGGTGTTCAGTAGAGGCCAGTGTCTGTGCAAAGCAGGTCTTCATGGACCTTGCTTTGCATACAGGTGCATTGTCACGCTGGAACATGTTTGGGGTAGGCCCCTTACCTTGAGGTAAGGAAAATCTTAGTGTTAAAACATACAAAGACGTTTTAGACAATTGTGTGTTTCCACACAATTGGAATATTAAGGAAGCCCTTAATATTATGTGATGGTCAGGTATTGAATCCAGGAAATAACTGCATGGCTTAATTACCGTCAATGTAGAAAACATTTTGCAAAATGCACAACATTTCTAAAGAAAAAAAAATGCACATTCAGAAAAAAAGTCCTTCATGAAACTCCAACTGCCTCTGAAGCAAAGTGCTTGATGATGTAACAGCTCTTTTCAAAACAAGCCATTCATCTGATGGTATTCCAGACTTCTGAGAATTTAATCAGCCCTTTTTCATTATCTATCCAACTAAAAGACAATTTTGGTGTCACCAGTCACTTCTAAAGCATCACTACAGTATGACTAATTTGTCCTTTGTGCAAGAGGTAAAATGAGCTGTACTATAGATGACAGGTTACTCCTGGAAAACTAATGCCATCAGAAATATGTCCTTTAATAGCGATGGACATCTGATTAATAACATTTCTTTTTTTTTCTCAGCAATGACGTAAAGACATATAAGGAGAAAAAGCTTATTTATACTCTCTGGACTTTCTGGACCCAAAAAAAAACAATTATGTCATCGACCATTTTGAATAACAGCTGATTTCACCTCCTACAGCCTTAAGCGCTTGCTTATACAGCTGATGGAATTTTGTCAAAAACATCCCCTTTTGGAGAAAAACTGAGTACTACAGAGATATTTTTACTACCCATATAATTATCCTGGGTTATCTGCAGGTATATAATTACTGACTGTAGCCGATCGTTGCTATGCACGATTAGTCAGCCTATTCCGTATCCTGTCCAGCAGTGCAAAGGGACCACCATAGAATCACTGCTGAGCTTATTATTATTTGACTGCTGGACAATTCACAGTGCAACGATAACACTAACGGTTGGCATTTCTGGCATAAAACTATGACCATATGTACTGTATCTGGCTGCCACTCGTCATGTGTTCGCAAACTTAGATTAATGTAGAGCTAGAAGTTGATTCACACACACTGTGTATTGAAACATATTAGTCTATATCCATACACCTAAGTGGGTGAGCGAGCTATGCTTGTCTAATAAATCAGTTATACTGGCGCGGTTTCACTTTGTCTAGTATGAAACACCATGTTATACATATAGTCACTACATATGAATAAAAAATGGATTTCCTGTATCTTATCAGTGTTAAAATTTCACTTCCTCTTCCCTCCATTGAAACATCAAAGAGCCACAAATGATTTATGAAGCTTGTCAGCATGAGTTACCACTGCAGAGCCAAGTTTATAAAGAGGGAACTGGCAAAGTAACTCAGAGCCACTCAAAAATCAAATGATGGCAGCAGCCAAAAAAGAAAAGAACCAAGCTTGGTCCAATTGAGCTTTTTCAAGTCATGCTCACACAAATAAAACCATGGAAATGACAGAAAATCGATAAAAATTGGTAATTTTTTTTAAAATGGATGACTTTTTATGATCACAATTATCTTTTACCTGTTGGTGCTTCCATTAGCATGAAAGCATATATGGATTAGCAAAGTGCAACACTTGCATGAGCTCCAGGACGAGATCACTATGGATATATACAGTAGGATGTACGTTTAATGGTTTTATGAATGTGTATATCTTGAAAATGGGCCAGAGACTTCCTCTAAAGTGCACACCGGTCATGATAAAGTCCACCCTAAGACAGCTATGCACATAAGAGACACATTCTTTCCCAATTTTCCAGTTTGGTGGATTCATTGCTTATGCAAATGACTCCTAAAGAGTAACAGTTGGGCCTTGTAAGCAAGATTTAGGTCATGTTTTTTAAATGAGTCCCCTGTGGCCAGGTACTTTAGGGAATTCCACTGCTACTGCCTATTTAAACATGCTATGACCTTGAGGACCCACTCAGAAGTGGCACAGTCAGCTTATAGCCACAAGGACAGCTTAGTTACAGCATTCAGTAACCTTAGGCTGCATGTCTCAGAGTTGCTAGGAATACGGAGAGAAAAACTGCAAGAACAGTTGATTGTCGCATCATTTCTTTATCTCATCGCATAGTAAATAAAGCAGCGCAAATAAAGCACAAAGCTAATTGTCATTCTCTAAAAAACAATATTGCACTTAGCTCTCACATTATGTCCAGAGCTCCAAATGTAATGTGTAGTTAATATAACATGTGCTTAAATCATTATTTATCAGTCTTTAATTTTTCTTTCAAGGGAAAAAACTAAAATATAATAAAGACATTATATTTACCTTTATGTTATTTCACTCTATCCTGATATTGACTCAGATGGCTAAGTACAAAGAGTCTATTGGGCACGAGAGCATTAGATCCAACCAATTAAGCCATGCATTCAAATGTAACTTTATAGTATGGATTTGAGACCACTAAGTTTCAAAGAATTATTCTGTAAAGTGTCAAGACATCACAATAAAACTGCACCACGGGTGCAAATAGACTAGTATTAGTAAATAAGTCTCCTACATACAAACATTCAAGTTCTGAACTTTGGAATATACAAACAACTGTTCATATGTCAGGAAGCAAGTGCAAAAGCAGCAGTGATTGAGTGAAAATAAAAAGTGAAAAAAATGAAAAGAATGGTGAAAAAATGGCAGAAACTGCTTCTTCTTTTAACATAAATCGTTCAACTACTGGCACAATTCTAAAGAACATGGACAAGGTCATAGAACATGTTTTATACTTTCTATAGTCAATTGTGTTAGTATCCTAGTACCGGGACAATGTTTTGTTGGACTTATGAACGAGTTCTTAAAGTGGAACTCGTTCGTATGTTGGAGACTAACTGTAGTTAGGTGTTTTATTTAGACTGTGGTGGCCTGTAAGTAGAAAACCATCCCAATAAACCAAAAACACAATAACATAGTGGATATTTACTGTAAGCTGAAATATGAGCTTTTATTCATGTTTAGGTTCATCAAGGGCAATTAGAAAATGCAATTGTGGATATGCTGTACACAATTAATACCATTTTACATTTAGGCATTTGGCAGACGCTCTTATCCAGAGCGACTTACATTTTAATCTCATTACACACCTGAGCAGTTGAGGGTTAAGGGCCTTGCTCAAGGGCCCAACAGTGGCAAAATGGTGGTTGTGGGTTTGAACCTGGGATCTTCCGAACCGTAGTCCAATGCCTTAACCACTGAGCTACCCCTGGACCCCTATGTAATAATACCTATAATACCAGTATTCAAATGATGTAAACCTGCATAAAGAAGCGTATTCTAAATAAAACAATTACTCTTCATTGTAATAGCATGTATAACTCCACACTATCTAGATTACTAAATTCTGCAGTCATTATGGGTTAATCAACATTAACAAATATCACAGCACAATCTTTTCATCCATGCCGATTCTTCAGTGCTGAACAGTTCTCATGTGTGATAATCTCAGTTTGCAGCAACCCCTCAAATCGTGCTAACAGGTGTGATCACAGTACAGCTCCCACACAGTAAAAACTACCACACCTTTCTGTGCTTTTTGGGACATTTCCATCATTTTAGTGGCTGCAGCAGTTTATTCTGAGAGAAGTATGGGTTAAAAGGCCAGCGCCTTTTCTATCCACAACATCAACAGCATCAGATGAGCCCAGATGATTATCAGGGTGCGTTGCTCACAACGCAAAGCCAATGACCTCACACTTCTAAACTTCCATGCCCTGTGATTAGTACATGTAGCTTGCCTTTTGCCATAAACCTGAAGCACAGAATAAAGACAGCACTAATGACAGGCTAATGACCATAAATTTTGGTTTAACATGAAAAATGACATTGTGTAAAGCAAAATTGAGTCAGGAGCTTTAAAGTCATGCTCTCTCTCTCTCTCTCTCTCTCTCGCTCTCTAAACATCCTGAATCGGTAGCAAAAGCATGTCGGTGGGGATTCCTGAATTGGGTATTTTTTACAAATGCTAAAATGATTCACTAGTCACGTGATCTAAATTGTCACATAGTTTGTCATCAGTGCTGACAATAAAAGTGTTGGTTTCAGTTTGGCAAAGATTTGTTCAATAGTTTTTTTTTATTATTATTGTTGGTCGCTCCAAATCAGTTTTAATATTATAAATTGTTCAGAGTAAATGAGAATTGTATAAAGATTAACATTTAATAAATGGCTAATATAAATGGTGGCGCTCTGCCCTGCCTGCACCTAAGGATGAGTCTCTGTCAATTCCTATGCTGAAATGATTCAGAGTGTAAATCATGCATCTTTCTCTGCAAAGCAATGAGATATTCCTCCTTAATATGCTTGTTAACGTCCCATAAATTTTCCTATCTCTTCACAAATGTTATTGGAATATTGGCCTCTTGATATTAATATTTATAGCATCTGAAATATGCAACAAAAATAAAGTCACATTATTCATTATGTGTATTGTGTTCTTGTGCATTCCAATCAAGTTTTGGATGAGGATTATATTTTTGTTATTCATAGATCCATTAACAAACAAAAAAAATCTTATCACATGACTTTTGCCTTTTTTTTATATCCAGGACATATCACCATTCCAATGTAAAGCTATGAACTGCAAATACAGTATGTACTGTAATTCTGATGGCTGTAGTTCACCAGGTGAATAGTATTGACAAAAGCAACCATGTCTAACAGGTATTACTTTCAAGCAATTACCACGCTACTCTCAGTTTCTAAATTGTAGCTGGCTTTGTTAAACAATAACACAACACTGATAAATGCCCAGGGGAACTAGCAAGGACGCTTATTTCCTTACTGTAACTGACCTTGCCGTAACAGGCTGTTGTTAACTGTTGTTGATGAGTGTACTGTATGTGATATCAACATACTCTCCTCCAACACTGTCTGTTGTTTATTTTTACATTTGTAACATTCCCTAAAGAGTATTAGACTAAAGCCAAATTTACCATATCTCATTTAAAAAAGCAATTTATAACTATGTCTACAGTCTTTTACGGTTCTTCCATTTCTGCAATAGCAACTGAGGCCAAACATATAGAAAATCACTTATATCTGGTACATCTGGCATATACATTTCTCTAGACAACAGAAAATAACTCTGCTATTGGAAAATACATACAAATTATGTTCACAGTCCAACAAGAGCTTGCCAGGTGATGAATATGGACTGCTAGGTTATAAACACGCAGCTGGTGCAATGAATGAATTTGTATTTATGACTCATAGCTTAGAGCCCTCAGGCTGCTTAAGTGACCCAGACAACCACTCAAGGAATTTACTCTATTTAGAATAGTAATAGGGCTCAAAGTAATATCTCTGAAATCAAATTATGCCATTGTGATAAAAGTTCCTTTAGTATATGTATAACTGGAACCATAACAGAATCACCCCTGTGTGCAGATTTGTTTAATATTCATACATGAAGAGGTGCCAACAACTGTGGTCTCGCCGAAGCGTTTACAATTTTCAATTTTATTTGTATAGCGCTTTTAACAGTTGTCATTGTTGCAAACCTTTTATCAACCATCTGCTTCAGTGATATAGGAGCCACCTGAAAACTATTTTTGGAAAATCCAGTTCACTAAAGAGAAAAAGATGTGGGATGTGAAAAACACATGTTTGCTCCTGGTACTTCCATTTAGCACCAGCTTTATCTGGATGAACACTAAATTTACAACCCTCAGCATCAGGAGCCAACAGAAACAACATGGACGGAACTGTGAGCTCTTTGGTGTTTAAAAAAAGGAGGAGCTGCTTATTAAAAGTATCATCATATCTTACTTTTACCTTGTTGTTTTCTTAGTGTTGCTCGATAAACCTCTGCCTGCATTGAATACCATTCATAAGCATGAGGGTAATGAACCCTTTCAAACATAAAACCCTGTTTTAAATTGTTACTTAATGGTATTTGTATTTAGAAGTCCCTTGTGCTTAGAACACAAATATGTTTTACTGGACATTCTAAACAGGATGGATGGATGGATGGATGGATGGATGGATATCTTTATTATCCTTGACAAAAGCCAATAAATATTTGCTTAGCAACTCATCAATGGTGGTCAGTAAAACTCAATAAATACCATTAATACTAAGAGCAGAACATGCATACTTAAAATAATAAATAATAAAAACCACAGCACCAACAATTAAAACAAGGAACACCAAGTACATTTTTGTGAATTCAAAATAATCAGAATTGCAGGGGCTCTGTAATTTAATTATACGTTATAGATTACTACTACCTACTGTCAATGTTCTTACTGTAAAATAAATTTTATAGTGATTAATTTAAATTATACAACAGTTAGTTCTGACTGAGTTAGATGGAAGGCTTTTCACGAATCGTAATAATAAAGTTTAACAGCTTAAATATATGCATCACTCATTGTTAATTTCTTTGGTCATTTCTGTCGCTAGCACAGGTGAAAGTACGTTGGTACGGTCCGCAGTAGTGAGGAAAGACAAGCTGCCTGCCAAAAGCCGCATTCAAAATCAATCACAGAAGCTCTTTGGCAAGAAAACACATCTGATAATCATCTTAAACAGCACTTTGTCTCCTTAATAATTGCTTCTAAGTCATTCTGAATCGTTCATGCTGTTTAGTCATGGCTAACCTGAGGTACAAAGCTACCTAGCGTCTAAAACAAGGCTAAATCACAAATCTTTCTTTTAACCCGGATCAAGAGCACTACTTGGTGTGTGTGGAACAAGAGGAACCCTATATAGTGCACTAGCTTTCCTTTTAACAAAATTTTTAATTCAACCCTGGACTTGGAAGTTCTTTGCCTGAGCAAAACTAACATCCAAGAGGCTCATCAGAATTGTTCCAAGGTGCACACCACCACTTACAAGACAAAATATACTGTTCCACTCATGTAATCTGAATTTATTCTATATATTTAGGGATATCTGTGTGGGAGGGCATGCAGGTACAAAACCACAGCTTTAAACATGCTCACAACTTTATCCCCGACCTGTCTGGTATGTTCCTTGGGCTTACATTTGTGGTTGTAACATGACAAAATGTTAAAAACTCCAAGGGGCGTGAATACTTTTGCAAGGCACTGTATATAGTCGATGCCACATTAATTTAGACAAAAAGTATGTTTTAATTCAATGCACTCCTGTATAATGTATATGTCAGTGTCATATATTCATAGCCAGCGTATGGTTTATTCTGTTGACATATATGCAAAAATCAAAATTTAACTACATCAAATATGAATGCAAATAAACTGCAGATCTTTTTGATTTGGACTAAGCTATCAGTGAGGAGGATTTTGGCCATTATTTTTTTTCATACTGATAAATCAGTTTTTTCATTACAAATTTATATAAATGCAGACGCTTTTAAATAAAATTTTCTTGTTGTGTTTGTGCGTGTGTGTGTGTGTATGTTTGTATGTAAGTATAAAACTGTAAATTCCGATGTCACTAAACTCTCTTAATATACAGTATGTATTACTATATTAATGTATGTAGAAATAAATTATATATATATATATATATATATATATATATACATTTATCAATACATGTATATATGCAAATATATTTATATACACTCATACAGTATATCCTCCTGGTTATATATATCCACTTTTCCATTTCATAGCATTATCTATTCTTTAGTTACAGTATATACTTACTGCATAGCCATGGCCTCTAAAATTATATATATATATATATATATATATATATACACACATACATACTGTATATATACAGCTTATAGTTTGCACATTTGCACCAATGTATATACACTACTATTTGCACTTCTGGTAGATGTTAAACTAAGTCAGTTAAGTCTTTACAGGGTCAGAGCGCAGGGTCAGCCATGATACAGCGCCCCTGGAGCAGATAGGTTTAAGGGCCTTGCTCAAGGGCCCAACTGTGGCAACCTGGTGAAGCTGTCGATTGAACCGCTGATCTTCTGGTCAGTAACTCAGCCTTAGCCCTCTGAGCTACCACTGCCCTTACTACAACTACAATATATTGCTAAGTAACTGTACTATGCATTGACAATAAAGTTTTACCAACCTACCCACCATCTTTATCTTATTTATGCAAAACATTAGATGGTGTGTGCTTAAAACAGTTCATTTCCTCTATTCATGTGCATGATCTCTTATCAGTTGTCTTTAACGGTGCACCAGAAAATTTGTCAAACCTCATCCAAAACCAGAAGTCTAATCTCTTAGGCCAGGATCTGGCTTTGGTATTGAATCGATACAGCTCCAGTACCTGGGATTTGTTCTTGGGTAGGGTGATGAGACAAAAATTGGGTCATTGTATTCAGATGAAATTTCTACAATGTATTACAAGATAAAGGGTTGTTAACACAGTAGAAATGTTGCATTTTTATGAGTGTATTGTTACAAAATGTATCATGAGATATTACATGATATTACTGGATTGTTCCAACCTTAACCCATTAAAGAGGTCATGCTGTTAAAAGCATTCTAGAACGCATTAAATGCATCAATAGTCTAATATGAACTAAATACGTGCATAGATGAACATGTGCATGAATCCATTTAATCATTTAATAATTTAATATATATGTATAGTATGTGAGAAGTGCTACATAATCCCATCACCAGTGTGTCCACCCTTCCTACATCCTTCACCTGTCTCCTAGACGCATTCAGCACATGCTTTAAACTACACACACACACACACACACACCCTTCTTCACAGCTACATTACAAAGAAGCGAGCTCATGCTTGCGCGCAGAGCAGCTGTCATTTCTGCAGAATGACACACACACACAAACCGAGGTACGAGCTCTTTAAGGAGGCGGCGCAGACAAATGGGCCGGAGGATCGGAGTGAACGATCGTGTCTTCTTGGAGCGCGTGAGAGCCGTGTGCGAGCTCGCCTACCTGCATGTGTGCGTTTGGGCAGTGGTCTCAGCTGAAAGGGTGTGAAGACGCACGGTCAGAGAGCGCAGCGCTCCCGGAGCTCCATGCTGCTGCTGCTGCTGCTGATGTTGATGATGAAGAAGGCACTCTTTCCTCTCCTTTCCCTCGCGCTCTCTCTCTCTCTCTCTCTCCTCTACTCCGCCTCCCGAGAGCCTGCTGCCGTCTACAGGCGCGAGAATGACGTCTGGGAGTCACGTGACGCGCCGCGTCTCCATCCCCTCAGCGAAAATGTAGTCTCGCGCACTTGTTCATTCCGCCCCATACTGCTATCAGTGTGTTTTAATCTGTTTCAAATCCTTCTGCATTGTAACCAGTATATCTTTACCATTGTAACCTGTAATGTTATCTGAACCAACCAAGCGCCAGGTGTTAAAATGTCTGATGTCTGAACTGACCAGATCTAGATCTGGATATAATCTTACAGGGTATCGATTTTGTTTTATTTTAGTACAGTCTGCTACATGCATCTTTAATCTTGGTGCCCGAAACCACAAGAGCACCTTTTAAAGGTGCCACTATAAAAATATAGTACAAATTAGTTCTAGTCTACAAGGTGATGAATACAAGGACCATTTTGGGTGGGGGGCGGGGTGGGGTGTGTGGGGGGTGTGATGTGGTCCATGACCACAATTTACTAAGGGGTGTGGGAACGAGATACGATGGTGTGGCCAGGAAGCGTGGGAATGCATGGCCACGTGATAATATGTCGTGGCCACAACTTGGAGACGATGTAGTTTAATGAGTGGGCACACGATACTACGTTATAGCCACAACTTAATAAAGCATGGAAGCAACATAGTTCAATGCATGGCCACGAGATACTCTGTTGTGGCCTCAACTTAATAACACATGAAAACAATGTAGTTTAATGAGTGCCCATGAAATACTAAGTTGTAGCCACAACTTAATAAAGCATGGAAACAACGTAGCTCAATGCGTGGCCACAAGATACCATGTAGAGGTACCATGCCTCGACTTAACATATGGAAGTAAAATAGTTTAATGATTGTCCACAAAATACTATATTGTGACCTCAACTTAATAACACATGGAAACAAATAGTTTAATGCACGGCTATGAGATACTATGTGGTGGCCCCAACTTACTGACGCCTGGAGACAACATTGTTTAATGCGTGGTCATAGGATACTACTGTATGTTGTGGCCACAACTTAATGGCACGTGGAGACAACATAGTTTTATGCATGGTCATGTGATACTATGTGTCTCAACTTAATAACATAATGCACCTTAATAACCTCATCACATTACCACAACAGAGTATCTCATGGCCATGCTTTATGCTATTTTCTTCCCATACTTTACTAAGTCATGGCCATGACATAGTACAGTATCTAATTCCCACACCTTAGCCACCATGAGCCACCAAAAAAATGTAATGGCATAGAGTGTACGGTCTTCAAAACTATACTGGAAGACCATTCTTCCAAAAGATATTCCCTCAGTGGCTGTTTTGTGATGGTGGTGGTGGAGAGCGCTAATGTGTCTAACATTCCAAAATCTGCTGGGTTTGGGAAAGAGTGAGCCCTTCTACCATGTTTATGGAGGAGTAACTCCTGGAAGTATCCACTCTCAACGGGATAGAGGTCTTTATCATTGGATAAAGGTGACAAGTTAGAAGAACTATAATGAATCAAGTAGACCCAAACCATGGCAGCAAAATATTATTAAAATATTCTTTAATTAAAAAATTTCAATATGCATTTGTCTTTCTAATGAGTTGTCTATGCATTGCATCTCTACAATAATGTAATATATGACCAAAATTATGTCGAGATCTACAGTAACAATGATACCTATATGGCCTTGTTAAACATACCTTTTCAAAAGCATAGCATTAACATAAACTTGCCCCTTGATTTTACTCTTATTTCACCCTCAATTGTTTTGTGAGGTCTTTCCAACAGATTTTGCAACATGGCTGTGGGGATTTGCTCATTCAACCACAAGAGTATTAGTGAGATGGGGCACAGATGTCAGGAGAGAAGACCTTGCGTGCAGTCGGTGTCTGTGCAACTTCAGTGTTTCCTAAGCAACCTTGGCAAATCATGTCTTAATAGACCTTGTTTGTGCAGAGGGGCATTATTATGTTAGAACATGTTTGGAATCCATGTTTTAGTTTGAGTGAAATAAAATTGTAATGCTACAGCATGCAACGACATCCTTAAAATGCATGTGCCTCCAACTGTGGCAAAAGTTTGGGAAGACCCACATACAGGTGTGATGATTAAGTAAGTAGATTTTTAGTATATAGTATATCTTCCACCATGTGACTGTTTTTCTTCATAAACGTCTAACAAAATGATCCAGAGACATCTCCATCACAATCTTCTGTTTTCTCTAACTGTTTCACTTTCGCACGAGTGTTCATTGTACACTAATGAACAGTGTACATGTATGCTTTTACCCATTAATTGTATGTCTTTCACAGAAATGACGTCACTTTAGTCACTAGCCAGGTGGCAGTATTTGTGACTAAAGCTCCCACCTCAGTTATAAACTCTGATTCAAACAGACTTGGACTTTTCCTCATGAAATCTTAATCCAATGTCACGGTCATCTGGGACCACTTAAGATTTGTAAACATATAACAGAGCATGCTGTGGTGTTCAATATTTAATCCTCCACAAGTACTGAGTACGAAGTAAAACATTACTCAGATGAGCACAATAAATTATAAATTTTGAAAATGAGAAACTATTATGCGACAGGGCTATGTAGTAATAATAGTAATAATACAATCTATTTACTACGCATGCACATTCAGTCAGAAAAGAGGATTAAGTTTCTTAATTGCTGGTTTATAGAGCATTAACTAACATTTTCATTTTAAAATATATTTGCACATAGCGAACCACAAATCAAGTGTACAATTTAGTTTATTATGAAACAGTATTCTACTTCCTTTATACATAGGCACACTGATAACATTTTTATGAAAATAACAGGTTTTTGTGGGTTATTTATGCATACATTTGCATTTTCACTTCTCACTTGGCCAAGCCTGCATGCTCAGGTGCTAAATATTCAGTTACCACATTGTTATCCTCTGATAATTAGCATAGTAGACCATAATACACTTACTCCGTTAAGACTGTGTAATGAAGTAAGCTCATATGTGAATCAGTTTAAACGAAATGTCATCCTGTGTAGACATAGCTTTATCTGGCATTTTGCTGTTTCATAAAGTAAATAGTGGCATGGTGGCTTAGTGGTTAGCACTGTTGCCTTGTACCTCCAGGGTCTGGGTATGATTCCCACCTGGGGTCTGGTTTTGTCACCTGAATCTGCTAAAATCACTGGAAGAAGGGGAGAAAACGTATTTATTCTTAATAATAATTGTGAAAAAAATAATTGAGGTCACCTCCAAATAATCTAAAGTTGCATGTGCTACATGAGCTAAACATGAGCTAGACTTACACGGGCTAGATGGACAATTCCAAACTGAAATGCTGTTTCTTTCTACACATAGAAAACCAAATGCAAGTTAGAACTGACCGCTGAACCAGGTGAACTGATTTTTTTGGAGCACGTAAGAAAAGAAGCAGCACAGATGGATCAAATGCCTGTTTTTTATGTGGGGAAACACACACACACACACACACACACACACACACAGATTTAAAATAAACACTGACTGATAAGTTGCTGCTGATTACTGTTGTGATGAACCACCAAAGCCTTAAAGGAGAACAGGCTCATTACTTACAGGCACATTTAATTACATAATTAAACAGACATCTAGAATTTTAGGAATGGTAAATGTTTGACAGCTGCCATTTGCGCACTAGATTTACAAACAGGATTATTTTTATTTATTTATATAATTTATTTTTAATTGTCTTGAATGCATGCATTCAAAATGCATTATTTATGGATGTATTTGTTTGTTTTGATTTACTTTATTAAACTCCTTTGACTATAAAGGATATATATTTGAACTGAGAATTTAAAAATATCAAAAAGACCATTTAATATACATAATATGAACTAGATGATAAGTTTCCATATAAAATGAATGTGGACTATGGACTATGGATTCTACAACCTACCTCCAGGTGGAGCTATTGATCCAACCTTGCTCTACATTCAGTAAAATAATGTAGTAAAATAGAGATACATAGAGATAGGCATAATATTTAGGTCCACATACATTTTTTTTTATCAATATTTATGTTTTTATATAAACATTTATATTGAATGTTTGTCATATATATTGGCCTATTATTATATATTTTATTATGAATCATGGTGAGTACATGGGACAAGCATGCAAGTATGCAGAGCGAACAAAGTGAAGTTACTGTAGTGCGTAAGACCATACACTGTCATGCTGTGATACTGACCAGTCGAGGAACTCCATGTTATCTGGCCATATCTCAGATAGAGGAGATGCCACCACTCATCATGTGCTTCCCCCTTGTGGCAGGAATCTCCACATGTTGCCATATGCTCCTACTGATAATTTTTCTCAGAATTTGGCTTTAAACCACATTTAACTGTTGCTGGTTGTCAGGAAAATGTAAAAAATGTATGCATTTACAGTCAAGCAAATTATTTATGAATAGCCATTTATGATGTTAATAGTTATGTATTAATATTAAAAGCAATTTAAGTTAACCTAAATTATATGGTATACTCAGTTACATCAGTGGTATGAAACAACAATTATAATGTTCTAATATCCATCTGCAGATATTATGTGTAATATCTATACACAACATGTATACATAGCACCTATACACAACACAAATAAACTCTGCAGCTTAACTCAGGGCTGGGGTTATAGCAGCCCAATGAATTGTGTGGCTGCACACATGTTCACTACCGTTCAAAAGTTTTAGAACACTTTCTAACTCCATGATGGTTCCTAATTTATTTTTTTTTTCCGACATTGTAAAGGAATGCTGAAGGCGTCCAAAAAATGTATTAATCTCCTTTGAACAGTTGATATTGAGATGTGTCTGTTACGTCTGCTCTGTAAAGACTTCATAGCGCCTCTAATCTGAGGTGCTGTTAATTGGTCATTTTTCAGGCTGATAACTCTAAATGAACTTCTCGTCTGCGGCAGAGGTAGGTTTTGGTTTCGCCCTCCTGGTATGGCCTGCATGAGAGCCAGTTTCATTATGGTGCTTGACGGATTTTGCAAATGCACTTGAGAATACTGTTCTTGCAAGAACTATTACAGAAAGGCTGATCTCTGTGTCTTATAATAACAACTAACTGTTGTTTTTGTTGTTGTTACGTAATTACCTAATTCCATATGTGTTATTTTATAGTTTTGAAATTCCCAGTATTGTTGTAGAATGTAGAAAGTAAATCACTGAACAAAAACAAAGAAATTTGCAAGTGTTCTAAAACTTTTGAACAGTAGTGTATAATACTGTAATATACTGAGTCTGAATTAAGGATTAAAATATATAATTTAATCGGCCTGTAAAAGTACATTATTTTGATTGCAATAAAAAAAGACAAATATTTTAAAGAATTTGAAAACTAAAAGTGCGGAATGTACTTTGTGTAGGTGAAGTAATCTCAATGTATTTAAAATTTGGTCCACATGTAGTGGTGTTAGGTGAACTGTATAAAAACTAGTTGTACTGAAGCTGTGATCAATCCCCAAAAGATTTATAATCAATAAGCACAAGAAGCAAATTTTCTATATACA
Source organism: Clarias gariepinus (assembly GCF_024256425.1). NCBI lineage: Eukaryota > Metazoa > Chordata > Actinopteri > Siluriformes > Clariidae > Clarias > Clarias gariepinus. The sequence continues at coordinate 30,132,279 of NC_071104.1, read as the reverse complement.
GAAATCTGATCACTGGATAATCTTCATACATAGCATTACACTTCTTGCATTTTTAAACTGTTTCTCTTTAGCGGACTACAAATATTTTCCTGTTTCTTTACCCCGAGCTTCAAATTTCTGTTTTTGGCTCATCCCCAAATGAAACACAATACTGTAGTTTATTAGTGTATTTTATACTTGTGTTTTAAAACCACTGGGTGATATTTGATGCACACCTGGTCAACATGGAACTCATGGCTCTTAACATTTTACTGCTCTATTTTGTACTACTGTTTTCAAGCTCATAAGTGTTTAAAATAGAGTTTATCACTAAGCTAGCTGCTATTTTTTTCTGTGTCAGTCGAGTTTAAAAAAAAAAACAGCTGCAAGTTGTTAAACTAACACCTTTTGAGTCAAATTAACAAACAACATACATACAGCACTGTCATGCCAGCTGTGTGGAGAGTTTTCAAACTGTGAACTTTGCTTAGTTTAATGCTTGTTTGTAACTGTTAAAACTGTAAAAACTCTAAATTGCTTATTTTCACGGAGCACAAATTCATTGTGTAACTTACCAATGGCAGAAGTCAAGTTCTTACATTCTAAAAGTAATCACAAATTATTACATTTTTATTAAGTTTATTACCTCTAAGACAAACAGTAATCATATACAGTCCTACACAGAGAGTACAGCCAAAAACAAAGAGCAAGAAACATGGACATGACAGAGCTCGTACTACAGAAAAACGAAGGAAAAGCAATAGTCACAAAATAGGAAACTTGTTTTTTTTTTGTTTTTTTTATGTTAAGCCTAGTAATAAAAGCTCTTTGACAAGGAAAATAAAAAAGATGAACTTTGAAAAAAAGAAGAAAACTCTCTAGGGAAGGGAGGGGACATGTGTATTCAAGTCATGAAAAGACATTTTAGTCATGATGACGCTGAAACATTATCCAAGGCAGAGTAAAGAACAACGCCTTTGTCTCTCTGGCTCAGAGTGATGTGACCAAGGAAGCTTAATCAGTGGTCGCCAAACCTAATATTTATTACCAGGTGGAGTCTCCGTGACGTAAATACATGATTAAAGAGTGCTAAGGGTATGATTCAAAAGAAAGGGTCTTGGTTGAGAGAATGAAATGCAGAAGTTGGGAAAGCATTCATGTAGTAATTATTTACAAATAGTACTACAAATAAAGAATAAATGATAATTCCGACTCATTATATTTATGGCTTTGGTAATGTGGCCATGTGTTTTCATGTGTACTGTTGTGGTGTTGGGTACATGCTTAAAATGATGATGGTTCTTAACATGCACAGAGCATCCAGCAGAATTTTAACAATTCCTTGCCAGTTCATCACCCCACTTATATTGTCATAAAGACAAAAAAGACACTTTTTCAGTAGTGTATGTAGTATGTGTATGAAATGTCTTTTCCTCTAATGGAATCTAGATTGAGAAACTTGCCTGCTATTTTCCCAGATATAAGGTTCTATGGTGTGGTGCCATCATTTCTGTTAATGTTACACTTCATGATATAACTTATGTGACGTGAGATACTGTGTTTGTATTTTATCAGCCCCATTATCTGCATTGCTAAGATTTCCTTATGTACCTAATTTGCTAAATGAATATGGATTACATTACATTTAAAGAAGACCTCTTAAAAAGTACTAATTTTCAAAAGACCAAAGCACTTGGCCAGAAATGGCTGCTACTGTATATAATTTTTAAAGTGTGGAATCTAGAAATAGAAGTGTTTTTGCTACAAACAATTTATCATCTATTCATATGCACTAGGAAAACCCCTGAAACAGCCGATAACTAAAGCTTTTCCTAAAATGTCTTGGTTAGTTAAAAAATAGTCATACACTGAGATGGGGTCCAACATTCTTTCACAGAAAGTGCGTCAGCATGCGACCGCGGAAGTGACGGCATGCTTAACTTGCTCATATGTCCCGTAAAAAATGTGTGTGTGTGTGTGTGTGTGTGTGTGTGTGTGTCTTTAAATAAATGATTCATTAAATGAACACTGAGGGATTATGGAGTCTGCCTCTGTAATAATAAAAGCAGTGAAGTGAAAACACCACGCAAATGCTGGTGTCATAAAAGTTAGGGAAGAAGGTAGGACAGAAATGGTTTAATAAATTTATGCTGTGGCTTGTCACAATATAAGGGCTTTACTAAAAAGAAGAACAAACAAAACTGTTAAAGGTGAAATACAGTACAGTTCAAAAGTGCTAAATTGTGATTTAGAATAACAACAGATTTTATACAGATACAAGATATGTCTGTAGAAGGAACACAAACGTTCTCTGTTGCTTAGTGTAAATCCTTACATGCTCTATATAGAACCAGACAGCATCATGTTCCCAGTTCAGACAGCTCTAAGGACCTATTATGAATCATGTGTTTTTTTCATAAAAAATATTATTTTGATGTTTTAAATGTTGTGATGTAAAGGCATCATTCCGTTTCGCATCTTGACTTGGCATCTTTATGGGGTCAGACTTTGAGACAGTTTTCATTCAATAAAATGGATATGGGGAGAAGCAAAATAGATGAAATATGACTCAAAATCGAAAAGTCTATTTCTTTAAGCCAGGGGATTTAAGAAATACTGTTCCTACTTACCACAGTTCCAGAAATATGAATGTTTTGGGTGTTGTTACATAATTACACAACCTGGCACAAGTTTTACACCATGTGCCCTTCCTGAGGCAAGCCCTATCCGGGCTTGGGCCTGGCATTGGGGTTCGGGCATTGGATGGGAATTGAACCTCGGCGTTCTGCATGTCAGTTAAGAAAACTACCACTTAGCCACCAATGCCCCTAATGAGTGGCGGGATAAATTATGTAATCTTTTAAATGAGCAAAAAAAAAAAAGAATATAATGACACCAAAAACTCCAAATGCTGTTTATGAGTCTGTAATTTATGCCAGACAAATTATCCTTCTTTGTTCCTCTGACCTAGTTAGCATCAGCCAAAGTATGCAAACTTCTTAGCCTTAGCACTGATACAGTACGTATAAAGTTCTCGGCTCTTAACCACAAACTCTGTCCCCACTAAATGAACAAGAAAATGTTTTTTTATTTTTTTGACCCCAAAAATGTTTTCAAGTCCAATTGAGTACATTTATATATCTTTTGAGCCTCAAGAAACCAATAGACAGTATTTTGTTATACTGAGTTCTCTCACTCCTTACATAATTACAAGTCTACCGATATTTATAAACATTGCAGAAGACTTATGATCTTAAAAAGAAAGAAAGAAAAAGGCAGGACTGTGTACCACAACCTGACTTCTAACACGTAACTAGCCTACCCAAGGTATGTTTCTGTCTGTAGGAGAGATTATGAATGGCAGGGCAAATGGTTAAAAATAGGCTGTCTATGATATGTGCTACAACAAATAGACTGTAGGTATTGCGTTTACTAACTTTAGCATCCGTGATTGATATGTTTGAACTAAATGTAAGTGTTCGTCCTGTCCTACTGTATCTCATCATGCGCCAACAAAGGTCAGGTGTTGAAGGCGGCTTGTCAGAGACAGCAGATTAAAAAAGGCATATGGATTTTACTAAAGCTTGGAAAATGTCAGAGGTCACCAAGGACAGAATGTACACTGTTTTCCTCATTGGGAGACAACACAACACAATGTAAGGCATATTTTGTGAAAAAACAACACAATAAGAAGCATATTTTATCACGTGTTATGCAGGTATCAGCTGCTGTTATCTGATGATGTGAAGGACATTTTAAAGGGCTTTTTCAAGCTGTGACTATTTTGTTGGTATTTTTTTATGTAGGGAACAAAAAAGTCAGGTCTTGCATTTAAGATTGTTATCGGTCAAAGATAGGAGACTTTAAACAGGTGAGGTTGTAATCAGGAACTGTTAAGATTGCAGGAAAACACATTGTGTGGTCTAAGATACAAAGTAAAACTGTTTAAAATTTAAGCCTTTGGGTTTCCTTACATGGGACAGACGTTATGATGGGAAAGGGAGGGGAAAATGAGAGATTGTGAGAAATTGACTATACCTGCTTTAATATAAGTGATAACTTATAACTTATAACCTGTGATGTTTTGCTCTAATACATACAAATTGGTAGTGTTGACAAGTGTAAAAGATCTTTGTGTCAGATTACACTTATGAATAATTACATTACAATTTAAACCTAAAAACTCTAAATAACAAGGCTGGCACTTGCTGCTGATGCAAGCTAGGGTTGCTAGACCATGCTAACAGGCTAATGTGTCTTATTGTGTGTTAGTTCACCATTAATTGGCCAATTTATTGGACCAAGTCCAGACAGGAGCAGTAAATAAACTTGGAACTGAACTGGAGGAACTGTGTTTAAATAATAATAACTGACGGCTGTTATGTTGTGACTGAGAGCGTGTGGTGTTAGCACGCTATGTGGTACACAGAACCCTTATGAGCATAATGAACCATTAGAGCATCAGGGGAAAGGCTGTGTGTGTGAGCTGTGGAAGTGTTTGGTGCAAACCTTTCAGGAACGTTTTCCCTGTTCGGAGATAACGTAGGTTTATTAATAAAACTAAATAAACTGATGCGAGCACAAATTCCCTGCTTATCAAAGCAGGACTTGTTCTTATTATTTCTTATTTCTTTTTCTTTTTAGTTTTCTTTTCAGTTTTCATTTCTATTTTTCTTTTCAGTTTTCTTTTTCCCTATACCGGAGCAACCCTCCACAACCTAGTGCTTCCTAAATGTCCTAACATCTACTGCTTTGTCTTGAGGGCTTATATAGACATGTGTCCAGGTGTCATGCATTGTTCCAAATGGCCATTATAAGCGTTGCCTAGTAACAGCATGAGGGGGTGGCTACGGGTCTGCCTTACTGGAAACCTGTGGAGCAGCTGACCGTGGGTTTGCCTGTCACAAAACCCACGCCATTCCAGGGAAGATTGCTATAGATGGTTGTGGGCAAATTCCACCCAGATCAGATGGTCGGCCCAGGAGGAGTGGATGCCACACACCTAAGGGAGCATTCCAAGTCCTGGTTGACCCTCTTTGTCTGCCCGTTTAACTCCGGGTGAAAGCCCGATGAAAGACTGTCGTGGCCCCGATTAGGCTACAGAAAGCCTCCAGAACTGGCTGGCAAACTGTGGTATATGATGTCTAACCACGTGAAGATGTATCACATGCTGTAATAATAGTTGCCACTTTCCTTAAGTGATGGGAGTCTTGGCAAAGGGATAAACTTGCAGGCTTTAGAGAAGTGATCAACCACAACTAATATCACAATGTTTCCCTTGGAGGGAGACAATCCCGTGACAAAATCAAGGAAAAGGTTTGTGATGGTATGGGCAAAGATTGTAGCAACCCATTAGGACATGTGCAGGGCTCCTTTTTTGTGCATATACGAGGCAAGCTGTTACATAGGCTCAAACATCTTTGACCATGCCAGGCCACCACAGGCGATGTCACAGGAACTCTACAGTTCTAACCACCCCTGGATGTGCGATGAAAAGCAAAGTGTGACCCCAAGAAAAGGGCTTAAGTTCAGACTGTAACTGGAACATATAATTTGCCTGGGGGCCCCCACCTGGATCTGGCTCCTGTCTTTGGTCCTGAAGGATCTCTCGTTCTATCGTCCAGCGCACTGGGGCTACAATCCGTGGGGCTGGTATTATAGGCTCAGGGACTGGCTCCTGAGATGGGTGGTCCCATTGCCGTGACAAGGCATCGGGTTTCAGGTTCTTTTAGCCTGGCTTTTATGACAAAGTATAATTGAACCTGGTAAAGAGGAGGGGCCACCTGGCTTGCAGAGGGTTGAGGCGTTTAGCTGACTGGGTGTACGCCAGGATCTTATGATCCGTCCAAATGAGAACCTGGTGTTTGGCCCTCTTTAACCAGTGCCTCCATTCTTCTAAAGCCAATTTTATGGCCAGGAGTTCACAGTCCCCAATGCCGTAATTTCGCTCCGCCGGAATCAGACGGTGTGAGAAATAGGCGCAGGGGTGTATTTTGTGGTCTGATTTAAATCATTGGGAAAGAACTGCCCCAACCCCTATGTCGGACGCATCCACCTCCACTGAGTGGGACTGCCAAGGTACTGAAGTTCCTGACAAAACAACAGAAGAAGTTAGCAAACCCCAGAAAACGCCGGACAGTACGAACCGATGTAGGCCATGGATATTCATCTTGGCTGGGTCCATGCAAAGGTGCCCACAGGACACTACGAAGCCCAGGAAGGAGGTGGTGATCCTGCCCCTATGCGGAGTAGCTTCAGGGAGCAGATTAATTGCACAGTCAAAGGGCCTGTGCAGGGGTTGTCTTTCGGCCTCCCTCTTGAAGACCACCCCTTAAGGTCTTAGTAATTCAGGGGAACAGTGGTCAGATCCACTGGTACATGGGGGGTGGAGAGGGGGTGTTGGATCCCCCTCAGGCAGCTCTGGGAGCACTGGAACCCCCAAATGGGGACAGAACGGGTCGACCAGTCAATCCTAGGGTTGTGTTGCTTAAGCCAGGGGAACCCTAGCACTACCTGTACTTCTGGTATCTGAGTAACCAAAAAAGTCAAGCGTTCAGTGTTCTGCCCAAAAGAACCCTGATTTAAATGGCGGTCCATTCAAAGATGCAACAGGAATAAGTGAGGGGAGTGGCAGGCCTAGTCTTTGGACTAGCTGCCAGTTTATAAAATTACCTGCTACCACCGAGTCTACAAATGCCTCCAAGTGAGTCTCTTGAGCGCCATTCCAAGAGACCATGGCTGACAAGAAGAGCCCTGCATGATGGGTATCATTATACAGCTCTTCTAAATCACCCAGAAGTTCCCAAGTAACTACAGTAGGTACCCAATCGGAATGGATATTAGTGGTTATCGTAGCTCATCTTTGAGCCTTTCTGACAACCCCTGAACATACTGTAAGTGGCCATGAGGGTTGAAGGGTTCCACCCTGCCCTTGCTGTCTGGGTTCGAAATTCAGTGGTGTAATCTGCTACTGAGCGGCTACCCTGGCGAATTTGGAGTAGTGGGGAGATTACACCCCCTGCTACTTGTGGATGGTGGAAGGTGTCGTTAAGAGCTTCAACAAAGGCATCTAAGGTTGTATTTTCAGAATGGGACCTCTGCCAAATTGCTGTGGCCCATTCCAGTGCTCGCCCCGTAAGCAAGAAGATCATAAAGGCGCTTTTTGCTTGCTCTGTGGGGAACTGGGAGGGTTGCACCTCAAAAACTGGAGAGCACTGCAATACAAAGGCATTGCATCGCTCAGGTTCACCTGCATATGGCTAGGGAGGTGGTAGATGCGTCTCGGCCAGGAGAGGGGGCGATTGCGCATTTTTGCTCAATGCACTCCGATATCCCATGTATCTCCGAAAATAACGAGGTTAGTGCTTGTTCATGTTTGGCAATCATTCCCGCTTGCCCTGTTACTATCTCCTGCATCCTCTCCAAATCTGCAAGCTCTTGGGGTGGTGCGGAGATTCTGTTATGTTGTGACTGAGAGCGTGTGGTGTTAGCGCGCTGGGTGGTTATATACAGAACTCTTATGCAGAGCGTCAGAGGAAAGGTTGTTTGTGTGAGCTGTGGGGGTGCTTGGTGCAAACTTTTCAGGAAAGTTTTCCCTGTTCTGAGATAACGTGGGTTTATTAATGAAACTAAATAAACTCAAACACAAATGAAAACACAAATCCCCTGCTTCTTGAAGCAGGACTAATCCTTCTCTTTTCTTTTCTCTTTTTAGTTTTCCTTTCTCTTTTTCAGTTTTCTTATTCTTTTTCAGTTTTTCTTTTCTCTTTTTAATTTTTTTCTCTTTTTCTTTTTCAGTTTTCTTTTCTCTTTCTCAGTTTTCTTTTCTCCTTTTTTTCTGTTTCCTGATACATACCATGCAGTATATTTAAGCACATATGCTTAAATATACCGCAAATCATTTAATGTTTATTTTATTTGTCATTTAGTTATATTAAGATTTGTAGAAGGTTAAATTGTTGTGGTCATAGAGAACTATTTTTCCCCTGCTTTTGTGCTGTTACTGCTAGTATGTAAAAGTGACTAGCGGCCTTTAATTTTTTTCCATGGCTAGATTAGCCGTCTTTTCAGGAAGAGTGGCTGACTTAACCGCAGTTCATTAAATCCTGTCCATGATCCATTTGACACAAAACAAAAGTATTTAGTTTTTATTTTTGTCTGGTCCAGTAAATTGACTGAACTAACTCACTATAAATCATATTAGCCTGTTAGTGCAAGCTAGTAACCCTAGCTTCCATCACCAGCAAGTGCCAGGCTGTGTTGTTTAGGCTGGGAATGGAAATGGGTAGAAACCTCTTTTGGTAGGTTTGATTAACAGGTCATGCGCAAGGTACACATCGGATAACAAATGTGACAGCAATGAATAATGAAGGCCTGCATTGAATGATGACATTGCGAGTGGTGAAAGCTACACATAGACCTTAAAATACCTGGACCTGGTATAAAAAGGTTTCCTGCATATGGCAGGAGTGGCGCTGAATTTAATGATTTTAGTGAATATTCTTTTGTCTTTTTTTATTCAATTCGTGACATTTAATTATTCCACCTCTGTGTTCATTATTTGATGTGTAGACGGCCTGTTAATTTTATATTTTATTCTTCCGTACATTTGTGTTGGCATTTTGTTCGTTAGATGTAATGATTTATTAGTGTAATCTGAAACAAAAAAGCTTAGACAGGTTGCCATGGTTTCATACACATAAAATATTCTTTTATATAATATTACAGTAGCACATAATACTATAACATTTACTGTATATCCTTCACTTTGCTCGGTACTCATCATGATACATAGCACTTCCTCTAGATGGAAGCATTTGCTCCACTTACAGGCTCAATTGCACTAAAGAGCTGACTCACTGTAAATAATTCATAAACCAATAGCAGCAGGAGCATTCATAGGGCAGCTTTGTTTTAAATTGAACAAAGAGCTTAAACCAAGATTGCACTGTCAGGATGACTAATAATTTTTTAAGCATACTTTTTAGACACCTGGCCATCACACTAGTGCTTTTCAAACATCCCATTCCAGGTTTAGTCCCCACTTTGCTTTTACAATAACCTCTACTTTTCTAGTCTGGTTTTGATAATGAAGTTACTTTGGAGATTCACACTCATATAGATACAAGAGCAATAGGTTGGGCCCTGATGTCAGTTGTGGATATCTGGGGTGCAGTCCAGAAAGCCTAGGGCATTGTCATGCTGGAACAGGTTTGGGCTAGACACTTTGGCTCCAGTGAGGGGACATTTCAACACTACAGCATATAAACTAAATCTGAGCAACAACATGCTTCCAACTTTTTGGGAAGGTTCACATATAATCAGGTAGCCATATAACTGGTCAAATAGTGTATAATATTGCATAATTATTTACATAAGAACTAAAAAGCTTTGTCTTGGTGATCTGAGAAGAATTGGTAATGTCAAAAGCAGAGGTGTAACAAATTTCTCCTGAGACACATTTATACCTGGACCTGGTATAAAAAGGTTTCCTGTTATGAAACTTTATATGTGATCTAACATTCTTTACTAATATTCTACTGCCTTATTTCTGTAAAATAAATATCCTGTAATATATTGGTGATAAGCCAAGGTAGCCCTGATGGATTCTGGAAAACAACTCTCTTCACTTCTGACCTTCCTCTGGTGCTTGGCAAGTTTTCAAAAGAGAAGTGAAAGGCTTTATTTGTAGAGAGTCCTCATGATTTGTTTCTAGAGTCGCTTCCCTGGAACCAGGAGGTTCTAAAGAACAGCTCAAGTGTTGGCAGCACAGATAGACATCATTTTTAGAATTATAGCCTGCAATCTTTTACAAACATTCAGAAAAATGCAAAACACCTACTGAGGACTCATAAACAGATTATGATATAGTCATTGAAGATCAGACATTACTAGATTTGTAAGCACTATACATCTTTATTTGGTTTGTACCTCACTCATCTTCTATAACGCTTTGTATTCAGGGTCGCGGGGACCTGGAGCCTATCCCAGGAGGCTTACGGCACGGGGCGGGGTACACCCTGGACACGGTGCCAATCCATCGCAGGGCACACACATTTACACACTACGGGCAATTTTGGGAACGCCAATTAGCCTAATCTACATGTCTTTAGACTGTGGGAGGAAACCGGAGTACCGGACAGGGGTAGCTCAGTGGTTAAGGCATTGGACTACGGTTCGGAAGATCCCAGGTTCAAACCCCACAACCACCAAGTTGCCACTGGTGGGCCCTTGAGCAAGGCCCTTAACCCTCATCTGCTCAGATGTATAATGAGATAAAAATGTAAGTCGCTCTGGATAAGAGCGTCTGCTAAATGCCTAAATGTCTGCTAAATGTCAGAGTACCCGGAGGAAACCCACCAAACACAGGGAGAACATGCAAATTTTATGCACACAGAGATGGGAATCGAACCCGGACCCTGAAGGTGCAAGGCGACAGTGCTTACCACTACACCATCGTGCCACCCAGTTTGTACCTGTACACAAAAACTAAAAAACTTTCTCAAAAAAATGTACGTTAAGAATATTTCATGATAAAAACTCAATAAATCTTCCTTGCTGAAGGAATTCTGTGCCAGAAACACAAGAAAGCATCATTATTAGTAATGAAGTGTAAATCTGTTTAAAGACCTATAAACAGTCATCATGCAAATCATGCACATTTACCTCAATTATTAGAAGCACTTTTGCATATTAAGTCCTAAGTGGAACTGTTCTTAGATTTTATTTATAGAACATTTGAGGAGCAACTCTGCATTTTTAACCAATTTTTTATCTTACTCAAACCATGCATCAGCTCTAATGTGCTATCTCCCTCATCTGAACTTTCACTCTACTTAGGAAATTGAAACAAACTAAAAAATGCCCTGAATGATCAGGAGGTGATGTAATCATCTGCCTGCCAACAGACAGCAAATTATTCAGGTTCTAGTTCTTCTGTACTATCAGTCATGTGCAGTTGTGCAAGCTTCAGTTGTTCTATTCACAGATGTTACTGTTTCCCTAAAATCAACCTGTTCTTTTTTTTTTTTGCTTTGTTTGTTTTTAAGCTTTAATGCAATGTAGCTAAGACATTAAGTTGAACGTGGGTTAATGCTTTACTGTCAATGACTGATACTGTCTCACGTGCATCAAATACAGTTATGCAATGTGCGAGGTGAAGTGGTGAGCAGAGTATAAACATGTGCTGCCTAACCAGAAGCACATTGAGGCCATGCTGCATAATTAGAAGGCAGGCCAAGACACAGCGTGTCTTATCTGAGGCACTTGAGACAAAATATGGCAGATTACATGAGGGCTTGTTGCAGATTGTTGCAGTGATTTAAAAGTCACTAGGTTAAAAATCATGTGATAGGATTCTGGACGTTCTTTTGTTCTTAAAATAAGCATTTAAGCTAAGCTAGCTTATGTGTTGACATGCTGTTTGTTCTAACTAGTACACAGTTTAATTTGCACCAACTGCATTAGAAAAAAACATACAACTTTCTTCATTTTTTTTCTTTTTAGCTTTCCACTGTTGCTGTATAAAAAAATTTAATAATTTGATGCTTCGAACCATGCATTATAGTATCAAAACTAAAATAAAGTAAAATAAAAAAAAAAGGACATCATCCATGGTTCCGAGGTTGTGTGGAGAAGTAATCGGCGTCGTTCCCTGCGCTGACCTTTTTAAAAATGTTTTGCATGCTATATTCAGCATATTCATATCCAATCTTTGAATAGGAAAGAGAATAGGCAAATAGATAGGCCTTATGTACTGGAGGGACCACTTATTCAAGATAACAGTTTGCTGTTGTTACTTGCCAATGTAAAGACCTCTTGCAAATAAAGCAAACTGTGTACACCTCATGATGTGGCAAACCTATGATCAAAGATTTAATTTTAGGAAGCCACTGTTCATAAACACCAATAAGATCCTTTACAATTAACTTCTTTCACCTAAAAAACAAACTTCCTTGTGCTGTGTCTACACATCACATCAACACATCAAATGTTCCAAGTTTAAGTGCCAAATTTACTAACAATGAAAATTTTGTCAGAATCATATGTACTTTATCATCGTGGCAGTATGTTCACTTTTTACACAATTAAGGATTAAACTATGAAAGCAGCCGAACTTGAAATGAAGGCTTTACCACGAGCAATTTAAGTTATATTGCTCAGACATGTGCTCATTCGGAAAGTTTAACTGATTTATTAGAAATGCTTTGTTCAGTTCATCCCTGCGTATCACGCAAATGTGTTGTGATGTACAAGGACAGGCCACTTTTGGCAGTTACAATGGAATAACAACTCTGAGTCATCCTGAAGTTTACAGAGTTTCAGGTTTTGGAGCTTGAGATTTGGGATTGTTTGGTTAATATACTAAATAACTGAACTTATGAATCAATGTTTAGCTTGTCCTTCCAGTCCACTAACTTGTCAGGACATTTGTTATAAAGAATGTAGAATAGTGCAGAAAAAAAGGCCATTGCTTTGATAATCATGATAGAAACCTCCAGACATGAAATATGAAAGATTAAAAAATCTCAGTGAATGTAATAATATAACATTTTTACTGCATTAGAAACATATTTGTCTGTTGGCAATTAACTAAACAAGAAAGAAAAAACCCTGGAGGGAGTTTTCTGAAGGGAAATAGAAAAATTGTGAGCAACTGATGGGACTCCTTCCCACTGATAATGTCAACAATTTTAACCTACCTAAAATAAGGTTAAAACACATTTAAAACACATTTGCTAAATACAATTTCATGGTCTTTAATATAGTCTGTAACTTTTTGAATAAAAAATTTTCAATGATATTAATTATTATTCAGACGAAACTTAGCCAATTTAGATTTTATGTGAAAATATATAAACCTGAGCATGTGTATAATATGAAAGTGTCAAAAAGGTATATAGAACTTGTTATATGGGGGTGCTTCAATATGGCGCCCCTCGGTATACTATCACGTATGGAAGCCCCAACGCAGGACTCGGGGTGGGTGTTGGGTCGTGGATTGTTTATTTTGGTGGGGAATGTTCGGCTCGCGTGAACATCACACAGCGTTATAAAGGAAAGAAAGCGTGCTAATGTGGGCGTGTGCCACCATGCTTCTCGTCACCAAAAACAGGTATATTATTTAGTGCTGTTATGACTCACTTTTCTTTTCACTTTTCTTTTTACTATTCTCTTTTCACCTTTCTTTTCTTTACTAGTTTTCTTTTCTCTTCTCTTTTTTTTTCTTTGCTCTTTTCACTTTTCTTTTCACTTTTTTCCCTCTTTTCACTTTTCTTTTCTCTTTTTTTCTCTTTAACTTTTTTTTTCTTTTTTCTCTCTTCACTTTTCTTTTCTCTTTTCCCTATACCAGAGCCACACTCTCGTACCTGGTGCTATCTAATGTTCGCACAGCGTGCGCTGGTTTCCGGGAACTTAAATATCCTACTGGCCAGGTGTAGCTTGTTTCCTTTGATTGTCAGTGCTGCGGGGTTGCCTAGCAACCGCCCATCGTATGTGTGGCCATGTTACAGAACTATGAATATTTTTTGTTTGCTAAAAAATGGCCATTTGGGGCACATATAAAATCATCTGTCCAAAACCAGTCCCAGTTCTTGGTTTCGGACTAATGGGTGTTAACACAACTGTGGTTATTATTGTCCTCAAATTGTCCTCTAATAGTAATTGTTATTTCCTATTAGCTTACACCTAAAAGGTTGTAAAATGGGTACAATTTCCTTCAAACTTTGTTTTTTAATTAGAACAATGATAATCCTGAAATGCAAAGTATTTATAAAAAACTGGAAGTTGTGAAGTTTCTGGCTTACACAAAGTCATAACAAGGCCAAAATTATAATATGAAAAATATTTATTTTTAAATTGCACAAAACAGGTTAAAAGTGATTACTTTTACTTCAAATTGCTGCAAATTGCTTTCACATATTAGAGTCCAAATGTAATTACCCACCATGTTCTCTTTGTAAGCACCTTAGAAGCGGTGTTCAAAGTTTGGATGGAAGCGTTCGCCTTGTTCCTTTTTGTACGTACCCCTGTTGTCTATAAATCGGTCAAGATGAGCCTTGCACTTTGAGGGACATTCTGAAGCCCATTTTGCAGAAGTTTTGCACCTACAAGTTGTCTACAAGTTCTACATCATTTTTGGCTTCCAAGGAATCCTCGAACCACAGCAAAAAAGCTGTTCCATGCAGCTTTTTGTCTAATGGTAGACTTCTTAGGATATTCCTTGCACTCTATTATCTTCTTTATTTGTGGGCCTCAAAAAGTTTTGGGAAGAATTTCTGAAGGTACTTAAAGGCTGCAGATTCTTTATTAAGTGCTCTGATAAACATCAAGCCCAATTTTATCTGCAATGGTAAAAGCAATACTTTTTGTGGGTCTACCAGTGGCTCCCATTTGATATTGTTTCTGCAGACATTGAACGCAGTTTGCTCTGGCCAGTCTCACTTGTGGTAGTTTACCGCAGTGTCCCTGCTGTCCCATAGGCAAACCTTGCATGAATGCTTGGTGAAACCGCCTAGGAGACCCATTAGAAATGCCACCATTTTAAAGTTTCTGATCATCTCCCAGCGGTAGTCTTTATATTTCAAAGCATCTAACCAAGATTTTAACACTGCTGTATTTCTCTTTAAGCTGCACCGAGTAAACCAGTGGAAGAGATGGATACCTTCTTCGGTTATGAAGCAGCTTTAGGGTCCTGCTTAAACTGTCAAGAGGCACCACACATTTGGGTTACAGAAAATTCAAATTGCAGGAGGATTGCAAAGCTCATCTTGATGGCTGAAGAAGCTTGAAAAATACTTGTGACGCTTTATCTGATCTTCTACATGCACACCTCCATCTTGGTCAACTTTGGAATTTGCGAGACCAAGATTTTGGTCTCCCACCAAGTCGTTGAGGGCTATCTGGTTGGGGTAGTATGGTTTTCTCCTCTCTACTGCATCTCTGTATCTGGATCAACAACTTCTAAAGTGTTGCTTTCTTTTTAGGACAGCTGATCTTTCCTATTGAAGAAGTAGGCAAGTAGGCAAGCTCTGTGATGTGTGACACTGAGGCAATGGATGATGGAATGTCTGGTTGTATGATAGCAAGTGCATTCTTTCCACATCGACATTTTAAAATGCCGACCATGCAAAAAAATCAGTTGCTTCAAGAAAATTCTGGAAACGACTAAAAACGTCTGCAAAATTATACTTTAGCAGCTCACTGCGGAATTTAATGGGAATTTTAAAACTGTTTTAAAGAGTTGTTCAGGTTACAAAAGCAAAGTTTAAGCAGTACTAATAGATTTTTTTTTTTTACGTTTCTATACAGATACAATAACACTTTCAGACAAAAGACAAGAAAAAGTCAAAATTTTGTTAAATTGTGGGCATTAACACTCCATAATTGTTAGTCCCAGAGGTTAACCAAACTGATATTCTAAAGCAGAATAAGTAGTAATATTTTTTATTTGATGCCTGACTATTTGAAGAATTTAAATTCACTGGAACTGTATTAAACATTGAAAAATTAAATAATAATGTGTCTTTGGGTATCCGAAATACTGAGCCTACCTGTATTTCCTCTTATTGTAGAGATTTGCAATTGAATTTGAAATCATTATCCAGCAAGAAGATCCAACAAGAAACTGTAGGCATCCAAACACCGAAATGTGTCAATTTTGTGCTAAAGTAGTGACAGGTTTGTATATTATTGAATTCAAATAGATGAATGCTGTAGAAGGAGTTAATATGCACAGAAGAAATTATAGTCTTACTGAGCAAGCGATAAACGCAACCAGCTTTTCCTGCCAACTAAAATGATTACAGACTGCCAAACTACACTTAACCACTTGTATACTATATGAAGCCAAAGGAATGCATGATCAGGAACAATGATAATTTCAGACAGGTTTCATAAAGTAAAGCTTTTCAAAACATGAAACCTACAGGATTATCTTAGAAGTGATAGTATCCCAATTATATACAGTAATTATATAAAATATAAATCATTTCCACTTTAGGGCTATTACAGCAGTTCCTGGGAGGCCAGGGTTTCAGATGATTAAGGCTAAGGCCTACTGAGAAAACGTTTTACCTGGAAGGTATTAGAACACAAGTGAAACACTGGGATAAGTGCATTAGTATAGCAGAGGATTATATAGAGAAATAAAAGTAGTTTTTACTCTCATAACGGTTTGCTGTTCTAAAGTCTCACTATGACTCAAATATTTACAAACAGTGAGCCTATATTAGTGCCTGTTAACATAGATATCTAATATGATGTTCTAAAATTGTTTTGGCATTATCACATTAAATGTGTAAACTCACTGGAGTCGTAAGTGTAGAATCAACATAATAACAATAAAACAATAAAAAAAATGATTCCTACCTGGCGTGCACACATCTTCCCACGTTTGAACATTAGCTGGTACTACCACTGTAATATGCCTGGAATAATTCTAACAGTAAGTACCTGTTTCATTTCCCTTGTAAGGGGAGAAGATTACACATCTGGCATGTCATGCTGAACAGATTCACAGATGTATTCTCTCAAAATCAAACTGCATGCTATTACAAATACACAGTGTTTCAGTTTTCAGCTTTTAGATGCAGCTAGACTTTTCAGGGATTTTATTTAGAGAACTGTTTCTCATTTATGTAGACAGTAAGTATTTTTTAAAAAGTGTACTGTATACATGTGGCAATCAAAACAGATGTCGCCATGATGTTCTTCCAAACTAAGCTCCACAAAATAAACTGACATTTCAAGAGGCTGTGGTTTCTAGCTTGCTGGCTTTCATGCATCTAAACCAGTCCTAAAATAGGTTGTGAATTTCTTTCTCAGACTGAAAACGACCAACTTGTGTCCTGGTAGATGAGTGCATTATGCAGTTTGAATGAGAGGTAGTCTAAAAGATAGCTGATAGCTTAAATACCTGAAAAAAATAACTTTTTTATTGCAGTTTTTCCAGTGTTTCACCCTGTACCATTTAAAATGTGCTAATAACAGTGCTGTCACAGTACAGCTGTTGCATTTAACAGTGGGAGGAAATAAGTCAAGAATTTGACCGTAGTAAAACTGAAGCTTGCATGCATTCCCCATGAGATGCTCCAAAGATTCGAGATGCATTGTTGATACTTGTTTAATATGCAAAGTGATCTACCTGTTTCAGTTTTGTGTTAATGTAAGAAATGCAGATGAGAAACTATGAAATTGCATGTAGCAGTTATTAGGGAACTGTGTGGTAGAATATCAGGAATTTTGAGTATTGCTCCCTAAAGAAGAGGGCCAGATCCCTTAACAGCTGTTCCTCTTCTCCTCTTAGTGTCAGGCCACAGCTGCAGGCTGCTGAATAGAACCTTTCCATCAAAAAAAAAAAAAAAAAGCCATCAAGAGGAGAGGATTTTTGAGCATGTCCAAGACAAGTCGAAACGTATACAGTAACCATCTGCATGTTTGTGTTTTATTGACTGTCTTCAGTAATATTTTAATGATTTCTACAGTATGTAGGTTGATTCTTGTATTTAACTTCTTTTATTTTTATTGTTTTGTTTTTACACTTTATGTGACAACACACACATACTGTAAAATACTGTATATATCCAAACCTTCATATACATGGATTTTATTAACACTACAGTTTAGCTGGTATTCATTATACAAGAAGGTCTTAACTAAATCAGCATTGACTTGTAAACAGATTGTGTCTAAGCACAATTTAAACAAAGGACCTGTTTGCACCCATTGCGTTCAAGTTACACCTAGTTACACAACTAAGACCGGTTTTAACTGGTAAAATATGTTAAACAGTTGGTGGTGGAATTAATTTTCTTTAGACATCCAAACAGCTGAGTCACTGTCGATAATCAAACGATGTTTAAAGACTTAGTTCTTCCTGAAGTACTTAAATCAGCACTTTATTTTGTTGTTCCATTTCCTACTATACACCAACCAGCAATTGATTATTATCAACATGACAGGATCATAATCCATGATTCTGGTCCAATCTCACAGAAAAGCAAATGCAACACAAAAGTGCTAAAAAAAAAAAAAAAGGCGGCTTGGATAGAAAGACACCAGAACACACAGTGTACCACAGGTTGCCACTTACAGAGCCCAGTAGGCAAGGAGCTCAATACTGCCAACCTGGCTTCCAAGTTCACCAGATCCAAATCAAATTTGGCACCCATGGGATGCACCAGACATGTGAGCTTGATCCATGGAGATCCCACCCTGCAACCCACAGCACCCAAAGAATCCACTGCTAACATCTCAGTGCCAGACATAACAACACACCACTTGTGGAGGCATGTCTCGATAGGGCACATTGGCTCTTGTGGGTGTAACCAAAATCATTGGAATTAATATTGTGCATTGTAATGTTAAGGCTAATGATTTATAATGTCCTCAACTGAGATTTTAGATTGATTATTCCTTGAACTAATGAACCAAAATTATAATGTATTTATTAATACAGACTTCATAGTACATTTTTAAGTCGCTCTGGATAAGGGTGTTTCCCAAATGCCATGAATTTAAATGTACTGTAAATAAAATGTGTTAATGATAGTCCCTAAACAATCTGTTTACTCTGTTGAATTTTAGTTGTATAGCAATATACAGTATGTATACCATAATTCTCTTTTAATAACAGTTTTTTTATTCTAAATTGATTTGCATCAATATAATAAAATGTCTAACAATATACAGTACCAGTCAAAAGGTTGGACACACATTTGAGATCCCAGACATTCTAACACATATGTAATTAGATAATTATGTAACAACAACAGAAGTCAATTGTTATTTTCGTACAAGAACAGTATTGTCATGTGCATTTGCAAAACCCATCAAGCGCCATGACGATTCTGGCTCTTATGAAGATCACTGCAGGAAAGCAAAACCAAAACGTACCTCTGAAAAAAAATTCATTTAGAGTTACCAACCTCGAAAATCACCACTTAACACACAGTACCTCTGATTAGAGCCTTTATGAAGATATTTACAGATCATAAGTAGCCCACACTTCTCAATCTCAACTGTTCAAAGTAGATTATTGCATATTTTGGATGCCTTCAGCATTGTTTTTGTAGAAAAAAATAAATCAGGAAAAACATTGCATTAAAATGTGAGTCCAAACCTTAGACTGGTAGTCTACATACTGTCAAGTAGTTTTACAGATATACAGATACAGAATTAGGTCCCTATTATAGCTCCCCTATATTTATAGTAATATAATGTAGAAAGGTGTCCTGAAATGATTCTCATTATGAACATATTGTGATACTAAACTAGGGATGAGAACATTGCTGCTGGTTTATGATGAATTGCAGAATTGCAGATCTAAAGAAGGTACAAATGTAAAGAGTAAGTAAATGTGAATACTAATAGGATAGTTTTCTGGGAGAAAGCTCTACCTACTGCTGTAGCCTTCATCTAATTCCTAATAAGAAACTGAAGTGTTGATTAAAGAGATTGTAAAAGATTATAAAAAACAAATGTTTACTCAGATAGGGACTTCTATTTTTTTGTGTGTGTGTGCGTACAGGATGGACGTAACACAGGGCGCCTGGCCAAAAGGTGTGTCAGACACATCGAGCAATAATTCTCCCTTTAAATTTAGACTTAACAGCAAGTATGAGCTTTACTGCTTAGCTGAGGTTTGATTTAGGCCTACAGTATAATTTGACAAACTGGGTCGAGTTACATTTTTTTTTTTTTTTTTTTTTTGTATCCTGGTTTGAGAACAGACAGTTTAGAATTTTTACTGGACAGGCAACAATAATTACACAAAGGGAATGTAAATTTTCTTCAACTACATTAATTCAGAGGTTAATAAAAACCATAAGTTAATGTGTTTTCATAAGATTGAGGTTGTGTGGGCTTTTCTAGGCACGTGTAGAGGTTGTACGGTATTGGATATCAACGGGTAAATAGAAGCATTTTATTATTTTCCAGTTTACTAGTGCTGGTGTAGAATTACTTCTACAGTAATCATCACTGAGTTAATTACATATTCTTATGTTTAATTTAATCTGTAGATTTCAGAATATTTTATATACAAATAATTATAAGAAATAATTGCCTAATTGATGTGCCTTTATATATGAAGATTAATAATATTGTTTAATTACTAACTGGATAGATATGTTTGATAAGAGCATACACATATTACAATGCATTCCATCCAGCTAATACGATATAAGAAAAAAGCAGTTTTGATCACTGGCCTTGTAAGAATTTAAAAAAAGAAACATAACCAGAAGAACATAAGCCTGCATGTATCTACGTAAGAGATGCATCTGTCTGTGGTGGGGCCTTCTCTACTGCAGACAATATAGGCCTGATCGAGGGCCAGGGCCATGGGCATCCAAAACACACTCTATAGTCTAGACAGCATTCTTCATTCCTCTGTTGAGTGTTTACACAGGCAGAGACAGACGCTGTGTCATACCTGATGGAGACAGAGAAAGATGAGAAAAAGCCAAGATAATAAGTCAAGTAGACATTGTTAAGACATTTTACAATATTAAATCAAGTACTGTACAAAATAATTCAGACCTTTTAACTTAGAACACAATTTATACCAAAGGACTCCGGAATGCTTATTTGTGTTTAAAAGGTACTTATTTTATATTTTATTTATCAAACCATCATTTTTGACCATAGTTTTAGTGGCAGGGAAAACTTTGCCAAGGACTTGATCAGTGCACAAAACACATAAACAATTTTTGTTGTTGTTGTTGTGGTTGTTTCAGTAGAGTTTAAATATTCTAACAGACAAAAATTTTATACTGAGGTGTTAAAAATGTATTCTTTGTTAATTAAATCACAAGAAACATATAATATTTTATATGTTTCTAAACATATCATAATATAATATAAAAATTAAACACATTTTTTTCTGTTTTCCTTTTTTTGTTTTTCATGAAAATTATATTATAGATAACAACTTGGTTGAAAAGTAGAATCTCTGAAAGATTTACCTTAACTTCTGTATTGTTTAGTATCGCCCCTTTTGCTTTAATGACAATGTATAAAACCCTATAATCGATTTTAGACCAAATCCATGAAAGTGCTGTCTAAACATTTGCTTCAATAGAAGATATTTGCAATTAGAAAATCTGCAAAGCATCTCAGACTTTTGTTTCCCACTTTATGAACATAAAGTTGCCTTAATATGCTCAAAATACAGTATCTTTCACTCCTTATTATGTATTTATTAATTAATAAGATTAAAAGATTGCAAGGGAATAAAACACTTAATAACAAAACAGTATTTATTGTTGTATAATGTTGATGCTTTATTTGTGCTGTTTAAAAAAAATTGCTAGCTAGAATTTCAAAACATTGATGATACATATTTAAAAATGTTTTTTACTCCATAAAGAATGTGAGAGGATTCAATATTATATATGCATAATTTACTAATTTGTTTCTGACTCACTCATTACTCATTTTATATACTGCTTAATCCTGTGTACAGGGTCCCAGGCCTGGAGCCTATCACAGGAAACGTAGGCACGA
Organism: Clarias gariepinus; assembly: GCF_024256425.1. Lineage (NCBI taxonomy): Eukaryota > Metazoa > Chordata > Actinopteri > Siluriformes > Clariidae > Clarias > Clarias gariepinus. The sequence continues at coordinate 30,110,793 of NC_071104.1, read as the reverse complement.
TGTGGGGTACATCCTGGACAGGTTGGCAATACACAGTATGGGCAATTTGGGGACGCCACTTTGACACTTTGCAATATCTTTGGACTGTGGAAGGAAATCGGCGTAGCCAGAGGAAACCCACAAAGAGAACATGCACACAGAGACAGGTATCGAACCTGGCCGGGAATCAAACCCATATCCAGAAGTTGCAAGGCCAGACTGCTAACCACTAAGCCACCATTTCACCTAATTTACTGCTTAATAGAACTAAAAAAAAGTTAAACTGATTAACCCTAAAGTATTTTAGATTTGTTTGTCCAGTTGGTCTTTATTACTGGCAGGCTACCATTTAAAAACTAAAGTGAGAACTATAACTTGTACTGTAGGCTACTGTTCAATAGCCCCAATGTTTGGTAAACCTCATAATTTCCTTTTCTGCAATTTATAGGTCAAGTAATGTGCATGGCTTTTACCCACCAAAATAAAATATGTCATCTTAAAAAATGTGTAGCTGTACCCATACTGACAGTTCCTGCCCTTCCAAACAAGGAACACAAAGAGCAACACACTCTTCACAGCTACTCCCTCCAGACTAACAGTGGATCCTGTTGTCCCCGGTTACAGTGACAGAAAAGACCCAGACAAAGAGGTATTTGGTGTGAATGGCAGGCAGTAGCTCACTAACTTTACTTTAAACAAAGGCTTTCCAGTGTGGCGAGCGTCACCCAAGGGCTTTCCAAAATCAGACATCGGTCAATGAACATTTGACGCCGATCATCAACACTTTGAAAACAGAATTAGAAAAAAAATAACTTTTAGAGGTGTTTCATTTCAGCTAAAAATGTGTTTGTCAAGTAACCTAAAAGACATTTAAAGAACTGTTTCTAATCTTTAAAAAAAACAATGAATCATCTTGGGAAGCTGTAAATAGCAGAAGCAGTAGATGTGTCACTGTCACATATCTACCAAAGTGTAGCCACATACCAAATACTTTGTGCATTACCCTCTCTAAAGACTAAACTGTTTTGCTCGCATCTCATCTGAAAAACTTCTTGTTTTAAATGATGCTGTGGTTATGTGGTCTTACTACATTTCAAAAATTTTCCTTCTGTTTAGGTCAAAAATCATAGCTCCCTAAAATAAGAATGTAACTGAGGTTTTTGATGTTTTTTCTCTTCAGTTAGCCAGCCACAATCTCTGAAGTTAGGTATGCATAAAAACGAATGTAACAAAACTACCGTAGAATAGGGTCAGTAACCAGCAGAGCCTATCTACTGTCAGCTCGTTGTTTTTACCTTATGTCTGTATGCAGGGGTAAAAACCTGTTACATGAACTTCGTTTAAGCAAACACAATCTGGAAAAGTGGAACATAAAAGTCTGGCTCTGGGAGACATGATAATTGAAACTAATGTGCATCAGTGTGCTTCCTCAATTCCTTATTTAGTCAGGACTGATTGAGAGAAGACTTCCAGCTTCCAGTATTTATTTTACCATAGCCAACATAAATAGGTCGTTTGTTTTGCCAGCCTGTAGAGTGTGTGAAGGGTAACCGGAATAGACTTAAAGTATAAGCTGGGAACAAAGTGAGGCAAGTGGCCAAAGATCATATGGTAAAAGAATTTCAGCTTGGCAAACCATTTTTTTTTTGTTTCGAATATCTTTGAATGTGTGATATCTTTGAATGTGTGTAAATAATTACTATCCCCAATCATCTGAACAAGAGCGTTTCTTCTCACCGAAATAACCTTCCAGGTTGGGAATATACCCAGAGTTACTGCATCTCTAAAAGTTGCATTTAGAACCAATACATTGTTTTTTGTTGCCCTAATTATTTTTGTTCTGCAGACAGTTCCAGAAGAGTTATTATCTTCTGTGAACCGTGTCCATCTAAAACTTTACAATGTGTTTGAGCAGCTTGGGTGAGAGGTGTTCCTATTGAGACAATAAAGTAAAACCATGGGAGAATCTGTGAAGAATGCTGCAAACCTTTTCATAGGTGATGACCTTTACACACTTTTGTCCATTGCTAAGGACAGTGTCTTCAACAAAGGACTGAAGACTATTCATAGGGACAAATGTTTCAGTGCCATGAAAAAAAAAGTTCTGTCTGCATCATTGGGATAGATGTGCTGAAATATATGTTTGGGGATATAAGAATCCTCAAAAGCAGAGTCCATGTTTTCTCCATGTTTCCTCATCCTGTGCAGGGTCATATAGAGCCTGGAAAATTTCATGGGGATAGGATGTCCATTTAAATTTCAGGGCACAATTAAACACACTCACACACCCAATCATACCTTACATAATCTGGAAACACCTTGTGTGCATAATGTGTGTGTGTGTGTGTGTGTGTGTGTGTGTTTAAGTATTATTTTTTTATGAAAACTACTGTATATAACAGTGCTTAAAAACACTTTTTTCTTCTTTTAAAACTATGTTTTGGGTTTGGGTATTATTATTATTATTATTATTATTATTATTATTATTATTATAACCCATGTGCTACCACTGTCAGTCCAAACTCAAAACATGGTTTAAAAACAGGGAAACACATAAGCAATATTGTATAGTTTTCAATATAAAAAAAAAAATGTATATGTACACTAAAGGTGTAATGTGTAGGAAAAAACTTTCCTCTATTGCAAAACAGCTATCAGAATTCAGTGCCAGCTACTTCTTTTACACATACATTGGCTGGGACATATGAGTAACCTTGGATAAAGGTCAGGTATAAATTCAGGGGGACACTGGACTAAGCAAAAGGTGGATCAGTCAAAAGGTGAGTCAAAACATATGGACATTTTTTAGGATGCCAGTTCAATTTGAAACAATATGCATTCTAATAATAAATGAATAAATAATAATAATAAAATAAATAATAATAAAATAAATAATAATAAAATTAAATTAATAATAATAATAATAATAATAATAATAATACTGCATTGCTGAATTTATCCGTCACATATATTTAAAATTTGATCCTTTTTTAGGATTAAAATCTAAAAAATATTTTGTCTTCTAAAGTTAGAGGTAAGTTTACTGTTTTAACTTCATCTTCACCAAATTCTAACACTGTTGTTTCTTTCTTTTTATGTATGAAAAAATTAAGACCCATTTATTTGTCTTGGTGCCTTACTTATCATAAATTACAGTAAGTGTCTAAATCCATGCGATATAAAATAGTTTTCCAAAAAAAAAAAAAAATTTATTATTATTATTATTAGGTGTGAAATTCAGAAATCCTCCAGCTTCTCTTGTATTTGATGAGGCTTTGTCGTGTTATGGATGTTTTGGAAAAGGATGTTCAGGCAGGCAAGAGGAATGTGGCTCTCTTTTGCAAAATCCTGTCTGTGCCACCATAAATGCCTGTAAGAACTTTATTTAAAATTAAGCCTAATCAATGAAAAATATACGTATACAATATAAATTCAAAAATATATGTAAAATCTATGTCAATATTTTAAATCCTCATTGTTATAAACCTTATTTCTTGAATTCACTACTGTTTATTAATATTGTTTACTGTAAACAATATTTACAGTAGGTGTTGTATCTATGTATGTATGTATGTATGTATGTATACACATACACTACTGCTCAAAAATTTGGGATCACTTGAAAATTTGTTTGTATTTGTTTGGTGATTTATTTTTCTACATTGCACAACCATACTGGGAATTCCAAAACTATAAAATAACACATATGGAATTAGGTAATTATGTAACAACAACAACAGTCAGTTGTTATTTTAAGACGTGAAGGTCAGCTGTTCTGGAACAATTCTTGCAAGAACAGTATTGTCAAGTGCACCTTGATGAAACTGGCTCTCATTCTGACATTCCCAGGAAAACTAAAACCAAAACTTACCCCTGCTGCAGAGGAGAAGTTCATTTTGAGTTACCAGCCTCAGAAATCACCAATTAACAGCACCTCGGCTCATCTAAACTGTTCAAAGGGGATTATTCCATATTTTGGATGCCTTGCCCAGATTACTGCATATTTTGGACCCAGCATTGCTTTACAATGTAGAACGTCATAAAAATCAGGAACTACCATGGAGTTGGAAAGTGTAGCTATAGGTCAAGATGTTTCATTAATGTTCGCCTCAGATATTGGAATCTCAGTCATTTTAACATCTAGTGAGCAGCAGTTCAGCAGGTAGAAATGGCTTTTCTACGAGAGATGCTACAGAAGGAAAAACAAAAAGGCCACAAAAACATAAATTGCCACTAATTACAACATTATTTTTACAAGCATATTAGATGTCACTGTTGTTTAAAATGATTTAATTGACAAGGTAACCTAAAGACATATCATCACCAGATATTGATACCAGAAGTTATCAATTTAGTTCAATTCAATTTTATTAATACAGTATAATACTTTTACGAATGGTTATTGTCACAAAGAAGCTTTACAAAATAAAAATAAAAAAATGGAGAAATGAGTTTGAAATGTGTGAGTGAGGAAATATGTACAAATCAAAATGATCAAATTGTCCGTGATATCATTCGGATGATATCAGATAGCAGGGCTTGATTTGTTGTTATACTGTGTGTTAGAAAGCTGGAATTTCAGTATAACAGGAGATTTTGTATGAAGTACACTTTCATTATTGGAGGGTCAGGTACAAAGTTAATGTTTTTAATTTAATGTTAAGTTTTATCAGTTAAGTCTGTTTGTGGGAATTTCAGTCTTGAGCTATCAAGTGACTACAGTCACAAGTCATCAGAGAACAGCTTTCTGCATCAGCCAAGTCCAACACCATCTTCATGGTCAAGTGGAACCCTCCCCACTCACCACTCGTACACCAAGCAGACCACACAGGCCCTCAGTGCGACAGAACGGTGGTACCAGGATGAGAAAAACAGGTTCGGAGGGCAAAGGGGGTCTGGATCACTAGCAGCTCAGGAGCAGCATTTTGATTTTATTATACGAGAAGAAATTAAATACAAGATTATTTTCCACATATTAATTTTTTTTAGTCAAAACCTGCATAAAGCCTTCTGTACAGAGGTAGGCTGTTCCTGGCTGTAAATACTTGCAAGGGTCCTGAATCTTTTAGGCATGAATAAGTTGAGTAGTGAGTAGTTATAGAAAAAGCTACCATTAATTAAAATATTATCACTTTAACCCAAATATAAACAGAGTGTAGAGACTGGCATTGGAAGTGCAGAAGTTTGACACACTTCATAGTGCTTGACTGTACAGTATATTATACAACAGTTAGTTCTGTATGTGTAACCTGATTGGAAAAGAGGCATTTCACAAGAGGTGATGATAAACTGGCATTTGCAGCATGGGTAAAAGTAGCTCAGTACCATCCATGGTACTAAGGAGAAAGTAGAAAGAGAAAGTTAATACTTGGGCCCAAGTCATTCTGAATTGCCTCTATGTTGTTTTATTTGCACCTAAGGCAAGGTACAAAGCTAACTAGCTTCTAACACAAGGATGAATCCCAAATCCCTATGTAAACTCAAATCAAGGGCACTACTTGATGTGTTAAACAAGTCTTTGTACACCCTAGTGCAATAGCTTTGTATTTAATGCTATTTGGCATTTAGCTCAGAATCAGGAATTTAACAGAGATAATATTCTAAAGTGGAATAAGTGGAAATATAAATTCAAATATATTCAAATATATTATTTTCCTCACCTGTTGGCTAAATAGGACTGGGAGGAATTTAAAACTACGATCCCATTAACTTTCGGCCACTAACTGTTAAAAAAAAATAACTGGTCAAATAAAAAACAAATCATAATATGTTGATAATAAATGGTGTTTGTGAAATTGTTGAATAAAAGCAATTAATCCTTTGGTGATGTTAAAATTTTGAAAGTATCTTACTTCCAAAGTAAGTGGTGAATTTACTGATGTAACTTCCTCAGACCCAAACTCTAACACTGTGTACCTTCACCACCTCACTTTTTCTGTTTATTAGCACTGGATAACTTTTGAACTTGATCAATTTCTTCAAACAAGAAAAAGCTTGAAAAGAAAACGGGCAATGGTCCTCGTATCTTACAAGGATAAAAAGAATAAAATGTGATGTCCTTATATGAGGACAGTGGGGTTTCGTGGGGTTAAAGGTATGTTTCTTTCTTTTTAAGTATCATAAAATGAAGAAGTTGATATTTGTCTGGTTGCCTTACTTAGCATAAATTACTGTAAGTTTCTAAACCATAAAATATAAAATATTTTTCTAATTAAAAAATGTATTATTAACTGCTGAAATTAAGAAATCCTCTAGCTGCTCTTGTATTTGGTCTACAGGTAAGGCTTTGTGGTGTTGTGGATGTGTTGGAAAAGGCTGTTCAGGCAGACGAGAGGAATATGCCACAGCAGGCACCTCGTACTACTGCTACCTACTGCACTTCCATCTACTGCAATTAGCCAAGCCAAGTTAAAACCCAGTACACATTTATATTTAATGTGAATAAAATATAATATGTACATATAGGGCATCGGCTTTAATTGATTTGGTTTGTTATATGATGGAAATTTTACTTTTGATTAAATAAATTAAATAACTCTTTAGAAATTGCAAACTTTGTCTATTTCTATATAAGTTTATACAAGAAATTCAATAAGACAAAAAAAATTATTGAAGAGGACATCACCATTAACAACTAATTTATTTATCTCCACATATTTCATAGACATTGGTACTCAGTTCTTTTTTATGATACTTGTGGAAATGACTTAAAATACATAAATAAAAAAAATAAAAAGCAAAAACATTTTTTATTAAACAAGGCAGTTTTGTTTAGGCTAATCAGCAACTTTGAAAATAGAGTTATTAACAAAAATCTGGTCCACTAATAAATTACTGTCACACAATGCTACCTAAAAAGGGTGGGGCATATTATGTGTATCATTCTTTGAAAAAAAAAAAAAAAGAAAGACATTTGATTTGTTCTTATGATTGTGGTTATTCAAGATTTCCTAAACTTGAAACTAATCCAAGAATTATCTTTACTTTGTTCTTATGCGGTACACCTGCTTCTCCAGTCAGTTACTCATAGTCATGTTGGTGTTGCATGTCTATACTAGTTGCTTCGAGGACTCTACCTGTGAAGGATTACTTACCAAATTCAATTCAATTCAATTTAATTTATATAGCGCTTTTAACAATAGTCACAGTCTCAAAGCAGCTTCACAAAAATGAAAAGAAAATTTATGGAAGTGTGTATGTGTGAGAAAAATGTGTCTAGATACTAATGAAATGTCTCTAATGTGCAAGTCAAGTGTGAAGGCGACAGTGGCAAGGAAAAACTCCCTGAGATGGCAGTAAGAAGAAACTTTGAGAGGAACCAGACTCAACAGGGAACCCATCCTCATTTGGGTGATAAACTGGGAAAATGTGTCTGAGCCCCGAACACTGTCTGGAAGGCTATTCCAAAGCTTTGGAGCTAAAAATAAAAAAGCCCTACCCCCTCGTAGATTTTTATATTCTGGGAATTACCATGTCCGGAGTATTGTGATCTTAAGGAACGTGGTGGATTGTAGCGTATCAGAAGACTTGTTAGATTTGTGGGAGCTAAACCCTTTAAGGCCTTGTATGTAAGTAATACTATTTTGTAATTAATTCTAAACTGAACAGGTAGCCGGTGCAGGGATGATAATATTGGGGTTATATGATCATATTTTTTTGATCTAGTGGCGGCGACATTTTGGACTAACTGTAGCTTGTTTATAGAGGATGCAGGACAACCACCTGCAGTAGTAATGCATTACAGTAGTCCAGTCTGGAGGTTATGAATGCATGAACTACAGTAGTTTTTAACTACTGCATCAGATACGGGGGGAATATTTCTACAGTAGAAAAAGGCTGTTTTTGTTATATTGGAAATATGATTTTCAAAGGACAAGTTACTGTCTAATATTACGCCCAGGTCTTTCACTGTCGAGCTGGTAGTAGCAGTACATCCTTCCAAACACACGCTGAATTCTAAGAGCTGTTGTGTACTGGTTTTTGGGCCAATAAGTAATATTTCTGTCTTATCTGAATTTAGTAAAAGAAAGTTATTGGTCATCCAATCGTTTATGTTGTGGACACACTCAGTTAGTCTAGACAACTTGGGTATTTCGTCTGGTTTTGTTGAGATGTATAACTGAGTATCATGAACATAACAATGGAAACTAATCCCATGTCTTCTAATGATGTTACTCAAGGGTCCCCAATGTCACTTACTTATTTCTGTGTTGCAATTCACATGCAATTTTAATAAATATGCCACTTATATTTTTAGGGATGTTCCCCTATTTGTTGGTGTTCTGTAGGTAGAGACATGTATTTGTATGCAAATAATTATTAGATATTCAATTGATAAACTTTTTCCTAATCAGAGATTCCTTTTTCCTTTAGTTAAAAACAAAACAAAACAATACTGGATATCCAAAACTATGCCATGAAAACTATTGCAGAACCTGTTTTACTCTCCGTAGCAATAGGGTGAAGAGTGAATAGATTTTAAACCACACTTATAATGGGAAGCAGTGTAATGGATAGGGCAGGCCCAACAATACTTCATGGAGCAACAGATGACACCTGATAGAACTAAAGAAAAATCTGTTTCCCTCTTAAACGTGATATGGCAACCCACATATTTTTTCCCCTGGGCAAGTTATTGGCAAACACTAGAACCAGGTAACCAGTAAGCAGACAATTTGCTGGCTGGGGCATATCACTAAGCTCGAATAAAGCATATAGCATGAATGATACTTAGTACATCAGCACAACCTCAAGTATAATATTAACAATAACTGGTATATACAGTCATGTTCAAAAGTTAGTACACCCTCTTTTATGCAAAAACATCTGATGATAGTGGGTCTTAGTAATAGGCAAACACATCCTCGGATGAACAACATACAACTTTTTTTATAGTGCCATTATTTATTTTATGTTTATTTATTTTAATGTGGGCAATAATAAGTATCCAATGATTCAATAGCTGGTTAATCCACCTTTAACAGCAATAATTTGAAGGAATAGTTTTCTGTGTAACTTTATCAGCCTTTCGCACAATTCAGTTTTTAAGTTAATATGTAGTTCACTTTCATTATTATAGTCTTTTGTCATCAGTTAAGTCTGTTTGTAGGAATTTCAGTCTTGAACTAACAAGTGACTACAGTCACAAGTCATCAGAGAACAGCTGTCTGCATCAGCCAAGTCCAATACCATCTTTATGGTCAAGTTGACCCTCCCCACTCATCACTCGCAACCCAAGCAGACCACACAGGGCCTCAGTGCGACAGAACGGTGGTACCAGGATGAGTAAAACAGGTTCAAAGGACAAAGAGGGTCCGGATCACTAGCAGCTCAGGAGCAGCATTTTTATTTTACTATACAAGAAAAAAAAATTTAATTGAACTTTGAATAGAAAAATCTTAAAAATCTTGATTCTTTTATTTTTTAGGCATTCTGATGGACATTTACTGGGTTGATTCAGGTCACTGTTTTGTTGCATGACTGAATTTTGAACAGGTTTTAGCTGTCTGACAAATGGCCTCACCCTTGCCTTTAGAATATTCTGGTACACAGAGGATTTCATGGTCAAATTATTGATGACAAGTTCTAGACATTGTTCCAGAAACCATGCGCATTGTTCATATGCAGTTTTGCAGTCCTTAGTCATGCTTCCATGTTCTTTTTATAAAGGACAGATTTTCTTCTGGCAACCTTTCAAACAAACCATACATGTTCAGTCTTCTTCTAATTGTGCTGTCATTAACTTCAACATTTAACATGCTCAGTGAGACCTGTAGGTTCTTAGATTTCTCTTGCTTTTTATTATTTTTTTAAATTATAATTTCTTTGAGCATTGAGCTTGAATTTGGGTTGAATGTGCTGAAATTTTGACTTCTGGGAGTACTGGCAACTGTCTTGAATGCTTTCCACTTTTGAAACAATCTTTCTCACTGTAGAATGTTGAACTTCCATTGGTAACAAATCTTTCCAGATTGATGTGCAGCAACAATAGCTTCTCTAACACCATTCCTTATGTCTTACACTCTTGGCAAGAGGCAACAAACTTCAGGAAAGGAAAAACTTGTAAATACTGCATTAATTGCTATATGTTATATTTGGATATATGATAATTATATAATCATAATATGATAATAATATTAATATTTTATTAATATATTATACATCATACTATTTTTATTTTCCTGAAAAATATCTGAATCTGTAAAAAACATAATTTGATACTGTATATGTGGTGGTCATAGAATTAAATATATAATGTATACATATTATATACTGTATGTGTTATGGAAATTATTTTGAATTGTGGTAGTGTTAACTTTGTCTTGTCTTTTCTATTTGCACATGTGATTACTTATGTCTGTTGTTCTGTTATGGATTACTGTTACCTGAGAGTATTCACCTGTGTGTAGAGGGGCGTGCACTGCTCAGTTAGAACAGAGACGAGCAGTGAAACAGCAGCACCAGGTCCTGTAATTTTGTAATTACCCTAATAATTTTCCCCTTTCACAGGTATGTAATGTTTAATTTCAAAGACAGTATAAAGTTTGCACTATTAATTGTCCATATCTGTGAAAAATTTTATTGTTTTGTGTCCACAAGTGTTTTTTTGTTAAACGTTTGTGGAATTGTGTGTTTTATCATATGTTTTTGGTATATCATATGTGCTCAGGTCATGCTAGTCATGGTAGCGATGGACACAATGTGCACACCTAATTAGTGTGTTCAGTCACTTATGTGCATATACATGCATGTGTAAATTTATATTGAGTTTATTTAACTAGCAAAAAAGCACTAAAACTCTTAAAATGTGCAACATGTTGAATGTTAAAATGTGTATGTATGATATGGTATGGTTGGAATATGTAAGATGTGTGTGTATGTGTATGTGTTATATTTTGTATGTTAAAAACGTGTCACTTGTAAAATTGTAATGTGTTAAAACTCATAATTATAGGTATTAATTAAATATTATAATGTGGCTCAGTTAAAACAGAGACAGGCAGTGAAACAGCAGCTCCGGTTCCTGTTTTTTATTTAATCTAATTTTATATTAGAGTGTATAAAATATGATGTCCTTTTATGAGGACAGTGGGGACTCATGAGGATAACGTTATGTTTCTTGACTGTTCTTTTTAGGTATCACAAAATGAAGATTCTTTTAATTTGTCTGGTTGCCTCACTTGTTATAAATTACAGTGAGTCCAAAAGTCTTGTGAGATATAACATATTTTTCTAATGAAAAATCATTAAGTGCTGAAATTTAGAAATCATCCAGCTGCTCTTGTATTTGGTCTATATTAGGTGAGGCTTTGTGGTGTTATGGATGTGCTGGAACAGGCTGTTCAGGCAGACGAGAGAAGTGTGGCTCTCTTTTGCAAAATCCTGTCTGTGCCACCATATATGCCCGTAAGAAATCTACTTACTGTACATTTGAGCTCAAACAATGAAAAATATGACTACTACATACTATATGTAAATATATCTCAGTGTTTAAACAAAACTTAGGTTGTTGTAATAAATCCTTTTTCATTAACTCGTCCTAAGATGTATGGGCCTTCTGCTCATTCAGATGTGGGAAAAAAACATCACGTTTTTATTAACACCAATTTTATCTGTCTTCCAACAGCCACCTTTTTTATGAAAGGCTGCATGAGTGAGTACATCTGTAGGCAACAACAGCAGGCTCCTCGTACCATTGCTAACTGCTGCAATACCGACTACTGCAACCGCTAACTAGTCAAGTTAAGACACAGTACACATTTATATTTCATTTGAATAAAATTTTATGTGTACATTTCAGTCATTAATGGAAATTTAGTTTTGATTAAGTACAATAATTAAGTCTTTAGAAATTCTACTTTCTTTGTTCTAGCCAATGTATACTGTAAATGAAACCCAGGATATACAAGAATTGCTTATGGTATAACCAATAAATGACTTCATGCATGCAAATTTATATAGTCTTTTGTATTCTTTCTCCTAAGCAAACTAGAGGTAGATTTTTATAATAAATAATTTTTTAAAAATCAGTTTTATTTAGGCAAATCAACAATTGAAAAAATAGAGTTATCTACATCAAGCAGGTCCACTAATAAACTTTTGCCACACAGTGTAGTTTCATGCAGCATATTATATTAGAGACATTATGTTTATCTTTCCTATTAAAAAAAAACAACTTTTATTTGTTCTTTTGAACAGGTTCTCTTAAACCTGAAACTGAAGCAAGTATATTCTTCTCTTTGGTTTAATGTGGTACACTCATTTCTCCAGGTAGATACAGAAAAGTTTTATGAGTATTCAAACTTTGCTTAAAGTTCATAATCATTGGAGGATTAAACACCAAATTCCCCTTCCATGCTATTCTTGTGTTGTACTTTTATACACATGCACTTTTGTTCAATGGTCCACTTTTATTTTTGGGATGCTCTCCATAAGGATATTTGTTGGTGAAACTTGCTTACATGTAAATCATTATTATTAGATTATTTTCATTAATGCATTTAATAAACATTTTCTCATTCAGACCTATGTCAGGAAAACTATCCCAGAACCTGTTATACACTACATAGCAGGAGAGTGAAAGATTGTTTCCCTCTTTGTTGGAACAGAATAATAGACTTGACTAGATGTGTATACACGTTCATAATGGGGAGCAGCTTAATAAGGATAGCAGAGGATAGGGTAGGTCAAACCTACACCAGGGGACACCAGGTAAACAATGTATATCGAAAATAGAAAATCTACAAGCAGTTGTTAGAATTATGGAAAAATCTGTTTCCCTCTTGAATATGATTTAATAAGTGGCAATCCAGTATTTTTCCCCTGCCGTTTTCCCTTTCTCAGGGGCACCACAGAGGTTCAGTCAATCAGAAAGTTATTGACACAGGATTTTTGTGACGTAAAGAAAATCATAAAACCATGACAGATTTCCTAGTTTTGAGCACAGTCACATGATCAGCTATAAAAAGATGTACAGACTTTTGCAACCAGGTTATAGTCTATTTTTCCTTCTTTTATTTTTGCTTTTCTTAATATTTGTTTTACATTTGCATTATACATGGACAAAGTGCTGATTGTTCATTTCCTGTTCCAGGCAGTCTCTCCATATGCCTTAGGTGGAATAGAAACCTGGAATAAAGTCTATGTATGAATTGAGGGACAGAGTAACACTATACAGAACAGAAGCAACCATCAGGCTAGGTTAACCAAAGGTGGAGCAGAAAATATGATCCCTTTTTTAAATACACAAACACATTTGTTAAAAAAAAAGTATTTTATTGTATTTGGTTTCTGTGCTGTGGTTTAGTGGTTAGCACTGTCACCTCACACCTTCCTGATAGTGTATAATTGGGTAAGCAAGTGTGCATATGTGACCTGCGATGGGTTGACACCCCAGTGTGTACCCTGCCTTGTGCCCTAGGTTATGTATTCAGAGTGACTGTCAGAGGAAACCAGGAGAAACTCTTTAGAGTTTTCAAGACTCCATTCTCCATAATAGCTTTACTCCATACTAAATTTTTGGATTTGTTTGAAATACTACTAAATAGATATTGCTTAATGAATTTGTCCTAATATGGAATAAATATCAAATTTCATTATAAAATAGGTCTTTCACCTTGCCTGGCAATTTTTGCATGAGAGAATGCATTAATGTGTATATTTGTAGGAAACAGCAATAGGATCCTGATACCACTGCTAACAGCTGCAGCAGTTTCTGAAAATGCTAAGAATAAGAAAGGCATTTGCCAAGCAGACGTCTCAAGACAATTTGATTAATAAAAGATTTCAATAAGACATTTTTTAAAAATGAATAAGACATTTATGCTCTGCTCTTCAGAAAAAGAGGAAGCAAAATAAACCTGCTTATGGAGGTAAATTAGAAATATGACAGCGATTCAGAAACAAAAAATCCAAAAGTACAGCAAATTCAGAAAAGCAAAACACAAAACAGAACAGCAAATAAAAAAAAAACATGAACTCAATTTAATTAAACACCTGCTTTACCTCTCAGATTTCCATAACTGTGATTAGAAATATTGTAGTGCATCTAACTGCTCAAAATTACTACACCTGTGCGCAAAACATCTGCACAAAATCAGGCCTTGTGGTTGCTTCAACAAAAAAAGGCCTCTGACAACTAAAATGTATCTATAAAACACATTAATAAAAATTATCTACTTAGTGAATAAATGTGTAATGTATTCTACTGTACAGTTTCTATTGAAATAGTCTAGAATTTAGTGTCTTAGCAGAGCAAGTGCTACTGAAAAAAATGTTTAAGCTTTTCTTTAGTTTCTTTTTTTTTTTTTAGCTTTGATGAACTGTGTCTGTCTGCCATGTTACATTAGGAGGCTTGCTGTGGAGGCCCCTTTTGTTTGAGAAATTGATTTCAAAAGAAGTGAAGGACCTGTGAAGAATAGGAATTGTAATTTGCTATATGACACAGACGACAGTTGTGTGCATTGCTACAGGCGATGTTTTTAACAAGTAACTAAAGGCTGCAAACAGAAACAGAGGCTTTTGACAGAATTTTTTTAAAATGTCTGCGATGGGGGACCAGGCTGTTTGTTTTGAGACGTAAATATGCTTAAATGACAAGCTGACAAATGGTGTTTGCCATCCTTGGAAATTTCCCAGTGGCCTATACATTAAAACTTTAAAACAATTATAAAAAACATTACTTAGTATTAAATCAATTTTATTATTTTACCTACAACATAAGTGTGATAATCATCCCAAATTTGAGAAATGCAAAAGGTTTATTAAACAAAAAATATAGTTATAGTTATAATAGTTTTACAGTTAAAAATAAATCACACATATATTTAGCGTCACAATGCATACAATCATGCAAATACAGTTCAAGGACATTAGCTACTATTCACATAAAACTTCAAAATGTGGAAAGTGTGATCTTTAGGTTTGGCATAGTTGTTGTTCCCAAATGAGCTGGTTTAAGTTTTTCAGAAATTATTGAGATTATTGAGCTTTTTGTGAACATTGGGAATGTTCACAAAAAACAATGTCTTGGACTTACACAAAATAAAGAGAAGGCATGCAGGCTTAAACACCTGGTTGATGAGTGAGGGTAGAATAATATGTCTGGTCTGAGATGACAGGAAGATATAAAAGGATGTTTTTTTTTTCTTTTGAGTCTTGCTCCTTTCAGTGTTGTCTTAGGGAGTTTTACCTTACTTTTTCATCTAATCGTTTTAGGAACTAGGGATCTACATCCTGAGCTCTGTAAAGCTGCGTTGTCACATTATAGAATGTTTAAAAATGTAATATAATAATAGAACCAAATCAAACACTGTATTAAATGTATTTTTGCATGTTTTTTAATCTCTTTTTTTTTTTACCAGTTTAGATGCTTAGGAGATTTAAAAGTTACTTCCAAAACATGGATCAAAACGTAGTCTTTAGACGAAAAAAATTTAAACTTTCTTTGAAAGTTTTGCCCAAACTTAACCCAAACAGCTATCAGCTACCTGTTTTCCCTACATACAACATGTACAAATTATTGACTGGAGCTTATCAACCACCTGGAATAAATGGCAAGGCACTAAATGAATACTTTATACATTTAGGTACAATGGGTTAAGCAGAATGGAACAGCCAATAGATGAGTCAAAAACACATAAGTAAAAGTGTTACCATGTCTGCAAATGTTGAAATGATTCTTAAATAACTGTGCATTGTTAATTAGTCACAACAGTTCATGTCAGAAATGTAACACCAATGTTTTAATTTTAAGAAATGCTTTATTTGTTAATATGTGGATTGATTTTATTGATTAAATGCTGTTTTTCTTTCTTTCTTTCTTTCTTTTTTTAAATGATAAAAAATGAAAGTGCTTTTCATTTCTCCGGTTGCTTTACTCTTCATAAATCACAGTAGTTTAATAAACCTATAAGTTATGCAATATTTTTCTAATTAGATGTGTTTATTAAAGTGAAATCAAATTCTGACATGCACAAATCCTCCAGCTGCTCTTATATTTGGTCTGTATTAGGTTAAGCTTTGTGGTGTTATAGATGTGTTGGGAAAAGCTGTTTAGGTAGACAAGAAAAATATAGCTCTCATATGGAAAATTCCGTCTGTGCCATCGTAGATGCCCGTAAGACACAGCCTGACCAAAAAAAGCCACACACTGTAAGATTTTATTTAATAACCTTTAACTTTGATTACAGTACACAATGTGGTTGCCAGTTCATGTGTGAAGATGATTCCCCAACTCTTTCACAATCTGAACCGTGGAATATGACTTTGCCATCAGGAAAGAAATAGTCCATTAATGTAATACCCTGGTCATGCAGTACATTTAGCTTGTCAGCTGACTTTCTTTTATTGTCACATAACATTGCATGATGGGTGCATCGCTTAATGCGCTTCCCTGATGCAACCATTGCTCTGGAATAGGGTCATCTGAATGCTCCAAAATCCAATGTTTATGCTCTGTAACAAATGCTAGCCTTTATTTTTCAGATTAGTCTCACTAACAAGTGTTTTTCTTATGGCCACACAGCTGTTTAGTCCCAATGCTCATACTTTTACTTTTAAACAGAGATATGGTTTTGACTGTAGATTTTTGTAATTTCACCAAGTGTTTATGTTATCTCTCTTTCCGATTTAACCACATTTATTTCACACAGCTGACTGTTCAGCACAATCCTTCCAGGTTTTGATAATGTGTTAAAGGATTCTTAACCATATTAATTCGTTTGAGCCTGAAATAGTGACATTTTTTTGGGCCAGACAATTTATGTATTGCCCATGAAATAAGAAACTGCACATGTACATTTTCTGTAGCACAACACCTACCTTTTATATGAAGGGCTGCAGGCTCCAGGTACCACTGCTATCAGCTGCCTGCAGTACCGTCTACTGCCACTAATAAGAAGGACATCATCCACACAGATGTGACTATACAGTATAACCATCAGTCGCCAAAACTTTGACGTCATTAACAGTCATAATTTATGTTCCATGAATGTATTAATGAGTTTGATTTTTCAATCATGAGAATAAAAACAATAAGTTCAATTAAATAAAAAACAGCATTTAATAACATTTTTTGTTTGCTTTGCTTTTTCCTTAGAGCTGAATAAAAGGAAGGTTTTTATCTAAACATATTGTAAATCCGTTGGCAAGCATTGCTAATTATGTGCTTTAGAATTTTATAGAAAAAGATAGAGAGTCTTGAATATGACTTTTTGGAGGATAAATACTGTAATCTTAAAACTAGTTTTCACCAAAAACCAGGTCCTGTAATGTCCATGTAGGGGTGTTGGTATGGTGTGATTAGATTTGATCCGAAACTCATTGATGTGTTAAAAGTGACACAACTCAGAATTTATTAAATGTATAAATTGTTTACCTTTTCCTCATGCAGTACACTAGGGTACAGTCGCTTCTCCTGGCTGTGACCCTTAATGATGGCGGCGTCGTGTAGCTCAGAGAGAATTTAAAAAATGGACACAGACAGTGTATAGTACAGTTACATGGCTAAAAGGGTTTGGAGTGAAAGGTTACCCATCAGCTTTTAACTTCTTTTTTTTATTATTTGACCTTTTATTCTTCTTTGGTTTTGTTCCTCTAGCCTGCTATTTACCATTTACCATTCTTCTCCATTGATGTCTGCTTTTGGAATGGATTACTAAAATGTCTATTGAAGAATAATCCATTAATTATTTTAACAATTTGAGCTAATCGTCACCCAAATTATTGCAAAAATTGCAGATTTTTTTTTGCAAACCCTGTATAAATAAATCCAGGTATAATTTAAAGGGCTCCATACAAAATTAAAGAAACAATTAATTATACTCAATTTATCAAAGTAATATTTTGCAAAAGAAATTATTCATTGTTGTTCTCTGCAATCCTTTTAGGAATAAGTAAATGAAAAAATTGTTGGGATATGAACATTTGAAAAAGTGTCATAAGGCTATATTAATAAGGTTTACATACAGAATGAAAATAATAGGAATAAAATTTGTCATGTTCTCAGAAGTTTTATAACAATGAACACTTTCATTTATTCACTTGAATTTATTTACAACACTTACAATATCTCATCCCGAAGGCACTTGGAAATGGGTGGAATATATTAGGCATCAAATGAATTTTTGTGTAGGGCCCTTGCTAGTTTCCATGTATGTTTCCAAGTGCTAAATGCAGAAACCGTTTAAAAATGTTTAGAAACAGCCCTAAAGCAGATGTGTTGGAAACAGCAAAAATGACTGGGGGCCAAATTGTGACGACTAGACAACTTGGTCAGAGCAACTCCGAAACAACCCAGACTGCAGTGGCTAGGACATATCCAAAGTGCTCCAAATAATTAAAAATGGTGAAAAGGCAGCAGGGTCATGGGCAGCAAAGACTGATTGATGCACTTTGGGAGCCAAGGCTGACCTGTGGGCTCTGATCACACAGTACATGGCTGTTTTATTGACAAAAGAGAGGACCTACTCAATATTAGGCAGATAGTCATAATGTCATGGCTAAATGGTATGTGTCCCTAGTATTTATTATTAGTTTGTACATTTAATAGATACAGAATGCAGAATTTTTTCATATTACGGAAAGGCTTAGTAGTGTTGTACATGTTGGTAAAGGCTTTCAAAATCCATTCTGTGCCACCAAAATTACATGTTAAATTTTTCGATCATTTTTATTTGGAAAAAATTTAACTTAAGCAATGAAATATATTAAATATTATACAACACCATAAAATTGTGTGCATGATACCACACATAAGCTATAGGAATAGTTAGGCTTCATCTGGTCTCACTATTTGACTGTTCTGCACAACGGCTTAGCACTGTCAGGATGCAGTAAATTATTTTCCTGTCAATATGTTTATCCAGAAATCTGTCAATATTCATTAAAAAGACAACAATAACATTTACATAGAATCAAATTATATTAAATAAAAGCTGCCATGGATGTCATGCCGAGTTGACCCATGGGAAGTCAATATTTAAATACTATATTTTCTGAAGAAAAAAAATATTTTGAGCGGTTGTTTTTCACAGTGAAATACAATGTCAAATAAATTTGACATTTTTCACAGTGAAATATTCTTCTTACAGTCACTTTTTCCCCTCCAGACCTGTTTGGTGCCCCACTTCTGGTTGGGTGACTGGGGACGGTTCCACTTGACCATGAAGACGGCCTTAGACTCAGCTGATGCAGACACCTGTTCACAAAAATGAAAAAGACTATAGTAAGGAAAGTGAACTCCATATTAACTTAAACAGATTTCCTGTTATACAAATATAACCGAATGTAATTTTTTTCAGAATTTTAACGCAGAAACCTGACAACAAATAAATTATAATTCAGGGCTGGCCTCTCTAAATGAAGTAATAGGACTAAGCTCTCCTTGTCTTTCAAATTTAAAAAAGCATAGATATGAGGCTTTATCTACATGATATATATATATGAAGACATTATATAGACATTTTTCTGTATATCATGAAATGTAATAATTTTCTATTAATTTCAAACGCAATATGGCTTAAAAACTAACAACAGACGATTGAATAGACCTCATTCAAATGTACGCAAGATAACATTTTAATGTTCTTCACATTAAAAAAAGTTGTGACATATTTTACATTTGCTAATTCAACAGCACTCATAGTGGTTGTAAGGAAAAAATTTAATTAAAAAATCTAATTAAGAAGCATAGCTGGAGCAGGTTTTGGGGGGAAATATCAGTGGCAATCATGTTGTCATTGCCATGATATTAGAGTTGCAGAAATGGTGTAATTATAAATAATAATTTAAAAGGAAAAAAGGAAACACCAGAAAAATACAAAAAAATCAACAGACTGGACTGGAATCGAAATAGGTACAGTAGACACCGGGCTAGTTTATAAATAAAGACACTAATCACTGAAAACATACGAGAAAAAAAGTGCATGAAAAATGCATTATTAAAACTTATTTTTTAATCCATTCATTTAATCCATTATATTAAAATGAGGTCAACTGACTACTTAAATATATTGAATGACCGGATTTTTTTTTATTAATGGATTTTTTTTCGCGATGTCACAGGTACTGTATATTCCAAGCTGATAATGCCAGGACTTTTCGGGCTCAAATTATGAAAGGGTGGGTATCAGGGTAACAATCTTTCTGTTTACCATATCTAGTAGTCATAGAATGTGGCAGGGTGACGTATTGGTTAGCACTGTTGTCTTGTACCTCTTGGGTTGGTGGTTTGAATCCCATCTGTGGTGGAGTGGAGGTGTGTGAAGTTTGTGAGTTTGCCCTTGCTTTGAGGGTTTTTTTCAGGTGCTTTTTTTTCTCTAACTGACCAAAGACATGGGCCAGGGGTAGCTCAGTGGTTAAGGCATTGGACTACGGTTCGGAAGATCCCAGGTTCAAAACCCACAACCACCAAGTTGCCACTGTTGGACCCTTGAGCAAGGCCCTTAACCCTCAACTGCTCAGATGTGTAATGAGAAAAAATTTAAGTTGCTCTGGATAAGTGCGTCTGCCAAATGCCTAAATGTAAATGCATAAAAGGTCTATTGTAATTTAAAATGTGTGTGTGTGTGTGTGTGTGTGTGTGTGTGTGTGTGTGTGTGTGTGTGTGTCTTACTCCCCTGCAATGGCAAATCCAGGGTGTGCCCAAAGTTCCCTGGGATAGGCTCCAGACAGTAATCTAGCAAGAGCTCATAATGTAACTGTCTGTATACTAAATTGCTCAACTAGCACTATTACACTGATAAACTGTTCATGTACACAACTGGATTTTGCAAACATGACAAAACATTTCATCAAGACATAAAGACACACCTTTATTAAAACATATATGCGCTGATACTTGGAAATTTGTCATTTGTAAAATTTTGGAAAGGAAGAAAAGGCTTGATTACATTAGTTGTAGTGGTTGCCACAGTGGACCAACTAAGCTGCACAACAATTTGGCACAGGTTTGTTGCCATTCCTGATGCAACCCTCCCGTTTTACCTGGGCTTGGCTGAAAATCGAACCTGGGCCTTCCGCAACAATGCCCCTGCTTGAGTCGATCAGTTACTGCAAAAAAAAACCCACACTAACAATGAAAAAACACAACAGTAGCGGACATGGTAATGCTCGTGGTCAGAATAGCAAAAGGACAATGTCGTTTGGAACACTTACTTATGAAGGTTAGTGCTCCCTGTGACTGTGTGTGCAACATTGTGCTGCCATCTGTCGAAGTGATACAAAATTAATCTCAAAACTTTTTGATACCACCTCGTAAGCTTTTGAATTTCAATCAGTGAGTCTTAAAAAAAAAAACAAGCGGCATAGATTTGTGCCGGCAACACAGCTTTGGTCACTGACGATTAAAAAATATATAAGTGCTATATGGAAGCCTTGCCGGTGTATGTTAACGGAGAGGCTTTAGACATTAAACTTTGCATTTCAGTTTTCAGCTTGTTAAGTATAACAAAAGTTATCTTTTTTTTTTTTTTTTATGTAAATTACCACTACCACAATATGGGAATGATGTGGCAAAAATTTACAACTCCTAATATTATTTTTTATTAGTCATAGACACAATCAAAATAAACCAGAAAAACACATGATCAAGTGTATCTGTGTTATTTTCTTGCCTATATGACCTATTTCTTTTATTTTTTGCCGGTGTATTGTACTTCACCCATTTTTAACGGTGAACGTTCTTTCCTGCAGTTGCATTCAATTCAATGTTAATCTTATGTTTTCAGTAAGCAGTTTATCCTGTTCATTGTAACAGTGGATCCAGAGTCTTTCCCAGGCGTGAGACGGGAATACACGCTGAACAGACCTCCCAACCTTAGCAGGACACTTATACATGCGCACACACATTCACACCTAGGGGTGATTGATTCGTTAAATATTCAGCTTGTTAACTGACATGTTTTAGGCAGATAAGCCTATGTATTTAGTCACCCTTGGAAAAAAGCACTCAATAAACTGACCTAATTAGCACTATTTCTTTTTCTAATCCTTTTTCTTTTTTCCAACCCCTCTGGGATTTTTTTTTTTTACTGATGTTATTGCCTTTTAGGAAATACTTGTCTATTTATTGGTTTAGAAAAACTTTTGTCTAACCAAGCCTACACGTGATCATTTTACCCAAATCCTGCCAAGAATACAATAGAGAATTTGAGGATTTTTTTCTTGACTGCAACAGGATAATAAGATTGCATAAATACATAGATATGGTTATAAATATAGATAGAACATACAATTGCATAAAGCAACCTGCTTTTGAAACGCATTTAGACCTTTTTCTTTTTAACACAGTTTTATAGAAATAATTATATGCAGAACCTATATTTATAATATGGGCATTAATTAAGAAATTATAATTTTGTTTTTCATTCTAACATTAAAGATTGGATTTTATTTTTTTTAATCCAATTTTTTACACCATCAGTGAAGACATAAACTCATCAGAGAAAAGATTTTTTTATTTTTTTGCCTACAGGTTTAACAACACATTTTTATTTTCAGACATGAGTGACTGTGACTTTGCTATTGAAAGTGGAATAGAATAATCTCTCTTACCCCCAATGAGTCCAAGAACAATGACCCCTAATTGTGATTTGTTGGTTACCTTTGTGAATTTCTTCAGCCAACTGTCACAAATTTTAGCATTATTATACAACAGTTAGTTCTGACAGAGCAATTGGCAAAATAGTACCAGTAAGAACTTAAAATTACTTTCATCTTTTTTAATTATATAAACTTTGGCCACCCATTCCACCAGTCATGGTTAGTTAGTTCTGCCAGTCAAGGAAGGGTATGTGTTGGTGGAACAAAATAACTGGTGAAATATAAAAAATTATATTGATAATAAATAATGTTTGTGGAACTGTGGTATAAAAGCTTGGACTACCCCCTCATGCCTATGACCACATCACAGCTGTGCTAATATTCATTACAACAGCACGCCCTCTTATGTGATATTAAATATCAGCACAATTGTGATGCAGTTGTAGGCATGAGGGCACTACCTAGCAACATGAACTTTAGTGTGATATGGCTTTAATACAACTTATCATGGAGTCAGAATTTGGTTCTAACTGCTTGAATCCTTAAATCCAATTTTTCTTATGTTAACAATCCAGGCTGGTTGTGGCAGTGTACTGGTATGAGGAATGTTTCTGGGCCCAATATGGACTTGTTAGTTGCAATGAATCATCGCTTGAAGACCACAGCCTATTTGATTATTGCTGCTGACCATTTTGGCTTCATAGCCACAATTCACCCATCCTTTAATTGCTACTTCCAGCATGATAACACGCTATGTCACAAAGCAATTAGCCATCTCAAACTGGTGTTCTTCTAAACGCAGTATTAAACCTTCAGGGTGTAAGAGAATGTGAGAATGGCAGCATACACATGAATATGCATGACAGAATTGCATGTGGCAGTGATAGCAACATGCACCAGGATCTTGAGTGGACATATCCAAAACCATGAGGAACCCATGCAATGAATTCAATTCAATTCAATTTTAAGAATCTGCATTGTGACAAAGCAGCTTTACATAATTAAAATAATTATTTAGGTTTGTATGAGATCTGAATGTGTTTGAATCAAAATGATAAGAATGCCCCTGATGAGCAAGCCAAGGATGATGGCGACAGTGGCAAGGAAAAAAAATCCCTGAGATGGCAGTAGGAAGAAACTTTGAGAGGAACCAGACTCAACAGGGATTGATCTGCAGTTATACTGTGTGTTAGGAGGCATGCAGTTCAGTATAACAACGATGTGTTTAAACGATGCGTTTAAGTTAATATGAAGACTTGAGGTAGTTTTGAGAGAAATGACGAAATCCAGTGTTAGTGTAGTATTACTAATAAAGTGCTCAGTGGCTGTAGTTGTGATCTTTGCATGGGCCCCCCTTGTGGTCTACAAATTGAAATGTCTATTTGAGGTGATTTGGTTGGGTGGGCTTTAAAAAAAGCTTCCACACAGTTATACGTTCAGTTTCAAGAAAAAATAAATCACTTTTTTTTTTATGAAACCACTTTCATTGGGTTGTCTTCTAAAAATAAAACATTTAAGCAGCACATTTTTCCTGGTAACCCTGTGTTCTTTTTACTGTTTAACAGCACTAATGCCAAAGCTTTTATATAAATCTACAGTATGTATCATAATTTTGCATAATACTAGATTAATATCAATTGAGCTATAATATTATATGAACTATATGTAACCTACAGTTTGCATTAAATCTAATACCTCATAAATGTTTTATTTTTTAATTTTTATTTAAAAGGTTTACTTTATTTGGTAACTCTAGGAAACCCCTGCCCCCAAAATATGGGTACTGCTACTACTGGTGTGCAGAGTAAATAAAAATTTGAAATTTAAATCGCGAGTTCCATTCCCGGGTGATGCTGTAACCTCTCGCAGCCGGAGGTACAGAGAGAGCTGATTGGCCGAGCTCTCTCACAGGGGAGGGATGAGAGGTACTTGGTGCTCCCACTTTAATCACGGCTCTACACCCAATCAGGGGCGTCTGTGAGCTCGCGCAAGTGGAAGGCGCGGATAGCGGATGTCTTCGGAGGACAGCGCTATCCGAGTGTGTTACGCTGCCCCCAGTGGTGCGTGAGTGAGCAGTTTGAATAAATGCGGTCGGCTGGCATCACATGGTTCGGAAGAAACACGTGATAGTCTTCAGCCCTCCTGACTAAGTGGTAGTAGTAGCCTTAATGTGGGAGCCCCCTAGTGACGCGGCTGGAATTAGACACGACTAAATTAGGGAGAAAATCAATTTTAAAATTTTTTAATCGAAATTCAAGAGTTAAAACATACAATTACAATGAAACACTTCCTCTTCATGCCTTCTGATAAACAACCAATAATGTACAGATGGAGTTATAAAATGGTTGGAAATTGCACAGTGAGGTGTTGTGTACATGTACATAGAGTGTGATATTCAGGATAGCTGTTAAGGGCAGTTCTTCTTAATTTTCTTTGGCATCATATGAAGTCAGCAGTCTATTGGAATTGACCCAGAACAATTATTGCACTAAAGAAGGACATTGTATCTGCATGGAACATAGGTTCTAATTCATAAAAAAAAAAAAAGACTATTGCACTACAGCCTACCTACCTCACTTTAGTAAAAGTTCAGTACTTGTAGCACATTTCATGTGATATTTGTAATATAGAGGGTGGCTGTATTGCAATGAATAGTGGCAGTATTATTTTATTATTATTGGTGTCCGATTATTTAAATATTGTAGAAGATGGTGTTAACACCCACCCCTCACTTATATGGTAATTTATATTAATAAAAGAAAGTTTTCCTTTGTCTGTTT
This sequence comes from Clarias gariepinus, assembly GCF_024256425.1. NCBI lineage: Eukaryota > Metazoa > Chordata > Actinopteri > Siluriformes > Clariidae > Clarias > Clarias gariepinus. The sequence goes on along the minus strand of NC_071104.1, from coordinate 30,085,492 downwards.
GGATGTATGTCTATATGTGGCATACATACTGGGAGGACAGAATTTAATAAAACCTTTGCAGTATTTAGATATTTACCTAAAGTTAAACCTGTATCATACACAAAATTAAAATGTGGTGTAGAATTGAGGTTATGAGCAGTTATGTGCCAGATTTTGTCACAGCATCACGCAAAACTGGCTGAAATATCAACACTGAAGTGAATTTTAACGTGCCCGAGTAGTTTTAAGACAAAACTTAATCTTTATCCAATATACTTACCGGGAGTCTATTTGGCTGAAGACGATTAATTAGTGCAAACAAGGCGTAAACATAAACTTTTCTTTCCCATTAATTGCAATAAGATGAAACCAATATAATTTTGTCACACCAAATAAAATTTTGTAAAATACAGTTTTAAAATATTAAGGGGTTCATCTTTGTTGTCGACAGACATGGATGTGGGCTTCAAACTGAAATAATAATATCACTAATTAAAAGCTTAACAATTTATTTCTAGCTTTAACCTTTAAACACAAACTCTATTCCCAATATGACAGGTACTTCAGCTAGTGCTTCCCATGGCTTGCCACATCGCTTTTGTTTCCCCGGATTTCTATACAACATGCAAAAGGCTTTGATGTTTTTAGACTTAGGAAATGAATTAGTAGTATTAGTAAAATAAGTACTTTCAGTACCTCAGTACAAGTCTTTTTATAATTTTGTGGTGTAAACTAGCGGCAGTTCAATAACTTCCAAACATATGTTCTCACAGTAAGAAAGAAAGCTTTTAGTGGCACATAAATGGTAGCCACATGCAGCCGGGGTGTCTTGTAGGGGCTAAACGTAAAGAAATGTATTGATTTAGCAGTGGGGATGAAGGTCATGTTGTGTTTGATGTGTGTGACTCCCATGGAAGAAATGTGAAATGGAAGTTTAAGGAAGAAACATTTCAAAAGGTCCGTATCAAAGTCAAAAGTATGAATAAAAAACTGTAGGCAAATTACATCCAAGATTTTTTTTTTCGTCTGTGTGTGTGTGTAGTTTTATTACAACACTTTATTTCTTTACTTTGAAATATGATGCTGGCAGATATTTTGTTGTTGCTTAATTTAATATATATCAATACTCATTATTAATTAATTAATTTTAAAAAGCTGCAGACACTAAACTTCAGCATTACCAGTTGGATAGTGTAAATTTATATGACTTGGCAACCAATAACCCATGCTGAAGACCTGTAGAGAGATAGTACTGAGGAGTTTGGGGAGTTGCTGATGCAACACAACTCCTAAAACACCCTTCCTCCAACCATCTGCTCTCCTGCTGGGGGGCAGCTTGTGGGCTTGCCACTTGGTCTCCATGGCAACACCCGTATTTTTCTATTTCCCTTATAATCTGAAATGTGCTACCAGGTCTTACACGTATTTTGCTTGTAGTTCCACTATAGCTAGTGGAGCAGAGGGGAGGACAGGGCAGTGAAGTCTGCTTGGTGCAATAAGATACTCATGGCTGAGCCATTTGCTCCACCCACTACTGGGGATAAAGTCAAGTAGAGGAGCTGAACTCTGCCCAACCCCCACTGCCTCGTACCCCTGCCCCCCAAACACTCCCTCTTACACACTAAACAAAGCAAAGGTGGGAAACATACCCTTTTGTCTGGCAAGGCCTGGTGGGTTTCTGCTTTACATAGACATTTTTAAATATATGAAATATATTGATCATACATTTCATTTGTACGCAATTAAGCCTATATTTTGTGCAGTGTATTTTTATTTGGGAATTCTAAAAATCCAAACCTGTCTAAATCATATAGTTCTAAGCAACTATTTAGAAAATATTAAATAAAAATATAATCTTTATATAACATTAAAAATTGCTGCTATGTCATACAGTGAGAAAGAAAGCGTAATGATTGCACCTGTCCTTTGTTTCTGACCAGAGAATTTAACTGAAAGAAACGTGGTTTGTAATGTTAGTTAATTACTGTAGCACACACACTCACACACTGACACAGTAAGGCAGGCAGATGTTTTTTGTTCATGTGCAATCAATGAATTACCTGGCCCCCAGAAAATTACTTTGGAGGTTTGTCTGTGATGCCTGCGTACAGCAGATGTTTTGAGTATGGAAGTCTGTTTTCTTGTTAAAACCAGCATGGGTAGCAATAAAAGTACCACAAACCAGACCACACTATTTGCTATTTAGGTATATTTGTGTGCCACTGAGTCCTTGCAAAAACTTGCACAAAAATGTGTTAGCAGGCTCATTTAAGGATCCATGTATTGTCTATTCAATTTTTGGCAGTACGTTGTCAATAACCAGTGGAACTTCATGCATTAAATACTAACACAAGAACGTATTGTAAAAGAGTTGGCATGACATTGATTCAAGAATGTGTTAGCATTTGTTGTAGTTGTTCTCGGAAAGCCCCTCCCCTGTACTTCTAGTTATTTCCCAGTATGGCATGCACATTTCCATACTTATATTTCTACTACTAATAATAAGAAAATAAGATATTACTTTACTAAAATCATAGATGTCCTTATGGCAAACCTTTATTGATATCTTCTTAATATATCTATATCTATCTATCTATCTATCTATCTATCTATCTATCTATCTATCTATCTGATTATAAACTTTTTAAGCTGTGACATAACATCATAATTTACTGCCTAACAACAACAACAGCATAATTTATTATTATTATTATTATTATTATTATTATTATTGTTGTTGTTGTTATTGTTATTGTTATTATTATTTGGTGCATTATAAAAATCAAAAGTAAAAAACAAAGTTATGTTTAATAATGAAAGTAAGAGCGTTTCCATACTCACAGGACTGGGACTAAATAGCTGTCTCCATATAAAAACCACTTGAACCACTAAAACTAATCATAAAAAAAGGCTTGCATTTTTTTAGGGATCATAAAGATTGGACACTGGAGCGATGGAAAAAGGTCATTGGATGGATGTTCAGACTCATCCTATTCCAGACTAATTAGTGCATTAGGGTTAAGGCATGAAGTGATGCGTCCTTAATGCATATTACCCACTGCACAAGCCTGTACAGTGTTATGATCTGGGGTTGCTTCAGTTGGTCAGGTCTAGGCTTAGCAATGTTATGAATCAATAAAATGAATCAATCAATAGAATGACCAGGTTATCACATCTATCTTTTTCCCCTGATAGCACAGGCATATTCCAAGACTCAATTTGTAAAAGAGTTGTTCTGTGGGCATCAAAAATCATTTTCAAACTTGAATTTATATATATTTTGTTTTTACCAGGCAGTGCATATTTATGTTCTGTTACATAAAGTTCAGCAACTGGCTTATTTAATAAAGTCTACTCTTCTTCTGTAACTTAATTAAGTTCCTGCCAAATTTAAAATACTTTTGTGGAAATAAAAAAGCAAAAGTTGAGCAGCATTAGCAATCAAATAAAAAGGACATATCTACCTGTCTATTGATATAGACGATACTTAGATTTTTGATTATTGTTAACAATAAGTTCAGAATGACCTAAACCTTTCCCAGCTAATAGATTCAAAATAATGTTTACATTCATATTTGACTGAGGTTTAGCTTTAAATCAGAGTCTATATGATGTGCAAGAATGTTATAGAATCAGATTTTTTTTCCAACTACTCATATGCTAAATTCAAAGACAGTTGTGATTTACTGGTATGCTAATATTAGTGTGAACTAGGTAATTAGTCCACCACTTATCAGGCTTTCAAAAGGTGAAGAAAAAACTGTAAGTTCAGTAATTTCTCACATTTTCTTTTTAAGTGCAAATCATCATGAATTGTTTTAGGGATTTGAAAGTGACCAGGCCAACGGCCCATCAACCAAACATCATGTATTTAAATTAAATCATTGACATTTTTTTAAATGTACAGTATAATAAACCTTTGTATGGTAAATTTTACGATTCAATGCCCTGATGTTAGTGCACAAGACTGAAAAACAACTCTGGAAAGAAAAAAAGAAAAGAAAAAAAAACACCAGGAGCACAGAAGGAAGCCCTCCCCACCAGTCACTTCATTCTCTGAAAAAGTGCTGCCAAGGAAAGATATCAAATATCAATGGCTTCCGAGCACGTTTTTTTCTACAGGAAGATAGGAAGTTGTTAGGAACATTTCGAATGGTGGCCACGTGCATCTGGTGTGTTGTAACAGCAACTTATTGTCCGGCGGTGCAGCTGTATTTTAACAAAGGCTGAACTCTGGGACAAAAAAAAATAGCAAAAGTGCATATCATTGAACTCTGTTTACTTCTGACACACACACACACATACACATATATAAAATAAGACATATGGTATTAGGTAATTAAGAATCAGCAATAAAAAAAATAATCAGTTGTTATTTTAAGACACAAAGGTCAGCTGCTTTGGAATAGTTGCTTCCAAATCGAATCTTGCTTCTTTCTTGTATTTGCAATCAGGTTCTTGCATTTTTAAAACCCATCACTCATGAAGACCATCCCAGAAAACCAAGACCTTAACTTTGTTCATTTAGGGTTTCTAGCCTCAGAAATCACAATTTTAAAGCAGATCAAAAAGCTGTTTTGAAGGCTTTACAGAGCATATGCATCACACACATCTCAAAATCAACTGTTCAAATGAGATTTTTTAATCCATTGTTTTACAATGTAGAAAGAAATAAAAATCAGTACAGGAAATAGAATTTAGCTAGTAGTGTGTGTGTGAGTATATGTGTGTATGGAAATCTATTAGTATTAACTTATGCTACATGTTCTTTTGGTTGTTTCAAGTTTGCTTGCTCTGTTTATTGTGCTTTTTTTAACTTTCAAGTTCAATGCTGTTTGTATTTATAACATTACTAATAGTAACTGATTGCACCAATCTGCTGCAATGGACCTCATCTCTTCCATGTTCATCAGTAAACAGCAACCACCACCACTCAGATATCTAACGGAATACATAACACTGGTATTTGTACAACGGAGCATTTAACCCTGTCTGAGCTGGGGCTTGAACCACCGACCTTGAGCAGTACCTTAGAGCCTTATCACACCGAGCCACCACTCCCCGTATCAGTTTATATGCAATTATGCATTCAAGCCAAGTGTTAAATCTACACTTGGAGCTTAGAGTTTCAAATCTCTCCTCTGGGTCTGTGGGTAGAGTTTGCATGTTCTTGTGCTTTGTTTGGGTTACCTTTTACAGTCCAAAGTGGTGTGTAGGCTGATCCCAGGACCGACCCATGGATACACCCAGGGTACACCCTCAACAGGGTGCCAATCCATTGCAGGGCACACACAATGGGCAATTTGGGATCGCCAATTAACTTAATCTGCATGTCTTTGGACACTCATAAATCTGAGGCAAGAATCAAACCCTCGACTGTGGAGGTACGATGCTAACACAGTGCTAACCACTACGTCACTAATTAACCACTAAGCCATATGATAAACCAATTATTGGGATGAATATGAAGGTAGTTAATGTCTTACAGCTATCTAACTTCGAACCAATGACAGATCACGTAAACCCATAACCCTCCTAACTAAAAGTATAACTCAAATTGAACACAAATAAAGTAAAACATACTTGTAATAACCACTAGGCCACCTTGCCGCTCTTGTACATACAGTAGATGCCCTTGTTGGCACCCCAACCAGGATGTCTTGTGCACCTCCATGCCCTGTGACCCCACACAGGATGAGCAGTATGGGAGATGGACGCGCTTCCATGGTTTTACATTTTCAGAAAAAGGGAATCGAATTGTGTGTCTTTGTCACTACAATATCTTTCACTTTCAACTGTGAATGCAATTGTGCTATTAAAGGATTTGGTGCATAACCGGACCTTTAAGAGTTAGACTTTACAGATATACTGCACACCTCTCTAAGTAAAAGATGTATAAGAGGTGAATCTTTTCACCTTCAAGGACAGGGACGTTAATACCTTTGTTTGTTTTTTTTTAAGAGTTGGGAATGTGGTAAATGTGAAAAGTGGAGGAGGACAGGTGGAGTTTCAGGCCATGTTTTGGGACCCTGGAGGTGGAAAGAGAGGAGGAAGGGATTAGGAGAGATAGAAAGAGGAGGGAGAAAGAGAAGAGAAAGGAGGAGGAGGAAAGGCAATTTGGTGCTCCTCTTTTGTCCGCGCTTATTTAGAGCCCCGTCGGCGCGACGCGGGGAGAAACACACAGGAATCACATGGACCTAATCTGAGAGCTTTAACGGGGACTGAGCGTTTGGTTGGAAGTTGGAGAGAGTAAACAATGTGGTAATTTTCTACACATTAGGCGAACAAAAAAAAAGAAGCACCAAAGGAAAAGCGAGTGGAAGAAATCTCTTTGACGGTACGCTTTATTTTATGGTAACCATACTGAGTTTTGCTAGCTTAGCTTTGAATTGTACTGGCGTTGAACAAGTTTAGGTTAAAAAAAGCGTACAAACGACAAGTCTCTTTGTCTCGGTTTGGTAGATTATGTAAGTGAAAAGATGGCAGATGTAAAGAGGAGAAATATCGAGGTGCAATTGCGTGAAGGCGCGCTTTCATTCCTGAGGAGAGAACAATAGTAAAGTCGGCGTCCAGTAGCCGAGCGTTTTCTCAACCCTTTATTGTTATGTTTTATATATACACCGAAGAAACCTGGTTTATCTGAATCACCGATGGTATATGTGTCGTTTATGTGGGGAAAGTTGAGAGTTTATTGTTTGGACATTAAGATTAGAAAGGATGAGTATGAAGTGTGTAAGCGAGGCATGGAGAGAGGAGGCGACACGTTGCACGCCACATTTTCCTCCTAATGGAAGAAACATCTGATATTTTTTTTTAAAAAGGTTTTTCTATAATGTGCTCATTTTATATTTCGCTTTTTAAAGTATCACTTGTAATGAAGCTTTTTTTTTTTTAACAAATTGCGCAAACGGTGTCCCTATAAAATATATTATAGACCAGCATTAAATAAGTGTATGAATAGACTGAGCTGGCTTTACCGTGTTACTTGGTGTTAAAAGACTGCCCCACAAAATGAATGTTTGGTTATTTATTAAAAATGTAAAAATAAAATAAAGATAATACATATCGTATATGGTATTTGTTTGTCTATTTAGTCTAAGGTATCAATTGTAGATATTCAGATATCAAAACACGTTTTTATTTTTTAATTTAAGTAAAAGTGTGAATTTATGTATACTTGACGAACTAAAAAGATAACGATTAAATTTATCAATTTAAATCGTTTTTTAAACCTCCTCTGTGTCTGGTCTTATTGATGGAGGATTCACGAATCGTTCTGAGTCGACTCACAAGAATCACGAATCAAAAGTGTGTCAAAGTGGCATCTTTACTTAATTAAGCTTTTTAAAAAAAAAATGCACCGTCATGCCTGGTTTGCAGAACCACATGTCTCAAAGTCACTGTGGTTATACCCTAGCAATTAAACCGGATTGTGGTGTATGTGGTTTTTCCTCATGTAAATGATTCTGTTCTTGGTAGTAATGCTTTTTATTTTATTTTATAGGGTTATGATTGAAATAACAGTGTACAATCTTAACTCTGTGATACACTAGTGTATCAGTGTATTGTCCAATCTGGAGCTTGTTTCTTTTTTCTAAGAGATTTGGTTTGATGAAACTTTGAACTAAAGTTGCTCAACTTGGTAGTTTCAAAGAGTCAAATGGAAGTGAGTCATATTGGACACCAATACCTTGGACTTAGCCTTTGGGATTTTTTTTTTTTTTGCATCTTATAGCTGTGTAACATTTTCTGTGCAACAGCAATGGGTCATTGTTCTTGAGTTATAACTTATAATTCACAATTACAGGTGCTTTGCTTTTAATTAAACAACTAAAAAAAAAACTTTGCTCTGCTTGTTAACTACTCTCCCAGATGTGTTTCCCATTGCTGTCCTCTTCCTGTGGTGTGTGCTGAATGTCATGGCTGTCCTGTCTGAGTTTAGCAGGGCTCCTGTGTGGAATGCTGGAAATCATAGATATTCAAAACAGCGCTTTGTTCATTCCCTGGAGGAATTTGGGTTCAGAAAATAGGCCGCAATTTCAGCCTCAAACGTATCGGTTACATGCTTATAGATGATGTAAAAATCTTTTTAGCTCTTCCTAAGTTTCTTTTTTTTTTTTTCATGTTGCTTCTAAACTGCATATTTGAGGCTTTTGGAGTTTTTTTTTAAAAGCAAGGCCAGCTCCTGATGAGTTGTTTTTGGGGAAAGCAGGATCAGTGTAATAAGTAATGTGATTCCTAGTTTATTGCCAATCTTCTGTTCTGTACTTGTAGCTTTTGGGTCAGGTTTCACAGCCCTACCAGACCTGATTCTCTTGATTCTTCATCAGGGCTTAAACTTATGCCAGTTATTTGTGGCACGTAAGCTCAGCTGAGCAGGGTGTAATGGTCTTGGAGGAGTCGAGACAGGCTCTGGCTCTCAGATATTTTAAATTACAGGGCACCAGCTGTAAGTGTTTGCTTGTCACAACTGGCTCTTTGTGCATTTGGCACCAAATGGATGTCTTTCTAGCTCTACCTACAAATTGCCGTAGTTTGGTGCCGTGTTGGGCACGTGTGGTGTCAGGGCGCACAATGAGTTTCTCTGTGAAGACACTAGGCCTCTCATAAAACTTTCCACCATGCATGCTGCTCAAGTCGTACGTTTACCCTATTCCATCACACTGCCTGTAGCTATTTAAATTTTCTTTCAGGCATTTAAAATAAACCTCTTGAGTTCCAAATATAAACATGGGACTCACACCTTTAACTGTATTTAACTGTGTACTAAACAGGCTTCAAGTCACTTTTTGCACCATTGTAATCAGCTTGCATTGTAGTCTGCTTATCCTTGCAGTCTGTCAGCCAGCCAAGGACTTACTCTGACATGCTGCTACATGCTCTATGAGATAAAGACATTCCTCCTTCTGGAATATTCTATAGCCTGGAATGAGTCAAAAGGTTGCACGTGAAGGAACCCAGCTAAAGTGTAACTGTTGACAAAAGCCTCAGGAATATAGCTGTATTTGTAATGGGTGGAGAGGGTGGACTTAACGTCTGGTCTTGGTTACACAAGCAGTTCAAATAGCCCTAGCCAATGTTTGCCAAGGTTGTTCAATTGCCTTGGTCATTCTGAATGTCGTATCAAAGTGTTAAGCCACTGACCTCTCTGTTATTGTCTTAAATCGTTTCACCTGGCCTTTAGGAGCTGTTTGGTTGAGTTCGCATAGACTTGTGTTTTCCTGTTCCTCGTGTTGACCTTGTACACCAACGACGTTCCTTTAAGTTCCTAGCATGCTCTTTCAAAGCGTCTGGCTATTTGGAACTTTTTTTAGCGAGTAGGTGCTAACCCACATTGTTCAGAAGGCACTAAAAAAAGGAAATGATGTGGGCAAAAGGCTGTTTCGTGCCATGGTTTGGCTACCGGTCAATGAGTTTCTTCATGCATTTTATTTGAATTTATTTTTTTCATTTATTGCTAGATAGTCTGTATAGACTCGATGCATTTATTTGGAATTTTTTTTAACATTCAGCCCCAACATCAAATTCATCCCCCCCCCTCTATCTCTCTCTCTCTAGAAAGAGAGTGAAATTACTTTTGCCCTCCTTTGTCTTGCCTCCCGTGTAACAAATGTCACTGTAAAGTTAAAGCCTATTTAATACAATGCCAAGACATAATTAAAAGAAACTTTTCAAAATATTCTTTTTAAAAATTTGTGTGATATGTAGTTCCATTCCAACTGTTTACAGTATCCTACTAGCGCCATCTAGTGGCATGACACCAGATAACGTCACTGTTTGGCAAGTCTTAGTTCTAAACTTGGTTCTGAAATATTAAATCCTCAGCAGTAGTACCCATTCTTTTTGATATTGATGTTAATATGCATGTTTTTATTTGTAATGAAGAGTTTGAAAGATGTGGAGACTTGGTTTAAGACTGGTGAAGATCAGTCTTAAACTAAATCTGTGCTACGTTATGTGTCCTGCTATGAACATGTACTAACTTTTTCATTTTTAAATATGTTTTTTTTAGAACTGACCAGCGTGCTGTATTAGCCACACCATGAGTTGGAGTTTTTTGACTCGTCTTCTGGAGGAGATCTCCAACCACTCCACGTTTGTAGGCAAAATTTGGCTTACACTGCTCATTGTATTTCGGATTGTACTTACCGTGGTGGGTGGTGAGTCAATATACTATGATGAACAGAGCAAGTTTGTATGCAATACGCATCAACCTGGTTGCGAAAACGTGTGCTATGATGCGTTCGCACCGCTCTCGCATGTAAGGTTCTGGGTGTTTCAGATCATCATGATTACCACACCCACTATTATGTACCTTGGCTTCGCTATGCATAAGATTGCACGCATGGACGACGACGAATATGGGCCACGAGGTGGGCGCAAACGAATGCCTCTGGTAAAACGCAGTACCAACCGCGACTACGAGGAGGCCGAGGACAATGGTGAGGAAGACCCCATGATCACAGAGGAGATTGAGCCGGAAAAGGAAAAAGAGAAGGAGAAAGAAGGGAGGAAGAAACACGACGGACGGAGACGGATCAAGCGTGACGGCCTGATGAAGGTGTATGTGATGCAGCTTTTGTCACGTGTGGCTTTCGAGGTGGCTTTCCTGTTCGGCCAGTATGTGCTGTACGGGTTTGAAGTGTTGCCATCATACGTGTGCACTCGTAGCCCATGCCCACACACAGTGGATTGCTTTGTGTCGCGTCCCACTGAGAAGACCATCTTCCTGCTCATTATGTACGCTGTGAGCGCCCTCTGTCTGCTGCTCACCGTGCTCGAGATCTTGCACCTGGGCATCAGCGGCATCCGTGATGTGTTCCAACGTCGTGCACGCCGTCAACATCATCAAATCGCCTTGACCAACCAGAGGACAGCGGTCTGCTCACGTCACATGCCTTCAGCACCACCTGGCTACCACACAGCCCTGAAGAAGGATGGCAAGGCAGGTGCAAGCCTGCAATACAACCTCGGCGACTCAGGCCGCGAATCTCTGGGTGATGAGGCATCCTCACGGGAGCTGGACCGCCTACGGAGACATCTAAAGCTAGCTCAGCAGCACCTGGACCTGGCGTACCAGAGTGAGGAGGGCAGTCCGGTGCGAAGCAGCAGCCCAGAGTCTAACGGCATAGCCGCTGAGCAAAACCGCCTCAACTTTGAGAAACAGGAGAAGCAAGCGAGCTCATGTGAGAAAGGTAAAGCTGTTTAGAAAATATTTTCCCTAGCAAAATGTCATTTGTAGCAACAGTTTTGCTTAGGTGTATGTGATGTGTACTAGCTAATCTTATTGTTGCCTGGTATCTAAATAATTTTATTTATTTTAAAATACAGTACAAGTTGATGATTAACTTTTATTAATTGTGCAGCTTTTGAATAAACTGCTGTGCAACACCACAATGCTGTCTATGTATGGTAGATAAATAATATAAATGAAATTTTCATCTTTAGTCCTGTCCGATGTCTTGCATAATTGTAGTTGTAGACATCTTAACATGTAAAAGGCATCAGTAAAAATATTAGTAAGACATTCATGTAGCAATGATGGCTCTCTCTCGCGCTCTGTCTTTCTCTCCCTTACTCTCTCTTGCACACACATTATCACAAAAGGTTGTATTGTCTGTTTAGATGTTTCTTTTTCTGTCTTTTAGGGATCAGAGCCTGAATCTTAAGTCAACAGTTTGGATCTGCCCTCTTTCCTCCCGAAACAACATGGAGGAAGGGCCGCTATGAAGATGGACGACTTAAGAGTGTGTAGGATTTTTTAGCAAGTCAACAAGACACTGAGCACACTGGTGAATTGTAAAGAACAGCCTGTGCAGTATTATGGCAGGCCTTAGTGTCTGCCTTTGACAAGATCTCGGCAGCCAGCACTATGCGGAGAAGTCTGCCTGACATTCCAAAGTTCCCAAGGGCCAATAAAACTTTCTTTCTGTAGCTGACTGAGCAATTTTTGTGTTTGTGTGTCCATCCTAGGAAAAGACTTTCCGTATGTTTAACACGCTTCTCAAGAAGTGTCAAGGGTTGCATCTCAAAAATGCCTTAATTTTTTTATTATTATTATTTTTTTAAACTGGAGTTTACATATTTTGTTTTCAGTCCAAAAAGCAATGGATGAGCCAGTGTTAAATCTTACTTCATTGTTTGGATAGTTTAGGTACATGTATAGAACAAAAAGTAGGTTTTTGTGTTTTAAGTAGTAGATTTGTCATTAGTAACAGCATGTATATGTGAACCAGTTTCAGCCAAGGGCTTGCTAAGGTCAAAGGTACAATATTGTTACTTGTTTAGTTTTGATTTGTTACATTGGGGAAGGTTGAATCTTCCAGTAGGACATACTCTAGGATTATATCAAAGGACCTGTGTGTAAAGTTCCCAAGATGGTGTTCTGGTCTTGGATCAGGTTTACAGACTCAAACTTTAAATTGTTTGTTGTCAAAAGTTTGGACCCACCCACTCGCAGAACCCAAACCGCCAGCTACCTCATATGGGAAAAAAACGCAATGAACAAACCTTGTATAGAAATTTGATATTTACTCAAAATAGCATTGATAAACGTTTGGCTTAGCAGCTTTATTCATGGCCATCGTGCTGCTTTTTCAGTTTAACCATATGAGCACAAATTGAAATTAGAAAAGAAACTTGCTTTAGGCTTTTCAGTTTCTTCTCACCCGTATCAACATAATTATTTCTGTTTCTCTTAAAAGCACAAATAAACCAGAAGCTTTATGATCACAAGAGATGGGTGTGTCTAAGCTTTTTGACCAGTAATAAAGTTCATCAGAATGAGTGTTTACCTGTACAATCCAAGTGGTATTCATCAATAGGTAATAATACTGCCTGAAGACCAGTGCTGTTTAATCATGTTTTGTAATAGGCATCCAAGTGGCCTCAGTTTCCACTGCTTAAATTCAAACATCTGTCTCATTTGTATGCTACAAACATGACGTTGCACAACAAACCCAGTTACAAACTTGTTTGATGGTTTGTGTACTTTGGGCTCCACATTCCAAATTAACATATGTAGCCTGTACTTTGACAGTAATTCATCTCACAGTGCCACAAGTGGTGCGGGTTTGTATGTTTGAGAAAACGCACCTCTGTTACTTGTTATGAACTGAAAACTAGCGATCGCCGTGCTGAAGTTCAGTCTCGGCGTCAGCCTCTCGGCTTTGTGCTGTTCTGGAACGTTAAAGCCACTTTTTGGTGCCTTTTGTCAGAATAATCAAAACATTGAAAACCTGGAAAATGCTTGAATACTTGTGAAACACATTTGTTGTCCTGCATGGAGGCTTTTAATAATACTGTTGTGTATATCAGGTTGTTGTTGATTTGCCACTTTTTGAATGAAGATGGCAAGGCTTTCTCAGTGCCATACAAAGAAGCTGTCTTTTTTTTTTTTATGAATATTTTGCTCACTGCTCTTCATGTTTTTGGGAGGGTTTTTTTTATATATATATATATATATATATATATTTGAGTCGCTTGTGTTTGTCTACAAATTTTAAATAGTCTTGATTTAAGGTGTTTCAAAGATTATTTTTTTTTGTTTTTGTTTTTCCTCCCGACTTTTTTCTTCTTTAATTTCAGCGTTAGTTTTGAGTGTTGCATTCATCTCAAATGTGTTTATTTTAAATAAACTTTGTACTCCTTTTTTTAAAATACTTTTTTGTACGAATAGTATTTTTGGGCGAATTAAATATTGAATAAAGTTTTGCAAATAATGTATTGTCTGTGTTGATTCACCATTGATTAACATTATACTGTACAACAGTGATTGTCTGAGAACTGGCAGGGGAAAAGCCTCATTAAGGTTAAGTTTTGCATGGTTTGAAGTTCTCTTAGATTTCTTTATGATATTTTGGTATACACTACTTACAATAAGTTAGGGATATTATTTACATGAGTGCTTTTTCTATTTGCTCTAAATTTGAATGAAATAAGTAAAAGTTCCCTTTGATATTACTAATAATGTATGAGAAGAAACCCCATTTTCATTAGTTTAATATTTATTACCCCAAAAATTTAGACAATAACGGGGATAGCTCCAAAAAAAAAATTGACAATGTCAGTAGCAGGTGTTTCCACCTTTTGCTGCAATGACAGCTTTACAGCGATGTCTTATGCTCCTCACTAGCCTCATGATGTTCTGAGGCAATGCGTTCCGTTCTGCCAGGTCACGTGGGGGTGGGGTACGGTCATCCCGTCTCTGCTTCAACTGGCCCCAGACGTGCTCTATAGGGTTCAGGTCAGGGGACGTTGATGGCCATACCATATGAGGCACTTCAACTTCCTGAAGTTAAGCTGTGACAATTCTGCCACGATGTGGGGAAGCATTATCACCCATGAACAGAAAGTTGGGGATGTGCTGGTGGAATTGGGGGAAAATGATGTCTCTGAGGTAAGACCGTGCAGTGACTGAGCCATGTAGAATAACCAAATCTGTTTTGCGCTGACTGCTGATGCCTGCCCAGACAGTTGCACCTCCTTCACCAAAGCAAACCCTGGGGACCATGTTGACCTCAGCGTATCGCTTACTTCGCCTTCTCCAGCAGCGCTGACGACAATAATTTCTGTGCACAGGAGGGTAGACCACTGCTGCATTGTCCAGGTCACATGATCTTGTGCCCACTGCAAACGTTCACGGCGGTGTCTTGGTGTCAGTGGAGTCACCTGCAAAGGTCGTCTGGAATTCAAACCAAAGCGGTAGAGTCGGTTGCGAATTGTTTGCTGGAAACCCTATTACCCCTCTCATCTCGTAAACGGGCCTGCAGCTGTGTGGCCTTTGCATAACGATGTCTGAGTGCATAGGTCCTTAGGTACTGGTCATCGTTGCGGTCTGTCACTTGTGGGGCTCCACTCCTGGCTCCGTCATGAACTCTGCCAGTAGTTCTGTCTTGATGCAAGTCTGCTGATAACACTTTGAGACACACCAAGTTCGCGATTAACATCTGACTGCCTGCCACTGACCCAAAGGCGTGCCATGGCCAGGTGGCGCTGCTCGTCCGTTAAGTGACGTTGTGTGTTCATGGCACCTACTGACAGTACCAGCTTTTTATACCCACAGAATGTTGAAATTGATGCCACATTGAAAAAGGTTGTCTTTTGGGATTGTCCCCAATATGAGGCACACCTGTGCACAATGAGACCATTACATGGAAAACACAAAATTAGGTGTCTATCAAACCAAAACAATTGCCTCCCTATCCCAAAAATGTCTGAACACCGTATGTATTACATCCACTAAGTCTCTCACAATATCCCTAACTTATTGTGAGTAGTGTATATCTATTTTTGGGTATTCTATCTGGGACCCTCTCTGATGGGAAAATCAAGTGTTTTCCTCAAAGTGAAAACTAAAACTATTTCTATTCATTTCATTTTAATGTAGTTCAGTTCTCCATGGCATTCCTATCTCAGTGTCATCAAACTTTAAAGGGGACATGGTGGCTCGTTGTGCTAAGGCTCTGAGTTACTGATCCGCTAAGGTTACCGCTGTTGGGCCCCTGAGCAGGGTCCTTGACCATGTCAGCTCCACGGGAGCCACATAATGGTTGACCTCGCGCTCTGACCACAGCAAACAAAAAAGCTGGTATATGCAAAGAAAGAATTTCACTGTGTGGTATTGTACATGTGAGGAATAAAGGCTTAACTTAACACCAGCTGCATTCTTTTAGCAGTTCAGTAGATTTCATGCGCATCTTAAGCTTTTTGTATTGCTGTTCCCTTTCAGACGATTCACTTGGTATAACTGTATATGGTATGGGATACCATGCCCTCTTGTGTCCTGGATAAGGACACCTTTATTTACGTTGTAAAGGCAGACAAACCTTTGGTAGATGCAGCTCGGCCTATACTTATAAACTGCCGTCACCATAGTTAACTCTTAGTTCTAAGCTCTCAACCTCACTGGAAACATCTTGTTCTGTAGAGTTTGCTAGCTGCTTCTGATTTACTTTAGGATTTAACTTAAAATCAGTTTAACTATTCTTGTTGGTGTAATTACAACAGACTAAATTGATGAATCATCTACCTACGGAGCGCTGATTTTGAGCTTGCTAGCTACGGCTCAAGCTTCTGTTTAGCTGTGATAACTGCAGCAAGTATGAAAACTAATTTGGTAAGGAAGTCATCTGCCATTCGCCCCTCAGGAATGCAACATCTCTTTGATCAGCACTAAGCGTTTGTCTGGGAATTCTCCACACTAGGAGAGCGCTAGCTGAGCCTGAATCACCTGTGTTTTGTCAGCAGCACCTAAAATGGCATTTGAGGAATTGGAGCCCACGGCAGTGCTGGCCAGGAGCATCGCTTTGAACAGCCTGCTTTCCAGTAGGATGACATGCTTGACATTGGTCTGGATATGCATAACTTGACAATCAGGAAGCCTTGCCATGTGCTGAGACGTCCAGTGCTACTGCATCCGCTGCAAAAAATTACACTTTGCTCTTCTTTCTTTACCGACACGCAGCCTGAAGGTTTGCCTTTGTGTTGTGGCCTCCTCCACAACCGGCCCAAAAGTTGCCAAAGTTCTCTGGATTTAGTTTTTTCTCTTAAGATCTGTGAGTGCTAAACAAATACCTGAGAACCTCAAAGTGAAGTTCAAAACGTTAACAGTGAGGCTCTTTAACGCAAGTCTTTATTGACTTGGTTTACTACAATAGATCTCATGGATGCTACTTTAACATAGCAATCTTTCCAGGCCACAGAAAGTTTCTAAGGTTTGCATTCAAGGGCATGGCATATGAGTGCCTAGTCCGGCTTGTTGCTAGCTCCCTGCACGTTCATGAGTTGTGTTAAGGTGGCTCCTCTTTGAGAGAAAGGTATTTGCATATCTGCCTATCTAGATGACTGAGCTGTAATAGCGGCCCTCAGAGAGCAGGCAAAGAAACAGACAATATCAGTTCTGTCTCATATGCTGGGTTAGGGTTATGGTCTCTGTCTCAGAGAGCAGTTTTCATTCCTAGGTCTGGAGATATGCTAGGTTCATGGCGAGCGCATCTGTCAGAGCACAAAACAGCCGTTTGGCACTGCTGCCTCACTCTGTTTCAATTGGGACAGAAGCTTATTTTCCAGGTGTTTTTAAAGTTAATGGGCACGATGGCGTCTATGATCACTGCGGTGCCTCTAGTGCTAGGGCACACTTTTCTCCAGCTTTACCGTCTTGATATAACGCCCCCCCTCTCGGTGGTTCTTTCTGTGCTCTCTAGTCCATGATGCACTAGAGTAGCTTTGGAGGTCTTGTTCCTGAGTTTTATGGTTGCATGTTGGGGTGTGAGTATATGTCGCATGCGATGTGTTGTGCCAAATTAATTAACATAACCAATCATTTTATAAAATGACATGCATCCATAATGCATACGAAGTTATGAAAGGTTTACATACAAACTGTAAAGGTTTGAGCCCTTTTAATTAATTACATTTTTCACAAGATTTCTACCCAATAGACTGTAACTGAGTCAGATTTAATGCATGCATATTGTTAGAATATGGATTAATGACCTCTACATATTTGCTTGCAATTTCAGATATTGTTCTTAGAATTAACATGTGCATGTCATTATGAAACCCATCTATGCATACATGTACATATGTGTTTGCATTTTGTTTATGATAGCGTGCTTCACTTTTGCATGCTTCACGTGTCACTTATCACTTTTAATTGTGTTATGTAATAACTGTGAGCAAAGTTTCAGTGCTCAGCCAGAGAGGTTCATGATATCAGTTGAAGTCACGAACAATCCTTTTTTATTCTAGGGGCAGCAATTTACTCTCACTCAGTCACTCATCTTCTTTACCGCTTTATCTTGTATTTAGGGTCGCGGGGACCTGGAGCCTATCCCAGGAGGCTTAGGGCACGAGGCAGTGTACATGGTGGTATAGTGGATAGCACTGTCGCCTTGCACCTCTAGCGTTCGTGTTCAATTCCCGACCAAGCTCGATTCCCGTCTCTGTGTGCGTGGAGTTTGCATGTTCTCCCCGTGCTTGGTGGGTTTCCTTAGGGTATTCCGGTTTCCTTCCACAGTCCAAAGATATGCAGGTTAGGCTAATTGGTGTGCCCAAATTGCCTGCAGTCTGTGTAAGTGTGTGTATGTGTGTGTGCCCTGCGATAGATTGGCACCCTGTCCAGGGTGTACCCTACCTCATGCCCTAAGCCTCCTGGGATAGGCTCCAACTGATATCATGAACCTCTTTGGCTGAGAGATAAGTGTTTGATAAGTATGGCCTCAATAAATTTTAAACGAATGATTCAAGAAGTGAGTGAAATCAAGAACGATCATCTTCAAGTGAAGGGTTTTGGCAAAGGGTGGCATTAACTGTTTAGGAATTTTACATACATACACACGCACATGGACCTAAAACAGAACCATGCAGAACACCAAATTTTACTATTTTGGTGTTCTGCACGGTTCTGTTTTAAGGCCATGTGCGGTACAAATTTTACACCATTTACATCCTCCAATAGATAATCAGCCAAATAGAAGTTAAGTCAGGAGAAGGCAGTTTCTAATCTATCAAAGAGAATAGTATGATCGCTGATGTTGAAAGCTGCACTAAAGTCAAGCAAGAACACACAACCCTGATCTGAGGCCAACAATAACGGACAACGGACTGTTCTCTTTGTTGCGGTCTGGGAAGCGATTCCGCTCCCTGAAGGCCAACACAGAGAGACTGAGGAGGAGCTTCTTCCCCCAGGCGATAAGGTCTCTCAACCACACCACTATGCAGAACTAACACAATCTTTTTTACAATTGATCAATCAATCAATCTTTTTACATCCATGGACACTATGGACAATTCTACGCACACCTACCTTCACATCTACATTACATGGTTACGTTTACATCCTGGACCAGTGCACAAAGACACTTTAATAACCTCTGCACAAAGACACTTTGTTCTATGCATATTTGCACACCATCTTTCTTACAAAATATCAAATTTTCTCACTAAGCTATTGAAGCTTTATTTATTTATTTATTTATTTATTTTAAGTACTCCAAAAGATAAAAATAAAGTTGTATAAATGCCAAACACATTCTTTGGAGTTGATGTCTTCTGTATTACTGTTAAGCAATACCGATATTTCTGCAGAATGCAAAGAATGTTATATTTTAGTTTTTTTAAAAGGGAAAGGCAGAATCTTTTATCAGCGATGCAAAGTGAATGCTTTTAAAATAGAAATTACTTTATAAAACTTTAAATTACTGTAGAAACTAGTTTTATGTTTATTTCCACTGCTTCTTTTCTATAAAGCAGGGATACGCTTAACTTAATAGTCAAAGGTCCACACCTGATTTGTATTCAAGGTCAAAGGTCCGGAACAACTGGTGATAACCAAATGACTTTTATTAAACTTGCTTATAGCTTACAAGCGACTTACATTCACATTTAATGCAGAGACAAAATACATTCAAACCCACTTTAAAAAAATGCGAGCTTTGACTACAGCCAGATGCTTAAACCAATTAAAATACATTCCCTTTTAATGCAAAAGTAATAGCACTGTTTGCCTGCAAATTGTTGCTTGTGAACCTAAACAGCAAAACTGTCAACATAAAAAAATGACAGGTGTTTTAGAGAAGAAAATAAATTACTACCAGAGAAAAATCTTTATTGACTGATTTTTATGCTGAAACAAACTAAATAGGCAAAGTGTATTTTTATGCCTGAATGAACCGGTTAAACAAATTTAAAGGAAAATAAAACAAGACACTGTCATAACAAAATGACTTTGAAGTAAAAGTTACATGATGGGCTCCTAATGGGCCGTTCACATGCCACGCCCAAAAATAAGTGGAAAACCGGTTTCTCCTTCTTTCCAAAGCTCTCACGTGCTTGAGTTCCCGTAGCGTATGACATGGTGCTTCCCATCCTTCAAGCAAGGAGAGAACACAAAGAATTTTACCAGTTGATCCAGGAAGATGGAAGGAGTGAAGCTGATTGGTTTGCTCTTGTCACATGACCTGCAGTGTACTTGCGGCATTCTGAAACTATGGATTTTTTAACTTGCTGCGTAGAAAAAACATGGAAAATGCATAAACACGCTTGTCTTCTTTATCTAAAATAACTCCATAGAGGATGCAAAAGATGCAATTCATGAATGTCCCTAAAGACTGTCAAAATACCCAGCAGCCCAGTCTGAGAAGTGGCACAGACTTGCTGTGTGGTCCAGATCCAGACTGTAAAGCAAGTTTTTGGTATTCCTTGCTTTAAACTGAAAATATTCCTTCTATTCGTGATTCCAACTATTTTGAATATAATAGTAACCAGATAAAACTAATAATGAGATATGCAGTACAAGTTTATTTGTTTTCTGTAAAAAGGTATTTTACATGAAGTTCTATTGCATGAAAAAATACAGCAATGTGAGCATTATCATTAAAATTGTCTACTTAAAATTGGAATGTAATAAAATGTGGACATGGTTTATCTAAGTTCATAGTCTACCTTTTTATTATCAATGCAGTAAACCAAACAGATAATTTTTTTCACCCCATGGCTGTGATCTATATATAAAGGTCTTTGACAGGATTTATTTTTCAAACCCTTCTATGGTGAAGCTGATGGACTTCACCATGAAAATAACCATGAAGGGAAATTTTCTCTTGCTTTGGCTGTTGAACTTGTATTGGACCTACAGTCATGGAGAACAGTTGCAGGACTTCATGCTTTTAGCAGGCCCTTTAACCAACCACTTTGTAAAGGAATTGAAAAGGAACCCTTTAGCTAGTCAGATTCTGCCATCAGGAGCTTCAGATGCAGATGATCTCTTTGATTGCAGAGATCAACTCCCAACAGAGTCTACAGAATACTTTCAGTACCTGCAGGACCGAGGGGTGACACATTATAAAGTTCCTTTGTCCTGGTTAAACATCCTTCCTACTGGAGATCCCAGCCAGCCCCATGAAGACACGGTGACCTGTTACAGGACCCTTATGAAGATACTCAGCCAGTCAGGGATTCAACCTGTAATTGAGCTCCACCGTTCTACCATTCCTGAAAGCCTTAGGATCAGATACGGAGGCTGGGAGAACCCAGATGTGGGGCAACTCTTTAAGGACTATGCAGATTTTGTGTTAACAAAGTTTGCAGATCTGGCTGACTCGTACATAACATTTAGTTATGTACATGAGCTCAACGACTTGGTGCAACTTCAACATGCTCTCCAAATTCATTCAGACGTGTATACACGATATCATAATATGTTTAAAGGTACGTTTTGGATTTTATAATTATATATTTAAAATGTAAACAATTACTTAAATTTACAAGAGTTGGTGAAAGGAATTTAATAGTAAATAAAAAAAAAACGTATTAGAAAAAACATTCACGGCATAACTGTAATATATATATTCTGTAATATAAAGTTATTCATTTGCAAGTTACGGAATACACTTTTCATGTGACCTCAATAGTTTAAATTACAGTAATGGCTTGAATTGCATTTCATCATACTTAAATCATACTTAAATAATTTAAATTTATATTTTTACAGTTTTAAAGATCATTTTATATTATCTTAAGATTTTAAGATTATTTGCACAAAAACATATTTGATTCGATCATAATGTTATTGTCATAATCCTATACCATGTTTTATCTGCTATATGGGTAATAATTCAGAACAAAACTAAACTGATTTGACTGTTTTCAGGAGTTCATGTGTCCCTTGGGATGAGAGGGAGTGATGTCACTACCTTTCACCAAATATCTCCTATGGACATGGTATGATTTTGAAATGTTTTTTTTTTATTTACCAATCTATATATTCAATGGATCAAACTGTGTCAGAACTGCTTTGTTGTTTCCTTTTTAGAAAAATATAGACTTCTTGTCTGTACACTTGGAATACAACTGCAAAATGACAGCAAGTCTAAAAGAAGAATTAACAAATGTGCAGGTAAATTGTTCATTATGTGAAAAAATATGGAAGTAAGCAAAAGGGAACAATGTTTAGTTGAATTTGATAACGAAAAACACACCAGTAAAGGTGAAAAAGAATCAAATACATATAACTTAATAACATAAAACATATAACTTACTGTACAATAACTGGTCATAAATATGTGATAAGCAGTGTTTGTATTATAATTTTCGACAAAGATAATACATAGAGATTATACATAATCATAATGCAACTGTATGTTTTTTTTGTTAATTTTTTTAAATGGTTTCAGGAAACCATTGGTCAACAACACATTCTCATGTATCAGCTAAATATAAAGCAATGTGAAAACAATTTCCAACCTCTGAGTAACGTCTTTGAAGGTAAAAGTCACTGTAAATTTTATGTAATCAACATTCTAATAGCAGTCACAATATCATTTCTTAATTACAGGTCACTTGTATGTATAAATGTTAAGGTATAAGATTACTTATCTAACTGCTCTGCCAAAGGTTCTACCATTTATTACCTGGCATGGAATCACAGCCAGTAATATATTTAATCCAGATACTTTGGCCGTGTTTACTTAAATAACCATGTCAAAAACATTCTCTATAGCATGTAATTATTTAATTCAATTAATTTATTTATTTCAGTTTTAAGACACCCAGAGTTTCACATGGTCGGGTGTGATATTACTGACCTGTTCGGTGAGCACAGTGAGGGAGATGTAAGGTAAACATGAATTAATATATTTTTAAAAAGTGACAATTCACTGTGAACTTTGTACATTGAAACCATGTATAATTTATCAATGTGTATAAGAATATATATGTTATATGTTTGCAACACATTCCATATTACATGTACCACTATCAGGCACTAACTGCATTAATATTGTATAGTTTCCAGAGTGATGACCAAAAGTCTGACAGCAAGGAAAGAAGCAAATCTGCATTTTCTTACCAAAAGGTCTGGGAGAAATTCAGAACTCAGAGTACTTCTGAGAGGGATCTTTTCCTGAATGGATCATTCCCAGATGGATTTCAATGGGCAATCTCCACTGAGTCATTCAAGGTAGAAGGTGGCTGGGCTGAGGACGGAAAAGGGGAGACTGTCTGGGACCGTTTTGGACATAATGGCCAAGTCTTTAATAAGCAGACTGCTGACCTTGCATGTGACAGCTACCACAAAGTAGACTACGATGTGTACCTGCTTAGGGGCATGCTCTCTTCTCATTATCAGTTCTCTATTTCTTGGGCCAGAATTTTCCCCACAGGCCAAAAAGAAAGTTTCCTTGAAAAAGGAGCTTTGTATTATGACAAGTTGATTGACACACTGGTTCATTCAGGTATAGAGCCTACAGTCACCTTACATCACTGGGACTTGCCACAAGCCCTGCAGGACTATGGAGGCTGGACCAATGAGTCAATTGTGGTGGCATTCAAAGATTTTGCTGATTTCTGCTTCTTTAGATATGGGGACAGAGTGAAGACCTGGAACACCTTCAGCAGTCCCTGGATGGTTAGCAACTTTGGGTATGGCACAGGCGAACATCCTCCATCCATCAAAGACCCAGCTGTTGCTTCTTATCAGGTAAGCTTGACAATTTGTCAAAACAAAAGCTGGGGTTATGAAAAGAGAGCAAATAAATAAGTATTTGTTCTTCCTTTCAGGTGACACACAACATGATAAAATCTCATGCAGAGGCCTGGCATGTCTACAACGATAAATATCGGATGAAGCAAGGTGGAAGAGTGGGCATTGCTCTTAACGCAGACTGGGCTGAACCAAAAAACCCTGCCAGTGTTCAGGATGTAGAGGCTGCAGAGCGCTACCTGAACTTTATGCTGGGATGGTTTGCTCACCCAATTTTTGTAGATGGAGACTATCCAGCCTTGCTGAGAAATCAGATTGATCAGAAAATTGTTGAATGTGGTAAGGAGGTGGCCAAGCTTCCTGTCTTTACAGAAGCAGAGAAACAAAGAATCAAAGGTACGGCAGATTTTTTTGGACTAAATCACCACACTTCCCGCCTTGTCACTGAAAGCAGAGGTGGTTGTACACCTGGACCCGATAGTGTTGGGGACTTTCAGACTCATATTGACCCAAATTGGCCCACGACAGCATCAAGCGAAATTCAAACTGTGCCATGGGGTCTTCGCCGTTTACTAAACTATATTGCTACAGAATACATATCAGTCACCACCGTACCCATTTACATAACTGGAAATGGAATGCCAAGTGAGTACAGCAGAGATTTGCTTAATGACACACAACGTATAGACTTCCTTAAGGCATACAGCAATGAGGCCCTGAAAGGTAACTATTAAACTCATTACAGTGGGATAATTGAGTAAACATTAAACAGAAATGAGGAGTTTCTTGATTATATTATTTTTGTATCAAAAAAGAAATAAAATGTTTTAGCATGTTGGGGTAGGTCTACTATTGCTTATTATATTGTTTGTGTATGTTCACAATACAATTATATTGTAATGGGAAATTGATTTTTAATTTAAAAATCCTTTTTTTTCTTTTCAATACAGCTATTCACTTTGACAGTGTTGTGGTGCAGAGGTTCACTGTACAGTCCTTGATAGATGGATTTGAGGGTGCTCAAGGCTATAGCCAAAGATTTGGCCTCCATTTTGTAGACTTTGAGGATCCCAACAGACCCAGAACCCCAAAAGCATCGGCCTACTATTTAGCCCAGTTGATTAAAAGAAATGGTTTCCTAGAGATAGATGGAAACTCTTTTGGAGAACTTCCTGGTAAAGAACCAGAACGTTTATTGCGCTCTAGCCTGCCACCATCTGAGGTTCCTTCAAAATCAAAAGTTGTTTGGGAGAAATTCTCACATCAAACCAGATTTCAGAAGAAGCTTTATCACTATGGGACATTTCCAGAGGGATTTCAATGGGGTGTTTCATCTTCAGCCTATCAAATTGAAGGCGGCTGGGATGCTGATGGGAAGGGTCTTAGTGTATGGGACAGTTTCTCCCACAAGCCTAATACCATTCAAAACAATGACAATGGGGATGTGGCTTGTGACAGCTACAATAAAATTGAGGAAGATCTGTACATGTTGAGAGCTCTCAAAATAAAAACATATAGATTCTCCTTATCCTGGCCTAGGATCTTCCCCAGTGGTTATAGAGATTCTTTAAACAAGAAAGGAGTTGACTATTACAACCAATTAATAAATGGTCTAATTACATATAATATTACACCAATGGTGACACTCCACCATTGGGATCTCCCACAAGCTCTTCAAGACATCAACGGATGGGACAATGTCACTATGATTGACATATTTAATGACTATTGTGATTTCTGCTATGAAACATTTGGAGACAGAGTAAAGTTTTGGATGACCTTCAACCAACCCCATACAATTGCTTGGGTAGGCTATGGGTTAGGAATGTTTCCACCCAGTATTAAGAAACCTGCAGATGCCCCTTATAGGATAGCACATAACCTTTTAAAGGCTCATGCTAAAGCATACCATACATATGACATGAAATACAGGCAAAAACAACAAGGTCTTGTTTCTATTAGTCTAAATGCTGACTGGATTGAACCTCTAGATGCAAATGTACATCGAGAGGTGTTGGCTGCTGACCGAGCTCTCCAGTTCCAGCTTGGTTGGTTTGCACATCCCATCTTCAAAAATGGAGACTATCCTATTGCCATGAAATGGCAGGTGGGTAACAAGAGTGAGATTCAAGGCTCATCTGAGTCCAGGTTACCATCTTTTACTGATCAGGAGAAAGCTTATATCCAAGGCACTGCTGATGTCTTCTGCATTAATGCCTACACTACCAGAATGGCACGTCATGTGACTACTAGACTTTCCCCTAAGTCCTATGAGTATGATCAGGACCTTGCTGTAGACGATGTGTCAGACTCTCAAGCCACTGCGATGAAAGAGTTGAAAGCAGCAGCATGGGGACTGAGAAGACTTCTGAACTGGATAAAGGAGGAGTATGGGGACCCAGAAATTTACATAACTGAGAATGGAGTGGCTACAGACACGGGTACAACAGTTGATGACACAGATCGAATATTTTTCCTCAAGACCTACATTGATGAGGCTCTTAAAGGTGTGGTAATATTGCAAATTATATCAATATTGCATATTTATAGGTAGTAAGAGTCAGAAAAATTAATTCGATTGACTTTTTTTTTTACTAGCACACAACTTGGATGGAGTGCGACTTAAGGGTTATACAGCTTGGTCACTTATGGACTCTTTTGAGTGGCTTAATGGTTACACTGTTGGCTTTGGCCTCCACCATGTGGATTTTAAACACCCAGATAGGCCAAGGACTCCAAAACGCAGTGCTCATTATTATTATCAAGTAATAAAAGACAATGGTTTCCCTCTACCAAATGCGGAAAAGCCACTGTATGGCCATTTTCGTGAAGGATTTGCATGGAGTGTAGCTACTGCATCCTATCAGGTAAACTGCCATCACAGTACTGTACAGTAGATACAGTAATACTCATTTTATATACAATTTAATACTTTATAATTTAAAACAGAATGTGTATTTTTGGAGTTCTGAATACTCTTGCTTGCACACTTTATTTTTTTGTATTATTGCTATAATTTATGACCCTACCTAGCTCAGTGATTTCCAACCCTGGTCCTGAAGGACACCCTGCCATGCTCATTTTAGTCTGGTCTCAGCTCCCACTACAACTAGTTTCACTAATCAGCTAATTAAACACCTTTTCTTGATTGAAGTCAGTGTGATAGAGTAGGAAAAACACTAAAATGTGCAGGACACAGGAGGTCTCCCAGGATCGGGGTGAGAACCACTGGTTTCGATGCATGTCTTCTGACTTGTTAAACCTCTTAATTTTTTATATTTGTTTGTGTTGTTGATATTTAGATTGAGGGAGGCTGGAGAGCAGATGGAAAAGGTTTGAGTATCTGGGACACATTTGCACACACACCTCTTAGGGTGGGAAATGATGACAATGGGGATGTTGCCTGTGATAGCTACAATAAAATCACTGAGGATGTTGAAGCACTTAAAAAACTCAAGGTCAACCACTACCGTTTCTCCATATCCTGGCCAAGAATTATGCCTGATGGAACAAATAGGGAAATTAACGAGGCAGGATTGAATTATTACCACCGGCTGGTGGATGCCCTTTTGGCAGTCAACATAAAGCCACAGGTGAGTACAAGTTTTAAAGTTAGTGAATATTATTATTTACAGTGTAATTTTTGAGCTTCTGGTTGAATGTTTCACATAAGAGATTAAAGACAAAAAGTTTGTCCTAAACATTTGCTCATCAAATAACTTGTTTTATACCAACAGGCAACATTGTATCACTGGGACCTCCCTCAAGCTTTGCAGAATGTTGGAGGGTGGGAGAATGATACCATTGTTGGAAGATTCAGGGATTATGCTGATGTTGTCTATAATAGTTTAGGAAATAAAGTAAAATTTTGGATTACAATTAATGAGCCTTACAATGTTGCAAATATTGGACATGGCTATGGCACTGCCGCTCCAGGTAAAGTATGATTAAAAGTTTGTATTATGAATAAAGGTAAAAGTTGGTTATACCTTTTAATACAAACCACAGGTTTACCTTGTCTGCATATATAGTGGTTTCAGGTCAGAATTACACACAAATAATGGATAGAAATGTCTTCTAATGATCTTGACGACAGTATTAAAGATATTCCACCAATAAGTTCCATTGAAGTAAATACTGAAGAACCTCTTTCATTTAAACAATTGTCATTTAAATCAGTTTTAGACAGTGTTCTGTGTGTTTTCCAAAATTGGAACACTTAGGACATTAGAATTCTATACTGTTATACAAAAACATTTTGATTTGACTGAGATGCTTGTATGCTGTTTAGGTATAAGTCTTCGACCCGGCACAGCACCTTATAAAGTGGCTCACAACCTCCTGAAGGCCCATGCTGAGGCTTGGCATCTGTACAATGACAAGTACAGAGCCAAACAAGGTGGCATTGTTGGTATCACCATTAACTCAGACTGGGCAGAACCTAGGAACCCATACAAACAAGAGGATTACGATGCAGCAATGCGTGTTGTGGCGGTAAGAATTCAAAGGATATATTTCAACCAGTTCAGTAGCTTAGTTCTGTGAATCTGTACTGCTAGGTTGCTACGGTTATGAGCCACTTCTCTTTTATAATGCAGTTCCAGATTGGTTGGTTTGCTCATCCTGTATTTAATGGTGATTACAACGATGTGATGAAAAATAGAATTCGAGAGAGAAGTTTGGCTGCTGGACTGCCTAAATCACGGTAAAACACACTTCAGTAGAATTATTACATTTCAGCAGACGAAAAAAGTATATAAAGAGAAAGCTTTAATGATGTATTTCAACATATAGCCTCCCAGAATTTACCCCGGAAGAGGTGAAAAGGATAAAAGGAACCTATGATTACTTTGGGTTCAATCATTACACAACTGTGCTGGCTTTTAACCTGGATTACAAGAACCTCCAACACTATGATGCAGACAGGTAACAGTCGAATTCAATACAATTTTATTTTTATTTTCAATTTATCTTTAATTTATTAACTTGCATAGCTTTTTAACAATGGCCATTGTCACCCATAACTTCTAATTACATACACTGTATGGCCAAAGTACATAGGATGACACGTAACACTAATCTATACTGTATATGTGGGCCTTCCACAACCTGTTGCCACACAACTTTAGAGTGATTTGTACTCTGTAGTATTACGATTTTCCTTCACTGGATTATGGGCTCAAATCTGTTTCAGCATGACAATGTCTTTAATAACAAAGCTTTTTCACAATTTTTTTAAATAAGGGGGGTTGGAACAATCCATGACCGTTCATGGCTGGATTCTGGATCATCTTGGTTGAAAGAGACCCCAGTTGGATTTAGAATTATTTTGAACTTCATTAAGGAACAGTATGGAAACCCTCCTATTTACATTACTGAGAACGGAATTTCTGAAAGAGGAGACATGGACCTAAATGACATTCACCGGATCCACTATTATGAAAACTACATTAATCAGGCCTTGAAAGGTACAACCAGTGATAAAGCCGTTTATGTGCATGAGTCAAGATCTGTGTTTATCTATTATCTACATGTGTGTTATCTTTTTTTAACGATAAGATAAATAGGTTAATCTAAATTGAACTCAATTAAATATTAAACACAGTGTTTTGTAACAAGAGTATAATATTGCATTATAATTTCTCTTGCATCTCTCTAGCTTATTTGTTGGATGGAGTAGACATCCGTGGCTATACAGCCTGGACTTTAATGGACAATCTGGAGTGGGCGACTGGTTTTGCAGAAAAATTTGGTTTATTTTACGTGAATCGTTCAGACCCGACCCTGCCACGTATAGCCAAGAAGTCTGCCACACATTATGCTACTATTATCAATTGCAACGGCTTCATAGATCCTTCAGAGGGCCCACATGAATGTCAAAACCTTGGACCTGAAGGTGAAATAGAACATGGAAATAAATGATCAAAACAATTGATAACCAATATATATATTCATTTTACAAGAAAAGCAATTACTGTATATGACACTAACATCATTACACTTTTGACTCTGTTACCACAGGAACTAGCCTACCCCCCACACTTCCACCCTCTCCAGATCAGGAGGACAAGAATGTGAAATTTCTTGGTTTAGAGGTATCTTCTACAGATGCTGAGGTGGCCCTGTATGTCCTTCTTGGTCTCACCCTTGCAGGTGTGATTACAGCGGCTCTCCTGACCTACAAATTCGTTAAGTCAAAAAAACAAAAAAAAGACCCCATGATGGAACACATACACCTTGAGGAGAAACTCTGATAAAACTCTACTGTATTTCTGAGGTTGTTTCCATAGTAACTTTGTTTCAATTTAAAGATAGGTGAAGATGGTTGATATATGTGTCTGTCCCGGAAAAATGCATTGTTGGATTTTTCTTGCCAAGTGATAAATTGTTGTTTTCATTTATGATTGCATTCTGCCTCTAGCTTTTGAGGTTTCGAACTGCTTTTCGAATCACATATAATGCAGTAGCAATATCACTACTATAACTACAACTACTATAATAATAATAATAATAATAATGTTGACATTGTTACATTGCTTATTCTAGTAAATACACATTTTCATGGTTGTTTACTATGATTCATTTATTGTTTGTTGTAAATAATTTATATGTAATTGCTGAATAGTACACTAGATGGTACACTGGGGCTACACACACTTAAGACAGCTAAAACTATACGGACTAGCACTGCAACATTATTAACTGTAAATGTTCTCCATTGCTTTAGCAAGAAGCAGCCTTTATTTGTCACATATACATTAGAGCACAGTGAAAGTGAAATTCTTTCTTCACAAGGCCCAGCGTGTTAGGAAGCTGGGGTCAAAGCACAGGGTCAGCCAGGATACAGCGTCCCTGAAGCAAACAGCGTTGAGAACCTTGTTCAAGGGCTCTACATTTGCATGGTGGAGCTGGGACTTGAACCACTGACCTTCTTATCAGTAACCCAGAGGCTTAACTGGCTGAGCTTACAGGCAGGGTTGTTCCTTATGGGACACATTTTCTGCTTGATCAGTGGAAAAAAATATTAAATTGTTATTTTTGTGCTAAAAAAAGGATATATTTATATTTATATATATACCGTATGTCTCTATTTTGCACAATCCCGTGTACATAATAATTGCACATGCCAGCACAATAAACACATAGCTCTCTAAGCAGTAGATGCCTTATTCTAAAAATACCCTGGAACAAAATGGATAATGAATTGTAAAAAGAGAGACTTAGCCAAATGTATATTTCATCTATATTTTAATAACCATTTTTGTATAATTTACCTAAATTTACCTATTAAACACTACAGTGATATTGCATTTTAATAAAATCACACAGACCACATTTTTTATGTTATACTTGCACTATATAACACACTTTATGGCTAAAAGTATATGGACACTTAATCTTTAAAACCACATATGGCTCCTCCATCATTCAATTACCCTATAGATGAAAGTATATAATTGTCTAGAATACCTTCGTACGCTGTGGCACTAAAGTGCCCCGTTCACAAAGTAAGGTCCATAAAGATGGCTTGGAGAAGAAGAACTCAAAGCCAGTAAACACCTTTAAGGTGACCTGGATCACCGGTTGCCCTCTGACATCAGGGCTTCCACTCACTTATTCTCCTAGTTTTATATAGTCATACTCAGATTCCTGTATTGCACAAACCATTTTACATAATCACAATCTTTATCAACATTCCATCATAGTTGTTGGTTACATATGGCCTGAAACTGATATAAAACTGATTTGTGGCTGAGAGTAATTGATGAGATAACATGTAATTGTAGCCTAACTAAGACATACAGTGTTGTGCAGAAGTCTTGAACCACCCCTTATTACTTCATACTGAATAAAACTACATAGATCAACACAATGACAGGCTGCAGAGCAGAGTGCCTGAAGGTTTTAATTTAGCCCCAGGACCATACACAGTATATGTGATATGAATCCATATAATGTTAACTTTAACTTATGTCAGTGTCAAATTTATTTTAAACACAGAAATTCATGATGTTGGAATTCTGTAAATGTCCACTAGGTGGCATTATAAGACCACTCTCCAGTCCCAAAACAGCATGAATGGCATGGTTGTTGGTGTATTTTTACCTTGTCAAAGTGTGTGTATAAAGATAATACACTTGGAGGTTCAAGGGTAGGTGCATTATACCATGTGTTAGTGTACATGACATCATAGAACAGTTATTTTAAAGATAAAAATTTTAAAAGCATAAAAAATGCATGAATTTGTGCATGAAAATGCAGAACCGTTTCTTTTACAAGAGCAAAATGCTGGAGAGGCTTTAACAGACATCATCATCATCATCATCATCATTATTATTATTATTATTATTATTATTAATTTAAACATGTAAACTCTTCCTTTGAAATGTAATAATGATTTGCTCTAAGTGTGAATGCATTTTATATATTAAGATACAATAACACAGACATGGTACTGAATGTAATTGTTATTCTCTAATATTCTCTAATATTCTCACACCCTGCAATGAAAGCTGTTTGTTGCTGCTCCATCCAGCAGAGACATGCTCTTTCTCCCTGTGAGCATGCAAGCTAAATTTAGGGGACCAAAATCACATCATACTGAGCATCACACGAACCATGAGGGACCCTGCAGACTGGCCCAGTAGGCTTCTGTGACGCCAATGCAGCCCCATGCTATGCCCCATAAGAGCTGGTCAATGTATCTGGTGCTTTTATAGCACAGACTGAAACAGCAGTTATGTTGCCTGGGCAGCTTTGACGTCATAGTAATCCCAGCTCATATAAACAATCCCTGGGGACATTTTGTGT
This sequence comes from Clarias gariepinus, assembly GCF_024256425.1. NCBI lineage: Eukaryota > Metazoa > Chordata > Actinopteri > Siluriformes > Clariidae > Clarias > Clarias gariepinus. Next base: position 30,053,220 of record NC_071104.1, on the reverse strand, counting down.
TTATGGTGGCTCATGCTATGATGCTGCTTGGTTTAGTGTCTATTTGAAATGTCACATACAGTGTCACAGGGTTCAAAACCAATTGAGTTTCTGTAGCGTACTATGTATCACAAGCTTCATCCCTTTCATATTAACTGTAGTGATGTTTGGTTTTGATATTAGTTAACTATTAAATCTAATGTATATTAGTAGCTTAATAATGAAACTGTGCAACATATCACAGGGTCTCACCGATGGCACATATGTATGTGATTATTGTTACATCACACACATCCTTGAAGGATCCTGCATTTTACTGATGTTTAACAAGTTAACACAGCTCTCAGAGCTCTTTCAAAGTGTGTCTATTAATGCTCCAGCTGAAATACTTCTCAGATAATGCATTTTTCATACCATACTTCAAGATCCTTTACTTCACTCCTTCAACATGTTTGACATTTCAGTGTCTGAATGTAAATGAGCTACCGCTGAACCACACCCCACCTGAGAACGGCAGAGCTGAGCAACGTCCTGGCGTAGGGTATCTTCTCATTTGAGGTCACAATAGGGGAAAATCTAATTTCAAAGCATTAAAAGCAGGGGGTTATTATAATTTATTTATTTATAAATTGCAGTTCGTAATCTTTAAGTTGTTATCATTTTGTTTAAACCAAAACCTTAAAATCTTCTGTATTTTTATTGCACAACATACCTTTGGAAAGATATTAGTTGAACAAGTAAATGTTCCATTTTGTTTGCTAATGATGTTATGAGGTTGTCAGCAATTAAAATCTAGATGGAATCTCATTCTGCATAGTCACCCGTCATGAATTTGATAGACTGCATGAATCTGTAGTCTGGACTAGAACTAGCTAAGTCCCGGCCTTAAATTAATCAATAATTACTTTTATTGATTAAAACAAATTGAGTATTATATACAAAGAAAAAAGCAGAATTAAACAATTAGTGAATAATGATATGTGCAGAGAAGATAGAGAAGCCACACAATAAGTGTGTGAACAATCAGGTTAATTAGACAGAGCAGAAAAATTCAGATGTGTGTAATTGCTGGACTAATAATATCTGGACTTTGGTTGAGGAATGCTGGCGCTATAGCATCAAATACTGTATATGAGTTGACACTTATAACTGTGTCAGAAAAAAAATACAATATTAGACTGATAAGATGCTAAAATTTGTAGAAATGCCTTGTATTTGAGTCCTGATCATTGACCTACAGTACAATGAATTTGAGGTAAGTGTCATCAAGCATACTTCTCCCACTTAATTCTCCTGATAACACTTCCTTTTAGTCTTTAAAAGCACTTAAACGGTATCTATAGAAGCTGAATGGAAGCCACATTAATGTTGCCTGGCAGTATCGGTAACTGATGCTAAGATGCTCAGCTTGTGGTATGTTTTCTCCATCACTACAGAACTGGATATTTGACACACTCCTTTTCCAGGAAAGAGCACAAGGTTTTCCCACTTGAAACGCAAGAGCATATAAACATTATTATAAAACAATGGTCTGGGGTGAGACATGGAACAAAAGCACTGAACCAGAGGGCGAAACTCTTTCATCACAGAAATCTGTATAAAATACAGGAAAACATGCATGACTGAAGATAAATCTATTGTCTTGAGTTCTGCTTCAACATGCGATTATTTCATTGGTGTATAAAACTTGTCTAAACTCTGAACAATCAGTATAGTACGGCACTTTTACAAGGTGTGTTATGGCATACAATCACATAGTAAATGAAAAAAATATTGTGTAAATAATATGTGAGCATTAGCTTTTTTTTTCCAGTTTTTTTATTTACACATATTAATATTTTTTATTATACATTCTGTGTGTGTGTGTGTGTGTGTGTGTGTGTTTTTACAGTATAAGTCAAAACTATTTTGATTTACTTCTCTACACTATCAAACAATATTATATACATATGGTATTACATAATTAAATAACTACATCAACAGTCAGTTGTTATTTTAAGACATGAAGGTCAGCTGTTCTGGAACCGTTCTTGCAAGAACAGGATTGTCAAGTGCATTTGTAAAACCTATCAAGCACCATGATGAAACCGGCTCTCATGAAGACCTTCCCAGGAAAGCAAGACCAAAACATACCTCTCCTGCAGAGGAGAGGTTCATTTAGAGTTACCAGCCTTATAAATCACCAAAAACACCTCAGATTAGAGGCAGTTTGAATGTTTTACAGAGCATAAATAGCAGACAAATGTCAGTATCAACTGTTCAAAGCATTTATTTCATAATTTGGATGCCTTCAGCATTGGTTTACAATGTAGAAAGAAATAAAAATCATAAAAGACCATGTCAAATATATCAAATATAGCAATAAATTTAGTTTTAAAATCACCATCACACACACACACACACACACACACAAGCATATATATATAAACAAAAAAAAAATATTTTTTTCACATCTTTTGACAATTTTATCATCTCTTCAGCCACCCTGAGAAGCTCGAACTCCATCATCACCCACGCCTCTTGCCATACTTGCCTTACACACCAACGATCACTATATGAATTATACATGATCTCTGATTACCACTACAACCACAACATCATTTACGCTGATTAACATTCCTGCAGGGAAAGTCTTCAGCGGCTCACTTGTGTGAATTTTAGACGGCACACATCACTCTTACAATCCTTGCCTCTGGCCAGCAGAACCTTCCATTGATCAAGCGCAGAAGCTATTCACTGCAAGAACAAGATGAGGGCTGAGTTAAAAAAAAAAAAAAAAAAAGACATCTTGTACTCTCGGGTCATATCATTTTTATGTTTGCAGTATCATATGTTACTGAAGCAGAAAAGAAAATTCAACAGGAAAATGAGCCCATGCACCAAAAAAGGGGGGAAAATATTTGTCATTAAATGTAATGTAATATTTGTTTTGGTCCAAAGCAGCTGGAAGACTTTAGGCTTGTAAATGTTAGTTAGGGAGTTGTTGTGTCTAGTGCCCATAGCAACCTCGGATGGAAGAATCTAGAGTGGGGAGCATGGTGTCGTGTAAAGTTTTACAGTCTCATTAGTGGGGTGTGCTGGTACTTTCTGGGGAAAACTGACAGGGTTGCCCCACACATACCATTAAACGTAATCACTGGAGATTAATTAGCATTATGTAGTACATTTTTATGATCTAAGATGTTGACTGCAATAAACTATGGGAAATAAATTTACTAAAATGCAAACTTAATTTGTCACTGGAATTGTATCACATTGCTATAAATCTATAAAATAGCTTAAAAGCTTTGCTCTAAAGAATGTTAAAGTTACACCCTATGTACATGAAGCCCAGCTAAAAATACACACGAAAGGAACAAAATAAATACTTTTAATGGTACCACCCAAGCAATAATGGAAAAAGTTATATGCAAACTGAACCATGAGAGTATAATATTAATTTGATACACAGAAGAAAATGGTATTTTGTCCAAACTACTGTAAATGAACTTTTCTTGTGGCTTTTGTCTCATTGCATATCTTTTACTTGGAAAAAATTGGAACAAAATTCATTTTAGAGTAAGACTTTAAGACTATATAGACATAAGGAATATACAAGCACAAAGCTACACTCCTGACAGTAAAGCAAAGCCAAATACATCATCATGTACTAGGTGCGCATGGTATTTATTTGCATATGGAATAGTTCTGTTTGATCAAACCAAGACCCTGAAATTATAAATGGGATCGACTGTTAGTAAGACTAAAGTCCTAAGAAATGATAAAACCTCTAACTCCAGTTCCATCTCTAACCTTCACTCTTTCCACAAAACAAATAATGAAAAGTGCTCAGAATTTGGAAGTGTAAGAAGATCTTCACCCTCAAACTCTAGGATGAAATTCCTGCTAAGGGACCATCATTTTTCCACCATCTTGCTTGAGCTTTGATTATATACCGAATGGCATTGGCATCAAATTCTGGCAGGTTACCTAGAGATCTGGGTGTTTTTAAACTTGCTTGGGTGTGGCACAAAACTATTTATTATTTATTAACACATGCATAAAATAGCAGAAATGATGTGCAAAATTTGCTTTCATGATTTGATTTTAGCATCCAAAAATACTGTTAAATAATACATTTAAAGTGGAAATAATAAATGAGCAATCAACCATTTATGATTTTTTTTATTATAAGGTTATATCTGCCATTCATTCTTCATTTCACCTTTTGACTAATATCACACTTGAACATGTATTTGTAACTTAAATGCAAGATTTATTGCTTTAGTCTTTAAAATTCTGTTCACAAGCTTATTTCAAAAGGTTACTTCACTGATAAGACTCATTTCTCCTCTGCAAATCCTAATCGATTCTGTGTTTTAAAAGAGAAAATACCTATAACCGTTGTATCCTGATCACAAATAGTAGTGCAGAATGTATTGATCGGATCCTCGGAGGGAATAGTCCTTTACTTACCGATACAGAAGAATCTATCCACAGCAGCATTTAGGTTGATGGAGTTTGTGTCTGTGTACATAAATCAAGTTTTGTACTAGCTTTAATTTTGTGACTCTTCAATCAAAGTGAATTTATTGGAAACAAGTAGCATCAGGCATGTTAATACAGTATATGGCTGGATATTTGCTGGAGGGGTGGAGGTTTAGGTGCGGTCCTTCTTCAGTTGTTACATAACCACATTTATCTTGACTGCAGCAATTCCAGAGATAATGTGCAGAAATCACTACGGCGGCTCTCAGAGACTCTACGGAACCATACAAATTGCTGATTGCATCACCGATCTAAAATTAACACAGTTTGTGGTCCTGTTACGCCATCAAAACTAACTACTAGACAATTAATTCAGCTGGTTACTGACTTTAACATGCTGACATTCTGAGAGTTAAGCATGCAATAGCAATGTAGCAATTAGTTAAATTAGAACGCTAGTGGTTAAGTATATGAAGTGCTTTTTTCCAATTCGGTGAACCCACCTCCAATTTCCACCCACATACACAAAGCAGATCAATAGAATCTATAGTGGCAAGTGGAGTTTGGTTAGATAGGTGATGGGGTAAGCAGTTTACGCATAACAAACTCCTATTTAAATTCCAGTAGGTGGTTACTCTAGCAGACTGACATTCATTGATGAATGTTGACTTGAAGGGAAACTTGAAAATTGAGCCTGAAGTTAGAGCATAAAGAGCCACCATGCAAAAAATTTTTTTACAAAATGTTGCATTCCTAGTATCAAGGCACTCCTGAATCTGTACTCAGGCATGTATTACCTGGGATAAGCAGAAAAAGAACTGGTTTTATCAAGTCCACAATCAATGCACCCATCTACCAAGAGGCTTCAGAGTGCTTCATGTTTCCATGAATGAAACATATAAGCTCTCCCAAGTTTATATATGTATATATATATATATAATGAATGATAATAAATGAAACATTAAACATTTTACAGTATTATAACTGACAAGTTTTTTGTCATATCACCGATGTAAAATTGCCCAGTTTACTACCACTTTTATTTCACTTGTCTTTCTATTTTGCTGAAACTGCAGTTGGGTAAACACTAGGGTTCTTCTGTAATTGAGATTATTTGATTTACAGCAAATTGATTTTACCAGGGTGGGGAAATGGTCGAGTATCAGATTATTCCAGCTAAGCTCTTGTTCAATTTTCCTGCTTTTTTTTTTTCACTCTAGGAACAAATGCAGGCAGGCAGGGAGAAAAACTATTTATACACACCCTAGGCTTATGGTACAGCACGAACATGTTTGCCTTGTTGCATTCAAATGACTGAAGCAATTAAAGGGGAAACGTGCACATTAAGTGGGAGAAAAGCTCACTGCTGTGCACCCATTTATGCAGCTAGAGGAGACAAATGTGCAGTATCTTATTAATTTGCTTTGACTGTATGCTTTACTTGGTTTGAAATGATCCATTTTTGAACAGCTTGTTTGTTTCGTTGCATTTACTAACATACCACCTACAGGCAAAGGAAAATATAATTAAAGACAAAGAAACTAGCTGACTGTTTATGTCTGTACTGTTAGAAAGAGATGAAGATTTGAATGTACGGTGACACCAGGGCCAAAAACCTTCTCAACAGCTTTATTTCTGAATTGGTACTCTAGTGGAATGACCACCATTGTCTCTCACCATTTAGCTGAAGCTGACTAACATATTACTTGTCAGTTGTGATCCTACGTTGACTGCGTTGTGAATGTCCACACACACAGGCCTGTGATCATGTGATGAATAGACAGCCGTACTCTCAGTGTATCTGCACAGCCGTCCGAGTTTATCTTGATTATGCACTTGAAAGCACTAGAACAGATAAATGTTTCTTTAAAGTGTCATTCTGGCCAGATTTTGTGATTCAAACCAGTGTTACCAAGAATGCAAAGTGCATCAGACAACAGATGAAAGCATTGTTAAATAAGAGGGTGTATTCTAAAATAAGACGTCTTATCCATGCTTATGCCATGTATTTGGGGTGCCGATTGTCCTGTACTGTTCCACCACATCATAGCAACATGTCTCCAATAAGCATGCATATTCGTACCGTGCAGGTTAGAATGTGTTCCATGAGTTCATTTGTAATTGTAGTGCAAGCAAAAATGGATGCAACACTTGTGATTTGCACGAAAGATGAGCAGTATAGAGTGTTTCATTGTTTGTGATCTGAGGTGGGTGAAACAACTCACAGAAGAGCATAAAAAGGAGCGTTTGGATATTAGCAAAATTACTGGTGATGAAACATGGATTCATCACTACAAGCCTGAGAGCAAACGTCAGAGTATGGGACGGAAACCAAGAAATGTTCAAAAGTCAGCCATCTGTTGAAAAATTGGTGCCTACAGTTTTCTGGGATTTTCAAGGGCAAATGTTAAAAAAAATATCTGGAAAAATGAATAGCAAACAACAGTGAGATGCTTATTGAAGAGCTAAAGCCTAAAACTTTAAAATAAACGAAGAGGACTGTTATCCAAGTGCGTTGTGATCTTACATGACAACGTCAGCACACTTTTGCCCACACAGATGATACTCTGCAATAACTTTGTTTTGAGGTATTCAATTAAATTCAATTTTATTAATATATCGCTTTTAACAATTGTCGTTATTTAAGTTTGTATGGAATATGTCTGTGTATGAATCAAAATGGTCAGATAGTCCCTGATGAGCAAGCCCAAAGCGACAGTGGCAAGGAAAAACCCCCTGAGGTGGCAATAGTAAGAAACCCTAAGAGGAACCAGACTCAACAGGGAACCCATCCTCATGTGGGTGAAACAGGAAGCAGGAATTGATCTGCATTCATACTGTGTGTTAGGTAACAGGACGTTCAGCTATAAAAGTTGATGTTAATTGATGTTAATATGGAGTCTAGGACCTCATAGGAAATTCTGGGTCTGAATCGAGCAACTGCAGCCAAGTCAATTCCTCAGAGAAACAGCTGTCAACACCAGTCGAGGCGAGAACCATCTTCATGGTAGAGTGAAACCGTCCCCAGACACCAGACACTCAGTGGTTAAAGCATTGGACTATGGGTCTGAAGATCCCAGGTTCAAACCCCATAACCACCAAGTTGCCACTGTTGGGCCCTTGAACAAGGCCCTCAACTGCTCAGATGTATAATGAGATAAAAATGTAAGTTGCTCTGGATAAGAGCGTCTGCCAAATGCCTAAATGTAAAGATGTAGCTCAACAGAGAAAGAGAAGAGAGAACAGGAGAGAGGAGAGCAAATTAGAAGATATAACAGGTGCGGTCACAGTCACATAAAGTATAATGTGAATGTATATTTAGTGTAGAGTGAAGCATAGACTCCGACAGGACTAACTATAACAGCATAACTAAAAGGGAGAGCCAGAAGGAAACACAGACATGAGGGTTTCCTGAGATGTAAAGCAACCAATCACCTATCCCTATAGTCCTGATCTTGCTCCATTGGACTTTCACCTGTTTGGTCCCCTGAAAGCAGCCTTATGAGGATAAAGATTCATCTTCTCTGGCATTGGATGCCCATGATCTTGTCACGGAAGAGTTTGTTGGTATGTAATTGATAATCCATGTTATTGTGTTAATGTTTTATGGCTGATCAGTGTATATAGCGTATAGTGTATATATAAGAAATGGTGGTGTAGCTGGTTGCTTCCTTACAGGTCTCGTGGTTAGATCATGAGCTCGGATTACTTTCTGCTTAGCATTTTTCACACCCTTCCCATGTCTGAGAAGGTGTCTTCTCTGTTCTCTAGTTTCCTTCAACCTCGCAGAAACCTGCTCTGTGTTTTTGGTGGTGGTCGGGGGATATTTGTCTATGTTAAATGGTTTTTAGGTGTGAATGTGTGGATGCATGGTGCCTCACGATGGACTGGCATACCATCCAAAATGTATTCCCGCTTTGCGCCCAGTGTTCCTGGCAAAGGCTCTAAATCCACCACATCCCTGAGCAGAATAATGTGGCTAGTGAAGATGAATGAATGAACTGGATTCATAAAATTACAGTACTGTTTCTGTGTTAAATGCATAATTAACAACAGCCTGTTATGTTTAGTGGACATTAAACAGTATGTTTTACTTGCATTAGCGGTTACACTTGCGTTAGGAATGCTAGGATCCAGGTCTGCATGAAATAAAAGAACAGTATCCTTGCCCTTAAGTAAATTTCAAGCAAAAGGTTTTAACAAATGTAGTATTTGTCCATGGATATATTGAGAATCAGTTGTAAAGGTGCGCTAGGAAATACTACGGAGAATGCAGATAAACTTTACAACACGGAAAGTTATCTTATCCTGCAAGAAGGTAATCTTCCATGTTATTTTGCTTGTTACAAGCATGCATGAGCTTGGACAGTTTGCGTAAGTGTGTGAATGAACAGGAAGTAGGAGTAGGAGATCAGCCAATAATTACAACAGAGTAATGTCGGAACAGGTACAGAAGGATCATGTACAGATAACACAACATTTACCTACAACAGGTCATATTCAAACACAGCTTTAGAAAATGAAGAAGAGTATAACAGCTACCGAGAGCTTGCCAGTGTATAGTTGTGTCATTTCCTAGGATGTTGCTAAGGAATCATTTGTAACTGTTGTGGCAAACAAACAGTTGCAAACTGCAGACCTTTGATCCAACCGAACCGTTGTATACCTCATTAATTCTACACGTTTAATCTGTGCTCTTATTAAGGAGCTGAAAACCAAATTCTGTATAGCTTATATCTTTTTTATATCTACTGACTAGTCAGCCTTCCTGCCTTTCAAATGCAAAGCCTACAGAGGAGAGATTCTTTCAAGCTGACAAAGCCTTAGCAGTTGAAATGCCAAATCACCTTGTCATTCAGAAATGATTCTAAACCAGAAAGAAGTCAGGAAAAATATTCCAGTATGAAAAGTATTGTATGATAGTGGTATTTATTGTGAATAACTACATTATTCATATATTCATTCATTTACCTACTCTACTGCTTATCCTGTTACAGGGTCACGGGGGCCTGGAGCCTATCCCAGGAGACTTTGTGCACAAGGCGGGGTACACCCTGGACCCTGATGTTAATCAATTGCTAACTGCATCATCTCACATGTTATTTTATTGAAAGGTCTCAGCATGTATGTGCATATGCACAAGAGGCTATCCAGCTGATCCGTACTGTTTTTGGAGGCTATCCAGGGTTCATAGAACCAAACAACTAGTGTCTTAACAGAAGGCATTGAAATAATCTTTTCTGCAGCCCCTTCAATTCAAGAAATACTTACTAATAATGAAGATTTCAGAAGTTGTTGCTAAGTACGTGAATACAATCTTTCATCCACATATCAGCAGGTGGGAACAGCCTAACAGCACAGGTACTTTCAGAGGAAGATGAGATGGTGTGAAATGGCCCTAGACGTTCTCACTGACTTTCATCGTTGCAACATTATTTTTGCATCGCAGCAGCTGTTTCACCGGCGACCACAGGGACCTACAGAGAGTGGTCAGATCACCTGAGGTCACAATCAACTGAAAACTGCTCTCTCTACAGGACACTTACCTTAAATGATACCCGAAAAGAGCCAAAACGGTCATCAAGGACAGAGTCACCCAGCAGATTTATTCATCATGCAGTGCTGCAGAAAACTAAAAAACAGTCACTTTCCTTGTGACTGCATTATTTGTACAGCCATCTTTTTGGCACACTGCTTTGCACATTGCATACTCAGTATGAACACTAATAATGCGTTATTATTAGTATCATTATCCTCATCATTATTGTTAAACTTGTGCATTATTTTATTATTTTTGTTTATTTGTTCAGACCAGGAATGAATCATAGATGTTCTATGTCCAGTATTTGTGAAGTTTGTAGATAATTGTAATACTGTGATACGTTTTTTTTTCTTCCTGGATCGATAAACACATTCGACAAATGTCCTCTGAGTTCTACAGTAGATACTTTTTAACAGACTCTATGAAAATTCCTGTAATTATATTATAGATAAGCTTATGTAGCACAGAATAGTCTTAAAGTGTCTCATTTTATATGGCATTTAAAGGAAATGAGGTTTGGAAGGCTTTTATTTTATAGGTTCCATAATGGTGACTCACTGTGGTGCAGTGTAAATTCTTTTTTTTATTCTTCTATTTGCATAGTACTGTAGGGTAAAAGTAGTACATATCTTTCCATATGTATCTAATGTCTAAGACGGCTCAGTGATTATCTCCTATTGAAATAATAAAAATTGCAAAAGTAAAAAGTCCGCAATTTTGCTGTTATTGCACATTTACTCTTATATACATATTTTAATGACATGATTCCCCTCTTTTTTTTCGCCTATTTGAACTGTTTGAGCAGTTGTGCTGCAATGCAACATCATCTGTAATGGCTACATTTCACTTCAAAATGAAGGGATATAGGATAGGCAATTGCAAAGCAACACTACGTTATTATCTTGTATCTGCCAGCAAATTGGCTTTGGAAAGAAGCTATTACAGAGAGAAATTGCAAACTGTCCCTGGGAGTGGTGTCTATGGGAATCAGTGCAGAAAAACCCTGTGATTCAAATAATGTCTACTTGTCGGATTTTGGAAGAAAAAAAGATACTGCCTCTTTAGCGTGTATTAGTCCCTGAAAAGGACAGATTTAGGATCAGGGAATTTTGTTTAGACCTGCTATCCTATCAGACCGCTACTCAGGGGAAACAAAGGTTTCTAGATTCTCCATAAAACACACTATAAAAAAAAATTCAAACCTGTATCAGGTCTTAGTGCTCCCCGAAGCTCCTAAACAGGCATCATCATGAATAGCTCAGAGGGCATAATGGAATAATCTTCATTCAATATTCAAAAGAAAATTTTGTCAGTACATGTTGTGCCATGAGCGGCACTGTGGAGTAGTGGTTAGCACTGTTGCCTTGCACCTCCAGGGTCCGGGTTCGATTCCCGGCTAGAATTCCGTCTCTGTGTGCATGTTCTCCCTGTGCTTGGTGGGTTTTCTCCGAGTACACTGGTTTTCTCCCACAGTCCAAAGATATGCAGGTTAGGCTAATTGGTGTTCCGAATAAGTGTGTGTATGTGTGTGTCCTGCGATGGATTGGCACCCTGTCCAGGGTGTACCCTGCCTCGTGCCCTAAGCCTCCTGGGATAGGCTCCAGGTCCCCATGACCCTAAATGCTGGATAAAGCGGTATAGAAGATGAGTGAGTGAATGAGTGTTATGCCATGTTGTTGTCGGCATTTTTTATGTGTGCCATCATGTTGTTTAAATTCCACCTTTTCCAGTGACATTGCACCTCCAAGTCCTCGAGTTGTTGTTCTGTTCTCGCCCAACCACTCATTTTACCAACTTGTCCACCACAACCAGCTCTCCAATCACTCTCTTTTATGTCATATGAGACACAATCAGTCGACTTGCCACGCTGTAATTTAGCTGTCAGAGGAAATGTCAGCCCTCCTCCATGATTGTCACTATCCAAATGAATCACATTTGTGTTGCTTGAAGTCAGTTTGAAGTGAAACCTTTTCTGCTGTTCTGAGGTTTCTGACAAGATTGACTGATGACAACTTGCTGTCAGGAAAGGTAAACTGCCATTTACTTCCCTATTTGCCTCTTAAATAACCTGTTGTCTTATGCTCATATGAAAATCTCTGAAACAAGTTGTTAATCCTTGTAAAATGTGGAAATTCTAGTTTAAGAGCAGTGCTTTTAGGTTTACATGGTAATTTATTAGAGCCCATACATAAACATTGACTACTGTATGTATTCATTCATTTGTTTTTATTCCGCTTCTCTCTAAGAGTCTTGCAGCAACTCGACTGATTGAGATGGTCAGATATGTCCAAACTAATTATGATATCATAATTTGCTGGCCATATCTGACAATATATATTCCATGAGAACTGAGGCTCCATCTTGAGGTTCTTATCTTATCCGCTTCAAATTCAAATGTATGTCAAAGGTCTATTTTAGATAGTACCATCTAGAAATAATAGAGACTTGACCCACTAGTTTGCCATACTGGATACTTCTCCACAGTTGGCTAAACCATTTTTACTGATACCTGTCAATAAAGAAATAAAGATAAGTAGAAGTCCAACATCTACCAGATGCACCAACCATAATTATGACTGCATAACATACAAGAAGTAGCACCATAGACACATGATACATCTATACCTCCTACCACAAATGTCAAGGCGCAAGATCTTTCTCGAACCCTAAATGCCATGTAGACTAGATTAAGATGTTTCTTTAACCTTTCACAAAGCTATGAAGAGTAAAGAACTATTCCACTGTTCCACTTAACTTAGGTGAAAGTTCTACTGTAAGTTCTATCCTCAACAAGGCGGTATGGTGGCATAGTGGTTAGCACTGTAGTACATAGAACCTTGAACAGCCTGGGTTGAGAGTTTGAGTCCCACCTTGGGAGATCTGTACTGTATTATGGAATTTGCATGTTCTCCCCATGCTTGGTAGGATTCTTCCCTGAATACTCCAAATTCTGCCAACAATCCAAAAACATGCAAAGTAGACTAACTGTTGTTTCCAAATTGCCCATAGTATGTGACATGATGCACACTTGTGCCCTGTGATGAACTGAGACTCTGTAAAGAGCGTATCATGGCTTGTGCCCCAAGTCCCCTGGGACAGGCCCCAAGCCTCCTATGACCCTGTACAGGTTAAGCTGTATAGAGAATGACTAAGATCCTCACCATGGATGTGTGGTTGTCTTTCATAGATTTTTTTGGGAAACGTACCCTTTGGTCCACCTGAAACCCTTATCGCAGTTTTCCAGCACATAAGATTCTTGTTAACCACACAACTTTAATCTTGTCCAGTGCTTCCAACATCTTTGGCTGAATTTTATTCACCCCTGCTGTTTAGCCGCCATGAAAGTCCCCAACTGCTAGGGTAATCACTATATTAGTTACAGAAATAGACATGTTTATCACAGTTTGTGCAAAGTTTTATCTATTTCTCTCATGACAGCCAAAAACAGCCTTCCAGTTACAGCTTTTTGCAGCTGCTGCCATGATTCAGGACTTGAATTCGGTCCATTCATGTTTAGTATTCTCTCTCTCATTTGGCACAATAAAGTCCTTGGAGATTAAAGTGAATTTATCTCTAATTAAGAATTTTTCCCGGGCACTCATAAGCAATATAGAAGGCCCTCTATATTGTTTACCAGGTACATTTGACTAGTTCACTGATTGTATGCTCAGTGATGGTCAGGGGAACTCTCCTCACCATCTGAGTTACATATGTGACTTCACTTGCTCACACACTCTCAGGTCTAATTCCAGCAGTCAGTTTCAACACAGATCTGGTAATAAATCCTCCACTATGTCAATGAATTACATTCATTATCCATTATGCATATGTTATATATTACAATGGCCCAACAACTGGCTTAGTGTATTTTGCATGCCAGATAATGGTGATGATGTGAAATGTGAGCTTGCCAAAGGATGTAATTAAAAAACAGAACATAGGTTTGTGCTCCTAAATGATGTATTCCATGAACACAGCGCTTGGTGGTAATATAACACTGTTACATAATGCATTCAAAGTACTGAAGCAACCACAAAGCACAATAATTTCACCATAATAAAAGTAACAATTAGACTTCACAATCATTTCTCTGACATCACTATAAATAGGTCCTTTATATTGTTTTGTCTGCCTGATTAAATTGCACTGATATGATCATGGCTCAATTTTAATAATATTACACATTGCTAGTGCACCTTATGTACAGTTTCCAACAGCAAAGTTTCCAACTGCATATACAGTACAATCATCATGTACATATAAACAGTATATCTTTACAATATCTCTACAATATTTGCAGTCTTTACACTATTTTACAATAGTTTTGAGGTTTTTACCTCAACATTGCACCTTAACATGCAGTTCTTCAGATTCCTGTTTGACTGCATTAATGTTAAAAAGTATCATATTATATCCATCTATATAAGAGAAATAGCAAAGTGAATGGTTTTGACTCCGAATTGGTAATGAAGACAATGCTCTCATCTCCAATTCTACCTGCCCTGTTTTCCAGCCTAAATATTTCCTTTCACTATCCCTGATTCCCTCTGATGCTTTGGCTTCAGGAACAGAGCATGCACAAATGTCATGGTCCTGGATGTTAAGTAATTACATTTAACAACTGACTTCCTTCCACTGAATGTGGTTGTTGGAGCTCAATGAAGAAGATTCCCACACTGTAGAGCAGGGTTTAGAGAACATAAAGATTAAAGATTTCTTTCTTTTTCTCACAGATTGTATAATATTCTCAATTTAGAAATGTGGCCAGATGTTGGTGGGCAGTTTGTTGAGCATATTTTATTCTCAAATGCTGACATATGAGGAGAGCATGACAAAATATTATTTAGTGAAAAAAAGTCGTCTGACAGGCAACATGGCAAGAAAAAAAATCCACTTATTCTTCTTTAAAGATCTTGTTAATAAAGTGTGTGGAATTTCCACATTAGTGAATCCTAGTGAAATTGCACATCCTTTCAGGAGTTAAATCGAGAAATGGAACTATCCTGATTGTAGTTACAGATACAGTTAAGTGTTTTCTTGGTCACTACTTTCTGGATCAGGAGGGTATCCCTACCCAAAGCCAGCTAAAAATATTTGATCCTTGCTTCATAATGTCGTCACAGTCCCTGTTTCTGTTTTGGATTGAAATGATTTGGAACAAGGTTTGATGAGCGTATTAATTCAAAAGTTTCCCAGTCTATTCTTAAAGAGCATACTTGTTGGATAGTTGTCTAACTATGTCACATGGCATAATAATGTGGCTGTGGAATTTTTTCAGGTAATTAATCATGTTCAAGGGTTTTTTTAAAAAACTAATCTATGTATAATCTTTGCCAAGTCGAAATCCCTTTGCTGTGCAACATTTTTTCATATAATGTAAGATATTTGGGTCTAAACCTGGTTGCATTTAGCTTTTCATTGCATGCCTTATGGAATGTTTTCTCCAGACACATCCTCATCATATAATTTGATTCTTTTTTTTCCGTCTAGTTGAATTCAGCCCGTAGGCATTTAAAGGCACTGATATTATTCCATTAGTGTGAAAACGTAATTTGATATCCCTAAAACAACATTTTATATCAAACTTCAGACAATTTTATATTTATAAACCCTTTAGTACATATTTGTTTGTACATTTTATATTTATGCACCCCACCAAGACTGATGATCCAAGTTGTGCATTTCTTCAATAAAGTCGTTGATTCATCATAATCTGATTCATCCCTTTTCAGTGGGGAATATTAATGAGAATACTTTGATAGGCTCATATAATTTATTCATGGTGTACAGTATGATGGGCATGTTCTATACCTTATTATTAAAAAACTGCAGTACTCTGTTGTAACATTCATTATAATACCTCACAGTGTAAAACATTTTAGGTGGATATAAGTTTAGGTCTATTTGTATAAGTTTGACAAATACAGTGTGGCCCAAGAGTATGGGTCCACATACATGTCTCCTTTGCTGTTTTTTATTTTTTTACATTTTAGATGCTAGATGGCTTAGAAAATGCCAATAGCAGATCAAATTAAACAAGACCAAACACCATTTGACTTTTTTCTTCAGGGTCATTAAAAGTTTATCAGAATTCAGCCCAGAACAAATTCAAATTCAAATTCAAATTTTATTTGTCACATACACAGTCATACACAGTACGATATGCAGTGAAATCGCAGCAGAAAAGAGGGTAATGCATGTAATCTCATAATAAATGTTTAACATTCTATTATTTAGAATACAAGGGGAAAATGATTTATGTATGAACATAATTGAATTAGGGCAGATTTTCCACTCGAGTAAACTATTGAAGTTAAACAAAATTAATGAATTAGTAAAAATTGGTATGTTTGGGTTAAACTCAATACAGAGAATTAAGAACATTAACAAACTTAATTTATGTTGATAAAATAGAAATAATATTAGTGGGTTTTGTGTGGCAATGTAAAAGCCACACAAAACCAATATATTTTTTAGAATACTATGGTAACAAAAAAGTATTGGGACGGAAGAGAAATTCGGTGTTTATTGACAATCATGATAATAAGAATAATTTGTTGTTTTATGCAGTGAAATTCCTATACAATAATCAATATTTAGTTTGAAGTTGCTGGATCCGGCTGGGCATAGAGTCAAAAAGACATCTGCAGTACTCTGGTGTCACTTGCTCAACCCATGCCTGCTTGTTTGCTTCCTGAAGATCATATACGGAAATTTGCCACGGAAGTCTGCAATTCACTTGAGAATTTCCTAGTTTTAGCTGTTTTTTGTGCAGAGGCAGACACCCTGGCTGCAGAAAGTAAAAGAGTTGCTGCATATTTGTTCCTTCCAATAACTAAACCAGCTTCAGATTCTAATTAAGATAAGATAAGATAAATCTTTATTAATTTAGAGGGAAACTGCAGAAATGTATCACAATTAATTATGAATAATTATAATTATTAGATTAGATTAAATTAATTGATGTAATGAGTTAATAAATTAATTAATAATAATTACGGAATTAACACTACTCTTCAACCAAATAGGCAAGATATAATTAGTGACATCATCCGTTTTGTGCACAGGGAGAACTATAATATGTGGCACATTTTGCCTTGATACTTTTGCCCCACCACTGTATACACAAGTGCATGGAGGTTGTTATTTTGAGCAGTTGCTGTCTTTTTTACTTTTAAATCTTTTTTTTTATCCTACCCTGTATTAGAAAATGTCACCACTATAATAAAACCTTTGTGTGGCTGATATTTTGCAGTACTGGCTAAAGGTACTATGCTGTGCTTTGTTATTTTGGTTTGAACCTGGGATGCTTGATCTTTTGTACCGCAGGTGCACATTATCGTTTTGTGTGCTGTTTATGTATCTTAGTGGCTTCATGGCACGTCATTCACTGCAGTAGTGCCTGGTGCTGTTGCGATGCTAATGAGACTAAGTGGGACTGTGACCAGCTACAGTATAACAGTGCAGTTTGATTTCTGTAACAGATTTTAATTAATTTTTCTCACTTGAATGTGTTTTTTTACTATTAATAAGTTGTACTAAAATTTGTGTATTATTATTATTATTGTAATTAATTATTTATTTTTATTTTTATTATTATTATTATTATTATGGGATTTTTTATGCACCTGGATGACTCTCTTTATTTCTTTTAGAAACTGTCCTTACCCTCATTTTCCACATACTGTACAATTCTTTCTCTCTTGAAAAAGTATTTTCCAGCAAACAGAAACCTTGGTTTAGTCAGGTAACTGTCTGAACTCTTCCCCTGACCTGTAATGTGTGCAGAAGAAAATTTTATGATTAAATAATTTAACTTCTCCTGGGATAACAAAGTGAATTCACTGCAGTAATTACATCTGTCACCTTAACATTTCACTTACTCCATTGCTTCCAGCGCCAGGCAGTCAGGAGATTTCGCTGCCATTTTCACATCCTTGTCACATAAAATAAAGTCCATCTACGATAGGCACAGTTTATCTGGTATTATTTACAGTCCAAAATAGGAGCTTCTCTAGAATTAATGGGGATCAGTTCTCTTTTGAGAGGCTGAATTGGAAAATCCAGGATCCTCTACGGTCCGGGTTCGATTCCCGGCCAGGCTCGATTATATAGTAAATTTACCCGATAATTTGGTCACTAACTGTACATATCACTGCTTGATGGCTTTCCTCCGGGTCCTCCAGTTTTTCCCCACAGTCCAAAGACATGCAGATTAGGCTAAATGGCGTTCCCAAATTGTCTGAAGTGTGGAAATGAGTGTGCCTTGCAATGGATTAGCACCCTGTTTAGGGTGTACCCCGCCTTGTGCCCTAAGTCTCCTGCGATAGTTTCCAGGCCCCCACGACCCTATATACAGGATAAAGTGGTATAAAAGATGAGTGAGTGAGTGAGCTGAATGAGTAAGTGAGTGAGTGTCGCCATAAAAGGCACCATTTCATAAGATGTAAATTATTGGGCTGAATCAAGCAAAGAAAACAACTACGAAGATTTAAGGTTACTTATTTTAAATCTTGCTTCAACACATTATCAAAACCTGAATGTATAATGCATAATAAGAGAATGTATAATCTCTGTGGAAAGAAACGTGATCAGGGAAAAAAATCATGAACGAGATCACTTAAACACTAGAAGTTATATGGTAAAAAAAAAAAAAAACAGTTAAAAACCATAGCAATGTTTAATAGTGAAAGTAAAAACATTTCCATACACACAGCATTGGGACTAAGCAGCTGTGTGACCGTCAGAAAAACAGTTGTTAGTGAGACTAATCAGAAAAAAAGGCTTGAAACAGACCATAAAGATTGGACTTTGGAGCAATAGTAAAAGGTCATGTAGTGTGATGAGTTAAGCCATTATTTCTTACATATACATTACCGCACAGTAAAATCCAGCTGGGGTCAGAGCACAGAGTCAGCCATTGATATGATGCTTCTGGATCAGATAGGGTTAAGGGCCTTGATCAAGGGCACAATAATGGCAACCTGGTGGAGCTGGGACGTTTTGAATTGAATGTGTTCCCTACTGGTATAGATTGTCATGTCATTTTTAACCTCTTAAACTATCAGGTCCTGACCAGTCATTCCTCACTTTGTGTGCTGCATAACTTTCTTTTTGGCCACACCAGTTTCACTGCTGCAAAATAAGATAAATCTGAGAAATAACTTGAAAAATGTAATAATTAGGCTATTTTGCTATTAGGCTATTTTGATTTAAAATGGTTGGTAAAAAAAAAAAAAAAAGATACATTATCATAACCAGTGTTGGGTGTATAACACATTACAAAGTAACATGTTAGAGTACTGGGATTACTTTTTTGATGTAACGAGTAATCTAACATGTTAGGTCCGCCATTTATTTAATTAATTTTTCAAAAATGTAATCCGTTATTAAGACAATTAATGTAATCCAGACAGCAGTCATTCCTAATTCATTAGTGTGTGTGTGTGTGTGTGTGTGTGTGTGTGTGTGTGTGTGTGTGTGTGTGTGTGTGTGTGTGTGTGTGTGTGAAAGTTGTAATACAAGGTGAGATTATGGGCCAAACTGGTTAACAGATTATGGGCCAAACTTCGCTGAGTGATGATGGTAGAATAATTATAAAGGTCTTGACTAAAACAACATGCATAAGATATCACAAAGGAGTTTTCATTTTCTGCAATGGAAAAGAGCTTTAACTTGTTACTTTTATCAGAAAGTAATGCTGTGATGGAACAGATTACTTTTTAAAGTAGTTACTTTAATACGTAACGTCCCCCAACACTTATATCGTAACACATGATGAATGTTAGAAAGGCATAGGAAAAGTTACATCAGGAAGAAAAAAAAGCTTTTTAAGTACAGGAAGCAATGTATAGTGGCAGTTTCTGTGATTATGTTTCATTCTGACAATGAATTTCTGTGAAGATGCTGAGGTTTTATCTCCAGTAATGGTTCGAAATCTGAGGCTGCTTTTGCATATATTGTCCAGTGAATATTCACAAAGACCACAATATTACTTGTTAAAGCTGGTATCGGCCACGGTGGTACAGTACAAGGCGTCGTTTAGGAAAGTCTTTGAATTATAAATATGCCATGTATGTTTTCTCTAGGTTATGACTGACTAAAATGTTTTTGTGTAAGCATGTGTAGGTGGAGGGGGCTTGCATTCTGAGAAGTGCCTCGCATGTGCATGACACAGCCGGCGTGGGCTGTGACTCATGGCTGAACAATCTAACTCTGAGGAGAAAGCCAGTCTCTATATTTCCAGGTGGAGCAACGTAGCCCACACATTTTCCATCAATCATCCAGGGTTATCCCTGACCCCATGCTATTCCTCACCTCCCCCACATCCCCTCCACTGTGTGGGCTTCCACTGTCACCAGTCAGCCATGTGGAGTTCTGAAAGCACTTAAACGCAACCTACTTACTGGCAGGAGAAAATTACACATTCCAACGCAAAGCGATAATACAGAACTGAGAAGCTATACGTACTGTGTCATTAATGAAGACCAGCAGATGGCAAAGGCTGGAAGAAACCCAGATAGGAGTCTAAATAAGGAACTGGTTCAGGCTAGCAGTCACATTAATAGCACTTTGTTCTCTGTAATTTCCCTTGGAGCTTTGTAAACGCTAGGATGTGTTAATAAAAAAAAAATTGACTTAAAGGAGGTGGCATGATGGTGTAGTGGTTAGCACTGTTGCCTTGCACCTCCAGGGTCTGGGTTCGATTCCCGGCCAGACTTGATTCCCATCTCTGTGTGCATGGAGTTTGCAACTTCTCCCCCGTGTCCTCCGGTTTCCCTGTGATGGATTGGCACCCAGGGAGTACCCTACCGTGTACCCTAAGCCTCCTGGGATAGGCTCCAGGTCCCTGTGACCCTGAATACAGGATAAAGTGGAATAGAAGAAAAATTAATGAGTGAGTTAAAGAATAGGAAATATTCAATAATTTGATCTTCATGGGCTGACGTGACTCACCTTGACAATCATATAAAATAATTCACAGTCACTGGTGTGGTAGGCATGTCAGGGGGTCAGAACTGCACAGATATGCCACTCATGAAATAACATGATGCATTAATTTTAAACTTGCATGAGCAGGTGTTTGCACACATTCAACCTGCAACTGTGCTTGTAGTGATTTAAACATTATAAATATAACCAATTCATTTTGTGTGTGATTTTGTAGTGAGACAAACTGAAAGTAGTGGCTGCAAATTAGATCAAGGTTGTTGCACAGAAAACCATTTTAATTACAAAGATTGTCGAAGATCATGAGACACATTATAAGCAACGCAAAAATTTCAGTTTATAACATCATCACCCTCCTCCTCTACCAGTGTTAGTTTCCCTTTGGTACATGACAACAGCTCACTATCATAGTACAAGTATGTAGGGATGAAGCAAAAGCTTTCCACACACGGCACATGCATCTTTTATACGTATGTCATTTTTTTATTGCAGTGTTCTTTCTCTGATCATTAAAATGATCTTGCTACAGTATCACACACAGTTTTGTTCAGTATATAATGGTGTTTTTTTTTTTTGGCTTCAACATTCTCTCAAAAAAAAAAAAATTTTTTAAACCACTAGCAGCAGGTGCTATGTAGCTTCACTGGTCATGTGACAGAAAGGGGAAAAAATGCTGTTGTGGTATGTGTTGCTAATTTGCTAGCATCAGTTACAAATGCAACAGTTAGCATGTTTTGTTTTGTTTTTGCTAAATTCTGGTTAGACTAACCACAATTCAAGTCACTTTATAGCCAGTAATACCATAAATACTGCAAATTGAGATGGGAAATAATGGATAATGGATTTTTTTTATAATAATAAAAAAATTTTTTTAGATATGTAATAAAACATTTTCTCAAGTACATTTTAATATAAGGAGATTTTACTTGAGTACATTTTTGCTTGAGTGCTGCTACCATTTAATGCAGAAATATTTTGACACGTTATCTTACACATGTCCATGCCTGCTCAGGATATGTGGTACAGTAAAACTAGCAGAACTATATTTAGCTATTCCTCAGGTAAAAGCAAATAATAGCAGGCTTTAAAAAGCTTTAAGGAATGTCATTCTTAGCTTGTTTGAGTTATTTTTAACCAGCTGCCAAATCACTGCATGACTGATGGATGAAATACCTGCATATATTTAGTTTGGTCGAAGAGGGGGGGGGATAAAATATATAATTTTTATTATCATTAATTATAGTGCATAAAATAGTTATTTAAACCTTCACACACAAAAAAAATATATTCTGAATTAATCACCAGACAGTCCAGGGTGTGAGAGAGTAATAGTGTGAGAGTGTAAACAGGTTGGAGGAGAAAATGGTTATATTAAACAAATACAGGGAGATCACAGATCTTTACATCAGAAGTGACCAAAGATGAACAGTTTTGTTCTTTATACTGTATTTCAGATAGATAGCCAAAGTTAGTGAGATAGTTGAGGTGCAGAGCCATCTCTGATAATAACTTAGTAGCACACTGTTAGATTATACTGGAGTAAATCTAGAGGCTTCGTTTTTTCACATGATAACTGAGACTGTCAAATTAATTTGCACCATAAAGATTTTTTGCTCGCATAATGCTTCTGAAATACGGGGGAACCTTCACCACTTAATTATACCTTAGAGAAGTGAACACTTTGGCCACGTCTCAAACTGCATCCTACTATCCTATGCAATTAGTACATCAATACACTGTTGGTGTCAATTCTATTTAGTATTTGTTATGAGGTAAGGGATACAGCCATGAATTAAATAAAATGAATTAAATAGAGCCATGAATAAAATTATGCTCTAGCAGCTGCGAGATTAATGTGTGTGGTGGAGAAAAATACAGTAAAACCCACATTGCAAAATGTTACCCAGCAAGTAGCTCATCAATTAATCTGTTGATTTTAATTCCAGCATTTAAAATCAATAATTAGAAGCAATTTGTTTTACTTTTGGTTC
Organism: Clarias gariepinus; assembly: GCF_024256425.1. Taxonomy (NCBI): domain Eukaryota; kingdom Metazoa; phylum Chordata; class Actinopteri; order Siluriformes; family Clariidae; genus Clarias; species Clarias gariepinus. The sequence goes on along the minus strand of NC_071104.1, from coordinate 30,030,291 downwards.
TTATTTCCTTGGGATAGGCTTCAGGTTCCCCAGCAACCGCACACATGATAAGCCGTACTGTAAATTGATGAATGGTTCGTTTTGAAAACAAAATATATGTTTTAGTTGAAAGCCAGTTGGGCTGACATAAATAAATGGTTAATAATGCACTTTACATGTGATAGCTTACTCTGCTTAAAGGAAGGCTTAAGGACATCAATGATATGTTGTGTATTACATTAATTCAGATGCATTTGTATTCATTTTAAAAGAATATTTAGCTGTGTGGTGAGTTGGTTGCAGAACCATCCATCCACCCATCCATCTAATATATAAACTGCCTATCCTGAGTAAAAAAAAAGGAACTACGGGGACAAGCAGGGTACACCCTGGATGGAGTGTTAACCCATCACAGAGTACAAGCACACACACACACCAATTTTGAAAATGGCAAACAGCCTATACTGCATGTCTTTGGACTGTGGGAGAAAAAAATGAAATAGCCAGAGAAAACCTATTAAGCATGAGTAGAACATTCAAACCCCATGCACACAAAGGGAAGGAGAGATTTGGAAGTGCAAGGTAAGAGTGTATGAAAATGTATTGAACATTTGTCGCATCTTTAAAAACTCTGCTATAGAAGCTATATACTGGCATATCAGGCAGGTGCGAATTCCAGACAGGGATTTAGCCCAGTAGGGAAAATGTTTATGTTTTGCCTGTACATTCATGAAATCCAGCTGAAACAGAAAAATTATATAATTAACCATGTAAGCACTTTGCAATATAACATTTTCACTCTGGAATCATTTAGAGTGATTTTGTTTGCATTTTTGATTATGCTTAATGACAATTTAATAACAGATGCTAATGGAGTTGTAATGAGAGTAGGAAGTTTAGTTGACTTTAATCTGAATGAATATCTTTCAGCTGATAAAACACTCCTCCGTTTAACTTTAACCTGCTGCGATTTTCATAAGGGTTAAAATTGATATCTGTATTCTATTGTTAAAGTTATATGTGTACAGTATTCTTATACTGTATATGGACTGTATATAACATACACAGACCAACCATCAAAACATTAACATTATAACCACAAAGGTTTCCCCTTGTGCCACAGAGTGACACTGGTTCCTCAGGGCTGGCTCCAGAGGGCCTGTGCTGTGGTGTCTGGCATCAGAACGTTTGCAGCAAAACCTTTGTGTGCTGTGGGTTGCAGGGTAGGGGCACCATGGACTTGTTTGTCTGGCACATCCTATGGGTGCTTGCTTGGATTGTGATGTGGGAAGTTTGGAGGCTGGATCAGGGACCTTGGGATCTTTGCCTGCTGGGCCCCATGCGTAAAGGGGTGTTCTGGTGCCTTTCTATCATGGCCAGCATTGACTCTTTTGGGTGGTTTGTGCTACATCGGCTAATCTGTGGAATCAGACCGGATGGGCTGGTGTTTGTTCCCCAGTGTAAAAATATTAGGTATAAGTTCCCACTGTACAATAAAAAGTGTTCTAACAAAGCCCTGGTAATTGTGTCCTGACTACAAACCGAGAGTATAATGTAAGTTTGCCATATTGACAATATGGATGACAAATAAATGAGTATGCTTTGTAGATTATTCTAGAGATTTGCTCTTTTACTAGCCATTAGAATGATAACAAGCTGGAGTGAATTGCAACTTATTTAGCATTTTGCATGCATTGGACTCTGTAGTGTCTATTTTCTGACATTCAGTTCTTACCACAGCTCTGAAGGTTAGAGGCAAGTTAACGACATCTATCCTATGAGTTCACAGTTACACATTTCTGGACCTGACCCTCCAACGCATTCTTTAAAAAAACGTTCTCTCTATGAAATAAATTTGTGTGTGTGATTTGTCCAGGGGGTGTTAACATCACCAGCATAATTATATAACACATGGCAATCCACTGTTACTATGGATACCATAGCCTCAACTCATTTCATTTGTGCTGGCAAAAAAGTACATAATTTAAGATGTTTCCAGACAAAAGCTGATCTCTCTGGTGTCGGTGGCAGCAGTGTGGGTTTGGTCTCTGCAATAGCGTAACAACTGTATCTGTGCACCAGTACTTTTCATCCAAAAGACCTTAAGGAGAGGGAGTCTGGTGCTGAATACAAATTAACAAAGAAGATGCAGTACCCAAGTGCATGTCACACAGTAACTACAATGTTACTCCTTTCTGATGTATTATGGAATTAGCATTGCAGAAATTCTCCCTTTGGGTTAAAGTCTGCATCCAAGACTAAGCTTAAAAGCTAAAAGTGACATTTTTATAAACTTGTACAGTACATTTACCCTTCCAAGAGAATGTGAGACAGTTAAGCAGTTAAGTCTTCCTGGGAAACCTGCACGTTTGGTATCGACACAACAGTGATTTTCTTTCATGACTTTTGAAAGCAGCTTGACTAGCTGTAAGCACTGAGCACATAGAAGCAATGCTGCAGCATAATAATAAATCTCTTAGCTTATTGTGTTGGTGGCCAGAGGGCGTTTTATTATTGTTCTGAGTGACAAAAGATGAACTCGTGGAGTGTCCGAGAAACTACAGCAAATTTGACAGGGTCTGGAGGGGCACTGGACAAACAGACCCATGATGAAAACTTGACAGGTACGGGTCCTCTAGCTGCCCTCAGGGTCAGGTCGCTACAGTGATAAATGACCCGGTGTCTGTGTTTGTTAGACGGAATAATACAGCGTAGTCTGACATGAAGTAAGAAATGAAAGCAGGCTTGGGTTGTGGGTAATGATGATTCACTGTGTGGACTTTTAAAGTCAAGGAAGCAGAAGCGCCACATGATTACTAGACACATGGCTGGAACATTTGTTCCAAATTTCTAGAAAAAAAAACACACTTATAAAAAAACACAATTATACTTAAACTAAATGTTAACAGGAAATGTTTGATTTCTTTCTTTATTTTTATTGTCTTTGTTAATTTTAACATTAATTATTAATGGAAGAATTTTGGCTTGAAGTGTCGCCGCACCTTGATGCACTTACCAGCCGGCAAAGAACCAGGAGAGATGGACAAACACACACATGAATGATGTGTCTGAAGTTCTCTGTTTATTATTAGCTACTAGAGCATATTTAAACCTTTTGGCCAGGTGCCTTTTGTCATGTACTTCCCATACATCAAAAGAACAAAAGTCATTAACATTTAAGTCACAGAAAGACACAGAGACAGAAAATAGCATTTTCCAGTTGGACAAAAATGTTTCAGAGACATGCGCTATTTGCAGGTGCAGGTAGTCCCCGACTTATGAACATTCAAGCTGCAAATTTTCACAGATATGAACCGAGGTATTAGAGGTACGAATCTAATTATGCCATTAAATAGCAAGGAACAGTGAATATGCTTCCTGTATTAATCCTAAGCTCATGTTGCTGTCTGTGTAGAGATTTGCATGTTTTCACAACTGAATTGATTGCATCCATGGTGTTCCATGGTGCCCTGTGATGGACTGTTGTCCCATTCAGGATGTTTTCTGTTTTGAGTAATCCATTAAAAATATGCCCCAATGGTTGCTCGTCAAATGGGTAAAAATGTGATGTTATGCCCTTTAGGGTGCAGCTATGAGCCAGAAAATGTAATGTAGTGCCAAGGTGCCCTTTTAGTAGAGGAAAGGCAATGCAGTGCCCTATAGTTTTATAGTTTGTGGTAGGGAATATATTGAAGTGCACACATGGGTACCATTGTTGAAGAGAGAAATATAGGACCTTCAGTTCCCTACATCTGAGAAAATGAGAGGGTGGGCACTCTAAATGTGAGAAAAATGTGCCCATATAATTTTTTTACCCTACCTATAAAGAACCATCATTTCAACTATGTTTTAGCTAATTTTATCTATGTGGCACTTTTAACTTTTTTTTTTTTTTACAGAAATATAGTATTTCATGATTATAAATGTTACATTTACACATTAAACATTTACACATTTAACAAGCAAACCAGAGTTGACAGAGGCAAGGAAAATACCCTGATATTTTTAAATTAGATTAAAATAAATAATTGATTAATTGGTTAATTGGTCGAGTCGGCCAAGAGTTAACTGTGCTGAACTTAATATAGACACAAAGAACTAAATCAGGGATGCATTTCCCATGCTCTATTTGTTTAGTTTTGTATTCATATAAAACACCTCTGAGATAAGCAATGTCTCTGATGTTCCTAAAAGTTATGTTTCAGATTGTTTTTCTAGCGGTTAAGTAAGTTTGTTAGACATTTCTTGAACATCTTAAACCCGCCTCCATTGCCAGCCATTTTCTAAAAGCTCTACTCCATGTACAGGGCCTGTAGAGTGAAGTGCCTCTAAAATGAGCTCTACATATTTTACAGGTAGGCGTAGTGGTTAATGTAGGTGTAGTCTCGCACCTCCATGGGGCTTTGATTCCGGTCACAGGTCTATGTGTATGTGAGAAGTTTGTTCTCCTCATATTCTCCTCTTGCTTGGTTGGGTTTTCTTCGACAGTCCAAAAACATCCATGATGAGGCTAATTGGTGTTTCCAAATTGCACAGACATGCCATTATAGAATATGAATATGATATCTTAAAGGTTGTTTTCTTTAAAAAAAATACAACGAAAAAGAGATTCGCTATTGCACATTAACCAAGACAATACTAGAAATTTTGGTCACATAATTGCTTAGTGGATCGCACTGTTGCTTCGCACCTCAGGGTGCTTTCAGTCTGTGTGCATGTTCTCCTCGTGCTTGGTGTATTTTCCCCCCGAGTACTCCAGTTTCCTCTTACAGCCCAAAGACACGTAGTCAAGACTGATTAGTGTTTTCAGATTATCAGTAATATATGACTAGGTTTAGGTTTAGGTTTATGCTTGTGGCCCGAAATGCGTTGGCACCGTATCAATCAAGGACAGCTTGTTGTGCCCCAGGATAGGCTTTAGGCTTCTCACGATCCTGCACAAGATAAGCGGTATAGATAACAGTAAGATAATGGATAATGAATACTACTAATTAATCAATATTGTCCGATTTCCATTGCTTTTTGTTCATATGACAAATGTCTTCATGTCACAAAACATGGATTTCAGGGCGACATTCTGTGCTTATATAAATCTGTCAGAAAGTGGTCAGAAACATGCAAAGTCTGGCAGACTCCACCCTGTGTTAGTATCTCATCCGCAATGCAGCCATCCACATAGCGTGCAAGTCCATAGTCATGTCTGAGGTCTGTGCAATTCCTTTATTAATTACACACTATGTGTGTGTACATCCACTCCGAACCCAGCCCAATGTGTCCTAAACCGCCTCTTCAAGTTTGAAGGACATTACTGAAGAACTGGATGTGGTTTGAGGCAGTTATTCGCTTCCCATACTTGTAAGCCACATTAGCGTCATAGCTGCAGTGCAAAGCGAAGGAAGCAGATGCCAGACACCAAACATCCTTTGCTTTGGCTGACCTGCTCCATTTTGGGTCAAATGGAACATTGTTCATAAATTGTCCTTTTGCCAACGAACGCGAATTCGCTCAAGCGATTTTGGGTCGTGCTCCAGTTAGACTGATATTGAATCATGATGTTCTGATTCAGGATAATCTTCATCCATTTTAACTATTATGTTGTCATTTGTTTGTAGGTTGACTGTTAAGCAGGCTGGCTGAAGATATTTTGAGAATAAGACACGAAAGAAAGTCTAGAAAAGGAAATGGAGACAAGGGGTTCATGTGTTTGGAAAACCAAGACACAGAACGCACTCTTGTGTTGTCGTCTTTCATCAGAGATGAAAATGTCTCTGGGTCTCTTTATCCTGCTAAGTGGCAGGATGAGGATGGCAGCTCTGCACGGCCAGCTGCACGTGGCAACACAGGTCCCAATTAAGAAATTTTCCCAGAGGTGAGCTGACAGTTCAGCACTTGCGAGATTGAATCCATGCGGAGGAACTTTTCTTTGCTCATCTCCGAGTTTTCCTCCGAGTAGCAAAAATTTAATAAGATGAAATTAGATAAGATAATGGAGACACACAATTTCCCCATTATCTTATCTAATTACATGTGGAGTGTTCTTTCTTAGAAGTTACGTGTCAGTTGTTCATTGTGTACACATCACATGGACAGCTCATGGTTTGGGATTTATCACTTCCCCTGTGTTCATTGCATTAGTCTCAGTGTAAAAATGTGCCAGAGTCTTCGAATAGCACCAGCGTCTCAGGGGATGTGTTTTTGTAGACTTTGGAGAAAATGCTCTTGTTGTGATAATAAGCAGGGTTTTCGGTGTCTGTTAGTAAAATATATATATATTTCAGACGTTCACATTTTATCTTGTTTTTGCCCCAGCTGGGTTATCCTAAAGTACTGTATTTGTAGAATAATACACAGCATTGTGTCATAATAAATTGTCATTGTTTGCTTCAGATATTGCTTAGACACTTACCTGAATCAATATTCATGGGATTTCTAGCCTGTAACTACTATATAAATACACTTTCTAGGTTTACAGTTATACCTGCTGTGAACAATTTGTCATCCTTTTTCTAACCTGTCCACTGACCAGATATTATTTGAGTGCATCCTGATATTGTGCCTATAGGTACCATTGCAATGATTAATTCAGGAACAGCATACATACATAATTGTATGTAAAATCTTGGATATTATTGATTACCCTTAACTTCTGTTCATTACAAAAGCCATTTTTTAGCTAGTGGTCTGTTTCTCGAACCAATTGTACCAACATCTGACAGTCTACTGTATTAGTGTTATTTCTATTCTGTGGTTAGATGCAAATATGAGTTCTTGGCATGTACTGCTTTTGGCTGATTGCAAGAATCTTTACCATTTTTGGGGTCAGAACACAGAGACCAACAAACCAGAATGATCTATACTTGTAAAATAAATTAAGGGAAACAGGCAGGCAGGAAATACTATACAAAGAACGAAACTGAGAACAAAGCACTAGGGTATGAAGACACATATGATAATATTCAACATGATTTTGGGAGGAAAACAACAGCCTGGAATAAATTACAAATAATCAAAAACTGAACTCAGGACAGGTACAAAATTTTACAACAAAAAGAAAAAGCTTTTATTTGTCACATATACATACTTTTCTTTGCACACTTCTGGAGCAGATAGGGTTAGGTGCCTTGTCTTGAACTGACTGCCTTCCGATTAGTAATCTAGAGCCCTAACCTGTTTAACGAGCACTGATCCAGGGTCAAGGGTTCGAGATCTGTGTGCATGGAGTTTGCATGTTCTCCTCATGTTTGGTGGGTTTCCTCCCTGACAGTCCGAAAACATGCATATTACTCAACCTGGCGTTTTCAAATTGTCCATAGTGTGTGTTGAGTAAGTGTGCGTGTGACTGTGTCGTGCAAAGGACTGACACACCATCCACATAGTACTCCACATAGTACCCCAAGTCCCCAGATATAGGCTCCAGGCCTTCCACGAACCTGTACTGGATAAGTGATACCAAAGAAGGTACCAGATTGGCAGAGATGGGTATCAAAACATAAAAATAAATCATGTCATAGTAAACAAAATGACCTAAAAATAGAATTGAGTGATATGAAAGCAGCACCTGTGCACCTGTTTGTCTCTGATCAGGCTGTGTATTTAAGTTCCAGTGTTCAGGTTATGTGTGTTGAGCATCTGCTGTGTTTATTACTTCTTACTGTTAAGCTCTGTGTTCATAGTTTTCGCTCCTGTGCTTTGTACCATGGTCCCGGTAGGGGTGATCTAGTTTTGTTTTGCATCAGTGTTTGCACTATAGTTATTAAAGTCTTACGCCTGCAACCTCTCTGCCTCTCAGTCATGACACCCTCACATTAATTAAATAGGTCAGGGTCTAAGACTACCATCAAAGTAAATCCTGGTTAGAGAGGAATCAGCATGAGCACAACACAGGCACACAAGCCAAGGGTTTTGTTTGGTGCTTATTTAAATGCTTGGTGAAATGCTAGGATTTCGTCTTCATTTGAAGTCAGCTGGTGGCATGGGTGCCTGGACATTCCATCATCTAAGTGCCACTAGAGAAGAGTATTCGTGCTTGTCTTTCTTGTATCTTCAGTGATGATGGTATGAGCTATGCTCGAATCAAATGTGGAATGTGGCTCACTAAATAAAATAACATCTGGTAAGCAGTGGTTCTGTAGTCCTCTGCCATTAAAAGGTGGCTTAAAGGAAAGTAGAGAATCATGCATAGAATCATTTGGTTTATTCCTATTGCCATCTCTTTGGGACTTTTTCCTTGCCACCATGGCCCTTGGGTTGCTCATCAGGGATCATTTCAATGTATACTAATTTTCTTACACATTTCATACTCTAAAGCTGCTTTGTGACAATGACCATTGTTAAAAGCGATATATTAAAAATAGTGAATTGGAATTAATTGAATTGAATTGAATTAGGCGGCACGGTGGTGTAGTGGTTAACACTGTCGCTTTGCACCTCCAGGGTCCGGGTTCGATTACCGGTCAAGCTCGATTCCTGTCTCTGTGTGCATGGAGTTTGCATGTTTTCCCTGTGCTTGGTGGGTTTTATCCGGGTACTCCGGTTTCCTCCCACAGTCCAAAGATATGAAGATTAGGTTAATTGGCATTCCCAAATTGCGTGAATGAGTGTGTGAGTAAATGAATGTGTGTATGCCCTGCGATGGATTGGCACCCCACCTCTTGCCCTAAGTCTTCTGGGATAGGCTCCAGCCACCCCAAGGAACGCTGAATACATGAAAAAGCGGTATATACAGTATGATGAGTAAATGAGTAAGTGAATTAAATTTTGGCTAAAGTCTGTAACTGAATACTCACAAACTAAATCATATAATAAAAGTACCTGATAATGTGGCCACTGACTGTACATATCAGTGCTTGGTGGGTTTTCTCCAGGTTTTCTCAGAGTAGGCTGGTTTCCTCCCACAGACCAGATAATATGCAGATTAGACATTTCCAAATTGCCCGTTATGTGTTAAGGTGCGTGTGAATGTTGATCGGAGGTAAAACCGCAGTCGTAAAATGGGAATAAATACAATGGTAATCATCAATGGCCTCCATGGCCCTTAGTTGGACAACAGACGAGTAGTGTACATATAAGGTACAGTAGGTGCACCCAGACTCCTAAAAAAAAAAGAGTGCATAAAGTTGCAGGTCAGTTACTTGTATAAATCCAGCTTTTTGCCAAGCAACACAGTTGCAACAGCAATCATTATAATGTGTGTTCTTTTATATGTTTTGATAATCCACCACCCAAATAACATCTGTCATATTCAGCATTCAGCAAGACTTCTTCATTAAACTTACTATACAGCATCCAAAATGTTCAAAGATGCTTCTTACTTCTGTGACTCTTTAATCAGCGAGCTGTTTCTTTCTCTTGTCAGACACTTGTTAGCTGCTGGAAGTTGTGGCCTGTTTGAATCCTGTTAGGACTTTCTCTGCTAATTGGCACCCTTATATAAGAGAAACCTGTGGGAGTCATGACTGATGCAATCACATGTGTGCAGCAAGCACAAACAGCGGAGCTCGCCACCGGCAATGTACTGAAATATCCGGCAGTAGTGGTGGGAGTCTCTGAGGACCCATCAGCTGAACTGACACAAACATTGCACGGACAGCATGGAGCAGATAAAAAAAGGCCTATGGAACTCCATGAAACTGAAGCAAACTGAAATGCTGAATAATTAAATGCACCGAGTGAGCAAATCGAGTCTGAGAAGGAATTGCAAAACTGTATGTTTTCAAGGAAACTTTTAAAGAATTTTATTCAGTTTGAGTGAGGGGCGTTCAAGACAAACGGGGACTGTTAATTGTGCAGAATTATAGAACGCAGTTATGGGAGTATAAACTTTTATTTCTCTATATTTAATCCTCTGCTACACTAACACACTTATCAGAGGGTTTCACTAATGATGATATTCATATTAATCCATTCATATAAATTAGTAATAGGATATTACTCATTACTTGGATATTAATAGGGTAGAAAGTTGAAACAGTACATGTTTTGATTGGACTTGCTCTCTTTCACCTCTGAAACATGTCTGGCCTCCCACAAACTCCTTTAATGGCCCAAGCACGTGGGATGTCAGGACTCTACGGAGGATGTGGCAATAACTCCAAGCCGAGTTCCTATCATGTGCGAGTGGCGTTCGTGAATGATTTTATGTACAGTCCTCACAGCATCCCACATATGCGTGTATTCTGTAAGTTGTTGACAAAATTAAAAAAGACCAAAATAAAACATGAAAATAAAAAAGTTTTTTTTTATTTAATATGATGCTTTTTTCAGAAACATTTCCAAAAGTTTTTTTTTAATATTATTAAATTTGGTCATGTGACCAGGGCTCATTAGAATATTTGATGAAGAAACATGTCACTTTAAAAAGAAAGAAACTATCAAATGCTGCAAAAAAGAGATGTAAAGTGGTACCAACAAAGTTCACACAGGATGTTGTTGTCACATGGGGATGTGCTTTTAATGCATCTCCAATTCAATGTATAAATAAATGAATAATGAGATAAAAATGTCACTTTGGATAAGATCATCTGCCAAATGCTGTAAATGTATTTAAATTTTATTTTATTTTGTCTTCTTTGTCTTTCAGCTTCTCCCTTTCAGGTGGTTACCACAGCGAATCATCTGCTTCCATCTAACCCTATTCTCTACGTCATCTTCTCTCAGACTAACTAACTTCATGTCATGTTCATAACCTCAGCTTCCTGCTACCGATATACATTAAATATATTAAGAATATATTAAAAAATTTTAATTAAGTAAAATACTCTCTCATCTTCTATACCGCTTTATCCTGTATTCAGGGTCGCGGGGACCTGGAGCTTATCCCAGGAGGTCACGAGGCAGGGTACACCCTGAGCAGCACCAATCCATTACAGGGCACACACACATACACACTACAGGCAATTTAAGAACTTCAATTAGCTTTAAGTAAAATTCTATTAAATTTAAATTGGAATATGCAAATTTACAAACGTTACAGAATAAAAAAGAAAAAAGTCTATATTATTCTGCAACTTTTGTAAATCTGTAAATCGTATCTTATTTATTTATCTTTTTGGAATCCTTCTGTTTTATTCTATATTTTTGTTTTAGAAATTTGATCTTGAATACTGGTGTTTATAACTTTTTTAATTCTTTTGGAATATTTCATACCAAGACGAGTGCATTATTTACATTTAAACTGACATTCATTATCAGTAAAATAAGGTGATATTCATTACTTGCAAAAGTAAATTTTATAAACTGCACTATTAAGCATTCCTGTTATCACACGGCAACCCTCCACTAAATCCCAGCCTAAGACTTACTCTTTCAGTCTTGCTGACAAAAGGTAAGTTCAGAAGCATTTTCAGTACCTTATCCACTTATCTACTCATTCCACATTGTGCAAGTTGTTTTTCCCCACCTTCCTTTTTTGACTTGGGGGTTGAATGTGTTTTGCCATCTGTCATCGCTCCATGTGCATTCTGACTTTTCTTAGCTCACAGATTCATCGATGTGTAGTGGAATTATTAAGCAGAGGCGTCTCAGGCGTGGGGAACTCTGTGTGCTCTCACTGGAGAAAGCAGAGTCGCTCTGCTTAATTACAGTGACAAACACCAGCCGGCTCTTTAAAGCCCTGTGCGCTTTTTGAAAAAAGTGACAGGCTCATTTTTAGACTGTAAACAAATCCTACATTTAGTGTAATCTAATTAGCACCTGGAGCAGAGTGAAGACGCAGAGCTCCTGCCCCCATCCACAGTCTCCCCTATTCCCTGATCACATGCACTTTTTAGCTCTGTATTCAGGTACATGTGTGCGTCTTTATCACCATTTAAAGGACAAAATGAGTTAGTGCTTTTGGTTCGGAATGAAAGAAATGTGGAATATTAACTAGTTTTGGCAATTTGGCATAGAAATGTACTAAATAGCTATAATCATCACATTATACCTATTAAAACCATTAAAGTTAGAGGCAGTGAGTTGTAAGTTTCATCACTTTTAGTTAATTTTTATGGTGTTATTCTCCAAACTCTGGGCCACCTCAAATGAAATATTTGCTCAGAGGAGTAACTTGGGTCTCTGTGCTTCAGAACACTCTCTTTCATCATGTGTGTAAAAAAAAAAATGATATAGACCTCTAATATTGTGGCTCTAACTACCTATGAGGACACAGCGGTCTGTTATTTATTTATTTATTTTGCTCGTACATAGCCTCCAGTTGAAAAATTCAATGCCAGCTATGGTAGAACCTGGGGTGTGTATATACTGTACATGATGGATGTTCAAGTCAAACTGGGACTTTTAATTGTGCAGAATAAAAGAAGACAGTTATGAGAGTTAAAACTTACTTTATTTCTGTTTTTAATCCCCTGCTACACTTATGCACTTATCCTAGTGTTTCACTAGTGCTTGGATAATTGTAATGGTACTGCCTGCTTCATGTCTGAAATGTTGGCCTCCCAGGAATTCCTTTAATTCTTTGATGCTAAAACACATGGGAAAGGGCTGTACTGGGGATGTGGCAATAACTTCCAGTCGAGTTCCTGTAATGTGCAATTGGTGTTTGTAAACGATTGTCTCTACAGTTCCCACAGTCAGATGCATCTCTTCCACAAGTTGTTGGGAAGTATCCAGGTGTTCATAACCATACTGTGAAATCTTCTGTAAACGTCATTCGGTTTTACGCCTTTATTTGTGACAAATGTCATCACAAGTCCCGGTTTGATTTGAACGCCCATCGTTCTTCACATAATATTAATGTCCTAGAGTAGTTTCATATCTCACAATGAATATACTGCCTGGTCAAAAAAAAAAAAAAAGTTCAGCAAGTAAAGAAAAGAACAAAGCAGATTTGAAATGTGTAATAACAACTGTTCAACACATTATTAAAAGCTGTGAGAATAGTAATGAACCATCAATTTAGTAAAAAAATAAATAAATAAATAAAAAACCTTACAAAGCGATATGACTTAAATGCTTGATAAAGTTGCCTCATAACCAAATCACAGCTATGTTTAGTAGTGAAAGTAAGAGCATTTCCACATGCACAGTGCAATAAGAATTAAGAATTGGGAAAGGCTAGACTCAGCAACGTTATGAGAGAAGTCAGCTGACTACCTGAAACGTGTACTGATGAAAAAATCTGGACTGAAAGTGTGACTGAGTGGTCCTAGGGTCATGAGGAATCATTTTCACACATAAATTGGCCACATTTATGCCATAATTAAAACTAAAGGTAGTTGAATCAAAGCTTAGAGTGTGTAACTTTTTTGAGCCAGTCAGTGTAAATTAACAATAACCATACAATTTTTTTTTTTATTCTGCTTAAGGAACTAACCAAGAAATTACTTATGTTAAGAATGTTTTGTAAATAAAGTTATTTTTTGCTAAAAATAAATCATTTTGTTTATGTATTGAGACTTTTAGGACACTCTTCACTTTTACTCAGTTTAATAACTTAATATTTAAAATCTTTATATATAAATGTATTGGTTGGCGTGTTGGCATAGTGGTTAGCACTGTGGCCTTGCACCTCCAGGGTCAAAGGTTTGATTGCTGCCTCGGATCTGTGTGTGTGTGTGTGCTTGTGTGTGTGTAATTTGCATATTCTTCCCGTGCTTGGTGGGTTTCTTTTGTATATTTTACTTTCCTTCCACAGTCCAAAGACATGCACATCAGGCGAACTAGCATTTCCAGATTGCCCGTAGTGTGTGTGTGTGTGTGTGTGTGTGTTTGCATTTTGCGATGGATACACACCCAGTTGCATATTCAGAGTTCCATCTACATGCAAGAGTACAGCCCACCATTAACTGGAAGAAAGGCTTGAACCTCTTTAGACATGCATGCATTTACTGTATCAAGGGTACATGTACTTGCTGTTCCCTAACTCCCAAATAACATGCTTATAGTAGGTCATATTTAAAAGTTTTAATAGCCATGCTAACATGTAAACTAATAGTGGCACTCTGACTGATTGCACAAAGTTTGTTCTCACAAACTTACAAATTAAGCACTAAGCAGATGATGCGTGTCATGCCAGCTCAAAACATACTGGCTTGAACACTGCGTGTCTGTACACATTAGGACATGTGTAGACTTTGGTATGATGAATGAATGTGTGTGTGTGTGTGTGTGTGTGTGTGGTGTGTGTGGATGACTGTATGTATCAATGTGAAGCATCAGCTGCTTACTTCAGGCTGTGTGTGTGTGACATCTGCACAGCATTACACAGCTGCTGTCATTTCCACTCGACCAGTGCAGTTCACTTAGTCAGCCTTCACCACCAGTGAGTGAATTTCTTTTCTTTATCAGCTCCCTGGGTTCTCTCTTGGAGATAAGAATGACTGAGAAAAATAACTTGACTGTAAAAAAAGATAAATGTTTCCATGCTTTCTAGTGCATATTGTGTATGTTTTAGTGACAGAGCATTGTTTTTTTTTTTTTTTTTTAGAGAACTTGACATGTAAGCTTGAGAGATCGATTTATGATTTCTTCGGGCTTTCATAGAAAATAATTAAAATAATTACATTTGCAAGAAAATGATCATGGTCACTTAGCTGGTGTGAAGGCTGCTTAATGGAAAAGCCTGCAGTCTCCAGAGAGCGGCATGCACAAATGCACTACTAATGCACTGCAGTAAGAAACCCACATTATACAGTATGTATTATATTTAGAAAAAACGAACGACTACCTTTTGAGAAATATTGTGTTTATGTAGAGCTTTGCTTGACATGTTTCATGGTTTGACATCTTTCAACTGAGATTTAACATTCATCCATTCATTTTTATTTAGGAAACACTTTATCCTGGTTGACGTGGCTGTGGCTAAGTTACCACCTAGTAACTACCTTCAGTATTAACATCTTGGAGCAATTTATCATACCTGACCCACCAATGTGAATGCTTTACTTTAGGGAATCCTGGGTAATTCTACACAGACATGGAGAGATCATATAAAACTCCACACAGACAGTAATACAAGCTCTGGGTCAAATTGTGAACTTTTCAACTGGAGCTGTGAAGCCCCTGTGCTCCCTAATGTGCCACAGGGGTGTCTAAGATTTCATACATAGTTAAAGGTTCACCTGGTCTCACACTTTCAACATTATTTTATTAGAATAATTAAAATAATCACACAGGAGATGCAAACAAATCTATTGGTATTATTATTTATAATACAATATCTATATATTATATATAAATATATATATATATATAAACCTACACTGATGAAGACACTTGAGATATTAATATTATTACACAGATATAATTGCTCCTAAGCAGGAAACATAATGACATGTAATACTAAATATATAATATAGCACGGAACCACATGAGATTAGGTTTGTAAGGCTTTCCTGGGCAAAGTTTTTTATTTTATTTTATTTTTTAAATATGCTTGTACCAAATTATAAACTTGCAAGCAAATATTTTTTGTGTAATTTGGTATATAATATACTGGTACTGTAGGTTGTCCTGTGATTCTTACAGGTTCTCTGATTTCTTTCCACTTTCCAAAAATATGCATGCAGGAAGCATCATCTATGCTAAATTGTCCCTAGCTGTGAATGTGAATGTGCATGTGCATTGGTGCTCATCCCAGGCAGACTGTATTCCTCTCTGAAGTACAAAGTGTTTCCAGGATAAGCTCCAGATCCACCAAAACGAGTAGATGAATGAATCAGTAAAGAATAAATAACGCTTATCCTGTGTAGGTTTCTGACACACGGCGGGGGATACACTGGATGAGCTGCCAAGCCATTGTACATTGAAAACTAGAGTATACGCATCCAAAAACCCAGTCACACACTATGGGCAGTTTGGGAAAAGCAATTGGTCAAAAGGGCATGTCTTTGGTTTAGGGTAGGTCAGTGGTTAAGGTGTTGGACTACTAATTGAAAGGTCCCAGGTTCAAACCCCAGCACCACCGAGTTGCCAGTGTTAGCCCTTGAGCCCTTAATTGCTCAGTTCTATAATGAGATAAAAAGTCGGCCTGGATAAGGGCGTCTGCCAAATGCCTTAAATGTAAAATGTAAATGTCTTGGGAAAACTAGATTACCCAGAGGAAACCCACAGAGTGGTGAGATTTAAACCATATAGGTGGAAGGAAATAGTGCTAACCACTAAGCCACTGTGCGACCCAGAATAAATAAATATGCTGCAAATGAATAACTTTTTAAATATGTCACTGAGGAAATTCAAGACCGAAACCAATGAAGTTATAACTTATCTGTCCCAAATGACCAAACATTATGAAAACTTGACTGTCTTGCCAAGCAAATTTTTTAGAAGAGATTTCCTCTATTCCTTTCCTTTATTCCTTCATGTACATTTTTTTTTCATCAGTGGAGTTTAGGGTTAAAGGCCTTGCTCAATGTTCCAACAGGGGCAAGTTGGTGGTGCTGGGGTTTGAACCAAAGACCTTCCTATTAGTAGGAAGTAAATCAACCTTAACCACTGACCATTGTATTTTATTTCCATTTTTCAGCTCTGGTAGGACCTCCGGTCAACATTTACACAGTACGGGCAATTTGGGAATGCTAATTAGCCTAATGTGCATGTTTTTGGACTGTGGGAGGAAACCGGTGTACCAGGAGGAGACCCACCAGACACGGGGAGAACATGCAAACTCCATGCACACAGACACCGAGGCAGGAATCGAACCCGGACGTGGAGGTGCAAGGTGACATTGATAACCACTACACCACCGGGACACCTATATAACTGTATGTAGGTAGTAAACACCTCGGATGTTCAAAAGTGTACCATGTATTAGTTCTATTTCATTTCATTAATTGCAAATAAGCGTAGATAATATAATGGGAATTAAAAATATGTCCGAATCTGAATCGAAAATGTTTAAACTCTTATTCTGGAGAGTTCTGTCTGTGCACCACAAGCATGAGGAGGACAGTCTCTCTCTCTCTCTCTCTCTCTCCCTCTCTCTCAGCAACGCCCCATGTACAAGCCCCGCCCACTCGGGGGGGGGGGTGTACGCGGGGAGGCGTCACGTGATCTATTCCGCCAGAATCCAGTATGGCGGAATCTGCGCGCGGGTGAATCTTTTCGCTCCGACTGGAAATTAAAGTGCGTCGGTTCGGCGCAGAGCGGAGATCCGGCTGCCGCGGGAGGAGACGAGGTGAGGGGTGATTTCTGCGCGGACTCGGTTCCGCCGTGGAATGCTCTGATCGTGTCGAAAGCGCGGGGAAAATAGTTGACGAATGGCCGGCGCGAGCGGAAACAATCATAACAACAATGTATCCGCGCGAGCGGTGAGAGCGGGTTAGTGCTGTGGAGCAGCGGCGCTCGAGCTGTCACTGGGTGTTCATCTATAAAAGTCTCTCTCAAACAGTGCTCCGTTAGTCTAACACACACACACACACACACACTGTAATTAAGGATAATTTAGCAAAACAATAGCGCGTGCATTAAAGTGACTCATGGCAAGTTTGAAGCCATAATAATGGAAACATGATGGAAATAATAACAACTCTCATTAACTAAACCTAATATAGGATATTTATTATTCATTCCAGAATAACCAAATATTAAGTCAAAAAAATAAATAAATCAATGATTCATTTAGTTAAGCAAGTCATATCACTTTGTTTGTTTGTTTTTGTTTGTTTGTTTCCATGCTATACCATCAAGAAAATAATACACATTATTTTCCCCCAGGGTTTTTCATGCATCTGGTCTCTTTATATTTTTGAGCACTGTTTAAGCATAATGGTATTACTGTGTCTACTTGTAATGTACATGCTCCATGGGTCTTAGTTTTTGTTCAGTGTTTAAATGTTGTAGTGACTTACACATATAGTGCGTTTGAACAGCAATAACTGAGGTTGAAATTCATGTGAGCTCGAAATGAGAAATCGGAACTGTTGTGAAGTGTTTTAGAAAGTTTTTACACAGTTTGTGTGTGTATAAAGTGTATATATATATATAAACTTTGCAAACTTATTTCCATCATTTTTTGATTCTGTAAAGCTGCTCTGTGACATTGACATACACGACCAATTGAAAATTTGGACACACCTTCTCTTCTAACTCCATGGTCTTTCTAGACTGTAAAACAATGCTGAAGGCATCCAAAATATGCAATATTCCCCTTTAAACAATTGATATTGAGATGTTTCTGCTACTCATGCCTCGTAAAGCCTTTATGCCTCTAATCTGAGATGCTGTTTGTTAACTAGTGATTTTTGAGGCTGGTAACTCTGAATGAACTCCTCTGCAGCATGGGTAGGTTTTGGTCTTGTTTTCATGGGAAGGTCTTTATGAGAGACAGTTTCATCATGGTGCTTGATGGGTTTTGCAAATACACTCGACAATACTGTTCTTGCAAAAACTATTCTAGCACAGCTGACCTTCGAGTATAATAACAACGGATTGTTGTTGTTACTTAATTACCTAATTCCATAAGTGTTATTTCATAGTTTTGACCTAATCCAGAATTGTTCTTGCAAACAGTAATGCTTCCAAGTTGCAATCTTTGCAATAGTGTTGTTATTGAGTGTAGAAAAATAAATCATTAAACAAAAACACTGAATTAGGTGGTTTGTCTAAACTTTTTTTCTGGTACTGTATATATAAAATCAGGTGATGCTGGTAAAAGCCCTGTTCACATTGTATCACTGCTTAGGCAGGATTACATATCAGATTATATAATTGTATGGGAGATATAGTAGAGACAATAATACTGTACACTCAGTGAATGTGTCTGCTGGTTGCTCAGCTCATATGCTGTTGTGAAACCAGTTGTAAAATTTTGGATGTAGCAACATGAGTGCCTTTTCTGGTTGAATCGGTGCTGCATTGCATTGCTTTGCAAGTTGCAGGACAAGAATCTGGTAGCAAATTGTATTACTGGTAGTTAAATGTCTTTTCATCTTTTGCTGACTTTTAAATTTTTTGATTATTTGCCCTTTAGTGCAGAAAACGTTAGTTAGTGGTTATTTTAGAGGATTACAGATGCACTCTGCCGGTATCTGACATGTCAGTGGAGACAATATAAAAAGTATATTCACACACATACTATATATATTTATAGGGGAGGTCTCTGTACTGCAAAACCTTTAAAATTGAATAGTTCTGAATAACTGTGTTGGTTTAGGCATAAAATATGCGAATAATTTTTTTAAAATCCAGAAATGCTGAGAAATTAAAGTCTTGTGCTGCTGTCAGTGGTTTATTTAGTTAAAAAGCAAATATAGTGCGCAAAGTAATACACGTTACTTATTACATGAGTTCAATGCATACAACACGTGACACCTACCTTTTTTTCTTGTTTTTTTATGTTAGTATGTGAAAGATTTTTTTTTATGATGTGCATGGGTTTTAGAGCATAACACCTGGAATATTGCTTTTGCTCTGTAATAACATGCAAAACATTTACAGGATCATACCGAACATGTGAAGGGCAATATTTTGGAACGATTTTGTTCAATTTGTGCTTGGTACACTCAGTGTGCATTGCAGTCTTTAAGTACATTGCTTTCGTCAACTTGTATTGTTGAACCCCTTCTTCCCACTGAAGCTAATGTCTAAAGCATTGGGGTCTAGGGATGCCACATAAAGTCTGTGAAGTATATCCAGGGCATTTTTGAAAAGGCAAAACACACTTACCAAACTTTTTTTTTCTCTTTTTTCTTTTTCTTTCTTTCTTTTTTTTTTAAATCCTCAACAACTTAAAACAAGTAGCTAGTTCAACTTAGACCTAATGTCTTGTGGGTTGTGTGGAACGACATAAAAGCTCTACAGTAAATAAGTGCAGAATACTACTGCACATATTTCTATAATGATTCCAATATTTCACTTGTTGTATTATGTCTGAAGGAGGTCAGTGAAATTTTTTACAGTTTAAATAAAGTGGTCCATGGCTGCAAAACACTTGATTGAAATATCTAAAGCAAACCACGATTACAGGGGAATCTTAAAATGTTAACACAAAAATGTAGAACTAGATTAAGTTATTTTTATGAATCTTAGGAAGGTGAATGAATGCTGTCCTTTCTGTTCTAAATTTCATTATAAAAGCAGGTATAAGAGTGCAGGTTTGGAAAGCTGGTGTGTAATCAGAGCCGGACGGAAGCTGGCCCATCCACATTCCACTTCCCAAGGTCCGGAGCACAGTCCTTGTAAATTCCAGGCCTTAGAGGAAGAAGGTCGAGGCAGCTCTCTGAGAACTTGGCATGCACAAAGAGCAGCATGGATCATGCGGAGCGACCCGGCCTTGTGCATGTGACTGCCTAACAGCCTTTAGGCCCTTGCTTTTTATAGGCCTGAATAACAATTTACAACAGTTTCGAGGACCATGCTAATCAATTCTGCTCCTCGGGGTGCATAATGATTCACGGCGCTTGCCAGATTGTGCTCTGTGTTGCGTTTAAGGCAGAGAGAGAGGAGCAGAAGCCGAGCTGCAGACGTTTGTATGTGCGGTACAGCAGAAGGAGCTGGATACTGGTTTACGAAGCGAAACCAGAAGTGGTGAAGGTGGCAGATTTGGAGCAGCGAGGATCTAAAAGTAGGAATTTGCTGCCGCTGCTCTGCATTCGGCTTGAGGAAATGCTTATTAATGGCGCTCGAGTTGTTGTGCCACTCGGTCAGACCGAATGATTGGTAATGATTTAGTGTAAAATCGGACTAAATTCAGGAAGTGGACCTGCTACAGGAAGTTTTATTGTCTCATAGACTTTTGGATCTGGTGCTGTGTGTGTGTGTGTGTGTGTGTGTGTGTGTGTTGTTAAATACATCATTTTAATGTGGCGTTTTGCTCTCACAGTTTGTTTGGCCCATCTCAATGTTATTGGCAACAAGCAGCAGACACTTGCCTCAAACTGCACCAATGAAGTGTTTTGTTTGTGTATGAAAATGAACAGACAGTAGCTAATGTTCTGTGACTGTCATTTTCCTGCCAGGTGACGTGACGCAGCGCGGTCTAGTCATTAACGCAAGTCTCCTCTGGGACTGGTCGCACTCTCTCCACTAGTCTAGTCTCAGAGCTGTTTTTTCCTTCTTAAAGCATAGCATTCTGTAACTACAATCAATTATTTAGTAACTACATTCAGCTTCAGTGCAAAAAGTAGTAGCTACCACAAGGTGAGAAATGTGGGAGGAATGTAAGACCTGGCAATAAGTCCTGAGAGTTTAAGCTCTTAAGTAATCCCCTATTCTTTTCCCCTAGACAACCGAGGTATGATGTGTTGCTTGAAAACAAAGCAGTTCAAGTGCATGTTAGGATGTTTTCACACTTTGGGGGGTGGGGGGGGGTCACTTTTTTCCCCGACAGAAAGAAAAAAGCCCTTTGTGCAGGTACTGAAAAGGGAAAAAGCAGCTCACGCGATGCTTGGCCTGTGGCGATTGCGTGTGCGACGCTCTAACCCGACCTAACTAGCGTTAATAAAACAATCTAGCTTGCTATAAAGATTTACCAGAGTTAAAAGAGTCGTCACATCACTGTGGACACGTGACTAATGTGATGCAACAACGAAATGTATTAACTATTTTTATTTGCAAATTTTTGTAAATCTGATTTAATTTATTTATGTAAATTTACAAGCACTAAAAGGTAAATGCAGATACAATTGTAAATTTGAATACGATTTCTAAATACAAACAGGTCTAAAATCAAATTCCTTAAAATATATACCACATATTTTGCAGAAAAAAAATAGCTTCCATCAATTGCTTCCACCAGCCTGCTGCTGCTTCTTTTGGATTTATGGATGTTTGGTACAGCACTGCCACCTACAGGACTGGAGTGTAGAGCTGAAAAAATTATCCATCATTGCTTTAAAAGAAACATGACCGTTAAACTATCAACAGTGCAAAATACACGGCATTCCAATGTTTATTACATAATTTTAATAGTTTAAATACTACCGAAACTGTTAGGGAAATATAACTTGAGACAAATTAGACCGTGAACATAAGAGTTGTGTGATTTTGCGGAAATATGACGTTGCATCGTCATTAAACAGATGCATCTCCCGCATTGCTACAGCATTTTACACCTTTTTTACAGTACAGGTACTAAAGGAAAGTTACCACACTGAGTTCAGAACTGAGACTGTGCATGGGAGACACTTTGGCAACCCACAAGTTGCCAAATGGCATTTTCCTTCACTGCACTGTTACCATTCTGAGCCAAAACTGCTGATCCATGCACCCATGTAAAGAGACAACTAAAGGTATATGAGGTAGAGGCCAGTGGTGACCAATGTATTTATTCCCATTTTTACAACCATAGTAAGGCTCCTGTTCAAGATTTACGGGGAACCTAAAGACCGGGAACACCAATTAGCCTAATCTGCATGTCTTCGAACTGTGGGATGAAACCGGAGTACCCGGAGGAAACCCACCAGGCACGGGGAGAACATGCAAACTCAAAGCACACAGACCCGGAGGCGGAAATCAAACTCGGACCCTGGTGGTGCAGGGCGACGATACCAACCACCAAGCCAGCATGCAGCCAAAACTGCTGATACAACTGTATTTAGAAAACGTGCTACTGCAATCCGTCTGTAACAGTTCAAGCCCTAGTTACATGATAGTTGCCTGGATGTCTACATAGAGTACCAGATATTACATATACTTACATTTGTTTAGCATTACATTTATTATATAAAATGCCAATAGCTGTTATAATGGAGAGAATAAGAATAATCATAGGCTCGATGATCATGTGACGCTCGGCAGACGAAGTAGCATGCGTACTACTCGTATTTTAAGACCTTGCTCGTTTAAAAATTTAGCTTATCTTGCAAAACATTTGCAGACCAATTTACGCAATATAGAAAGAGAGTGTCACCACGGAGGAGAGTGAACGCTCTTTTCTCTCTTCGCTCTTTTGATCCTGAGAACGAGTGTTTTTCTCTCTTGCACTGCAGTCCACAGATGGGATCCGAACGTGTGACCTCCCGCTCTCTCTTTACTGGTGCTTCTGCTCAGTTTACTAGAGTAATAATTACATAATACTTAGTATTTCTACACAGAATAATGTAAATGCTTATATAATCAGAACGAAAATGGTTGGCTTTTTTTTTTTACTGTTTCATATATATAACTTGCATAAGTTCGTATTTAGAATAGAGTTGCATAACACGAGGACATCAAGTCTGCAGAAACGATCGTTATTAATATTAAGGATTTCTCTGTCACTTGGTGATTTCTGGTTTTGTAGAGATTATTATAAAGGCATATAGTAATAGCAGTGATGATAGTAATGGTATGATTAGCTAGTTTTAGGCTAAGAGCAGACCCCTGTCAGGTCTGTGGGTTAACTTTCAGGCCAAGTGAAGCGGATTTTTGCAGACTCTGTAATTATGATGTCAGTCTCTGAGAACAGTTACAAAGTTGGATGGTTAAGAAGGAAGTCAGATACATAATAATAGCTTGCAATTGTATTTGACATTTTCTTATGTTTAGGGAACCATGCATTATGGAAAAAGGGAAAAAAAACGCTTAATATGTTAAACCGAGCTGCTGCTGCTTTGTTTCGTTAAATGCCAAAAGTTTTTCAAATGTCATGCTTAAGCAAAATTCTAAGTGAAATCTTTGCAAGTT
This sequence comes from Clarias gariepinus, assembly GCF_024256425.1. NCBI lineage: Eukaryota > Metazoa > Chordata > Actinopteri > Siluriformes > Clariidae > Clarias > Clarias gariepinus. The sequence continues at coordinate 30,006,771 of NC_071104.1, read as the reverse complement.
TTGCCAAGAGTATCAGGGCGTCGTTGATGACCCAAGTCTGAAAGAACGACAAGACAGACTGCGAGGATCGTGCCGCGCAGACCTGTCAGCCAGACGCAGTGCATTATGGGTACTCACCTCGTTTCCTGCTCGGCGTGTGTCTGAAAATAGCCTGCTCTGGTGGAAACACAGCCATGTGGGTTCCGCGTCTGCGGTAAGACACCCAGCAACTCCTTAATGGAGTGCTGCTTCACCGCGTGCAGCTTGACTCATTGTTGCACACACACACACATGCTCGCTCGCGCTCTCTCACGCACACACACACACGCACACGCACACACACACATAGAGAGGATGTTGTTTATTGCTTTCAGGCAAAACGCAAAAGTTTCTTGGCCTGTCGTTTTTCTGTGTCAGCACTGCACTCGTGATGTTTAGTTGAGGTTGGTAACTGTGGGTTTTTTAACAGAGCTGAAAAAAAAAACTCCTAGAGTAACAGGATAAATGTCTCTACTCGCCGAAACTAACAGCGACCACAAAACGATGTCTTAAGTGTCGGCCGAGCAGCGCACTGACATTCCACGATGAAAGGTTTGGCTCCAGGAGCATGGTAATTCACCACGCAAGTGGAAAAATGTCTGCGTATAGCAGCGAGAGAGCCCCGGCCACGTTAGTTCGGGATGGAGAAATCACCGACTGGAGGCCGCGCTCTAGGTTCCACTTCAGTTTCGTCTTCTCGGGCGTTGTGCAACTTTACAACTTTGTACTTTTTTTTTTATGGAATGCGACACAGAGCGTGCGTAGCCCGAGTGAGGGAACGGGTTTGAAAGGTCAGAGGACAATCCGAGTTCCTCTAGTCGTTTATCTTCATTTTGGGAGGTTACACACCAACATTGATCTCTATAAAGAGAACAGTAACACCCGGTAAGCCTGATAGATCACTGAAGTGGGATGTAATTCATTTAAAATTGGTGTAGATGGATTCAGAGGGATTTTAAAGAACAGAAATCTGCCATTTATCCTGGGTATCTTTGAGGACAAATTGTTGTTCAGATTGATAAATACCTCGAGAACGGCGTTGGGAGGAAAGCCGGGCTTGTCTGGCTTTAGAGCTTAGCACAGACATTGAGTTGGAGTGTGCCCTTTCCTCCCTCCAGAGAAGCACAGCGAACAGCAGAGGAGGCTGGATAAGCACGTCTCATCTGTTGAGGTGATCTCCAGTCAGTCCCCCAGTCACGCTCCGGTCCAACAGGCATCATGTCCATGTGCTTTCAGACAGAATAGGATGCACTGACCTCAGCTCAGAGTGTGTGTGTGTGTGTGTGTGTGTGTGTGAGAGAGAGTTGGTGAAGAGGATGACTGAGCCGTTCTCTTTCCCTCCTCCCATGTCTCAGAGCCTCACATGACTGACGATCGCTCGAAGTCGACAGATGATTGACCGACTTTCAGCAGTTTAATTTTCACATCACGTCCCCCTTTTTGGCACACATTTTCCTTCGTGCAGGTTTGTTTTTAGCTGCTTAAATCCCAGATAGTTATTTATAGCGAGTTAGCTGAGAGACTGAGAAGCTGTATGCACCTGAATAATGTAATGTTTGTAGAGTGAATTGATGGAGAAGTGAATTGATTAGGGCCTCTGATGTGTCCTGCATATTTTTTGTGATTTCATTAGAGCTAGATGATTAAATTAATTAGGTGATTTAATCCATCTTTTGTTGATTTGATTCATTGAATCAGTGGGCCAGTTTTTTAACTTTCAATTTTCGTTTTTTAAATAATTTAGATAAACCCCAGGTTTTACAAAAAAGACAAACCGCTTGCATCTTCTCCAGTGTACGTGCGAAATACTCTTTTATTTCTTATCTTATTTGTAGACTCTTATTGCTTCTTCTTCTTTGGATTTTATGGATGGTTGGTGCAACACTGCCACCCACTGGACCGGAGAGCAGAAGATTTTGTACAAAGCAAATACATTTTTTTTTATCTTATTATATATCTGTGCAGTGGAGGGTTAAGCCCCTCGTCCAGCAGTGCAACTTGGTGGTGCTTGGATTGGAACCTCGGGCCTGGACCTTCTGATTTGTAGTCCAGTGCCTTAGCCGCTGAGCCCCAGTGAACTCCTTTAAGTTCATGAATGGGGAGAAGGGCTGATACTGCTGAGGGTTAGTAAACCAACTGAACACCGAGACAAATTCTGCAGTGATCACAGTGTTCATTGTGGCAGATGCTAAATAAAACGCAATGTAAATGAGATTCTGTGCAAACCTTGCTGGATAAAGCTGGAACAAGCTAGAAATGCTGCATATTTGAACAATGGCTGGAAACATATTAATTATGGTTTTACTTCAGATTCTTGTGTCTATTCTGTTATGTTGGGAATAAAAGCTTTAGACAGAGTCACGGTTTTAATATGTAATAACAATGATGTCTTAACCTAATCTTAACTATTGTCACCACGATTTAGTCACTGCTATGAAAAATTACTGCCTATTATGAGGATTCAGTAACTGCTCTAAATGATTCCCTGCCTATTTTAAAGTAATTGGTATCTACTATACATTGGTATCTACTATACATGGTGCAGTAACTACTATAAATAATTCAGTCACTACTCTTTTTTTTTATTTATCCATTATTTACTGCTACAGTTGATTGAGTCACTACTGTAAAAAAAAGTACAGGATATTCTGGGGGATTCGGTAACTACTATAAATGATTCACTTGCTATTATGAATGATTCACTAACTATTATAAATGATTCAACAACTACTATAAATGATTCACCGCTATTATGAATGATTCAGTCACGACTGTAAAAAAAATAGCAAAATATTCTAGGTGATCCAGCAACAAATAGAACTGATTCACTGTTATTATAAATGATTCAGTGACTCCTGTAAATGATTCAGTCAAGACCATAAAAAAAAAAAAAAAAATATTCCAGGTGTTGCAGTAACTAATATCAATGATTCACTGTTATTATAAATGATTCAGAGACTCATATAAATGATTCAGTCAGTACTGTAATTAATTCAGTAACTTTTGTAAATGATTCAGTCCCTAAACAATAGTGAATCTGAATATCATAGATGATCCAGTAACTGTTATTACATATTAATGATTGAGTATTAATATTTTAGATGATTCAGTAACTAATATATAACATTCCCTGCTGTTATAACTAATTTACTATAATCGATTCAGTAATTGTTGCAAATGATTCAGTCTCTAGTATAAACATTATCTGAATTGTAAATGATTGAGTCACTACTATTAAAAAACTCACTGAACATCGTAGATGATTCAGTAATTACTATAAATGATCCACTAGCTCCTATAAATGATCGACTGACTACAAGAAAGCTACTGGAAGAGGTGTGTAGTTACCAGAGTGAGGAGTGTAAGTGTGGAGCTGATGACAGATCCTGAGAGCCTAAGGGGTTAAAGGGCAAAACTTTGTTTGCTCTGTGTGTGTGTGTGTTTGTGACACGTTAGGGGGGTGTCGGCTGTGTGTACGCAGGAAAGGCCGCATGGCTAAAAGAGCTTGAATAGTGAAGGAGTGTCGAGTGGTTGTATGTTCAAGAGCTCTTGCGCTTACACATGGAAAGCTCTTTTTAGAACACAACGCGTACACTCCTGACAGCTTTGCTCTTTTTTAAAGTGTGTGATTCTGATCTAGGTTCATGCACAATAGGTATGAGAGTAACTATATCAGTAGCAGTATTACTAATATTGCTGTGTGTAGTCGTCCATATTGTGCCTTTAGGGTGTCTTCTGACACGCTTCCAGTCACGTCTGAAAGTTTGTTGAGGTTGGATGTGCGCTTTTGCCATCACACATGTAAACATGCACGTGCGCACATGGACACACCCACACACTCGCGCACACACAGTCTGTCTGGGTTTAGAACAAGATGAAACGGCGAGAAATTTAGTTAAAAACATTGCTCAGTGTAATCTGATTATTGAAAAAAAATTGCTTTGAGGCATTTTTTTTTTTGCAAATCTGTTCCATCAGCAGAAATCCCGACAGCCCGATTTCAATCTAATAATCAGATAAAAATCGCTGAAAATCAGTTTTTCTTAAAGAACTTTAAAAACTTGCGGTGTATTCTTTTACAGCCTTCTTGTAAGGACAACAGCTCAAAATAATAGTTGTACTGTTTGGCTTAACTAACCTGGATTAGTCATTTTATTTATAACTTCCCAGCATGTTTCCTGAACACATCCAGGCCTTTTCTCGAGCGAGCATGTCTAATAGTCGGACGGTGCGATCGGAGCGCTGCTGTGTTGTCGCCGAGTGCAAATGCAGTAGGAGTAAGCTGACTCCAGCACATCTAATCCACACCACCTGGCCTCAGCGCACAGCCAGGGACACTCCGATCCAGGGACGCTGCTCCCTCCGTCTGCAACCCGCCAGAGCTGATTTTCCCCCAAACCCTACCAGATTACCTCTCGCGCTGGTGCTGGAACCCTCTTGTCTTTTTGATTGGGCGTTCAAATCATGCTTGATTTCTTAAAAAGCGAAAGAGGAAAAATGTTACCTGTATATCCACTCTTCGAGTTACATTACGAGTCACTTCTGCCTTCTTCTAACTGACCATCTTCATCCTCTTAATGGAACTTTTCCGTCCTGATGGGAGTGGTCTCTTCCAGCATAAAGTTTTCCCCCAGTGCTTTTGACAAGGATGAAAAAATGATATGGTCAATCCTATCCCTGGCCCTCACACTCAACTACATCGCAACCCGGATTTTAAAGCAGTGTGTTGGACAGCGTTCATCAATGATTCATTTAATAGGTTTTGAAAGAATGGTGTTTATATCTCCAGGACACCTCCAGAGACTTATAGCCTGTGGACTTATGACCTATGTTTTTCCTTATGGCTAGATTAGCCAAGAAATATTCTGGTTTTGGCATTAAATAAAGGTTATGCAGGTAATCTCTGATCTTTATTCTCGTGAAGCATTTGGAAAACTTTGACATCAGTGCATCACTGAGGCCACATCACACAGTTCATCCCAGATGTCTTCAGTGGGGTCGAAGTCGAGGCTCTGTGCAGGATGGCTAAGTGTTTAGAAACTGCCAAGAAGTTACCAACTTGGCAAAACAAGACAACAGTCCAACAAATATCTATGTCCAATAAATCCATATAAAACGATCAAATGAATCAACAAAATCAAACTTTTGATCCGGCCAAACCCTTTTTAAAACCCGTGAAACGAACCGAAGAACCAAGTTGGAGCCATGTGGAAGTGCCAATAAATAAGAGACATGGTTTTGTTTTCTTAGAATAAACTTCCACTTCCACTGATTAACCTGGACATATAGAATCGCAACACAGATCGAATCAGCATCAGCAGTTATCGTGATAATAATATCGTATCGGGTGATCGTGGCGATTCCCATCCCTACAACTTTAACTAATCTATGTAGCACATCATCACTAGGGATGCACTGATACCTATTCTGTTCTGAACTACTTGAACTTGTAAAAGTGTTTCAGTATTTCTGCAAACTATCCCACTTTAGGACAGGGCCGTGTGCTCATTACCCAGAATCTCTTTGTGTCAGAGTTGGAGTCAGAGTGAAGAGCTTTGATGAAAGAATGAAGTGAAGCAATCTTTCTGCAGTGTCAGCTTAATGTAGATTGCACAGTGGATTCCTGAGGAGTTACAGAGCCGCTTTACATGTAAAGCACTTTCAGCGTTCACACACTAGCGAAGCAATAGCAGGTGCACTTGATAAGTTATAAGATGCTGCAGATGTGGCAAATCCTCCATCAAGGTGCCAGGTTCCCGTTTGGGTCCTCGGGATCGGCAAGTATCCAAATGGACGTACACAGTTCAATCGTAATGTGACAGTACCATTGACTATAGTGAAATATGTAGTCTTGCATAATCGTAATGTATTGCATTATTAGATTAGTATCATCCAATCCAGATTAGAGAATAAGGAAATCAGATCAGCTTCAAAGAGTTGATTGGTCCCTGGTCACATCTTTTGGTTGTTTATACTTGTTTTATATTCTCTGGCCTGTTTTTCTTGCCATAACCTGAAAATCACTGAAATGATTAATCGGTTTTATTTTTAATTGGCCAGAAAATGAAACCTGTATCCTTCAAGTCAGCAGCCCACATGCTTCTTTTGTGTGTGTGTGTGTGTGTGTTCTTGTTCTGTATAGATGTGCTAGTAGGGAGGACTGTTTGCTTTCATTAGAGTGGATGATTGCTTCCTCTCAACACACACACACACACACACACACACACACACAGGCTTTACTGTTGAATGAGTGCCTAATAAGTGTTTGTTGAAGTATGGTAAAACATACACCCGGTCCGCCGAGGCAGTGTGAGGACCCGGAGCGTGTAATTATTTCACTGGCAAATTCATACTTTCAAGGACCTACTGCGTCCTGTAATATAATTAAATCCAACCTCTTATGTTTAGCTTTACGATGTGTTGGTTAAGAAGAAAAAGAAATTTTAACATGCTGGGCTTCAGGTATGATGTGATCCAGCTGTCAGCGTCAAAGTGGACTTGTAGACCGCAAAGCTTGTTTCTTGGCAGCGTTCCCCTTTAAGTCGGGTGTGTTGCAGCTCTGGGGGCTTATATTTTGAAGCATTTTCGTTAGTGAATCGCATCTTGTTTATCATGCCTTATTAAAAGGGCTATTTGGGCTATCTGACATCTTATCTGGTAAATCTGTAAGCAGGTAAACCTCAATTATTATTCAGCATGGCTAAGGTGCTTTAGATGTAAATTCTTATTTTGACACGGTATTTGAATACACACTGAACTTTATCGTTTAGTGCCAAGCTAAATAGAGTTTTTTTTTCCAAATATATATACAAAAGTTCTTAAATCTGACGGGTTGATTCTCTGTAGACTTTCATTGCAGCAAAAAACTGAAATCTGTGTTTAACAAATAAAACTGTTACACTTAAGTTATTGATCTGTTCATGTTATTCTGAAAAAAATATCCAGTGTATTTCAAAAAATTAGACTATCATGAGAAAGTAATTCTCACTCACTCACTCATTCTTTACACCACTTATCCTCGTCAGGGTCCTGTGGGGCCTAAAGCCTGTCCCAGGGGACTCGGGCATGAGGCAGGATACACCCTGGATGAGGTGCCAGTCTGTCACTGGGCCCACAAGCACACACACATTATGGGTGTGCCAGTAAACCTACTCTGTGGGAGGTAACCAAAATACTCAGAGGGTACTCACCAAGCACATGGAGAACATGCCAACTCCAGGCACAGATCAACGATCTAGGGGACTAGGACCCTTGACCCTGGAGGTGCGAGACCCCAGTGCAAACCACTATGCCACCATGTCACCTAGGGAAATGATCACTTGCTCACTCACAGTCAATACCGCTTAATGCCTAATACTGTATACAGGTATCACAGGAGGCCTGGAGCCCATCCCAGGAGACTTAGGACACAAAGGGCGGGGCACACATACTCACACACTACAGACAATTTGGAAACACCAGTGAGCCTAATCCGCAGGTCTTTGGACTGTGGAAGGAAACTGGATTACCAAAAGGAAACCCACCAAGCATAGGGAGAACATGCAAACACCATGCACACAGAGGTGGGAATCGAACCCAGATCCTGGAGGTACAAGGCGCCAATGCTTACCACTATGCCACCTAAGGAAGATGAAAATAAAGTTTTGGGAAAATAAAGATGATCGACAAGAAAGTGAGTTGAAATCAGAAGTCACAGAGACCAGACTCTTCACACATATGGGAGTTGAGTCATGTCACCTAGACTTCTTCCTTGTTAGATAGAAGCATTTCAATACTCATCCAAGTGCTTCTTCAGTCTGAGGGAAGTTGGTTAACTCCTCATATTTGTGTTCCTCCAGGGTGAAAAGCATCCTCCCCTGTCTGAAAGGGGTCGTTACATGAACAATGGAAAAGGTGAGCGTAGGTGGGAGAGTGATTAGAGAGTGGGGGTGGGGACAGCAGTAGTGAGAGATTTGGGAGAGTCGTTAAGGTGTAACGACCAAGTCTGGCCTCTGTGGTGGACCTGTGAAGAAGTCGTGATCTTTCTGGGGATGGATGCTTTTGTAAAGTTAATAGCAAGCATGTAAAGAGTCTTGCTAGTGAGGTAGTAGTTAATCATTAGCATCTCTGGTCATTTGTGTAAACAGTTAAGATTTGTTTTCGAATGATGAAGCATCCATGTTCAGTGCAAATCCAATTTACTTACAGTGGTTTTAAGGTTGGACATTGTCACAAAGCAGGTGCACGGAAAAGAAAATTCCAGATGTAAATAAAAACATGGATTTACACATTAATAGCTTTTTTAGTTTGTCTCTAAAGACTAAGCTGCAGGTGATGGTGGCAAGGAAAAACCCCCTGAGACACCATGAGGAAGACACCTCGAAAGAACCCAGACCAGAAGGGAACTGCGTGCCTTGGGGTCGAGCATGCAGGAAATGCATTTCAGTTAACATGAAGTCCACTTTGTTAAGGTTACCAGCTGTTCACTGACAGAGACTTGGGCTGCGTTCCATTCCACAGTGTGCTCCCTACTCCCTCCACTCTGTCTGCTGTTCGCATTTCCTTTTGATTCGAGCAGTTTCGCTCGCTGCGGTTTGGTACTTTGGTACTCACTTTGCCGCATCGGCTACTTGCCGATCGGACCACCGGTTTGGGTTCCCAGGTGTTCGTAGGTAATTACAGACCTCAAAGTATCATAAACCATCTTAGCAGGACTGTTTATAGCACGTACAATACAAAGCCATCTTCTAAATGGGCTTGTCCTTCTTAGTCACGTCAGTCTGAGAAAGTCAAACTGCCTCGTCTCACCGGTCTCCAGAGTCAACTCTCCTCTAATGTCAGTAAACAGAAATAACCTTTACTTTCTTGTGGCCATGCCTGTTGCCCTGCTTTGGTTAGAGCACTTGTGTTATATTCTTTATATCAGTTGAAGCACTTGGTTAAGGGATAGACCGTTTATAAATCTCACCGGAGCACTAGCTGTGTGTGTGTGTGTGTGTTGAGGCAACCTAACCTCTTTAGAAACTGAGGACTTCTCATTCTCAGGTCAGTGATGTGCTTACATGTGCTTAGGCCTGGCTAGACCTCATTCCCAAGGTGTGTTCCAGTCAGTTCTCACCTCCCGAGTTCCTGTTTGTTGAAATTGGCTGTTCAACCTGGCGTCGAGGAGCCGTTAAGCCTCGGTTCACTGGGGAGCTCTGCTGGAGGAACTCCCCTTTCCCGTAGCTTTATCAGAAGGAAAGCTGAGTGTGTAAGTGTGGGGAATGTCCCTGTGGCCCAGAGCGCACTCCTCCCTTTACTTAGCAGCACATATTTGAGTTATGTAACACGGCTAAGCCATGCCTGTCTGTCTGTCTGTCTGTCTGTCTGTCTGCCTGCCTGCCTGTCTGTCTGTCTGTCTGTCTGAGTGTGCTATTGGCCGTTTACATTATATGTGTTTATACTGAAAGACCAGCTCCAGCGTGTCTTCGCTGCTGGATTTCATTCGGATCTGTACCTCAACGTTTAATCCCTTAGTCCTGTCTTCATGTGAACTGTCTGGCTGAGTCGCTTATGTGCACCGACAGATAGACAGACAGCTCCTTCACTTGCACCCTGAGACACACAGACAGATTGATCACTCACTTTGCACATTGAGATGCATTGATGGACAGATCTCTCACATGTACACTGAGACAGACAGACAGACAGACAGAAAGAGCTGTCTGTCTCAGTGTAGAAGGGTAGCAGCTGTAGGTCTCTTTCAGTGTTGAAGTGAGGAAGCTGTCTGTCTGTCTGTCTGTTTCAGTGTATAGATGAGTAGTCTGTCTCACTGTCTCACTGATCCTCAGTGTCTCAGTATGAGAATGAATGATCTGTCTGTCTGTCTCGCTCCCTAAATGACAGATATGTCTGTCTGTCTGTCTGCCTGTCTGCGAGAGTCTGTGTAAGAGCTCTGTTTCTGTATAGATCCCTAAATGCCAGATCTGTCCGCTTGCTAATCCGATCAAAACAGAGAGAGACCACTGAATTTGTCTGTCTGCTTCGGGCAAGTCTGGTGAAAGATCTGTCTATCTGCTTGTCTGTATCTTACTTCAACTCAAATATTTGTCTTTTTGACTCTTTTGCGTGCAGATCTGTATGTCTTCCAACTATAGATCTTTCATGTCTAAGTTTATTTAAAAAATTTTTTTTTTACACATTTTCATACTGTTGTTTGCACTGCACAACTGAAACAAAAGCCTTGAATTCCTAGCCGTGAAATATAATGCCGTGTCTCTCCGGCTTGTTTGCACCCAGGAATCGTTCATACGCACACACACACGGCCATGCACAAGGTATCAGTTCAGATAGACATGCCTTCGTCATAACGAGCTGTACTGGCATTCTTATTTCTCTTCACTCCTTTACTGCAGTTGAGAGTCTGTGTTAAGAAGCACGTCAACGGCGTCATAATCATGAGGGTGGCTGACTCCTGTTCGCTGTCGAGATGCATCATACCCTCCTCCTGTTGCAGGTCGCAGGTCACGCATACACACTCGCGGTTAGCGAGAGGAGCTGCCATCTCATGACACCTCATGACAGTTCTGCCTGTTTCTGTGTTTCAGGGAGTGAGGACAAGCAGGACTATTAGTGGGACTGGATTTAGCCCATCTGGGGGCGCACCTGAGACCTCGGTCTCTCCACACCGGTCTCTCTCTTGTCCAGCGGGATCAGCAACCAGCGCATGGTGTTCCCCTCTAAGGCATCTGGGGAGCAGTGAGGTCCTCTCCACACCCTCATCTGCCAGGACACGCTTCCTTTCTGCCTCTGTCGTCTTCCTTTCCTGTTTCCACACACATACACACACACACACACACACACACACACGGAAGAGCAGCAGAAATGAGTTCCCACAGTCACCCAGGTAAGAGCTGCCTTTTTAATTGGACCTGATTCTGATTGGTTGTGTTTGGTTTATGCAGAAGTGTCCATCTGAAATACGAGTGTTTCCGGCTACGCCTACTTTACATAAATGTCTCAGTTCTGTTTTATGTACATTACGTGATTGTGATGACATTGAAATCAGTTCGTGAGCTCTCATATGACAGCTGCCAGCTTTAGGGGGTGAAGGCTAACGTCTGCTTCCTGTAAGATAATCACGTTTTTTCCACATATGCACGTAATTGTCTAGTGTTCCTGTGATTGACAGGGGACACAGAGTAAGCCCCTCCCACTCTGGAAACACAGCCCTATGAATAGGTGTCTCTTTGTCAGAAATCATATTTATAGTTTTATAATAATCAGACAAACATGTTTTATGGCGTTGTTCCACAAAACTCGCGGTGAATCATGATGAACGCGAAGCCACGTAGGTAAGATAGGGGTATAGGGGTATATGAATAACAAAGGAGTTTTTTTATTTTCTGCTAAGGAAAAGTACTCTAACTAGTTACTTTTATCAGAAAGTAACGCTGTAATGTAACTGATAACTTTTTAATGAAAGTAATTTCGTAATGTAATTAGTTACACTTCATGTGTGTCAAGTCAAGTAAAGCATTTGCATTTACATTTATCTCATTTGGCACTTGAAGCACTCATACTTAAGGTCTAACACGATCCCAAACTCAAGCCGATTTCTACAAGCGGTGATCAGGTCAAACCAGGACTTACATCGGTGAAGGACGATCCCAGTCGTAGTGGCTCGGAGCCCTGCGCAGTCGTTCCTGTGAACATTCATCCAGCAGCCCGCCTGATCCATTAAAAAACGACACATAACTTGTTGCAAACTTGCGGGTGAGACGCATCCGTCTGTGCAAACTGGTCACACACTCATTTACCAACACCAGTTGCACATTACAGGAACTCGACTGAGTTATTGCCACATCCGCCATACAGTCCTGACCTCGTTCCAAGCCATGTTTGGGCTTCACATTAAAGGAGTTCCTGGGAGGCCAGCGTTTCTGACTTTTAAAGCAGGCAGTCTGATCATGGCTTTGGTATACTGAGAAAACTTTCTACCTTGATGGTATTCAAGCACTAGTAAAACACTGGGATAAGTGCATTAGTGTAGCAGGGGATTATATAGAGAAATAAAAGGAGTTTTTACTCTCATAACTGGTCTAATTTTTCTGCACAATCAAAAATCTTTTATACAAATTGTCCTGCTCTTATTCTTGTCTGTAAACATATCCTTACAGAAGGAGTTATCTATTCGATCAACGTAACATCTTCAGTTACACACTTCTCTCCCACACCTACACACCCACCAGCACTGATACACTAATAATAGTTCCAAAAACAGCAAGTCACACATCTGGCGGTTTGTTTCGCCTTTCTCGCCCCGAGAGTGATGAGCTGCCAGCAAATATCTAGAACAAATCATCTCCGCACTGAAGTCTTTTACTAATGGCTCGTTTATTTTATTGCTACCGCAATGATGGAATGTCTCTGATTGGTATTTTTTTTTTTGTCGCTTTTTCCGAGGCGCATCGTAACCGTGCACATGATGTTGATTTTAGGAACGGTTTCAAGGCAGATGTGCGTTCGCACGTACAGATCACTTCCAAACACAAATGTAGACTGTGATTGTAGGAATACGGCTCGCTTTTGCAAATAAAGGCCTGCTCTTACTAGGGCAGGCTTTACAAGAATGAAAAAGATGTGTGTGTGTGTGTGTGTGTGTGTGTGTAAAATATTCCCTGGCTTCTCCTAAAGGAGGGTTTGATTTGTTATGTTATTGTAATATCATCTCCTGAGCACTGAGGCTAGTACACTCAAAGCAGCAGTATCAGACCGGCTCCAGTTTCAATTACCACTTTTTTTTTTTTTGGTGATCCAGATTTCTGTCCTAACTAACCAGTTTGCCTTGGCTGAGGACACTCGGCTACAGGAACGGCGCATGACGGACCTTAAGGGCTGAGAGTTGCGCTGCCAGAAAAAGCCTTTTGATTCTCATTCAAATATCTGTGCCTGATCTGTCTGTTTAACTCTGCCAAGGATGCCTTTAGCCAACTGTCATCTTTCAGAGAAAAAAAGGAAGGTTATTTTAGGAGATAGCTGTAAGCAATGCTAAGTCGTTTTTGCCTTTATGTGTCGGTTCAGCTGGAGAATATGCTCACCTTTTTTTTTTTTTTTTTTAACTTAAACCTCTGAATGGTGTTTGTTCTCATTACTTACTGAAAGCATGAATCCACTGTGAGCATTAGGCTGTTAGACTGGGCTCATTTTGAGTCATGCCTCTGTCACGTTGAGAAACGCGCACATCTCTGCGGGAGCGGATTTTTAATGCTGCTTTACAGCCTCCCCATGCTTCTTTTTTCTTTTTTTTTTGCCTTTTACAATAAAGTCTGGAAGTTTGTTTTGTCTTAAAAACAGTCATCTGCAGGAATCCTGCTGCTCTGTTGTGCACAGGGCCGCGCAGCTAAATTTCTGCCGATATCATTGTGGTGAGAAGTCTGAGGAATTGAGTTTGCACTAATCCTAAAACAAAAAAGAATAAAGTTTATATATTGTTTAATAAAATTAAGGCTTTATATATATATAAACGTGACGGCCGTAAAAAATGTCACGACAAAAATATCACCCTTTGTTATTTTGTTTCCATCTCACTTAACAGGTTTGACTTGCATTCAGGTAACACTTACTAGAAAAGGAAGATGGAAAGTCAGAACAGATAAAGCAGCCTGCCTCGGACACGTTTCCAGGCACAGCTAAACCATGATTTATGAAGATTAAACAAAGAAAAAAAAAGAAGCATTGTGCCTATTTGTGTTGTAAAAGTTTTAGTCTGTCTTTCCTATGATAGTCTTTATGAGTGCTTTAAAACTTTTGCCTGACTGCCACAGTACCAGTCGAAGGTTTGGACACAAGTTCATTTTCTACATTCTTGAACAATGCTGGACTTTTTAACTATGAAATAACGCATATGGCATTATAATTTAGTAAGAACATCAACAGTCAGTTATTTATTTTAAGACACGAAGGTCAGGTATTCTGGAAAAAAAAGTTCTTGCAAAAACAGTATTGTCAAGTGCATTCGCAAAATCCATCAAGCACCATGATGACCCTGGCTCTCATGAAGACCTTCTCAGGAAAGCAAGACCAAAACTATCCTCTGCTGGAGTGGAGAAGTTCATTTAGAGTTACCAGCTTCAGAAATCACCAATTAACAACCGGCACTTCAGATTAGAGCGACATGGAGCATTATCCTGTGGTCATAAGGGGATGGACACGGTCAGCAACAATACTCAGCTAGGCTGTGGCATTTAAATCCGCTATAGTTAATTGGTACTACAGAGCCCAAAGTGTGCCAAGAACATCTCCCCACACCATTAGATTTATGCATTTAGTAGACACTCTTATCCAGAGTGACTTAGAAAAGTGCTTTAAAGTTTCCGTCATTGGATCGATCCTTATACTGGTTACTAGGTTACCAACTATACAAACCGTCAGTCAAACACTGATGAAAAGGAATGGATCCATGCTTTCATGTTGTTTTATACCAAATTTTGACTTGAAGCAGAATTTGAGACCGGGCAACATTTTTTTTTCAGTCTACTATTGTGCAATTGTGGTGAACATATGCAAATTGTCACCTCAGTTTCTATTTTTAGCTGACAGGAGTGGCACCTGTTGTGGTCTTCTGCTTCAAGCTTTGATGTGCTGTGTGTTCAGAGATGTTTTTCAGCATTCCTCGGTTGTAACAAGGTGTTACTCAAGTTACTGTTGCCTTTTTATCAGCTCGAGGCAGTCTGGATATTCTCCGCTGACCTCAGGCGTCTACAAGGCATTTTTACTCAGAAACCCACTGCACACTTTCTGTTTTTAAGACCATTCTCCTTAACCTTGGAGGTAATACTCAGACCGGACTTGAACTTCAGCAACACATCTTCGACCACGTCTACATGTCCAAATGCATTGAGTTGCTGACATGCGATTGGCTGGTTAGATATTTGCGTCAACAAGCAGTTGAACAGGTATATATACTGTAATGTGGCCGGGGAATGTGTGTGTGTAAATACAAGTGTAATTACATAGTTCTTCATTTAGACCATAGACTAGAAATGTAAAGCTCGTTAGCAGGCCATTTCCTTTTTCGTCAATAGAGTGTGAGAGTTATGTAGGCTTCAATGTTCAGACGTGTTAATCCGGTGCTAATCCAGTCTAAAGATGTAATGGGAGCACAAGAAGTCGTCATCAGCGAAGAACATCCATCAGCATCAGATCTCATCTTTCTTATGAATGCATCATCAAAATCTTTTAAAGTTTATAATTTCTGCCAAAAAGAGTGGCAGGGGTGAATGGGTGAGAGTGTGAATTAGTTTTATCATAGACATTGTCCTGCAGCAGCTTTGTAGGAATTTGGATGTGGACCTCGATTCTTAATGATGTGCCATGAAGTAGAAAAAAACCGAGACGATCCAGCCTGAAGATAGAGTCTCGGTTAGGACAGGACAGGACAGTGCTTAAGATTGCAGAAACAGTTCCACAGCATCCAGGTGAAACAATGTTGTAAACAAGTGAGATACTTCAATCCTGACTTGTATAAATATCATTTAGTTGAGTTTTTCTTCCCCCACAAACTAAAGGTCCTCGTTATCAAAGTACCACATGTCTCGCAGCTCCCCCATCATGTCTGTTAACACTCTAGCTGAAATACCCACCTGATAAGGCATTTTTCTCATACTTCAAACTCCCTGTATTTCACTCCTCCTTAGTTTTAAAATGTAAATGAGCTACTGCTGAGCTCCACCCTAACAGACAACAGCAGAGCTCAGCAACAAGCCAGGGGAAGGTATCTTCTTATATGTGGTCATAACGGGAAAAATCTCAAATTGTTTTCACATTAAGCACCCGGGATCGTTTCCAAGAACACTTGACCCCAAGGTCTGTTTTATTTTGATTAGTGAGAAAACAAGCATTCCAGGCTTGGGAACCGCGCCCGAGTCTGCTGAAAACATGGTGTCAAGCATGGTACATAGTACTCTGGGACGGATCGAATTAGATATGGAAGCAAATCGTACCTAAACATGGAAGTGGACGTGTCATCTGTCTGGCGTAGCACGTGCCTGTGTCGTGCTCTGACCCTCATAGCCATAGCTGATAAAGTAGGAAGGCATGCGAAAGCGTTACTCTAGACATTTCTTCCAAATATCAATATTGGGTGTAGAGCAATGACGCTCTCGTTCTCTTGTTCTCTTCGTGTTCATTGGTGGCCCCAAAACAATTAGGTGCATACTGTATCGGCGTGGAAATACGCAAGTGTACCCGAGTACAGAGAATAATAATATTGGGAACACTGGCTAGGTGGGGAGGGGGCAGGGGGAGCAGTTAGTCCTTATTGTGAAAGTGTCCTAATTGACCTGTTTAAGCCCAGACCAATCCACAAATAAAAAGGACACAAAGCCAAGAATCTTTTTTCTCAAATTTTTTTTTTGTTCTTTGCTAATTTGTAATTTTTGCATGAGATCAATGTGCTCACAGTGTGAAAAGAGCATCAGCGAGCACAGGTAACCCTCTCCTTCCTTCTCCTCCACTGCCACATTGTTAAATGAATTACCGGACAGATAGCCTTGACCCTCAAGTAAGAATAAAATGTATCAACAACATAGCTACCATGGATTTTATATAAACAATCGTCTTTTTTCAGCTTGGTCTGTGCTTCGTGAGCTGTCTAGGAGACCTCCCTGATTCTATGAGAAATGACACCAAGAAGTCAAGGATCATTAGGATGCTACTTCTGTTCAGTTTTTTCTTTTTTTTTTCGATACTGAAACAAATAACCTTCTTAGTTGTCATCAGTCCACAATGTCGTTGAGAACGTTATTTAGCTCTGTTGATGTTTCTCTGGTTTACGGAGCGGCCACAAAAAGCTCACACGTGCGTTAAGACGCATACTTTGTTGTTTTTATTGCATAATTATCCGTCAGTGTCTGAAAAATGTACTGACTGATAATGGGGATCACCAGTAGCCATCCAAAACGATATCACGATACCCAAGTGCTGATTTCATTTGTATTGAAATACTTTAAACATCACGACTTTATAAATATCCTTATTTTTGTTCCTTCAGATTTTGTTACAATTCTAAACAAACATAAATAAATAATTTGCTCCAAAACACATGATGCCATGCTGCCTGCCACCTGTAGGACTATAGAGGAACTGCAACATTTTACTACCCCAAATGCAAACATGCACATCATTTCAATAATTCTTACAATTTCTATGTGTAAAACCACATAAAAGAATCTCAATACATTACTGAATCGATTTTTCCCTCTCATCTCTAGTGCTCACCTCCTGTTATCGGTACACATGGTTTTCTTTCTAAGCCAGTGTTTGCTGCTGTGTGCTGCTAGTAACAAACTCCTTGTGCTCAGGTTTTTATCAGGTTACCTCATGTTGCAGAAAGATGATGTCCTTCCTGTTTCTCAATATTGTCCCAGAGCATGAAATACGTCCAGATCGCTGTACTTTTCGTGGCGTCTGTTCATTGAACCGATACCTGATACTCGTATCGGTGTCCGCGTGTTCCTTGTCTGGTGTATCCTCAGCATTGTTGGGGCGAAGCCATCAGTTTAGGCCTTGCTCCACCACCCTGAGTGTATCAGCATGGTCTGTTAGAGCTGCACCATCATCCTGGTGACACAGTTTTGTATTTAAGCTAAAGAACTGGACAGGAAACCTCAACAAATTTGCAGTTCTGTAAAATAGACTTACAGTTCAGATGAACCGAGAAGTGATCAGTGCCTGTACACGCCACTCGCTCCGCCTGGACATTTGGTCAAAGGCTGAAACTAGAGCAGCTTTTTTTTTTGTTTATGCACCTGCAGCTGATATTACATGCCTTCGCTGTTATTTTATCCTTAAGTGAAGTTTTTTTTCTTTTTTGAAATCCCTGTTATAATATATATATATATATATATATATAAAAGTGTCCAACTTGTTTGAACGAAATAAACATATATTGATCAAAATTAGAAAGTTGCACGAGAAGGTAATTTATCGCCCAAAGCTCTGATACCTTTAATTTTGTAGAGTTGCAAAGCAGGTTTCTCACATATTCCAAGAAATCAGGCTATTATCAGCTGTTTATAGCCACAGCGTTTAATGACACCATTATAATGTTTCGTAAGGCTACAGCAAGTTAGTTCATGAGTAGATGATTATCTCTTCAGGGTGTTTTCTAAAGCTTGGTTGTAACTATTGTTAGGGCTGCACGATTTGTAAAAAAAACTAAACAAAAAAATGCACATAACGATTATTTGAACTCATTGTGATTTTTATTATTATAATTTTTTTTGTAAAGATTAAAAGTTTTCTTTGTATTTTCCTTGTTGAAAGTTGGGTATTACAATATCAGGTCAAACACAACATTTATACAGTTTTTATCGAACCCTACCGTGATGGCAGCCTCTCTAGGTTTACTTAATGATTTTTCAGGACGGTCCGGTTATGAGTTGATATCAGAACACATCATGTGATGTGATTTAGTGCTATTGGGATCGAAGAGACCCAATCATGATAAGTTCTAGCCGTGCCTAGTGTATTTTTGTTTAAAATTGAAGTCTGCTTATGAATGCCGCCTGCGTCTTGCGTCTAAAGGCCACTAATTGGGGGACGACATAGGATTACCGGCAAAACTGAGATAAAATTTTTTCTCATTCTTCTGCCCCTGCGTATTGTCCTACTTACGGCCTTGTTCTGAGGTTTAGCCTCTTTCTTTCCGTTGTCGTTCCGCTCTCTAAACAACCTGCATTTACACGGTGGTGGCTCCTGGCAGCTCTTACAAGATCCTGCTTTAATTTTAGCTTCCACCTCAAGTTCCTCACGATGAAAGCCCAATGGAGAGCAGATGTAACCCGTGAACATTGGCCGCTTTGCTGGTTCATGGAGCCCATTAACGGTCCGGGCTTTTTCCGCGACCCAGTTTGTGGGGGCTGCCGCGTTGGAGCAGTCTGCTTGACGTCAGTGCCACTAATCTAAAGGCCTTACTGCCCCCAAAAAGCCTGGCTCTAATGATGTATGACAGAGCCAGTGACCCAGCTACTCTGCATTAGTAATGTTAACAGAGATTTCAGTGCAGCAGGGATGGCGAAGGGTCGATTCGTTGAGACGATTCCACGGGAAACTTCTTATTACCCAGACACTGGGTTGCAGAGGGTTTCTGTCCTCACTGTGAAAGGATGGGTTGGTTGCCATTTTAAGTCAGGTTACCATAATGTCGATTGTTTAAAGTATTAATATTGTCTCTGTTGTCTCATCCTTGTAAAGTTTCTCAAACAGCACTACTGGCGTTAAAATGTCCCTGTGTATATTATCAGTATGTATTCATATGAACGTACTTTCACTGTTAAACATAGCTATGGTGTGTACTGTTGATTTTTTTTTTTTTCGGCCCATGTTTCTTTAAAAAACTTGACGGGTCAGCACTATCCTTTCAAGGTGTACTGCTGTGTTGAACGGTTCGTAACCCAATTGTAGTAATTAAATCTCTTTAGTTATTTCTTTGCTTCTTGCAGCCCAAAATCGGGCCTGGTTTTGGCCTGGCATATCAGTCAAAAGTTTGGCTTGAACACAAGTTTGGGTTCATTTTGTAAATTCTAGAACAATACTGGCGATTTCAAAACTATGAATTATCACATTTTTTTATTTTAAGACATGAAGGTCAGCTGTTCTGGAATATAGTTCTTGGAAGAACAGTATTGTCAAGTGCATTTGCAAAACCCATCAAGCACCATGATTTATATTTCC
Organism: Clarias gariepinus; assembly: GCF_024256425.1. Taxonomy (NCBI): domain Eukaryota; kingdom Metazoa; phylum Chordata; class Actinopteri; order Siluriformes; family Clariidae; genus Clarias; species Clarias gariepinus. The sequence goes on along the minus strand of NC_071104.1, from coordinate 29,987,058 downwards.
ATTTACATTTAGGCGTTTGGCAGATGATCTTATCCAGAGCAACTTACAAAATGATGATGATGATGATGATGATGATGAAGCTGACTCTGAGGAAGACCATCCCAAAAAACCAAGACCAAAACTGACCTCTGCTGCAGAGGAGAAGTTCATTTAGAGTCTTAACTAATAATCACCAATTATCAGCACTTCAGATTAGAGCTGTTACGAAGGCTTTACAGATAGTAATCAGCAGACACGTCTCAATATTAACTATTCAAAAGAGGTTATTGCTTATTTCGGACACCTTCAGTATTTTTTTTTACCATGTAGAAAGAAATTACAATTGGAAAGCACCGTGGAATTAGATGGTGTGTCCAAACCTTTGACTTGTACTGTATATACAAAAGGACAGTGTATTTATTCCCATCATATACAACCGTGGTAGGACCTCCGGTCCACATTCTCACACACCACGGGCAATTCACTGGGAGAGCATGCAAACTCCATGCACACAGACCCCGATGCGGGAATCGAACCCAGGACCTGGAGGTGCAGGGCGACAGTGCACACCACTAAGCTGCCATGCCACCTTTTATTAACTGACATGAGTCATTTAAACTGCACACGTCGCTTTCCCTCTATCCAACCTAGTCTCCGTCACAAGTGATGCATTGCACCATGCGATTTTTGTTTGGTTTGTCTTCAGTGCTGGTTTCACCTTCTTTAAACATCTTTATCCAGCTGTGCACATTACTCTTCTTAATCATCTCTGTAAAACATTCTGTAGCGCGCCGAGAGACCATCAGCTTATAATATATAAAAAGAAATTCTCTCTCTTTTTCTTGTTGGAAAGTTAACTGGGTTTCCATCCTTGTAATTAGGGCAGTTTTAATGCAGTGTGATCTGTTTAGGATTGTAAAACAGGAGGAAGCTTAATATATGACTCTGATACTCATTGGAAAATAAGTACTGTTTATAAGGTGGCAGGTTTGAATAGCTGAAACATTAATCCTGTTCATTGTCCCCGTAAAATACATTACACGCTGCTTTAACCTACAGTATGTATACGTTTTATTTTCAGTCATGGACTAATAATAGTCCTGTGCTATCTGGCCTTTCGAGCCTGTTGTGTTGATTGGATACATGCCCTGTATGTCCTTGGGTATTTAAATCGTGCATTTCTGGCCCAAGATGTGTGTGTGTGTGTGTGAAAGAGAGAGAGAGAGCTTTGGTTTCCATGGTATAGGTTTTGCTTGCAATTGTTTAGCCCTGAAATTTATTGGGTGGCTCCACTTGTATAACCATGCAGTAGATGATCCTGGGCAGGTTGCCATCTCCCGAGCCAAAAAGCCACATTGTACTGGAACAATCTTTTAATCACTTGCATTTTCAGTTATTATTCTCATCTCTCATTATATCATTATGTGTTATGTCTGCTCCCAGGCAAGATATGGTGCCATACTCCTACCCCGCCCCCCCGCCCCACCATCTCCACCACCACCACCACCAAAAAAAAAAAAATGGTTGTGTATAGGGATGTTTCAATCTCTGTCACAATTTCCATACAGCTCAGATTTTTGACTTCCTCCTAGTCACCGATCTACTCTCTGCACGTTGCTGTTGTTAAATAAAGAATGAGAATAGCGGCTGTTAAAACGATTCGTGTCTTGTGTTCACATGCAAAACCTGTGGCTTTTCAGTGGACTTGATTGTGATTTATTCAGAGTTTTACAACAGCATCAGTCCAAAAAACCAATGCTGAGTATCAAAAGCACCTCTGGAAATTATGAAGCACCTCTGGTTTTGAAATTAGGACAGGGTTCCTAAGCCAAGGGTAATCAGGTACACGGCATAAGCTGTTGGGGAAAAATTAACAAAATGAATTAGATTCTTCGTTAAAAGCTATGTGTAGACATCCTTGTGCATATACAAGGGGCATCCAAATCAAATCAGGACTTTTAAAAAAAAATTAAACCTTTATTTCTCTATATAATTACACTACGCTAATGCACTTATCCCATCATTTCACTAGTGCTTGGATAGAAAGTTTCCTCAGTACGCCGAAGCCATAATCAGAGTGCCTGTTTCATGTCTGAAATCCCGGCCTCCCTGGAACTCCGCAAACATGTGGAAAAGGTTTGAAGCGGGGTCAGGACTGTACAGAGGATTTGGCAATAACTCCCAGACGATTCCTGTAATGTGCAGGAGGTGTCCGTGAATGATTGTGTGTACAGTTCCCACAGACAGATCGTCGATAAATTGGCGACAAGTTATCCGTTGATTTTCAAGGATCATTCGCTGAATGTTCACAGGAACGACTGCAATGGGGTACAAGCCACCTCGGCCCGGATCCTCATTCACTGACATATGGCCGCATGTAAAACGTTTGCACCATTCAACAGTCTCATCATCGCACTGTGCTTCTGTAAATGTCAATCAGTTTTAGTCCTGGATTGACTTGAACGCCCCTTGCATGAATAATAACAAAAGGAAATAAAATATCATATCATCTAGTACTCATCTAATACTCTGAGAATAACTTTTCCCATACCTTGTCAACGTTTGTTCCAGTTGTCATTATAGTGAACCACCTCGGGCATGTCGTGTCCTTTTTTTGCAAATACAGTGTATGCTTAAATTAGGAATATTCTAAGAGTGGCAGCAGAGGAAGGAACCCTGAACCCTCTGATTCTACATTGTGACACCCCTGTAACAATCTTGGTCAGCGTCCCGTTGGATCACAAGGCTCTTCCAGGGACACTGGGCGTTTAGCACGATTCCAGCCTTGATGGGACGCTAGTATGTTCCTCGGGAGGTGGAAAGACAACGGAGAGTAGTAGTAACCTGAGCCTTGGATCGACCCGAGGACCCCGGAGCGCCGAGGCAGCTGCTACCCAACGCTTCATCATTAGTGTGTAAGAAATAGTTGCACTCATTCATCAGCCATCACTGCTTCAGTTATTAGCATTAATTCCAAGTCCAATAGATAATCCTTCAGAGAGAGAAGCCTTACGGAGTGGGAAGTAAAGCAGGAAGCACAGCATGATCCATTACTTACTGGTGTCCAGCATGAGTTTTATATAGCAGTTAAAGCTGGACTGTGTTTTCAGATTGCATCACATGTGGGCAGCTGTCTCAACAGCTGTACAGTTCTGTTTTAAAATGCAAACAATACTCGCATTAATTTAGGCATTCCTTTTTTTTTTAAGAGCTCGTAAATTGTGCGCGAGTTACTTTGCTTTGTGATGAAATCCATGTTTTTGTTTGGAGAACGGCGGTATCGGTGCGATGGCGGGCGGGCGAGTCTTTTTGTTGGGTGGTGATCCTGACTCGAGAGAACATGTGTTGCACTGATTTTGCAAGGTTTCATGCCTGGCTTGAGCTTTGTGGAGCTTGCGCTCTTTTTCTCAGGCCTTTGCCTGAACAAGCCCCTTTCCCGCCGTGATTAATTGCTGGCAGGCACAGCCGATGGGATCTTGCGTCAATAAATCGTCATGAAGGCAACTCCCCTGCTTCGAACATAAACACAGAGACAGGCTGTGCAGCGACTGAAGCCAGGCCAGAGCTAGTTAGAGCTCCACAGGCCCTCGGAGCTCCACGGCGTCGTTTATTTAACACCCAGATTTTATTAGACGAGATCTGGCCACGGATCTCTCTGGGCTGTTTAATCTGCCATGAACCAGGCCTGGTTTCAGAGGGTCTGGAGAAATACTTCAGCTTGTGTCAAGACTCAAATGATCACAGATCGAGTCAAAGCACGGTCAGTGTTTTATTCGTCGGTTTTCACATACTGTACACTCTGTTTGGTTTGAACCTTTGTGTGTGTTAGTCGCTGTGAATTCTGGCTGGAGGATCGTCTTTGTGGATTGCGGTTTTTCATAACCACCCGGAACCTGCATTATTAGGGAGCATTTAGTTCTATAAAGCATTAAGTGTAATGCCGAGCCTGGGCGAAAGGGAATCGAGGCCTCAGGATGAACAGGAGCACAAAGACTCCGAGTATCCCCCAAATCCCTTTTTCAGCTCCAGTTGGGTAGCAGATGGTTTTGAATAATTCATGAAAAGTTTGTGGGTAGTGTTCGGCATCACATTTATCTCGGAGGCTATTAGATTTCAGTGCAAGAAACCGATCCAAAATGTTGAGCGAGCTCTCATCTTCGGGAGAATTCACTCAGCGATTTGATATTTTTTAAGTGCCGCAGTGCAGCTACGAGGAACGAGATTGAATGCCTTGATTAATCACTTGAGTTAGTCGATGTGGTTGTTTATTCTATTTAAATTGAATCGTAAAACAAGCTGCTGACATGCACAAAGTAACAAGTTTATGATTAAAGCATAAAGGTGCATAGATTTGAATAGAAAGGGAACATTTGCAAGATTTCCACTATTGTGTTGAAGTTAAAGCGTAAATTTGATATCGAGATTCGGAATAATAGTAATATGACTCTAATAAATCATGGGTTATTGCTTTGCCATTTAAGGGACGACAAGATTTTGTTTTACAAATGAGAGTTACCACAGAGGCGCTTGTTTAAAGGGAATTTGTTCTATACACCTGCTATCCACTTTATTAGGAACACCTGTACATCGCCTCATTCACGATTCAGATTATCTAATTACAGTTCAGCGAGCAATCATGCAAATACGACTCAAGAGCTTCTCTTAAAGTGCCCATGTTCAACAATTTTTTTTTAGCACAATAACACAAAGGTCCCTCCATCTGTTAATTGTTCAGCTGAAATAGTCCGTGAGATGATGCAACTCAAACGCTCATCATGTCACTCCCTTTCCAAACATGCCATTTCAGTGTCTATGTGAATGAGCACTAAGCATACATTAGGGGAGAAAAAATACAATTAGTGTGTTTAAGCCCCCGGCTAATAAAAAAATTGAAAAAGAACAAAAAAACAGGAAATGTTTTTTTTTTCCTTTCTAACTTTTTTTATTTGCGCACTGGAGAGCCATCTAAATGTCAAAAAATGAGAAAACAAATGAATGTGGCATTATAGGCCCCTCTTCACGTAAACCATCAGGTTAAGGAAAATATGATGGCAGAGGCTTCGACCACAGCATCGTTGCTGATGACAAATCATCAGGTTTGAGTATTTCTGAAACTATTGTTCTGCTGGGGTTTTCACCCAGAACAGTCATTAGTCCGAATGTGGCGTGACAAACAAACAAAACCAAAAAAAGAAAAACAGCAGTAATGTGGGTATGGTTGATAAGATACGGTTGGAGAAGTACAAGGTAACTCAGATCATCATGCTTTGCGAGATAAGTGAGCAGAATAACATCTCAGATTGCTTAGAAAAGGAAGAAGCTGAAGATCAGAAAAGACCAGGCGTCTGTAGTCCCTGATAGGAGCAGTCTTTCTGAATCATCCACCATTCTCTTATATATATATATATATATATATATATATATATATATAATTTTTTTTATTATTATGCAACTAATTCATTCAATTTTAAAAATGCGTTCTGATTTAATTATTTTTTCTTTCTTGTCTCTGGCTACTGCCAAGACAATTGCCAGGCTTCTCTCATCTGTGTTGTTGATGAGTGCGCACATTGTGTGAGCTCTCCCGTCGTAGGAGTCACCTCCTCTCTAATGACCAGTTGTGTCTTGTCAAAAGTTGCCAACATGGGATTATGTAAGATGGCCGGTCTCTAACACTAAAGTTTGGTAAATGAAACGTGACTTTCTGAAAGATGAGCGCAACTCCTGCCTAGTGTTCTTAAATGGAGGAGAGGCTGGAGGAATGATACAGAATTTAATTATATGAGAACTTATTATTTTTCATAGGGACGGGAATCACCACTGATATGATATCATTGCGATACCGTTGTTTCGATTTTGTATTAATTTGATTTCTTTAGAATTTGTTGCAATTCTAATCAAATGTAACAAATACATTTGGTCGTACCACACAGGATGTTGTGCTGCCTGATAATGTGTGAATAGTTAAAAGCACACCATCGGAATAATAGATGAATAGTGTATATATACATCATTCAGAATTTTTTTTTTCTTATTACTAATGATGAAAAGATTTGGTATACGTCACTGTAACAATTTTTTTCCACCCATGTTATATATGATGTTTTTTCTTTAGTAATAACCAGCGTGTGTTTTAAAGCATAAAACCGTAATGCCTATTACTATTTATTTATTTTTATTTTTTGCAAGCAGCCACTGAAGAAGCATCTTCTCTCCTATTCGCAAAATTAATTAACTTTTTTTTCCCACCAACAATGCATTCAAATTAAACTACTTACGGGGGAAACACCAGCTTTATTATTTTCTAGGTCTGTACTCTGAGGTGTTCAAAGTTATGAGGTCTGTAAGGTCACAAAAATATCACTGTTGTTGTTCAGTGACTGCTCTGGAAAATTCTTCTCGATGGAAACAGATTTGTAGGCGGAAAGCGAGAGGGACGAGCCTAAACAAAGCTTCAGTGCATGATGGAAATTCCGTCCGGGTAATTTTTATGCTGATTTATATGATGCTTTTGTCTCAGTTGTGCACTTAAAAAAAAAAATATATATCTAATCAGAGGATAAAAAGTACTTGTGCTTTTTTGTTTTTTGTTTTTTCTCAGGTTGCAAAAAACGGAAAAGTTCAAACGCAATGCGTATATCTGGATAGATTAAAAAAAAAAGAAAAGCCGATCATGCATCATCATCTGTATGTAAAGAATCCAGAGAGAGATTTTCAGGCAGACTCGCAGCTTGGTCTACATAACCTCAAATAGTGGAAAAAAAAGGAAAAGAAACGCTAATTACGAAGTTAACAGCTTTTAAACTTTGTCTCTCACTGGCTATGGACACAGCAGTAAAGAGCCTGTTTTATAGCTGTGGCTAACACACATCAAGAAGCCTGCACGCGTTTCCAGTCTCTCAGACGAGTTAAAGCAGAGCAGCACGGTGGCTCCTGATGAGGCATTATGGGAACACACCAGAGCAGGCCACATCAGGCTTCCTCCGGAGAGGCCACACATTTAACCAGGACGCAGGAAGAGGCACGAACTTCAAAGGTGTTTTAGGTTCTTTAGCAGTCCTTGAAGTTTTTCTTTCTTTTTTTTTTTCCTCCTTAACTAAAGCAGAGCCACTTTTTAGACCACCAGTGTTCGTTTCCGTTGCATCCGTCCTAATAAACCGTGTTTTCAAGAGCTGTCATGTACGTGCACGTGTATATGGGTGTGGGCTTTGTAATTGGCACGAAGAAAATGCAACCGGTGCTCTACCAGTGCCAGCGCTTACATTGCAGTTTTTCCACTCCGCTATGAATGAAGGCTGCTCTCTCTGCGCTTCGCTTTGTGCTGTGATTAGTTTGTTCCAGTTGGTTTCAAATCTATGAAAACGTGCAGGAATTTTAAGTGCCATTTTGATGCGATATATATGGAGTGACTGACTAGTGTAAAGCAGATCTTCAAGTGATCCAAGTGTGTTTGTAAAGTGGCTGCTAGTACAATGTGCCTAATCCTTCTTCTGGAAGAGAAGTTTTTCTTATACAACTGAACAGAAAGGAAAATCCGCCTTCTTTGTTTGTTTGAGGTAGCGATGGCAAGCACTGTTTCACAGGTTAGGCACAGAACAGAAACCTTTAGACGCCCAATAGATCTCATCCTTTTTGTTTCTTGGTACTGAATAATCGTGCCATTTGGATGACATTTAGAAATATCTACATGCACGCTATACAGCCGGACTGAAAACTGTTGTCTAAGAGAAAACAAATTATTCGCATGTTTCATTGATTTTAAAAAAAGGCTTTTGATTTGAGCAGGGTTAGAGGGCAGAAATGAAATATTGGACTTTAGTTAAAATGTGTTTGACTTCCGATGACCACAAGAAGTTAGGGATTAAGACAAATCCGCATTCTTTTGCTACTGCCTTAGCAACCAGATTACATTCTTTCTATTCATTTTGCAATTACATTTACAGCATTTAGCAGATGAACTTATCCAGAGCGACTTAAATACTCTCATTATACTGTACATCTGAGAGTTAAGGGCCTTGCTTAAGGGCCCAACATTTACATTTCAGCATTTTATCTTATCCAGAGCGAATTACATTTTTATCTTATTATACATCTGAGCAGTTAAGGATTAAGGGCCTTGCTCAAGGGCCCAACAGGGACAACATGGTGTTCAGGGACAACATGGTGTTTGTGAAATTTGAATCTGGGACCTTCCAAACTGCAGTCCATTGCCTTAACCACTGAGCTACCCCTGACCACCTTGGTGGTGCCGGGATTTAAACACAGGACCTTCCGATCAGTTGTACAAAGCCTTAACCACTAAACTACTTCTACCCCTCATTCATTCAGTTACATATCACATTTTTTTAGTGTTACATTTCATGTGTCGCCACACTGATTCCAAAATCTTGTTTGATTGTTTTTAATTAATTTGTGAATTTATGTCTGTTTGCATTTGAGGTGCTGAAGTTATGCTGTTCCTCTATAATCCTGCAGGTGGTATGCTCCAAGCTATTTGCCCAGACCAGCTTTCCATGTTGTAGAAGCAAATTATTTGCAAAGTTTGTTTAGAATTGCAACAAAATCTGTTTGAAAAATAAAAATGATTGAATTGGAGTATATCTAAAAATGTAAAAGTAACAGAATTGCAGTACAGATCGAATCACCACCTAGGTATCGCCATAATATAATGAGTAATAAGTGCAACCCTGTGATTCCCATTTATACAATAATCAATTTTGTAATCACACAACCAACAAAACCCACTAATAACCTGGACATGCAGTGTTACAGAATGTGCACTCAGCTATGATTTCTAACTCCCTGTAATTCCATCTATAAATGTGTAAATGTTCCACCGGTGATATAAACTACTTGGCCTAAAAAAAATAATAAATAACTTCATCAAATAATAATAATAAATAACTTCATCAAAAAAAATGACTTCATTTTGTTGCCACATAACGTTGCTGAGCCTCGACCTGACCAATTGAAACAACTCCAGATCATAACACTACCTCCAGAGGCTGGTACTGTGACCACTATGCATGATAAGAAAAAAAAAAGAAGATATTTTTCATTAAACTTATTAAGAAGCTCATCAGTGAGGACCAGATTGCTGTTTGAACCAGCTGTGTGGTGTGCAAAGCTTTGTCTGTTAAATGCCACACCGGCTTGCAGTGATGTGCTCCATCTCATAACAACCCCCGAGAGATGTTAGGTAGGTGGGTTACTTCGATTTCTTCGCACTTGCAATAAATGAGAGTACATCACCAAGTGGTGAAGGATAGACCAGACCCGCGGTCGCTCTCCTCCATGATAAAGCCTGCCATTCTTCATCACCTGATCAACAAATCCGAACAGCGGCACCACTTCCCCCGATGACATTTAGTCCTGGCATGAATGGGACATGACACAGACAGCAGGAATGTGGCCGATGCCGTGAATGTCTGAGCCTGGCATTACGCCAAGCTCTCCTGCATTCTTAATACCTCATTATGACGAGAACGACAGGCCCGTGTGGGATGGTGCCATCAGCAGCCCGAAGTGGCTGAGATTTTCGGTGTGTTCTTGATCTGCAGCTCCTTCGCGAGTAATTGAGCGGACAGTCTGTTATTCTCCGGAGTCGTGATGCCGGTGACCTTTCCAAATAATCAGCACCTACGCCGAATCAACAAGATGAAAGTGCTCTCGACCTTCCCCGAGCCATGCAGATAGAAAAGCTCCAACGAGATCTCTTTAATTTTAGAAATTAATCTCGTGCTACTTTTAAACATCAAAAGGACAGTGTTAAGGGAGCACCTTTGTTTCGTTTGGGGCGAGGAGTACCACATGTGGTTGTGAGATAATTCTTGCACGAGAGCGGTCACATATACAACTATGATAATCCTCCGACTCCCTGTTAAAGATACCGTTAAAACAGCACAGTCTGAGCGGTTCACGACAAAAAGATCTTCTTCTTGTTCTTATTATTTTTTTAATAGACTGGGTCTACGGCAAACCGTCTCAGAGCAACAACCATGTTTTTGTGTGAATGAGATTTTACAATCGCGAGGCCCGTGACCGTAGGAACCCGGATAAGTCACTACCTTGTACCGTGTTCTACACAAACAAAGTCAGCGTTATCTCATAAGGTAACAAATTAAAGGGGAAACTGGCGTCTGTTTTGCTTAGAGGGAAGAATCACAGCCGGGCATTCTTTCCTCATCAGCGGACGCTCTTTCAGGCTGACCCCACCCCGATCCGCAGGCGCACTGAACGGTCTAATGAACATGAAAATCATGTCTGACCAGATATCAACTCATGGGAGATTTCAGAGTGACGTATAAAGACACGGCTCCTCACCACCATCACCACAACACTGATGGACAAAATACTTCTTGAGGAAAAGAAGTTGTTCCAGTACAGTTTCAAAGTTTCCATTAGCTCCAAAGACCTTTGTTTGACCCCATTGAGGGTCAAATTTCTGGCTCAGTATCTTAAAATTCTCCAGATTGTCAAAGAGCCTTGTGTCTCCAACGTCTTGCAGGACATGTTTGATTTGATTGATGTATCAGTGTTGATTTTTGAAGTAAATCATGTAGAATGTGCTTGCTTGTTAAGGCTTTGAGTTACTGATCGGAAGGTTGGGGGTTCGAGTCCCAGCTCAGCCAGGTTGCCGCTGTTGGGCCCTTGAGCAAGGCCCCTAACCCTGTCTGCTCCTGGTACTGATAACATTGGTTTCACATTACGTATCAGAAAAACCCAAACGTACAGAAGCTTCCCCCATCGACACACACCAGCAGGACTTATGCATTACCAGTCTTTTTTATTATTATTATTTTTAAATAATCAATGTTTTTTTTTTAAGCGTTAATTCTCTTAGGTTTTCTAAATTAGAGCTCGTTCTCCGTGCAAAACTGTTTCTTTGTAGAGCATGTGCAACCATCATTATGACCATCTTGTTCTTTTCACGGCAGCGGGCATGTGCTGCATTTACTTCCTCTTAGTACGCCGCTCTCGCGGGAGCAGAGTAAACAGGTACGGGCGACTAGGCAAGGTAGTTAATCGATCGTTCTTTTAGACAGATTTTTAAAAAGCGTTGGCAAGTATGCTGTGTGTGTGTGTGTGGGGGGGGTGTCATTAAATGTGCAGCATTAAATCAGAAAGCTGTGTATAAATAAATATACATGTAACGTATGCAGATGTCCGACAGAGTCAAAAAGTCTGACACCGTGTGTGAACCATATACTATAACCAATAAAACATTCTTACAGTAGTGCAAATGGACAAATAACTTTTTCTAAACCGGATCGTTCAGCAGGCTCTTACGATTTCATATCCCGTCATGCTGCTTCAGCTCTTCTCTTCACCTGTCTGACCTAGCCAGTTTTTTTCTTTTTCATCCTTTCCTTTTGTTCCGGGGCAGAGGGCGCTTATCTATGGCCTGATAGCACACCAGGCCTCTTGGTGTTCATCTTCCTGCTGGAGATAAGAGCAGAGGCCTACGCAATCTCCGTGCTTATCTGTTTAAAGCTTCGCAGTGCAGGCCAGAGGCCTGGTTCAGCCCTGCAGCGTAACATCAATCAGCCTGATGGCGGATACTAAAATAGCTCAGTATACAACGCAGGCGCTGGAGAATTCTTCAGAGACGTTGATTTGCTCGACAGTAATAACGTACACGTTCTTCGTGAATTGTTATTATAAGTGCCGTGATTAAATAATTGGTTATGGCAGGTAGCTGCACTCCTGCATTATTATCAGGCTCTGTTTAAAGGAGATAACGTTTCAACGTTCCGCGGTGGCACATAAAGGAGGAGAGAAGAAAAAAACTGAACGGAGCACAGGGAAGTGGTGGAATAGTAAAAGGGTTTCGGTGTTGTCCTGCTGTGATAGAGCCATTTCCTGCTGTCGCCTAGATGACGGCACAGCTGGCACAATGCAGACTTTATTACCGCTGCAAGGCTGCGCCTACTCCACAAGTCTCTCTCGCTGTCTCTCCGTATGCTTAACGCTTTATCTTTTCCGCTCATTTCTACCCGAGCAACTCGAGTACGCCGCGAGTCTCCATTCCAGATGTTTTACGTTTTCTCAGGACGGACGGAAGCGGCACAGTTTCCGAATCAGAACGATTCGGTGGCGTCCGTGAAGATTGCTAGAAACCCGACTGATGCCAAATTCTTAGGCATTTCTTGGCGAATTGATTCGACTGACTGGTTTTTAAAACGTTCCTTCCCCTCTTCAGTGGTGCAACATGTCTAGACAGAGCTTATCACCTGTTATGGAAGTTTCTGAGTTATAATCTGAAACCCGTGTGGCCTGGATATGTCCAATGAACTTTGCAAAGTTTGGAAGTGTTTGGACTTGTATAGAGTAACTATTACATTTGTTTTATCTCCGAGCCTGATTTCTAAGCCACACTAAGATATGTTTATGCCTTCTTTTTTTTTCTTTCCCCCAAGAAGCCATTTACGCTTGCTGTCATCTTGCAGTTCGTTAGCGCATGACAGCCGAGATAAAAAAGCGGTGTGTTTAAAGTTAGCAGCATAAACCGCTTTATCAGTTATTGACCTGTTCTAGGAAGTTTGTCATTGCGCTGCACGGCTCAGTTAGGAAATGTGCTTTCTGCTTGCTGGCACCAATTCAGTTCCGAGTACAGGGCGTCCCAAAAGTCTCCAGGCACAGGGGAAATTAGCACTTTTTAGAAAATGTAATTTTATTTTTAAAACATGCTCTACATGATTGCTGTGTCTTTATAAGCACAAACGGAGCTCTGTCTCCCACTCGTGTTAACAAATCTGGTCTTCTGCATATAATTGCACTTTGAATGCTTACCCTTTTTTTTTTTTTTTTTCCCGCACTGACACGCTTAAAGTCTATCTGGTAAAATGATCGCCACAATATAAACAAAATATGAAACATTTTCAAGACATTTCACTAAAAGGTGCTCATTTCCCCGGGTAAAAACCAGAGCTCAGGAGTGTCCGTGTGTAATGGTGTAACTAGGTCTCTGCGAGTAAGTGTGGGCGGGCGGCTCCAGCTCGGCCTTTTATGTGTGCATGCGTCGTGTGCATGTACTTAAATGACGCTATCATGACTGCATCTTATCCTCCTCCGTGCTTCATAGGCCCCGAGGCATTCGCTCTGTCTCTCTAGTCTTTCTAGCTCCTCTGTTTTGGAGAACAGCTGTGGGCCGTATGGCAGAGCGACACCCCCGCGTTCCTCCTCCTCCTCCTCCAAGCATGTTTTCATTCTGGTCTGACGGATTCATTGGGCTTTTTCGGTCCCCAGGAGGCCCCTTAGCAGAGGACTGCTGTTGTCTTTACCCAGGGAGCTTTCTGTCTCCGTGGCAGTGCTGGCCTTTCTGCAAATTCCTGCCTCTCGTTGCTCCAAAGCATGATGTTTTTGTGAGCCCAGTGGGTACACGGGGCTGTGCTTTGGCCTGGCTGCTAATGTGACCTTTACGGCAATTTCTGTGTTTAACTTGGAGATTTTTTTTTTTTTTTTTTTCCCATCTCATTTCCAGAGGAGTTTGATGTTTTGATCTGGTGGTCTGTAAACAAACTTCTATTACAGGCCTGTTCAGTTTAGGATGTTTCAACATAGAAAAGTCACAGAACATTAGATCTGCATGCTTTCTTTTTTTTCTCCTTTGGCTATAAGACGAGAGACAACTTGAAAGAAAAGTGGCTCTGTTGCAGCATCGTGCTGCCTTCCCTTAGATGGAAGAATTACTGCAAAGTTCTTTCTATCCGGATATCACCATACCTAGGTGTCACAATTTTATTAATATCCTGGATTGATATTACGTTTTTTCGCAGATTTCATTACAATTTTAAACCTTTAAAAAAGTTTTCTGTTTAATTAATTGTAACTCATTCCTTATAACATTATAAAGTTTACTCACTTAAAAAGAGATGGGCAGCTTTTAAACAGTACAAACTAAATTTAACCAACTTTAGGTGGTGTAGTGGTTAGCACTGTCGCCTTGTACCTCCAGGGTCCGGGTTCGATTCCCGTCCAGACTCGATTCCTGTCTCTGTGTGCATGGAGTTTGCATGTTCTTCCCGTGCTTGGTGCGTTTCCTCCGGGTACTCCGGTCTCCTCCCACAGTCCAAAAATATGCAGGTTAGGTTAATTGGCGTTCCCAAATTGCCTGTAGTCTGTGAGTGTGTGTATGATGCTTGTCTGGGTGTGTGCCCTTTGATAAATTGGCATCCTGTCCAGGGTGTACCCCGCCTCGTGCCCTAAGCCTCCTGGGATAAAGTGGTATAGAAGATGATGAGTGAGTGACTGAGAGTTTAACTTCAAATTAAATTAACCAAAAAGATACATCTGCAGTCAATCAGGATGAAAATGTGTGAATAGTTTAGAATGTACCACCTGTAAAATTATATAAAAAAAACTGCGACTCTTTTTTCCCCCCCTGGCTCAAAAACCTCAAAAGTCTCAAAACTCAACTTGAAAGTAAGTGCGTGGGTTGAGTGGCTGCTAGCACGCAGGCGCATGCGGCTTCACAACGTGGGGCTCCTAATGCACAGGATTATTGACTAATTAGCGCTTGTGTTGTTTTGTGACAGAGTTTGGAGAAAAAGGCAGATTGGGGACTTTTAACGTGCATGAATTTTGATAATGTAACGCAATAAAAATGCATTTCTGTTGCACTCGGAACAGAATTATTTATATTTGAGGCTGAATCAATTTGAAATCCTGGTCAGCCAAATTCTGCTCACTGGCCAGTTGACTGGGTTATCTCGATTATAAATGTAAAAATTGTTTTTTATTTTTTACACCTCTAATAGCCATCTAGGCCGTGAGAGCTCACTGAATGATATTGAAAACTTTTCCTGTTGATCTCTCCAGTACAGTCCTGGAAACATAAATCTGTTCCAGTGGCTTGTGTGACCCGAAACCTTGTTTACTTACATCAAAGTCTTGGCTCGTTAGACTAACAGGTCACTACAGGTCACCCTTTTATTTTTTGCCCTGATTGTGGGTCACAACTTTATGGTTCAGTATCTGAAGGAAACGAAACTCAACTCTTCTCGGAATAAAAACAATCCCATATGCAGCATTAATTCAGAGAAGAAACGATTCCTGCAGAGTCACTTATCCACTTGCGTTAATCCGCCGTGGAGTTAAAGTTGTCCTTCTCCTGTAAGCGATCTAAGCTTTGCCTGGCGGTGCCAAATGTTAGTCTGCTAACAAGCCTAAAGCCGCTAAGCTTTTCATCTCGCTGAAGAAATGCGCATCTTATATGATGGGCAATCCTTCTACGGATATCCTATTATGGTCTGCGTTATCATTGTACTTTTTCTGCTGCTCCACAGTCCCAGCCTGCTTATTCCGTGATGGCTGGGATTTCACTCCCGGTGACATCATTGCCTGCAGGTTTATGGTCCACCCAGCTGTAGCACAAGCCTGTTCAGGTCAAAGTAAAGGTGGGGATGTTGGTAGAGATTTAGGCTCATTGTATTACGGCCTTTTCTAGGTCAGCGAGTGACTCAGTGATTTGGTTAATATAGTCGTGGGAGGAATATTTCCCTGTGGTAAAAACAGTTCACAAAGCGATCAACCAAACATCAGCCATACCTGAGATATAATCATCATAATGATGCTTGTCTGCGTTCCAAGACCTAACCTTTACCGGATGTCCTTACGTGTTAAGCTTTTGATGCAGTTAACAGCACAACTTCCGGTATAAGACGTTCGGATGTAGGAGGCTGCTAAAAGTATCACATGGTCAGTTTTTTTCCCTCTTAGATCATTTGTTCAGGCCTGAGGTTTGGTCTGTTTCTAGTTTTTGAAGCTTTGCCAGGCATCCTGCCCCCATAACACTTCAGAAAGGAAGTACTTTGGCCACATGTTTTTTATTTTATTTTTTTTCTCCGCCAGCCTTGGAGAACAAGCCAGGAGCACGGTCAGGAGCGATGATGGTGACATGGTGACCTCAAAGCATGATTTGATGACCAGAAACTAAACTAATTGATGTGGTTTTTGGTTAAAAGATGAAGAAAGAATAAAAATATAAAGTTTGACAGGACAGAGCGAGCGGCCATCTGCAGAGTGATTTGTCATCCTCCTACACCAACTTTTCTCCCCCTCTGATACCAGTGCGGGCCCGCGAGCGTGGGCTGCCTTGCCCCAATAGGAAATTAGACTTACAGCTGGGAAAATATTTGCCTTCGCACTTTGATGCCGGGCGGGTTTAAATGTCCGAGGAACAGAGCCGATGAGTGCAACCGGGCAAGATGGTACACGCTTGGCTGACGAAGCAGCTACTGTCCTGGCATGAAGGAAACATCAGACATAAATCACGTCTGTTGGTCTAATTGGTGTTTGGCTTTACATCTCTGATATGAGAACAAGCCAGTTAATCCGTTAAAGTTTGAGCTCTTCGTGTTCAAGTTATTGTTTAGCAATGACGATGAATAGGAAAGAAACTTTCGAGCCTCTTACGATTCAAAGTCATTTGAATTTCAAGTGCTGTGATGTGATTCTAAAATGATTCCTAATGCATCTATTCATCTATCTTTCATACATAATGGATTTTTTTAATGGTGTGACCTCTAACCTCTCGCCACTCTTGAGTCTTGGTGTCCTTGTAGAGCACTGTGTGACTGAAATGATGATGACGATTATTAGACATTATGCTGTGTCACCGTGCATCTTTTAAATTATTTAGAAGCCTTCCACTTTCTCAAAGTTTCTGATGAAGAAACCCGGATTGGAATGTGGCTTTCGATTTCTCGTCTGTTCTGTCCTTTTGAATTTGCTCTGTTATTTTAATATTTGAATCAATGAAATGCTTTCTTTGTGCAACCATTTAAAGAGAGAAACAGGTTACGAGTTACTAGTGAGGAAGAGAGCAGTGGGTCTGGCTTCGGGAAACTGGTTAAAAGTCCATGAATTCAAACCTTAAAAGCTCCAAGCTTGCACCATTGCATCCTTAAGCAAAATGTCTAACCTTCAGCTGCTCAGTTATAGACGCAGTCTTAGATGTAGGTCGGTTTGCATGAAATCATCAGATCCCAAAGTTTCCACATAAATTGTTCAGGAGTCATCGTGCCTGCATTTCAGATATACCCAGACGTGTTCGTGGCACGTGCTTCAAACATGCACACATCATGCTGTTTCCAGAGGGGTGTTTATGCCAATGCAACATCGTCTTCCTCTTCTCTTTATGTAATAAACAGCTCAGGGCTTTTGATGGAGTGTTAGTAATTTCTCCAGACTGTCTGCAACACGTTTGATCCTGCAATAATGACTTGAGGTACGTGAGACTAGCGTTAAACTGGTCAGGTTCGCTGTGATCTCAAGGCCCTGATGCTTCATTGAGCTTCTTTAATTATTGCTAGATCTACCCCTATGTATTGTCTCAGATGTAGCAACATTAATGAACTTTCCTGTCAGTGTGGATTGTAAGCACGCTCTGTTGTCACGTTTCCCGTTTCAGCCCAGCAGGTCTCGTTAGAGATGGTGACGGCAGGACTGCCTGAGGACCATCTGTGGAGTCTATGACTTGAATAAGGGCTTTCACAGATTCCCCGTTACAAGGCTTTTGTACATTTTTTACATTTTATTGAGCGAACCACCTTTTTCCCCCCCAAAGGCTTGGCTTGTAGGCATGCTATAGACATTAAAACAGTAAGAAAGAGTTAATGCATGGTGGACCCAGGCAGTAGCATGGATATTTGCGCAAGAGCTATTTACGTGGCTCGTTTATAGTCTAAAGGCATAAATCAGTTTCTCAGGAAGTTTACTGACCTCAGGGTAGCACTCGCCTTATGTTGTATAAAGATGTCATATTGTACGTTGTATGGAATAAGTTTGTGATAGAATGGAAAGGAGTCAATCGCTATCGGTGTTCAGCGCTCAACCTTATGCCCAGACACTTACACAATTTTTTGCATTTGTTACATCTGCTAGATCAGACTCCCTCCTGCACGATTCAGTTCATGTTTAATGCTCAGACCCCCCCCCCCCGCCCCTTTTCCCTTTCCTGTAATATGAAAAGATTGGAACTAGGAGGAAAATCTTGTTTGTTTTTTTTTCTTTCTTTTTTTTTTCATTTGTTGACAGAGATTTTTCACTAGAAGCTTTGCAGCCCTAGTTACATCAATCTAATAAAATAATGCTTTAATGAGAAACTGATGAGAACAGGACCAGTGTGTAGCCTCGTCCCAGATTATATTGTTCATAGTGTTTTTGTACCAAGCGTTCATAAGCATGGTCGAAAGTGCTTAAAGATGCTTTGATTCCTTTTAAAGTTTTAATCAGATACTTATCAGGCACTGTGTTTAGGGTTGATGAATCCTATGAATAGTAAGAAAGATCTTTCAGAAGGTGTACCTGATTGGAAGTAGGGCTGTTCTGATGCTTGTCTCAAATGACCAAATATTAAGATGTCATATATACCCATTTATTATACAGTAGTTCTCCAAAATGATAAAGGAGACCTAAACCCAATAGAAAAGTGTTGGACAATGGTGAAGAACCTGTAGCAATCAAGAAACTGTACATTTTCTGTACATGATCTTCAGGAAGCGAATCAAGCAGTCATGGACTGAGTGAGTGACACCAGCTGATGTCTTTTTGACTTTATTCCCGTCTGGATCCAGCACGCTTAGAAAAATGAAGGACTCAATATTCAAATCAATCCAGTTAAATTTTATTTATATAACGCTTTGCGACAGTGACATTTGTTAAAAGCGCTGTCTAAATAAAATCGAACTGCAGCTTTACACACTCAAACGCAGATGATGGAAATTTTTATGAAATGTGAAATATGTGTATGAATCTAAATGATCAGATTGTCCCTGATGAGCAAGCCGAGGGCTACGGTGGCAAGGATTGATCTGCAGTCATACTGTGTGTTAGGCGGCTGGAAGTTCAATATAACAGTTGATGTATTTAAGTTAATATGGAGTCCAGTTCGTTATTGGATGCTTTAGGAAAGTCCTGAACAAGTACTGAGCAACCGCAGTCACACGTATTGATTGTTGTAGAGTAAATTCATTGCATAAAATAACAAATGATTCTTATTATCTGGATTGTCCTTATTTTAAACATTTGGGAATGTCATTTAAAAAATTGAATTTCAGTTATGTTTCATATAGATAGATCGATGGATAGATTGATGGATGGATGGATGGATGGATAGTCACGTCTTGTTTACTTGTCATCATTGACACTACCATATTTAATATTCATGGCTATCCCGAGTGGTTTGTGTCACCTTATGCCAACCCTCTAGCTGGTAGCTTTTAAATGAGCGTTGCATGAGTTATCACCCCAAAAATCTTAATCTTAGTTCACAAACAAAAAACATTTTGCTTCATCTGTGACAACAAGATCTGTCCGTAACGCCAGGTCACAATGCATGTTGGTCGGATTTTTCACCAAGAGGATTATACAGTATATTATACAGGCCGTGGGTTGGAGGGGGATATGTAACACCATCCTGATATTATTGTATCTGCTGTGTCTTTTATCGTATCCTGATACACACTTTGATCAGCAGGATAAAATAAATATGCTCAAACGCATCCCTCCCTTTTTTCCATCAGGTTTCCTAAAAGAGGTTTAAATTCGTATCTTTTGCCTACCAAGAAAAGCAAAACGTGTTGAAAATAGAAGATATTATGCGCCACAAAAAATGTTATCAGTGTTATGGCTTTTGAAGGCGTATTACACTTTCAGTATCTCATGTGACTTTACTTTTTACAAATGAACCACCACAGCCGCCCTGTAATGCAAAAGGTTATTCGTTGGACTCCATGCGCCTCTGTTTCTCCCGTTTACGAAGTCTCGCTTTAAAGAAAAGTGACTGTGTTTGCCGGTAGACCTGGGGTGAGACGCAGAAAGAAAGAGAAAAGCTGACAAGCTGCCTCGTGTGTCCTCTCCAGTCAGCCATATAAAGCGCACTATTATATGTCACTTCGAAGCTTTTTTACATTACTCATGCGAAGTGTTGGGTTCTGTAATAAAGGGTTATGAGGACACAGCAGAAACATGGCTATCTTCCTGTCATCGCACACACTATAATAAGCTTTTAGCTGTTTTTTTTTTTTCCCCTCTCTCGCTGTTTTTTGTCTGTTTGTGAAGTGAGGTGCCTACATTGACCTCTCTATTGAAAATTTGTTCGTAAACGTTCTATACCTATTCTGTTTTTCTCACGGAGTTGTCATGTCAAGCACTGACACCATAATTACACTCCTATTTCCTCATGTGAATTGTAAATAGACCGGACGGGATTGAGATCGTAGTCACTTGGTACAGTAGTTCATATGCTCATAATGCCTTTTAAAATAAATAAGAATAAAAAATCCAAAAGGGTTTAGGGTTTTACATGCTTTTGTGATTTTAAATTAGGTGAAGAAAAGACTTGCACTGTGTTCTTGTGTCCTACATGATGGGATTATGTGCTTGCCTCCGAGTGGCGCAATGGTAAAGTGCTCGCCCTATCATCCGGAGATTGCTGGTTCGATTCCCGGGTGATGCTGCAACCTCTCGCAGCCGGAGGTCTAGAGAGAGCTGATTGGCCGAGCTCTCTCAGAGGGGAGGGATAAGAGGTACTTCATGATCCCACATTAATCATGGCTCTACAGCCAGTCAGAGGCGTCACAAAGGGAAGGGACGGTTCCGCCCCCAACGGTGCGTGAGTGAGCAGTTCGAAAAGATGCGGTCGGCTGGCGTCACGTGTCTCGGAGGAAACACAGGATAGTCTTCGGCACTCCCGACTGAGTGGTAGTAGTAGCCTTAAAGTGGGAGCCCCCTATTGACGGGGAGGAATTGGACACGACTAAATTAGGGAGAAAATAAAAAAGAAAAAATAATAATAATAAAAAAAATGATAGGGTTATGTAGGCCTAAGAGGTATACTTTTTTTTATGAATAAAAGAAAAAAAAGCAGCTCAGATCGTGCATCTTATGTTCTTACGTTTAGGCAGTTGGCAAAATGTTATCCAAAGCGACTTATACATACATCCGAGCAGTTGAGGGTTAAGGACCTTGCCCAAGGGCCTTGTCCACAGGGACAACTTGGTGGTTGTGGGATTTGAACCTGTGGCCTTCCGAACCGTAGTCCAATGCCTTAACCACTGACCTACCCCGGGCATGTTCCTTTTATGTCTTTCCATGTCATTTCAAGCATCTCTATGAGGACGAAGATTTACTTCTGATGAAGAAGTAAAGACATCGTACATCTTAGCCTAAAGCAATTTTTAAATGAGTAAATATGAAAAAAAAAATGTGATTGTTGACAGATGGACAAGTGTATTAAAAAGCAAGGAGATCATGTTAAAAAAATGCATTTTTGTCTTTTCTGAAATTCTATTAAAATAAATTCTATATCTAATATAAGGGCGGAGAATTTTTGATGCACCCTCGTATGTACGCGTTTATCTAAAACAAGCAATGTCCATCATTAACATGCTCCAGTTCTTCACATGACCCTAAGTCACCCTAAACGAGCTGTGCGAACCATGTGAGTCTCCAAAGAGTGGAAACACAAGCAATCCTTGTTCTCGTTTAAAACCAGCCAGGTGAGCGAATACGTCGAGTGTTTCGAAAAAGGCAGACCTCAGCGATGACTGTTGCTTCGCCAAAAGCTACAGGCAATGCTGCTATGCTTTAGTCATGCTTTTTACTGCAAGGTGCTTCGGAACTAAAAATCCTGTAATACCATCAATAACGTGTGATCCGATATTTTATTTCTTATTTTCTTACCATCCGGCCCGAGTCCCAGCTTCCTTCCTACAGCATGGTTACAAGCTGTGTTAATTCTATTCGTTAGAGGATTTGTAGAAACATGCTGACTTTAAATTTAATTAGCGCAAGGATCTTGATGCAGAAGTCACGTCAGGACAACGACCTAAAGTTCACATTCAGCTCAAGTTTTTATTCTCAGGCACAAAATGTTGTTTTTGACTTCCTCAAAAAAACTCGATATGACCTTAAAATTCTTTATGATCTCTTTATTGCATGTTGAGACTATTTCTGAGGAAGGCATTTGGAGTCGAAAGCTGTCTGGCTTCAATTTCATGGATATTAAATAAAAATAAAAACTGCTGACCTGGAAAATTACTAGAAAAGAAGCGAGACACTGTAGCAGCCACTTTATTAGGAACACATGCACACTTGTTTATTCATGCAGGCAGCAGTACAGTGTATAAAATCATGCCAGTATAGGTCTAGGCCTTTAGGCAATGTTCATATATGAATGATAAAAAAAAAAAAAAAGTGATCTCAGTGACTTTTTTTTTGCTGGTTCGGGTATTACTGCTGATCTCCTGGGATTTTCACACACACATTGGGCTCTAGAGTTTACACAGGATGGTGTGCGGGGGAAACCACTAAGGGGATTTGTTGGACAAAGTGCCCTGTTGTTGTTGAGAGAGGTCAGAGGAGAATAGCCAGAATGTTTCAAGAAGGCTATGATTATGTATAATACAGTGTTCCTAATAAAGTGAACATTCAACATTCATTATAATAGCAGTATTTCTTGTCAGGTCCCCTTTAGGCAGCCTGGATGAAATATGCAGCTTTTGTTTATGATTATGTATTTTACATGCTGTTTTGTTTAAGCAGTGGTTATGAAAATCGCTCCCTGACGTTCACGGGTTGAAGTTCCTGAAAAGCGTCTCAGAATGGCAAAAACGTCAAAATATAGCAGCGCCAAAGTTTGCATCGTGCTTCAGCTGTAATCGAGCTTTTTAAAAAAGAGCCGTGATCCCATAATTACATGTGCGAGTCTTTTCATACCAGTTACCCCCTGGGTCCGGCGTACTAGTACCTGTCAGCCGATGGCTTCTTAATTAGCAGTTTGTGATCAACGTCAACATGAAGAGACTCCAATTCTGAAACCTTACTTATAATTAAAGCATCTCTCCAATGAAAGTAATGAGTATCTTCTACTTGTCATATAGCTCATTGTGACTGTGCTATTATTATCGCATTTCCCTCTTTAGTTTGGGAACGAGATCACGAACGGGGCACGGGGAAACTGGATCCGCTACTCTCTTAATACAGATGGAGGGATTCTTTTTTTACCATGATGCGGATTTATTTCTGCCTTAAGTAGTTTAGTCTGGCTTTCTTATTCATTTGGGTTTATCTTTACCATTATTATCGTGGCTTTGTGTGCAGGTTAATAAGTTTGTTGGACTGCATTAATTACGGCAATATTATATGGTATCACAGCAGAAATGAGAAGATTGTTCGTATTCATACTTTTTCTCGTTCTTTTTACTTGTTCTTTAGCTCTGGTCCAAATGATGATGAGTTTGTAAACTTGTAGCGTTCTCGGCTCAGTTCGGTTTCTTCTCACACTGAGAAAAATCCAAGCGTACCAAACAACGTGAGAACATCCTCTCCGCTTGTTGGTCAGGTGTGTCAAAAAAAAGAAAGAAAAGGATACAGGTAGATGATTCTGTGTTGTGGATTACGTCAGATCTAAACACTCTATCTACTTCCATTCTCAGGTACGATTGCCTTCCGTATGTGAATTTCCATGCCACAAAGCGCGGAACGATTGTGTTCACACTGATTAAAATGAACCAGACTTTGGGGTCAAGTGTTCTTTGGCCCTAATGTGAACAAGCCCTAGAAGCACAAACATCTTCCAGCATTACAGTCGCTCCATGTTTGTAGACCAAGCTCCATGAAGACATGATTTGCCAAGTTTGTAAATGATGAACCGGAACAAAGTGTGTGCACTAATCTTTCTTGTTTAACATCAGTGCCAGGTTTCATTAATGCTTGTGTGGTGATGATTTTATTAATGCTCTAGACTGAAAGCTATAATAACCGTAAAGGAAGGACAAATCTGGAAAGGGAAGTGCAGTAAGCGTACATGTGTATGATGATCAGACTCCACCATATACTGTATAGTGGTACCTCGGCTTAAAAATCTTTGCCTTAAGGACTGAAATTTTGCAAGAAATATGCTTTAGTATATGAGCAACTGAACCAAGCTGACCTGAACGCTGGCTGGGTTTTGTACAAGATTTAGTGAAGACATGGCACCATGGGTCCCAAGAATGTTAGCAAGCATGGCAGGAAGCTGGAAGAAAAGGGAGCCACTTTGAGTTTTGTTTTTAAAGCAGCCGGTGCTAAAAGGAATCAAAAGTTATGGTTACTTGAGATTTAATACATTTAATTTTCAAATTCAAGTTCAATTTCTAATTTTTATTTGTCACATACACAACCATACACAGTATGATACGCAGTGAAATGTTTGTGACCTTGAAAAGAAAAAAAAGGAAGTAAGGAGGCATAAAAGTAAAAAATATAAAATGTAAAATCTACTATCTTTTGTTACATGAAA
The DNA here is from genome assembly GCF_024256425.1 of Clarias gariepinus. Taxonomy (NCBI): domain Eukaryota; kingdom Metazoa; phylum Chordata; class Actinopteri; order Siluriformes; family Clariidae; genus Clarias; species Clarias gariepinus. The sequence goes on along the minus strand of NC_071104.1, from coordinate 29,962,793 downwards.
AAAAATATAATAAAATAAATAAAGAAATGTGTAAAAGTATGTAAAATGTAAGACTGTTCAAGTTTTATTGTCATATGCACAGTAAAGAAACTTGTTCCGTCCATACAATGAAATTTTTTTTTTGTTGTCCTCAGTGAAGGCTTAAAAAAAGATTTAAAAAAGATATATTAAACACAGTTTTAAACAGGCAGAATATGAAAATATATACTGTAAACAGTCCATGGAGTGTGCAAATTCTGCAATGTCTTTAATGTCTCTTTATTTCATATTTAATGTCATTGACATGTCTTTTCTAAATGTTTTGATTGTTTTCATATTTAATAATATCATTATAGTGTTGGAAAGTGGTAATATTGGTAATATTTTTGGGTGGCTGGAACGAATTATTTGCATTTACATTATTTTCTATGGGAAAATGCGATTCACAATACAAGATTTGACCTTAAGAACTTGCCTCCAGTACGGATTAAATCCGTATGCCGAGGTACCGCTGTATACACCAAAACCTTTTTATTTTTTATTTTTTTCCCGTGGTAAGCTTGGCAACTCTGAATAAACAAAGATTAGCCCAGGCTTAAAATCTTCTTATTCCATGCTAGTGGTTTTGCTGCTCCTGCAGTTGAGTCACTGACATCAGGTGAGATTCAATCCTGCAGTTATCTAAATAACTTCCTATGCATCCTAGGCAACAAAACATCAGTGAATAACTTTCAAAGGCCCTTATTGTGGTATGTGAAAGGTTTAATGCTCTCACTGTTTCCTTCCCTGCATCTCATGACTGGGACCATTTTAGGTGGCATGTGGGAAGTTGGGAAATAAAAGAGGCTTGTATTGTTTCGCAAAACAGTCCCAGAAAAAGAATGCTTTTTTTTTTTTTTTTTAAATGACAGGAAGCAAGAGTGGTAGTGTGTGTTACGCAGCAGAGGAGGGTGCCACAGCGCTGAGTTGAGCCCTCAGGAAGTACCTCAGGAAAGAGGCAGGCTGGTCATGTCGCCCCGTGCCCTCAATTGCTTCTGTTGTTTTTTTAGCCATCATCATCAGTACAGCATGCTCATGGAGCTGGGAAAGGAAATGACCAGGCTGTTAAACAAGCCATATATGTTGGTGGTGTAAGTCAGGGTCATCCTTCCTGCTGGTGAGAAAGATAGCCTGGATAAACCCTGCTGCACACAGGGGGTAAAGTCGACCCATTTTGCTTAACCCTTGATGGTTATTTTTCTGGTATCATTTTTAAAAAACGTGACCCCGATTCTGGTAAGTACTTCAGCCCTATCCTCACTCGACGGGACTTTACTGAGCTCTCTATCTGCTTGTGATGAAATCCCGCCAGCACATGGATTAGCTGATACTGAAATGCCTATTGACATCAGATGGGTGCTTACAGACCTGCTAAAACCCTTGTGCGATCCCCCTTCTGTATGAGCATGGAGATATAAAACAAAACTGGCTGAAATCCTCCTCCAGTCTGATTCATTGTCAACAACCGGCAAGGCAGAAACGTTCCGTAAATCTTGTGTAATTAAAAGAAAACAGTGTAGATACTTAAGAGGTAAAGCACAAGGTTTATTCCATCATAAATCAGTTGAATTAATCACCGCAGTTTCAGGGTCAGGTAAAAAGCTATGTATTCATTCAGGAAAAACAAATCTGTGTTGTTGTTGTTGTTTTTTTGTTCTGGAAGTTTTAATTGCCTCTTGTTTGGAACTACGAGTTTAAAGGTGGGGTGCTTGGAGAAATAATGGAGTATTTGGTCAAATGTTTATCGCCATCTGGTCGTTACATCCTTACATGTATGTGCTGGATGAGAATCCCATTCCAGAATTACTCATTTTGTCATTATAATAACCCGATGGTTTTGGGGATTGGTACTCGTTCAGCAACAAGAGCTTTACTGAGATCTTGTGATCCAACGGTGTCTATATATTAGTGGTATATAATATTTACGTTTTTACATTTATTTACCATACTGATTTTATCACTTGTGATTAATTTCAGATTGATGAGAGCAAACTTGCTCATCTTTTACCAATTTACATGATTACACAGTCTATGTAAGTTTTGAATGGTATGTAGTCAACAATTAAGATAGAAGGGAGTAAAACAACAACAACAAAAAAAAAACAGATTCTAATGTACCTTAGAAGCTGCTTTTAGGTCCATGATGTTTTATGAATCATTTTTATCTTTACTAAGATTTATTCCTAAATAAATGCCATAATTCTACGAATTCTCTTAGAATTTCGTCACTAGGACCAACTTTTAGGCTTAAGAAATACATATGGGCCCAGATCTTTAGGACTGACTGTCAACACTGTAATTTGAAAGTGATCAGATCGGATTTCAGACTGACAGCCCAAATCAGACACACAGTCGACCTATATGCATCGATTTCTATAATAACAGCATCAGTGACTCACAATGTTTTCTCATGTATCGCCCTGTTTCTGGACAATACTTCTAGCTTTGCCTGTAGTGATGCATCACACCAAAGTGCTATCAAACACTTAACCTCATCCTCTGTCCTAGGGCAGTGGTTCTTCATTTCCATACTGCTGTAAAGCCAGCAGCGCTGCCTGAAAACACAGTTAATGTAAGCACACAGACACGGTGTTTAAATGCTTAGCAGTTTATATATATAAAATATATATTATGAATATATATGTAGAATGAAAAGAATGAAGAGAATTCAGGTTTATCTCATCAGATCAGTTGCTGCCAATCAGAGGGACCTCAGGAAAGGTGACATGATTATTCCCTACTGATGTAATATGATTATGAGCCAGGATGAGTCTCAACATGCCAGAAATAGAGCTTAATTACTACTAGTGTAAGCTGTGTGTGAGGTTTACGGTATGAGCCTTGTGTCTAAGTCTGAACTTCAGGGCATGAATGGGCATAATGTTCTCAGCCAACAGAAGTGTGCATTTTTTATGCAGTCGTAGACAGAACACCAACCTTCATTTGTCTACTTCTATAAAAAGATTTAAAAAGGGTATATGTGTGTGTGTGTGTGTGTGTGTGTGTGTGAGAGAGAGAGAGAGAGATAGAGATTGAAAGAAAAAGAAAGGGAGGCTCCACCTTCTCTGTAACTGCAATCCCATGACCTGTAGAGACTTCCAGGAAAAAAAAAGGGGGTTATGTAAAAGAGCGAGAGGAAAAGAGAGTCTGGGAAGGTACAAACTTGACGTCAGAGAGACCCACATGTGAGTGATTCTTGCCTAATTGAGAGGAATGTGCAGGCTTATTGTACAAATGGTTCAGGCCGACTGGCTTTCCAAACACGTCTCTGTGTTACTGGCGAGCTTTAGGAATGGTGAGATTGTGGTTTTAGCGCAACGAACTCGAGCCACGATATCTTTCTGACCCTTTTGCTGCCCCTTCATATGAGTAGTTAGTATCACTGGCAGGTATATCTAAGTTTATTTTCTAGCAAGTGTGCATTTCTTATACATTCCAAAAGTTAAAGAACTGCACTATACATTTGAGCCGTTTATAGTTAATCTTGTGGAATGTCCACGAAACAAGTTCATTCCTGTTATCACTTCCATTATAACAGCAACACCCTGTAACTCACCAGTCTCTATTCTTTCTCTTACTTGTCGAGTGGGTTACAAACCACAATGTTCTCCATCCTGAAGGCTTTTCTTTTGTGAGTTAAAAAAAAAGAAAAAAAAAGGCAAAGCTTCCTACCGGAGATTCCCTCCAAAAATGCAAATGAACCATCTTCTCAAAAAAAGCTTTACTGTGCAATTAAATACATGCAAAACGTTTGATGGGATAAAATGTAGGCATAAGGCAATGTTAGGCATAATGATGTACTAATAATAATGCATCTGCTTAGATTTAAGTATTTAAGTTAAATGTTGCACAAAAATGATGAAAACTACAAAAAAAGAGAGAGAAAATGACCATAAAAATATACCAGCTGTTAAAAACATTTCGATTCCCGCATGGAGTTTGCATGTTCTCCCCGTGCTTGGTGGGTTTTCTCCGGGGACTCTGGTTTCCTCCCACAGTATAAAGACTTGCAGATTAGTCTGATTGGCGTTCCCAGATTGTCCGTAGTGTGTGAATGTGAGTGTGTATCTGTGTGTATGTTTGTGCCCTGCAATGGATTGGCACCCTGTCCAGGTAGTACCCCGCCCCCCACAACCCTGTATACAGGATAAAGTGGTATAGACGGTGAGAGGGAGTGAGTTAAAAAAAAAAAAAAAAGGGAAAAAAATTATTATTTAAGCACATTTTTTAAATAGTTTGTAGAGGACTTATTCAGACACGTTCCAAAACATTTTCAAATCTACACTTTTCTCTCTTTAAAAATTCACAGACTTTGTAGAAAACATTTCAGCACATTCATAACGCTGATAAAATGCTGTATATTTTCAGGATGTAAATGATTACATGCGTTTTGAGGATTATTTTTTTTCTCTTTTAGCTGAAGAACTTACAGCAAAAGTTTTGCAAATTAATTCACTGATATTCATTTTCTCCATGATCTGAGGCTTTTAGTTGAATAGTACGAATCCAAATGTCATATCCATAACCCTAGTACTATGGTGCACATTTATTTAAAAAATCTCTTTATGTGGCGTGTTATTAAATACATTAGAGGTGCAACGATTAATCAATGTCGTCGACTAAAAATATAATCATACTAGTTCATTTTAATGAGGTATTAATTCTTATCTCTCGATTCACTAATAGATTGATTAATCGATAATCAGAATAATCATTAGTTTCAGCCCTGATTGCGATGATTACATCATAACAAGAGCATGAATATATATATATATATATATATATATATATATATGAGACTATTTGCAGTATAATATCAGTTAAACAGAGAGAGAGAGTGAGCGAGTGTGTCATGGTACCACCGTTCTCCTCCGCGTCCCCGTGCACTTTTTGCACCACGTCGTCCTGCTCGGAAGTGCACGACTTCAGTCTTTGCATTAATAATAAATGCGCTTTCTGTCCAGCAGTTCATATATCCTCTCATTCAATAATAATCATTCCTTTCTGATTCAGCGTTGTCAGAAAGACTAATGGCCCCTAGCGCTCATGTTATTACTTTTGAGTTACTCCAGGTACGGGGACGCAAGTCAGATTTAAGTGAACACCCACCCTCCGAGCATCAGCACCACGCTGCGTCTGATTGAAATTACCACTTGGGGAACGTTCAAAGACTTTGTGGAGCAGAACCAGGGCACTAGCTGTGTTTCCATTCAGATATTTAGCAATTTTAGAATGAATATTGGATACAAAGTCGGCAAATAAAAATGTGAATGTGTCTTTTTGTTGGTTTTTTTTTGCTTTTTGCTTTTGATGATTTACTTAAGAAAAAGAAGTTAGTTCCTTTTTTCATACAATATACAATATATGCATAAGTGTCCTTTGCAGCCATGTTTATAATATACTTCATCTTTTTTTTTTTATCATTTATTTCGCATGTTGCATCACCCTTTTTTTCACATCTTGTCTTAATTTTGATTTTGCATTCATTTTCTATTCACATTTATTTACAAAATAAATCCGCATAATCGTGTAAAATGGAAAAGCCCATGTGAGATATGTAACAATTGCACACACACATACACACTCAGGATTAAACCTCCATTCACTTCCTTTTTAACTTGGCCACCTTCCAGGTTTCAGTTTATTTTATTATATTTTTTTATACATCCTTTATACTGTTTTTTAAATACCCTGAGATGGTTTAACTTGCTTCATTGATTAGCTGTTTAGTGTGATTTGTTGGCAGCAGCCCAGACGTCTCCAGCTGTGTGCATGGTGCGTTACATTCCTGCTTGCTGTGATGCTAATGTGCGCGTCACGTACTCAGACAAGAGATGCTTTCCTTCCTAAATTAAAACCGAGCTTATGCGTACATTTTTGTACGTCAAGTGAAATATCTTCCAACACCTGAAGACGCATGTCCTAGAGGAGTGGACGTTGAGAGACCAAACACTGAGGCATTTCCTGGCTTTCAGACTCCAGTCTCTTTCAAATCCAAGTGTGTGCACATACTGTATACACATACACACACACACACACACACACACACTTGTAGAGCTGTGGTGTGCCAGTACTGTCTGGAATTCTGCTGATGCTCTTATCCTATAATTAAAGCTGCTGTGCCCAGGACATTTAGCAATTAGTAGAGCGCAGGTTGTTTGCCCACACGTTCCACTGACATCATCTAGAGCAACAAGGCTATTTATTGTGGCAGATATCATTTGTTATCTGATTGTGCATTACAAAATCATCCTTACATTAGGAGCGTTCTAGACTTGTATCGATCGCTACATTCTGATGGCTTTCATCTCTCAGCAGCACAAGAAACTCTCATTGTGTATGTACAGTATATATACTGCGCTGTCCAAAAGTATTGGCATGTTTTTGGCTCTCATTTCAAGTCCAGTCCGTGTACCTTACTAGTTAAAGATGAATGTTCTTTTGTTAAAGTCACACAGTGACCGATGAATCATTCGAGCGTAAAAACATTTAACTTAAGGCATGAGCCAGTGAGAAACAGGTGTAGATGATGACAGATGTTCAAGCCGGTGATTAACGTACTGGTGATGCTGAAAGCTGTGTGGTTGGAGCAGACAAGAGGGGAAAAAAGGTTGCTGCTGAGGTTGTTATATACAGTAGTAGAAGGAACCGTTTTTTTTTTAAACTGCATCTTCAGGCACTTTGCTGCCTGCCATAGTGAAACATTTGTTTTCAATTGCTTAAATTTATTCGACATTTAAGTTAATATAAAAAAATTAGGGATACACTTTTGCACAATACTGAGTGATTATGCAAACATTTAGGCAGGTTTGAATAAATGTTGTAAACTAAGAATGCTTTCAAAAATGAATATTTAAACAGCTTATTTTTATCAATTTACAAAATACAAAAAAAAAAAGGAAGAAAAATTAAAATCCAATTAATATTTGGTTTGACTGTTCTTCTTTTGGCTTCAAACCAGCATCAATGTTTAAAAAAGTCGGGGGAGTTTTGGGAGTTTAAAGCACTCGCCCTTTCATCCGGAGATCATCCGGGAAGTTCGATTCCCGGGTGATGCTGTAACCTCTCGCAGCCGGAGGTCTAGAGAGAGCTGATTGGCCGAACTCTTTCAAAGGGGAGGGATGAGAGGTACTTGGTGCTCCCACATTAATCATGGCTCTACAGCCAATCAGAGGCGTCTGTGAACTCACACAAGCGGAAGGAGCGGATAGCACTGTCCTCCGAGTGTGTTACTCCGTCCCCAACGGTGCGTGAGCGAGCAGTTTGAAAAAGATGCGGTTGGCTGACGTGTTTCCTCCGAACCACGTGATAGTCTTCGGCCCTCCTGACTGAGTGGTAATAGTAGCCTTAATGTGGGAGCCCCCTAGTGACGGGGAGGAATTGGACACGACTAAATTAGGGAGAAAGCTGGGGGGAGTCAGGGGTTTGACAGTCAGAATCTGGTATATGATAAACAAGTTATACCAAGCAGGTGCTAATAATCATCAGTTTCATATGTTGGTTGAAATACAGTCATTAACTGAAACAGCTACATAAGCGATGGGAATCACCAGGGAGCATCTGATACAATATTATCACCAGGAAAGCAAGACCAAACCTTACCAGAGGAGAAGTTCATTTAGAGTTACCAGCCTCAAAAACCACTAATTAACAAACAGCACCTCAGATTGGATCCATTATAAAGGCTTCACAGAGCATAAGTAGGAAACACATCCCAATATCAACTGTTTAAAGGAGATTATTGTATTTTTTTTGGACGCCTTCTGCATTGTTTTACAGCGTAGAATGAAAGTAAGGTGCTTCCAAACTTTTTTACTGGTAGTGCATATAAAACGCAGTTATCTGTTTATCTATTTCTTTATTCAATCACAGTCCAAATCCCAGGATTGCTCTTAAGTCACATCTTTCAGTCAGTCAGTTTTATAATTTCACTGCATTTCTATTCCAGCTTTAGTTCTTGCCAATTCCCTCCCATTTGTTGAGTCTTCTCTATCACATGACGTAAAAAGGGTGAGGCCTAGTGGATGCTTCCTCTGAAAAACAAATGAAGCCAGACACATCAGATGGCCAGTGGATGGAGCTTCTGCGCCTGAGACTAGAAGCATTTAACTGAGATCAGTTTTGCAGGAAGATTTGCAAGTATAGTGTGAGGGGGAAATACTGCTTGTGTCGATATAAGGTAAGCAGTGGATCGTTTCAAATTCGATGCTTTGATTGCGGAACAGATGGCAAATCGAGTGGCCCCGGTATCTACAGTACATCACAGCAGCTTCTTTTTACCCCGAGAAACTTAAAAACGGATGAACGGCACCGGCAAACCGAAGGCACACATGCATGCTAATCACAGGCAGTCAGGAAGAGAAGGGATTTCTCCACACATCCCTGCGTGCTTCAGAGACGTCGCTCTCCTGTCCATATGTCTCAGAAGTTCCATCACAGAGAAGAACCCCTCCTTTCAAAACGAACAGTACGTTTAAAAAAAAAAAAAGAAAAAAGAAAGAAAAGTGCACCACGGATGTTTCTCACACACGGTTTGCGTTATTTTTCCTTCGACTGATGTGGCGATGACTAAAAAGCCTCGGCCTCTTTAATATTCCGCGCCGAAACATTGCTCAGTAAACAGCTTCCTCTTCATTCAAAAAGCCTGTGAATGAATCGGTCGTGAATCAGAGCTGAAGTGCGTGTGAGTGTGTGTATGTGTGTGTGTGAGAGCGTTCGTTCAGCGAGAGCTTCATAGGTGACGGCTGTTTTTCTGAAAGCCGAACGGTGTACAAGAGGAAGTGAGAGTGCAAATGAGTGCTTATGCTTTCTGACTCATCCATCCTGTTTGTCACCACAGTGACAGATGAAATCATGACACTGCATGCCTACTCTCTCCCAGATGCGTGCACATACACTCACACAGCCTTAATTACCTGAGAAAGGCCATCTACTGCGACTGGGTAAGTGAGAAGCATGGATTTGCTTCTAGCGCTGTCGGTTTCCCATGTACTGCACGTTGCAGAACACGAACCGAGCGCTGGAAGTACGTGGCGTGACGTGACCTTTGGCCGCACGTCCCGTCGCGCAAGAAATGTAAGATGTTCCAGATTTTGTTGCACTTGCGTTATTTATTCTGGAATGCTCTCTGAAGGAACCAGTTTCGCTCCGTATCCCGGGGTGTCGTAAAAAAAAAAACTGCAAGTACGAACAATATTTGCCGAATGATGTGACGTTTCTTCCATGCCTGTGGCAGCAACCGTCAACCGCATGATGGAAGTTGTTCGCACCCGTACGCCGGCCCTCAGGATTGTGAGATAGCCGTGTGAGATTTTGAGGATTTGTTGCCGTCTTTTGGACGCGCAGAAGTCACACCAGAGTTCATGGTGCAAGTTCTAACAGTGAGACGCTTGCTTGATTCCACTCTTTTCTTTTCTTTGTTTTTTTTTTCATCTATTCAAATGCTGCTTCCTGCTTGAATCAACAGTTGATTCGAATATTAGACTTCAGATTGTTTGTTTCGATCGTTTTCTTTTCTTTTTTTTCTTTTTCGGCATTTCTGAGAAGCAAGTGCCCCGCTTCCTGCTTATACGCAGGATGTGCAGTAAGAAAGCCACCAAAGACAGAGGACGTTCTTCAGAAGAAGGGCTTTTGAAGTCTCGCCTATTTGGTACACCTCGTTTTTGACTTCTGAGAAGGTCGTGACTCAGTTCTCCCATAAAACAACATGGGTTGTAGGTGGTCATTTAGGTGCACGCTGATTGTAGGTTTGGTTGTGGTTCCCTCAGCTGGATGGAAGCAACTGATTTCATTTAGCTGTTATTAATTCCTCATGACGGAGACCGAGCGGGGCCTTTACGTGCCGTTATTCCATTTGCTCTGCTGTAACGCCGGGAGGCTATGTCATCACTTTCTCCTTCTGGGGGCATCTCGAGCAAAACAAGCCCGTCCCTCAGGACGTTCAGCTGCAGAACCGCCTCTTTGAGAAGATGGACTAGGGTGTTATGCAGTCAGTGGTACGTCAGGCTCTGGAGGTGCTGAGACAGTGTTTACGTCTTCATGCGCTGAACGGTAAACAGGACACGTCCTCGTTTCAGGGTGTCATGCTGTGTAGAGGAAACACTGACACCCAAGCCAGCTTTTAGCAAGCACCTCTAACAGCTTCATCAATGCTCAGGTTGTGGTTTTAAAAGCTGTTATGAAAGATTTTAATAACTCTCAGCTAGATCATACTGTTTATACCTTTACTATCTGTGAGAGGCATTCGTGTATCTCTAGACTAATAGATTTATATTAATAATAAAATTTTTTTTTACTAATTTAGGCATTTCCTCACCCAAATCAGAGCAGACTTTTGTCATTCAGATGAAACTTTGGATTTAGATTTCACATGAAAAGACATAAAAAGTATATTATTCTAAAAAGAAAAAAGAAAATTTGAATCCAATAACAGGTTTTTACTTGGATCCTGATTAATTTCAGATCAGCAGAAAATATGCACAAAATTTGTGAGAAGAGAAATCCTGGAAATCACTTGTTTAACACATCAGAAGGGAATTAACAGTCACCTCCTGATAGATTATTATACTGAGATTTCAATTAATATGGTGATTCTGTAAATATCAGGATTTTATAAATATTTTGATTTATTATTACATTTTAAATGATTATTATTACATGAATACTTATTATATAAGTATTATTAATTATATAGCAAATAATTCACTTCAACCAGACAGGGTGCCAGTGTGAGAATAGTTCAGAGCGCACCACCTGTAGGATTATAAAGAAACCATGATGTATTACCGCCTCAAATACCTTCAAAATCTAACACGGGCACGCACGGGCTGATTTTTTGTGGTTATTTTTTTTTAAATTGACGTAAGCATGTATAATGAGTGAGTTTTGAGATTAATTCTTTTACAAAGTTTGGAGAAAAAGATTCTTTTAATGCGCACAACTTTTGAAGACGTAACGCCATAAAAATGCGCTTCTGTCGCGTGTGTGCACTTGGCACAGAATCGGTTATACCAAATCGGTCACGGCTGAACAAGCTGAAAAACAGCCAATGATGGTCTCGACCAGCCTCAATTCAAAATGTCAAAACTTATGGTGGTACATAAATTCGTACACAAAAGAATCCTGATTCAAAACTTAATCGATTGTTCGCACTTTTCTAGGAATTAGTGGCGAAGGGTTTATGTTTTCACGTTATTTATTCCTCCGTCTGTCCCACTGTGATTTTCATTTGCATGATATCTCGGGATTGACGGTTTGTAGAAATTATATGGAATTTTTATTTTAACCAGCACGTGATTTGATTATATTTTAAAATTGATCAGGGTGACAGCAGGGTAAAAATATCTGATTTTGTTTTTTTTCTTAATTAGCTGCCATCCTGTTTAAAGTATATTTTTAGGGTATTTCTATCATACGAATTGGTATCCAGAGTGACTAGACTCATTGGCGGCGGAGGCAAGTACTACGCTTTTTCTCAATTGTGCCCACCGTTTCATCCCACCCCTGGACATTCAGCACTCTATTCCTGTCCTCTGCTTCTCATTATTCTTTCAGTTCAGGCTTCATGTTCATAACACAAAAAAACGCTGCTCTCCATCTATTACATTTAACATGTTTACTGCGCTTCATGCGATTTCATAAAAACCATAACTAAGAAATGATCTAAAAAAACAAAACAGATTAACAGTGCTTAAACACTATACTTACCCCCAGGTTCTCTCTAGCTGTCCCCATAACCTCAGAAATGTGGCATTGGAAAAGCAAAATCAACAAAGAAACCCTTAAAAGCTTAAAGGCAGCCTGCAGACCAAGCGTGTTTATACCACGTCTAACAACCATTACTGGAGTAATCAGCCTGTTGGCGGGTTATTAAAGCGCCGATGCGCTGTCCTGCTGATTCTCATCGCCCCCTGCAGGCATGGATGAGATATTTGAAAATCAACATCTCCTCTGTGCAAACTTGCTACTGTTTTTCCACGATGCCTCGCGTTAAGTCTGTGCATTTTCTTACATGATGCAAACGGAGAGCGCGAGATCACCCTTTTTATGCAACATGCAGGGGGTAATGAGCAGAACCATGCCAAGAAGAGACCGGCTCTTATCGTGGCCCAACGCCTGGTCTCAGCTGTTGCATAATAAAAAAGCGCATCGTTTCTGGACTAATTGTTTCTCATCAGAGGGAAAGCTAATGCCATAAATGCTTCGCCGTGTCGCTAATGGCTGGCATTTGAGATCCTGGTTAACATATCCTTTCACAAGCACACCCCTCTTTTTCTTTCACACTCTCTTTTTGCCTCTTCTTCAATAAAACCAAAATCTACCCCAGCCTCCTCTTATTATATCCAGCTATGTTGTGACTTGCTGTGGGTTAATGCTCATTAGGCCTCTGGGAATACATATTCAGAGAGATGAATTGACTCAATGGGTGAAAATGCATGCCTTGACATGCTCAGGTGGTCCTCCAGATGCTCTCAAAGTTAAGGACAGAAGGTTCTCTGCCTCTGACGGCACATTTAGTCACTCGACACACTTTGTAGGCCACCTCCGTGCTCTCCAGAGACTTTCTTCAACCCATTTACGAAGCCTAAGATAGCCAAGCTTTGTTTGATTTTCTTCTCACTTCAGCACAAGGCCTGGCACACGGTGTGGCACGAATGTCCAGGATTAGTTTAGTGGCTCTGGGAGTGGTGGTGGTGGTGGTGGTGGTGATAATAGTGAAAGTGTTTCCCTTGTGAATGAACAAGTGGATGGAGCAGAACATAGAAGAGAAGGTTGATGGGTAGAATGAAGTGCTGACAGTAGTTCTCAGACAGTAGTAGTGGTATCTGTGGAGTGAGTGCTAAGTAGCCTGTAAACACATCAGGAGCATGGACGGGCAGCTGAAGAGGCAATCTGTTGAAAGCTCTCCTGCCAAAATAAGAATGTGATGATGGACCACAAGTGGCCAAAGCTTAGGTTTCCAGAGGAAACTTTCAGATCTGGTGGAACGACTGGCCATACATAAATGGCATGTTATTCCCAGTCAGAGTCAAGTTTTCAATATACTCCTTTCGGAGTAAAAGATGCAGACCTATAGGTTAAACATGCAACATTTCAGATTGTAGGCAGAATTTAAAAGCTATTGAGCTGAAATATAATCACTGTAGCAGGCACCTAACTCGGCACAGGAGCCACGTTCCCAAGAGAAAATCATCAAATTAGTGGCAAGATTCAACTGGTGGGCATTGAAATAATACATCTCACTGGTCACAAATTGATTCAGCTCCTGCAGTCGACTGCTGCGTCCAAACAGCGAAGCGGAAATTATACCAAATTGCCGTCCTTTAGGAAATTCTTCTTCTCTCTGTCTCAACTCTTAGCGTGCGCCGAAAGCGCCACCTAAATTGAATCGTGCTGGTTTCTTTTCGCGTTTATTACTTTTCTTCAAACTCTGCCTTTTTTTTGCCCTCGCACAATAGAATTTCTTTGCTAATACGGAAATTAGCAGCTTACCAGCCTCTGAGTTAGCCATAGAGATGAGAGCAGAGGAACCCGAGTGCATTCATGTGCCGATTGACAGCTACGTGATCCCTCCCCTGACTCCAGTCTTTCTCTGATTGGTAAGATAGACGAATGTTGCTCAGAAACTTTTTTTGGAATGCAGGATCTCTGCAGTTCTACCAGGCTGTTTGATGAGTCTCCGATACAGAAGGCTTTGATAGTTTTGTGTGATATTTAAAAAAAAGTTGCACCCTGTAACTTTCAGTCGAATGTTCCGTACTTGTAGCTTTAATTAATGTCATTTTTAGCAATTTAACAATCAGTGGATGAAATACATTTTACTAAATACTTCCATAATTTAAAGCGACTAAAAGTGAAACTATAAGAAGAAGCTGGGGAGTGTGATGGAAGTGTTTAAGGTTAAGATTCACTTATTTGTCACATGTACCTTACAGCACAGTGAAAGGATTATTTTCACATATCCCAGTTAGGAAGCTGGGGTCAGAGTGCAGGGTCAGCCAGGATACAGAGCCCCTGGAGCAGATAGGGTTAAGGGCCCTTGCTCAAGGTCTCAACAGTGGCAGCTTGGCAGTACTGGGGTTTGAACCCCCGACCTTCCGTTCAGTCGGCCAGAGCCTTTACCATTTGAGCCACCACTGCACCAGATAGCCAAAATCATTTATTATTATTTTTTACAAAGTTTTTGAAATATAACTAATATAATATCTACTTCCTTTGGCTTCTTTTATATTTCCTTTTTTTTTTTCTCTGTGTGAGCGTAGGTATTTTTTCTGGGAAAAGACTAATGAATATTTTTTCAGTTTTTGCTCCATAGATGATTTATAGTTGTATTCCTCATTGAGTGTCTCATAAAGAAAGTAATAAAAAGTAACGGATGTTCTAGCTATTATAGACAATGAGCTTGTTTTTGTCTAGAAGAGCACAACCTTCGGCTGTGTGTGTGTGTGTGTGTGTGTGTGGGTGTAAGAGAAAGAGACAGAGAGAGAGAGAGAGAGTGCTGAGAAGTGGTAGGTGTATACACCAGTGGGAGCCTGTTGTATGTGTAGTTTGTGTGTGTGTTTGTTTGGTTGGACTCACAACGCACTCACTAGGGTTGCAGGGAAGTGACCCATCCCTCACTACACATCCAACTGCCACACTTCCTGCCAGACACTTGGTTCCTGCGGGCACCGGGCACTTGGCACAGTCTCGCTGGCAGAGTCAGGTGGATAGTGAGCACATGGAGCTCGTCAGTCAGCCGCCTCTATCATAGCGGATGGCCCGACTGCGAGTGGGCATCCATCACTGAATCTCTTAGCCATCATTCTCCCTCTCGTTGTTTTCACTCCTGCTCTCATGCTTTGACCAAATGCACTCCTTATAGTGTTTTCAATTAGGGCGCAGTATGGAAAAAAAGTAGTGAACAGCACGGTCAATGAAAAGCAGGTTACCATGACAACACTAAAGCAGTCTCAGACAATTCAACTTTTTATGCATGCACTTGTGGGCAGGAAATTTAAAGCTGTTTTTTTAGAATAAGACAGCGGGGTGCTCCAATTAACACATCTTTTATGAAATCCTTTTATGAACATTATATTTTCACATCACAATTTGGCCCTTGTCAAAGTTACTCAAATCATTTCACTTTGCCCTTTTTTTTGTTTCCAACACATCAGGTTTAGGAACAAAGCTGCTTCACTTGCTGCCCAATATATATACCACCTACTTTCAGGTTTCACTGCAATGAAATATTGTAACTGTAGCTTCTGTGACAATGGACAAATTGTTATGGCTAGGGTATTGGGGTCAGAACAGATCCAGAACAGCAGCTCTTGTGGGATGGTCCCTTTAATGTTTGCCATGGAGGGTGTGACTTTTTTACTCTCTGATATAAGGTCATATAAGGGAAAAATCTAATTGGCTTGTTTCAAATTTAACAAACGGAAAACAAGTCTATATATATATATATACTCCTTTTTGTGTGTTGAATTTTATTTGGCATATCCGTTAATACAGGAACTATAAATACATAAAACAGCACAAAAAAAGAAAAAATATATGCTTATGTTTTTAAAGAATCTGTGCATTAGAGATAACTGGCTATTTGAAATGGTGATGAGCTGAGTCTGATTGTATGTGTCACCAATTTTTAGGGCCGTTCTTTTATGCCTAATTCACTTTTTGTTAGGTTTAAACGTTCAGATGCGTCTCTAGTGCGAGTGACTTGAAAGAATTGTGAGAAACCAAAAATGGAGGGAAAAAGATTTTTACGCTTTTTGTCCTTTTTCTATTTTGTATGGATCAGGGTGTAAACAAGCCGATTCGATTTCCCCTCTATTGTGATCTCATATAAGAAGATACCCCTGGCTTGTTGTTGTGGGTGTGGCTCAGCAGTAGCACTCAAGCAGCGTATTTGGAGGAGGAGGGAGATCAAAGGAAGAGAGGGGTTAAAAAGTGTATTATATGAGGGGTATTTTAGCTGGGGCATTAAGGCATTTTGGGGGGATTTTAAGGACTATGTTAACTTGGTAGAGAAATAGTAAAATATAGCACCTTTAATGCAATTGAAAGTTTAATTCATTTAGAAATAATTTGTCATATCAGTAAAATAGTGTAATAATTTTAGCAATGAATGTTTTGTCAGTTTTGTCCCATGTGAAATGATTGACTTGTTTTTTTTTTTTGCCAGTTTTTAAGTTTTTGTTTTAACTATAGTGGCTCATCAGATCCTCATATATTTGATGTGGCACTGGTTTTATGACTGGTGTTTTTCTGCACACAATTCCTCCGCAATCCAAGCTTGGGGCCGGCTCTAGGATTGCACCGACTCGTGCAACCCTCCAGTGGCCGGAGTTGGTTCCCTGCCCAGGAATCGAACCCGGGCCATGGCAGTGAAAGTGATGTAATATGTAATAACGTGTTCATAAAATGATGCTTTCATTCATTCAAACAAATAGTCTTGCTCTTCAGCCAGCACGTTTATTTCTGGGCATCTCTATTTCCGACCACATTGACAAGCTTCAAATAACATCAGCAGGATGGACAGTTACTCTAACTGCTAAGAGCAGAAACATTACAGACAGTATACACAGAGCTGTATTTAATCTAAACGCTGTATGATGCTAAAGTTTGTGCTGCATGAACGGATGTTCATTGTGGAGTCAGAGTGCTTGAAGGCTACTAATGCAGGACGCTAATGGCAATGCTGTTCTCTCAGTCACACTCATTCTATTTCATTTAGTCTCGTTCTCCATCATTCACTGGCGCTGCTCTTGCCGGTCCTTTTTCCTCCCTGAGACTCGGGGCAAGGTGACCTCGGGCAGACCTGTCCTCAGCAGTTCGTACTCTATTTATAGCGAAATGCCTTCACGCCTTCTCTCTTTATGCCCCCGATGCGGGGCTGCCGCTGCACATACAAGCCCGAGCGGAGACATTTGTCAACAAGGAGGACATCATTGATCTGAGAGAATAAAGGAAGTAAATAAAAGGCTTGCATCTTTCAGTTTTAGGCATTTCCTGTTTCCCTTCTACCAGCGATATAGACGATTAGCCCTGCTTTCCTGTGTAACAGCTCTGATGTCATTTCCCATGTCCTCTGGGATGTGTGTGGCCAAAAATGGCTCAGGATTGCATGTTTCTGGAGATGGAGCTTCTGGTGGCTGATAAGGTCTCCAACTTCAAAGCCTTGACCGCACTGTAAACATGCCCCGTGATCACAGCTACGCTTCACAGAGACACTCGGCATCGCCAACAGCTATTTTCACCGGCACGCCATAAAATTCGAAGTTCTGCTGTGGGTCTGTCTGTGTGTGTGAAAGCAGGCTGTGTGGGTATTTTAAGACGGAATGTGCATCTGTACCTGTACCTGTCCTGTGTGTCCACATGGTGTTTCCTGTTTTAGCATCAAACAGTAATGACAAATTGGTGACGTGTTATCAAGTCCTGGCTTTTAACAGCTGTGCATTCGTTACTCGAATTGTTCCTTAACTTGTTAAACAATCCCAGCGTTTCACCCCTGCTTGGAGACCATCAAGATTAAACCCCTTTTCAGTATGCTGGACTTCCAGCTTCACTTCTGAAACACTAGCCCCTTAGGAACTCCTTGAATGGCCCAAAAATGTGGTAATCGCTTGAAACGAGGCCAGGACTGTACAGAGGACATGGCAATAACTCTCAGCTTAGATCCTATAATGTTCCATCAGTCTGCTCAAGCAAAAGTCCCGGGTCGACTTGATCGCCCCTGGAGGATTGAGCGATCTCTTTAAAACAAAGCAACGCAGCTAAGTAGGAGGATGCATTGATTTCATTATTGATGTCGTCATAGCCCGAGATTACATCACTCTCCGAGGAGGTCCGGAAGTGTTTCCTATTTAATGATCGAAGCGAAGCAGATAAAAAAGGAACTGCAGCAAGTAACCAAATAAAACCTCTCTCTCATTATCCTGGGGACTTCCCACGTGACACATAGAGTATGCTTCTTTTTTAGTTAAGGCCTACACTTTTCTTGTGATGACAATTTACAACATTTTTAATGGTGGTTAATACTATGATAATAGATGCTAATTAAATCAAATTAAAAGAAAAAATGTTTGCATTTAGGTGGTGAAACGTTACTGTTCCTCAATAATCCTACAGGTGGTGCACTCTAAACTATTCACACATTGGCAGGAAGCACAGCATCCTGTGCACATCGTAGTTTGTTTATAATTGGAACAAAATCTAAAAAAAAAAAACGAACATCGAATCGAGATATTTAAAAAATCATGAGACTTAGAGAATCGCAATGCGAACCGAATCGTCGCCTCGGTATCGTGATAATATCGTATCAGGTAGTCCCTGGTGATTCCCATCCCTAAAGTAAGTGTTCCTTGATACCCCAGATTGCTTAATCTTAAGGATTTGTGCTATTTTAGTATCAATATAAGTATTGTACAGTACCAAAGAACTCGATCTAAAATGATTACATCACTGCACCCTTTTTAACTTACGATGCTGCTAATTTTCCTAGCCATGCAACATGGTGGCTAAATGTAAATGACTGTACATGGAGGCCTATTATTACATCCTTAAGCTTGTTAGGTCTTTGACTAACTGATCTGGGTGATGGTAAGTGTTTCAAAACTTTCTCACCTGATCGATTCATCGAGTTTGTTAGGGTTGTAATGGTACTCGTGTTCTGTGCTGTACTGTTTGTGCAGGATGTGGTTCGGTGCACACGAACACAGTCTAGCCCTATCCAGTGCTAGGTGATTTTTTTGTTTTTTTTTCATTAATTCAAGCAACAAGTACCAATGCACGATTTCTGTTGTGATTAAACCACTCTTAGCAGTCTACAGTTGTCTCTCGGAGTTGTTTTTCCATCCGCCCTTGTTCATCATGCTGGTTATGTCTGCTTTAAACGCATCAGAAAGTCCTAAAAATATCCTCTTCTCACATCGCCCATGCCAAGACCGACAGTAATTTGACAACTTTGATGGGTTTATTCACCTGTGAACCCAGTAACCGTGCACTACACGCTGATTGTTTGTGATTCGGGTGTGAACGTGTTCATGTGTGTAACCGTGGGTCTGATGCCACACAGACAGAAGGACTTCTCCTCATCCAGCCCATCAGGCTCTGGTGTCATCTTTCTGCCATCTGCCACCGGCTGCCCGTCTGCCCGGCTCCCATCTCAGCAACACACACACACTCAGAGACACACGAAACACAGTTTGATTCTCTTGTGTATTTATTCATCAGCATTCTATTTTTTAAAGAAGGTGTCGCAGCTATAATGAAAAACAGCGCGATTTTATTTTTTATAAACACAACCGGCACGTGTTCTCTCCTCCGAGTGAAGATCAAGTCTGATAACACTTCCACAGCTCTGGGGAAAATACATCTGGTCTGATTTAGTTTATACATTTATGTATAGAATCAGACGGGACAGAATGGTACTGGGGTTTAGAGACTGTGTGTGTGTGTGTGTGTGTGTGTGTGTGTGTGTGTGTGTGTGTGTGTGTGTGTGTGTGTGTGGGATGTGATGAGTTGTGTGTGGGATCTCGCATGTGGACAGCATGAATGGGTAATTGGCCTTTTGTTCAGTGTCCCCTCTTCCATCATGTCTGCAAGACAAGATTTTAATCCTTAAATATGATTATGTTAAAAAAAAAAAATACAGGATGTTATTTCTGTGATCCATTAAACAGGTTGCTGGAAATATCTCAGGGAAAAGCTAACGCTGTGCCAAGAGTGTGTGGAAACTGTTAGAGCCTGGTCTAGTAGATTTGTTTGTGTGTGTACACACACTCACTCACACACACATTTATATATTTATGAAAAGCAGCAACCACTACCACACACAGACTACAAAGTCTGTACATGCGATGAGGCTGCAGTGTAATGCTGCTAAACATCGAACATTGTTTTTGCGGATGTTCCCTTGAGCGAGCGAGCGAGTGAGTGAGTGAGTGATGCATGATGGATATTCTGGCATGGTGGGCTAATTAAAATGCTATTATGGTGCGAGGAGACTTCATCCTGAAATAGATCAAGGGGTGAGACGAGCCTGAGAACAAGGCCCTGATCCACAAACTTAACAAACCAGCTTCCATTCCGTGTTCTTCGTCTTCTCGACGGCTTTTCTGGCCCCCCATCTGCTCGTCTTTTTCTTCTTCCCTCTGTCAGACAGAAAATTAGGCCTGCCTGTGGAGCGTGGAGGCATCTTTCTTTGGTAACCATTCCACAGGGGTGGGGGTTGCTCACTTTTAAATTTTTCATTCCTCTTGTGTTCCGTCATGTATTAATCATGCCTGCAGTCTGGCTGGCTGGAAAAAGTCAGAAACAGAAACGGAAAGTAGCTGTGCCTCCAGTCATGCTGCTTTCTAACGTGAGTTAACTTTGCCTGCTGTGCAAGCCTCTACTTGCATTTTCTCTGGTTCCACTTGGGTTTTACTCCATTTCAGGGTTCTGCTGCATTATCTCCTTTAACTGGGGTTCTTCTGCATTCTCTGCACCAGGATTCATCTTTGGCAGAGGTTTCAGAATATCCTTTGCTGTGGTCTCTCCACTAGGATTCCTCTTTCACTGCGGTTCTTCTGCATTCTTCCCACTTGTTTTCTTCTTTTGTTGGAGTTTTGCAGTCTCTACAGTGGGATACTTCTTTTGCTGGACTTTTGCATTCTGTATACTGGGATTTCTCTTTGGTAGAGATTCTGAATTTCCTTCACTGGGATTACAGTTTTGATTGTGGTTCCTCTCCTTACTTTTCACTCATTTTCCTCTTTTGTTGGAGTTCTGCAGGCTTGCCACTAGAATTCTTCTTTTGATGAAGTTCTTCTGCTTTCTCTCCAGTAGGATTTCTCTTTTGCTGGGGTTCTTCTGCTTTCTCTCCACTCATTTTCCTCTTCTGTTGGACTTCTGTAGTCCTTACACCAGGATTCCTCTTTTGTAGGGGGTTCAGAATTTCTCTCACTGGGATTCCACTTTTTCTGAGGTTTTTCTACGGTCTCTCCACTAGGTTTCCTCTTTTACTAGGGTTCTTCTGCATTCCTTCCACTCATTTTCCTCTTTTGTTGGAGTTTTGCAGTCTCTACACTGGGATTTCTCTTTTGCTGGACTTGTGCTTTTTTGTAGACTTGGATTTCTCTTCGGTAAAGATTCAGAATTTCCTTCACTGGGATTCTTCTTTTTCTGGGGTTCTTCTGCATGGGATACTGGTGGCTTAAGGCTGTAACTGCAACTGTAACAAGCTCCAGCACCATCAAGCTGCCACGGTTAAGCCCTTGAGGAAGGACTTTAACCCTGTCCGTTCCAAGGGAACTGTATCCTGACAGACCTTGCAGTTTGACCCTAGCTTACTACCTAGGATATGTAAATAAAAAATTACACTTTGTTGTACAGCAGTTGTTCTCACCTCAAGTCCTGAAGGACCACTGCCCTGCACGTTTGAGTGTTTTCCTTGCTCTACTACACCCACTGTATTTAATGATAGGCTGTTAATTAGCTGATTAGTTAAATCAAGTGTGCTGGGAGCTGAGAAAACAATCGAATGGTTAGGGCAGTGGACCTCCAGGACTGGAGCTGAGACGCACTGCTGTAAGGTACATGTGACAAATAATTAAATCTTAATTTTCTCCACAAGGATTCTTCTTTAGTTTTTAGTTTTTTTGCTTTTTTTTACACTCCGATTCCTTTTTTGCTGGGGTTCTTCTGCATGCTCCTTAGATTGATTTCTCTTTCGCTTGGTCTCCTTTGCATTTTCTTTACTAGGATGCCTCTTTTACTGATGTTCTGGATTCTCCACATTAAAAGTTCTGTTTGGCTGGGGTTCTTCTACATTTTTTCCACTAGGTTCCTTTCCATTTTAATTTCTCTTCTAAACATCACATTGCAACATCTGAGTTGTTATTATTGTTAAGTTCCTAAACCAAAGCATTGTTGAATTCTAAATTGCCAGTAGGTATTACTTAACATTGTACATCACATCAAATCCTGACTATATACTGTAGCGATGATTAGATTTTAGAATAAATGCATGTACTGTAGATAAACCTTTGATCTTTCTTGCATCCGGCAATGACGGCTTACACAGCAAATCATTTGTGGACAGTCTACACAATTAAAGTGCTATTTAATCTTATTTTTTTATTTTAATCTATCTTATTTTACTAATTCAACAATTTAACCAACTGTTACTGTCACTGATGTAGTGACATTTTCTGTGAAAGGATGTTCAACGGTTATTGAATGGATAAAGCACTTAGAGACATGCTGTTGTTGGAAAACAATCATCATAGGGTTTGTAACGGTAACTTACCGTCGCATCAGGCCGAGTTCACACCAACACTTCCGTTGTTTATTTTCCAATAACAGTACACCCCAAAGAAACGTACTTATTTCGAATATAGAAGCTGTGTTCATTCCCTGTCTTTCTTTTTCAAGGTTTTAGATTCATAAAATCAACACAATGAATATGTAGATTAAGTACTATGCACATCAATAAAAAAAAAAAAAACACCCCAAGAAAACATATTAATGAACACTGTATACCCTGTTGTGTTTTATTCCTTAAATAAAATATAAGAGTCTATCTATGTGTGATATGCAAATGCAGGCCACTCGGTAGCAGTTAACCAGGGAAAGCATTGACTGTGTGTAGTGTTGGAGGCATTTCTAATTTGCATATTCATAAAATTTGGATTTTTTTTTTTTTTTTCTTCACGAGGATAAGTGTGGGCGCTTGTTCTGCCATGTTTTGTGGAGCTGCCATGTCAAACCATGTATGAATTAATATAGAGGGGAAGAATGGTTTGGAACAAGTTTTGGTTTGACTTGTGTGAAAGCCAGATGGCTTTGTAAGTGTGTACAGTATGTGTGTATGCATGTGTGTGTCTGTAAGGTTTAGCAACTCAGACCACTTATATGTCTGAGCTTGTGGGTTCAGTGCTGTCTTGCTCATTTTTTTCCCCCCTCGTTCACTAAATAAACAACGCTGGTTTGATGCTCCTGGGTCTCTTCGACAGCAGACTGCTTAATATAGCCGGAGTTATATGAAAAGCCAGGGAAGGTGTTCGAAAGCGCGTGTTTCTGCCTGAGAATGGGCGAGGACACCTGGGCCGCACGGATCACCTGTCCTCAGTGTGGATGCGAACGGACTGTGTAGGAGAATCAGGGTTGGAAGGTCCTTCCTCCCCCTCAGAGCTTTCTGTCTGGAGAGCTGGATATGTGCTCTGTGCCTGAAACGCTTGCCGACCGGAGAACAGGCACTTTTGCCCTCTTCTAACCTGCTGTATGTTCCAGACACACACACACATACCCTCTTTCTGTGAACTATAATTGGTGCTCTTTTCAGGCTTTCTGCTGAAGTCAAATGCCTGCCTGTCTTTGTAAGGCTCGTGCTTCAGGGCTCATCTTTCAGTGTGTAGGTGTGAGGAGCAGCCAGATCATTGTGCCAGGGTTCTCACCTTTTTTTTTTTTTTTTTTTTTTTTAAGTAGCTCACTTGCAGTAGTGGAAAGTCAGTGCATTGGGAGTAAGTTTATGCATTTTGCATTTTTGTGCTTGTATATAGTTTTTATGTTGCCTTTTTGTTTCCTTATTTTTTTTTATTCCATCTTCCTGTTCAATCCTGATGGGCCAGAGGGTGCTGATTGATTTCCTACAGCAGCACGACCCTGAGAGTCATTCCAGTTGCAAGGCAAATGACAGATTTATATTCGTGTAGTGTAGGTTTCCCCAGGCTTTACTCTTTACGTAAGCATGTCGTTATGGTAGCGATTGTTCTGAAGGTGTGTTTACGTAATGTTTTGGAAGGAGTCTCCAGTTTCAGTGCACTTCAACAGAGGTGTTGCTGTGACTTTTAAGTTTGTTTTTCGCGACACAGTTGTCCTCAGGACAGAAATCTTGGCAGTTTGTTTTGTCATGCTCAGTTTTGCTTGCTTAAGATATTAAAGAAAGGGGTTAAAAAAAAGTAATTTTCATCACTATCAGACAGTGTTCTCCTAATTCAGTCTGTGCTGCGATTTCATTTGTACAATAATAGTTTACCCTTCTGCAGTTTTGGGAAAGATCTGGTAGGTGGTGCTGTAATTTCTCCTGTAACAGTGACAACGTCCGTCCGTGTCGGAAAATGTTCTCGCAATCTTAGAAAAAGATCCGTGATGTAGTGTACAGTTTGTAAAACTTTATGTTCCAATGATATTCCAAGAAGAGGTCCTACAACAAGAGTTTAATATTTCCTATTTTAATCACTTTTACATTTAATAACATTTAATTTACAGTATATTTTATAAAAGGTTTTTGCTTGGCTATGTAAGTCTTGAAAACTTACACAAACTCTTTTCGAGTAGGTAGCCATATAGGAGGCTAAAAGGGCTTTTGAAATGAACTGTTGTTTTCTTTAGCAAGAAACAATCTGTTGATGAAAGAAGGTTACATAAAGATTGGTCCATAAATTTGAATAGATGAATCAATTTGGGCTCAAACATTAGGCAGTAATACATAACTTTAAAAAAAGAAATTTAAAACATCGCTATCGGTCATATAATTATTTTAAGTATCAGTATTGGT
Organism: Clarias gariepinus; assembly: GCF_024256425.1. Classification (NCBI taxonomy): domain Eukaryota; kingdom Metazoa; phylum Chordata; class Actinopteri; order Siluriformes; family Clariidae; genus Clarias; species Clarias gariepinus. Next base: position 29,938,249 of record NC_071104.1, on the reverse strand, counting down.
CTGGAATTTCACAATCTGTGCAGAGAGTAACTTTTTCCAGCTGTTATCATTTTAGTAATTTCGTGAAAATTATTTTTATCACATGCAACTAAAATTGATAAAAAGGGTGAAATCTTATTTAATTCTCTAATATCAAATTGTTCCAGTTGGCCAATTACTGTTGAATGTAAGAGGAATAAGAGACGTGCTTTTATTATTATTATTATTATTATTATTATTATTATTATTATTATTATTGTATTATTCTTATGGAAAAGTATGATTTTAAACTTTGCCCTTGAATCTGTATGAACCCACAGTTGTCCATTATATATTAAGATTTCTTTTAGGGTTTCTTTCATGGCTATTTAAAGGCAGGCTGTTAGTGAGAGCTCTGTATTTGTGTATGTGTACACTGGTGTTCCCCTGTGTGTTATAGTATTAGTGGAGTGAACTGAAATGCAAATTATTTTCCAGCAGGTTATTTTCCCTAATGCTGTTTCCTTCTTGATGGCCCTCCATCTGAGCCGATATGTCTTTAAGCTTTTGTATTGCCCTCTCTGTCCCTCTCTGTCTGATTTTCTCTCAGTCCACCGGATCATTTCTAAAACGCCCGTCTCTCTTCCACAGATAGCCTTCCCAGTAAAGAGCAGCCTCTGGAGCTTCTCAAAACATCTGGACTCAACCACATTCCCTCTGGTAGGACAATTTATTTTTTATGTGTGTATGCATGTATGTATGTATGTGATCCGAGTTTGCTTCGGGTTGGCATGATCAACTGGCGTGCGTGTTTTTTATGTTGAAATACAACTATAATCCCAGAAGTAGCACAGTTTGACAGTGAAAATCAGCAATCATGTGCCAAACTTTCAACATCAACAAGTGGAAATAGTTTATTTTTCTCTGCCTAAAGCATGAGAATTATTATTTTTCTTTCAGCAGAGTGGGACATAACGACTGCAGAGAATTTGACTCGCAATGCCTTTTTACTCTTTGCTGGATATGTTGGGTGTTATTGGCCTGCTACAGAATAGTGCTTAGTCTTAAGTGGTTTCTTTCTGCCATGTGGACATGTCCACAAATACTCTCATACACCTACACACATGCTTGGATGAGCAGGGAGCAATATACTGGCAACTTCCGTTATGAGGAAATGAGCACATGAGTGCTATGTAATAATAGTGTCATAATGTAATAATCCTTTCTTCATAGAACTTAATGCCTGTAGTACAGTGTGGTCCACGCACCAGCTGTTGGGTAAGGGGGGGGGGGGGTCAACATGGCTTCACTTGACAGCTATTGTATGTATGTGAAGATATTTTAATGTGTTTTTAAGGTGTGGATTTAAACACTATAAGCTGTGATGAGTGATGATTGTATTCACAGATATTAGTGAATTCTGTGATTGACTTGACTTGATTGAATACTGTGGTTTCCCCTGCGCTACCTTTGGCATTGGTTTTGTAGCTGGCTCTGGGGTGAGCTTAGAGATTGTTCGTAGGGTTGGACCGAGTGTCAGCAGGGATTGGGTTGGGTTTTGGCCGGATTTAGTTTGGGTGTTGGTTTTGATTGAGTTTGGCATGGGTTTATACTGGGGTTAGGCTTGATTTAAAACTGAGTTCAGAGCAGGTTTGGTCTACACTAAGGCTGGATTTAGGCTAGGGTTTATATTTGTTTGAGCAGGGTGGAGAATTTATTTGGGTTTAAATTGATTTATATGCAGGGCTTTCTTGTGTTGGGGCTTATTTTTTAAATGAGTTATGTGGATTTTGCTTTTGATTAAGTTTGGGGTGGGTTTATCTTGGGTTTAAGCTGGGTTGTGAATGGTTTCAGGCTTGTTTAAAAGTGTAATTGGCTGTTTATAATGGGTTTGGTGTAGGTTTAAAATTAATTTGTCATTGGTTTATGCTGAGCTTAAAATGTGTTTAAGCTGGGTTTAGGATGGGTTTTGTCGGGGTTTAGAACAGGTTTGCTCTTTATGGGTTTAGAGTGGGATTGTGCACAGTTGGGTTTGATCTCAGTTCAGAATAGTTTTTGTCTGGTTTAAAAGGGTTTGGTCTGGTTTAGAATGGGTTTGGACTGGTTTAGAATTGGTTTGGTCTGGGTTTAAATTGGATTTGGTTTAGAGTTTGATTGTGTATAGTTTAAAATGAGTTTAGAATGGGTTTTGTTTGGGTTTAGAATGGGTTTAGTCTGGATATAGAAAGGGTTTGGTCTGGGTTTAGAATTGGTTTGGTCTGGATATAGAAAGGGTTTGGTTTAGTTTAGAATAGGTTTAGTCTGGGTTTAAAATATGTTTAGTCTGGATTTAGAATGGGTTTGGTCCGGGTTTAGAATTGGTTTAGAGTGTGATTGTGCATGATTTTAAAATGGATTTGGTCCAGGTTTAGTGTGGGTTTGGTCCGAGTTTAGAATGAGTTTGTCTGGGTTTAGAATTGATTTCATTTGAGGTTAGAATAGGTTTTGGTTTGGTCTCAGTTTAAAATGGATTTGGGCGGGGCCTAAACTGCATTCTCGTTGGACTATGACAGACTCACAAGTAGGAAACAGATGGTGCTAAAGGGTGATTTTGGCCGTGTGCTCTTTTCGCCTGGAGACAAGCCCGCTACCAGCAGCCCCTTTATGTCTCCTTTCAGTCCCTCCATTTCCTCTCTTTCTGTCTCCCTGTCTGTCTCCACTGTTTGCACTCTGTTTCGAGGTCCTCACGCGGCCAAATCGTGCCGAGCTCGTTCATGCTCTTGTCCCTCAGCAGTAATCAGAACATTCAATACCACAGCACAATATCAAACCACCGCGTCCAGCATCATCTATTATTCATCCTGCGTGAAGCATGTAGCCATTCGATATCAATCTCAATAGGCTAGTCTTTACCCGTTGTGAAAATAGCGTCTGATACACTGTAGTTGCTGGGATGCGTGCTGGCTTGTGTGTGTTCGTGTTAAGGATACTTGTAAGTGGCTTATATGAATGAGGTACTTGTACTGAGTATAGAAATAATGCATCTCTCTCTCACTCTCTCTTTCTCTCTTTCTGAGTGCTGATGTCATCGGGTTATACTTGGCAATGCCGTACATCTTCTTAATCTGAGGCAGGTTTATCCTGCCTGCTTCGTTTGGTTTTGTGCAAGTGAATACAAGTTTATTGTAGATATTTATGTGCACTTATTTACAGACTAGTGTGTGCATGTGTGTGTGTGTGTGTGTGTGTGTGTGTTTTTTCCTTTTTCTTCCCATGTAACCCAGTAAATCAACTGATAACTCACAGGTACTACTAGGCTACCTTGCACCATTTACATCGTACATGCGAACAGCTTGCCGAACTCCGGGCGTGACAGCCATTTTTGTGCTCTCATTGTGTGGGAGCGCCATTAAATATTCACAGGATCACTTGGCATAATGCTGAGCGGGGTGAGCCAAAACAAACTGTTACCAAAACAAACACAGCTCACTAAACAACGGAGACACTGAGCCGTTTGGGATCAGCGATGATAAAAGGTATGACAGTGTGATGGGTTTGTTTGGGAAATAACACCATCAGATTTAGGGATTAGAACCGGGAAGCTAACAGGCTTCTGTTGCGGCGAGTTGCCGGTTTTATGGATGGATGGGAAGCCGTTTCTACTAGCGGAGGACATAACGATATAGACTGCCTGTCCAAAAACAAAAAGTTACTGTTTCCGAAGGTTTAAATTTATTGGCTTGGAGTCGGATCAAGAACGGACTAATTCATTATTAACATCTGGATGTATACTGGAGAAAACAAAAGCATGACTTAAACATAAGCATCACTTAAACTCTTGGTGAAGTTGCATTATAAAAACAAAAATCAACAGTAGATAACACAACTTAATTTAATAGTAATTGTAAAAGTATTTCTATACACAATGCAACTTAATCTCAGGATTGGGACTAAACAGCTGTGTGGCTATAAGAGAACCAGTTGTTATGGAAACTTATCAGAAAAAAAAGCCTTCAGTTTGCTTGGAGGAATTTACACATGGACTGAGCACCATGTTGAGAGCCATCATCAAAGCTACAGTAAAAACTATCAAAAGAATTATTAACGCGCAACTTTACCGCAAATTTTACTTTTTTATTTTATTAATTGATTGGCCATTTAATGTACCGGTTCACTTAACCTTTAGCTAATATAGGATTGAGCAGCAAAGCTTTTACTTGCCCAGTGGCTTAGTTTATGCATTTCTGATTTGTGCACGGTTGATTTGCCAAATTTAGATATTAAAAGAAATTTGCTTGATCAACGAAGTCAATCAAATCAATTTTGCATGAAATTTCAGTTCCGAAAACGTTCAAATAATCAAATTTGACTAAAATTATTTCTGTAGTAGTACTAATAAAGCTGCTTTGGAAGTCCTTGCATGCCAGTTCTTATTGAGTGATACAGTCACGCAAAAACTGCTTCATTACAAGTCGGTGTAAAACGGAGCATTCCTGTGGTCGTGACGGCATCGAAAGCTTTCACGGTCGTCCAGCCGTGTCAGGGGAATGCCGCTAATCTGCTTCAGCAGGTGAGAAGTTCATTTCAAAAGCGATCATGTATAACCCAGTCCCTCACTCGCCATATTGGATGGCTGATAACCATCAACATCTTCAAATCACTAACGATATTTAATGGTGCACGAACTTGGCGTCGTTTTTGGGTTTTATTTTTTCCTTCTTCTTTTTTTTCTGGTTTTGTTTTGTTAAGACGGAAAACCTACGCATGAAATCGCCCGCCAACAAGCATCAAAGAAAAAAAATAAATGCTGTCAGCCAAGTTTGCTCAGTGGTAATAGTTGTTGGGTTTCTGCTCGGCCCTAAATACAGCTTCCACTGAGCCGCAACGCACACATACACACTCATACACACACATACACATATAAAGCGAGGTTGAGGGTTAAAGCAGCTGTTTTCATTATTTTACACTGGAAGTAATATTACATACACAAATAATGTGGAAAATGTGAAAGGTTTACATATTAGAGCAGCGGTTCATGGTGGTTTTTTTTCCCTTTTATTTTTATTTATTTATTTTTTATTTTTTTATTTTGTTACAGTGGTGAAAATTTTACCACAAACCACCATTATTAAAGCTATTTTATTTATTATGGCCTTCTTTTAGTTATTAGCTAATTTGATTGGTCACTTAAGTTATTGAATTTAATCCAAGCCTATACAGTATATGAAAATAAATGCTGTAAATAATGTGAACTTGGATCTATATATATATATATATATATATATATATATATATATATATATATTATGCTGCACATTTAATTAATGAAATCATTAGAATTCTGTAAAAATATCTACAGTATATTAAAGGCATGCATGGAGTTTATTGTAAAGCTAAAGGCATCCCTGACTGTATGAATCCATTTCTGGGAGAAAAAAACAAAACAACCTGCTTCATGAAAACCTCTCTGTGTTTGTGTACATACAGTACACTCATACAATGCTTTCGATTCTGTTTGCTGCTCTTATGCATTTTTAATGCCTCGCTATTTTCGAATTCACGCGATCATGTTTCCAGAAGGATTTTCCCCACCGTCGAACACGGTATCAGCGCCAAGGTCGCAAACGCCGGTCTCGTGACAAACACCAGGCATGGAATTTATACCGGTAGGCGTTTTGAATAGCGTGACGTCACCCCGCTGGTCCGCGGTCGGGCTGATTGGCTGAGGCCGCCCGCGTTTGCATTAAACTCTCGGCTGATTTGCCTGAGCGCTGCTCGATTGACCGTTGATGACGGTTGCGCGTGTTTGCCCGGCACTGATTGGCCCGGGTGCTTGTTTTTCCTTCTCGGCAGCGTAGGGTAGCACCGCCGGAGCCGTTTCCTGCTATGAGAGGAAATGAAAATAAAGCGAAAGTATAGACGCAGGTGCACCCTGAAGAAATGTAGCACCCAGCATCCGCCTGTCGCCTGATCAGTGCTGAGTACCTGTTGCTGCACGTTAACATGGGCGTAAAAGACGGATTGAAATAGCTATGCGAGTGTGTGGGTGATGCATGTGGAGTGTTTTGCCCTTTGAAGAGGAGGCTCTGACACCCCTGATGAAGGCGATGAAGACAGATTTGCCTGCATGTTAACTAGGCTGAGCGAAAAGCTTGGCTTATTCATTCAGAAGCGCGCTATTTAAGCTGCCAACGCCGCGGAGTCGCGCGCTTACACCACGGGCCCCGGGTATGTGGGTGTGTGCAGTCCATCAGTTACATCTCAATCTAACACTCCCTCTGTTTTAGTGTCTGCCAAGACATGACTCTTTTAAAGGTTTTCCAGCCTACACACCCAGACACACACACACACACACACACACGTGTTCTGTGGCAGTACGCTTAACAAGGCTTTTTTTTTTTTAGGTGATTTTACAGGTTTGTCAATGATATATAACTATTATATCACGCTTTTATTCATGACAAAGTAGCATTTATTATCATAATAATATAATTTCATAAAGAAATAAAAGGCTGTTTAAAACAATTGCAGCTTTGCCAGAAACCAGAACTCTCAAACTTTTGTCCTAAAGACTGCATCTTCGTGTCTCGTCTTCACTTTCATCTCTCCTCATCGCTCATTATGTCTCAGCAGCACTCGTGCCAGTCCTCGCCTCTGGACGTGCACGAACACATGTCCGTCTTTGATCCACGCTTCCCAGGAAGACTCTCTTCTCAGTCCCGCGTACTTATCTCTACCAGGCGGATGTTTCTTTTTTTCACGTAAAGCAAACAGATCTCTGATCACTTCCAGCTAAGTTTAGTCTTGTTACAGTTGTGTAAAGGACATTACGTGTGCCATTTCTTCTTTTTTTGGTTTTGTTTTTTTTATTCTTTTCCGGTGGTGTAAAATATTGACTGAAGGACGAGACTGACGTGCGATGGGAAACGCTGGGTCGCTGGGTCTGTGAAAAGCTAAAGGAAGAAGCAGGAATTTGGTAGGAGCGCAGATTTCCAAAAACAAGAGGATAACTTTTTTACTTTACTCACACACACACACACACACACACACACACACACACGCGCACACAAATGATATACTGTACATGTAGTGTATTTCTTGTTAAACCAGAGAAGATCTTGACCCTTGCTAATTTTACACATGTCTCTCAGGGGAAACTGTTTCCTTATTGAACCGGTAGTCCGCTGACCTCTCATATACGGGAACTTTAAAACGATGGCTTTTCCAGGAAATGGGAAGTACGCTGCTCGGATTGTTAACGATTCCTGCCAAGCGAGTCATTGCGGAACAAGCCTTTTCTTAACAAGTCAGATCATGCGTTGGTCTTGCGCTTGGATTTAGTTTGCTTTGTGCAGCTAGATTCACGGTTAAAATATTCAGCGCTTGTGAACACACAAAAACTTTGCGTGTGTGTGTGTTTCTTGAGCCATGCTGTGTTTCCGGGCAGTGCTTCATGTTTAGTGCTAGGTGGCATGCTGCTCTCTGTCTTACTGAGAGACACTGAGAGCTGTCAAGGGTCACCTTGCATACTCAGTAGGGGATGGTGTGGGTGTGTTGGGGATGTAACAGTCAGGCACCATGCCCACGTTTCACTTCTGCCACCCCACCCCTCTCTCTCTCTCTCTCTCTCTCTCTCTCATATTCTGTCTGGATAGACTGTAAGGTTAGATCTGGATGTTGGCCAGCATAGCGCAGCAGCTTGTTCCTCACAGCAAAAGCATTGCGGTTCATCTCTTTTATCCCGACACGATATTTAAAATAAATGCCGCTTTTATTACTCACCATAAAATCCAGATTTCATCGGAGCCTGTTAAAGGAAGCCACGCAAGCCGTCCACAGCGGAGCACATTTTAATAAAAGAGATATTTAACATCAGGAGAAATTAAAACGAAGTGAAGTCAAACACAATCAAGGCGAAATTTAGATGCTCCGTCCCGCTAAGAGCCGCTCAGCTTACCGTTCATCTCTACCGAGCGTGCATCTTGCACGGCGGCGAGGAGTAACACCTGACGAGGTGTTGACTGTTCAAGGGAAGCAGGGGACGCGTAAGAATGCAACAGTTAGACTTACAGTTAGAAGTTAATCATCTTTTCTGGAACAGCACATCACAAAGTCTTTTATGCATCTTATTTCAGAGCAGTTTGCCAACAGTTTCAGTTTGTGATTTAGTAATAAGCATATCATGTGGTTTTTCAGTATCAAGTGGTTATGTTTAATGTTAAACATTTGTGAGAAAACTCATTTCTTCTCGAGGCACGTTTTAAATTTCTGATCGGAGTTTAAAAAAGAAAAAAGAAAAGCATTGCTTGTTAAAAGTGTGGATGGTAAGCAGACTGACATTGTGATATTCAATCTGATTCATTAAGCAAGGATGTTTTAAATCAGATTTTTTTTACAAGCAGCTATATTTCTTGCAGGTTTCTTTTCTTGCAAGTATTAAATATAGAGATGCACCGGTCGATCAGCCAGTGAATTGCTTGTTTTCCAGCTTGTTCGGCCATGACTGATCATGTTGGATATAAGCAATTCTGTGCCTTTGATCACCCTTAGTCCCGAAACCCACTAATTACGCACACTTTAACCAGTCTCAAAACACGAGCGCTAATTAGCCTTAAAACATGCATTACAAAGCGCGCGTGCCCGCATGATCACAACTACTTAACACTCGCTCAAGAATTCGGAGGCATTTGAGGCGGTAAGTCGTCACCTTGTTTTATAATCCTTACTAGAGTCCTAAAACTATTTACACATTTTCATCCTGTGTGAATTATTTGCTTAGATTAAGTTTCATTAGAAATACTGATTATGGTGGATGAGAGAGATATGTAAAAATGTAGATTTTTGTTTAATCGAATTTTGCATTTACATCTATGCATTCGGCAGACGCTCTTTTTCAAAGCGATGTACAAAAAGTGCTTTAAAGTTTACTGGAAAAGATACAGTACTTATACGGGGTTACCTAGGTTAATAACCAAGTGATTTTAAGTTTTAATAATTTTAAGTTAAATTTTAAACTCCTTTGAAGTTTGTATTTGAAGTTAGTTTGTATTGATTAAATGCTGTGCATTCTTTTTTAAGTGAGAGAGATTAATGCAATAACGAACGGGCTACATTTAATTACTCATGTTTAGTTCAGGTGTGAAACTGGTGAATAAAGATAAGGTATAAAACTTTCAAGTCATGACCAGGGGTAGCTCAGTGGTTAAGGCATTGGACTACGGTTCGGAAGACCCCAGGTTCAAACCCCACAACCACCAAGTTGCCACTGTTGGGCCCTTGAGCAAGGCCCTTAACCCTCAACCGCTCGGATGTGTAATGAGGAGGAAAAAAAAAGTAAGTCGCTCTGGATAAGAGCGTCTGCCAAATGCCTAAATGTAAATGTTACCGTGATGAGATCATATACGTAGGGTGGTGATTCCCACCCCTATTAAAAACTGTAAACATTTTCTAATAAACACTGGAATGTTGTGTAACTTGTGTTACTTGTGTTTTTTATCATTTAAATATGTTTTATACAAAGCAAAAAATTTTTTTGTCTACGTCATTTCTTCCCCTGACAATTTTCTGCTTTATACTCCAGTCCAGTAGGTGGTGGTATTGCACTATCTGTCTATATACTCAAAGGAAGAAGAAGCAATGCTCCCACAAAATATTTTACAGTAAAATGTATTTCCTGTAAGATGCAAGTGGGTTTTATTTTTTGTAAACTTTGTAGTATTTATTTTTTTTTTACATTTAAATTTTGTAAGTTTACCTGAATAATTACAAATATCTATCAGTTCTCAAATTCAGTTGTAAGTAGCTTTTACTGTTACAGAGAAATCAGACTTTCCTTGGGTGGGAAACTTCCTGTCTGTTATAAAGCTCTGACACCAAGCGGCAAAATCACTGATCGGACAGGTTCTGTCTTTTCATGTCTTTTATCACGTGGAGCGTCTGCTGGGACTTCAGCTGCTATGATAGAAACATAAGTGTATGAGTTATGGACCGAGTGTCTTTGCAGCTGGAACGCTTGTCAAAGCTCCTTTTCTAGAAAAGGAATCTGAGAACTAATTTAGGAATCGATGAGCGTTGTGATACAATATTGTTTGTTTGTTTGTTGAATTATTTATTTATTTACTCATACATACTTTTATTAATTGATTTATTTGGTAATGAGAAGTCACCCGAATACTGTACATGTGTTTTTGGGAGACGCTTGCTGGCCGCCGCTGATGCCAGTCCTCACAGATGGTCTCTGAGCATCCTGTATTGGCTACTGAAAGTGGCGCCCTGTCCGCCGCCTTGGCACTCGCGCTCAGCCTGGTGCTGCCAAGTGGTGAAGGCAGGAGCTGTGAGACAGCTGCCTCAGTTCTGTTGGACCAGAACATGTCTCTCCCTCTCTCTCTCCCTCTCTCTCTCTCTCTCTTCCTCTGTCTTTATCTCTATTTATCTCTGACTCACTCACTCCCGCACATATACACACAGGCTATATGTTTAGGCATTATTTACCAAACATAACCCTTGACCTCTGGGCAATGTCGTCTGAACATTTTAAGTTGTTTTGTTTTTTTAAGAGTAGTAATGCATGACCTTAAGAGAATTCGCAGGGGTACAGTAGTTGGAGTAAGGAAGAAAAGCCAGCTCTTGTTGATGATTGATCGATCTCTCAGTGCCAGGGTGCAAATCTTTATTGGTGATACAATAATTATAGTTACACCAGTAAATACAAAAATAAATACACTTTAATTCACCACTGAGACTTTATTATGTTTAAGAACTGGTATGACATGTTAGGGCTGGGCAATATGATTGAAAATAATGAACGATAATTATAATAGTATTATTGATATCATTATAAATTATGGCACACCATGTTTTTCTAGGCGATTTTATTTTATACTCTTGGTGTAAGGAGCTGATGTGATGAAATAAAAAATAGTGAGTAAAATAGTAAATAAATAAACATTTTGCACATTCTGTAATCCTGTTTAATTCATATCTATATTTTATATATTTCTATTTTATTATGTAATGTTTGTAAATCGTGTATTTCGACCTAAATTTGTAATTTTCTATTTGATATTATTTTAAGTTTATTTTACAATTTTAGTTCCCTAGTACAATTCTAAGATAGTCAACAACTTCATACCATTGTGCAATTTCTGGTTTATCCTTATAATTAGCTAAAATTAATACCCATTAGAGCTACAACACAGACCTTTTTAATGCCGTGGGTGAATCTAATCTCACTTGGCACCATGAATGAATTTACTGTACAACATACAGCTGTTGTTAAATCTTCAACACTTTACCTTTTACCTCATCACTTTACATAACCAATCAATTCAGTTTAATTTATATGGGACCTTTAATAATGGTTCATTGTTGCAAAGCAGCTTTACAGAATAAAAAAAAAATATATATATATATATATATATATATATATATATATATATATATATATATATATATATTAGGGATGCACCGAAATTTCGGCCGCCGAAAATTTTCGGCCGAAATAGCATTATCGGTTTCGGCCGAAACGTAAGAAAGCGCCGAAAATAAAAGCCGAAATTATCGCCACGCCTCTCCCATTCTCCCGTCTCGTTCGCGCTGTCATTACGCATCAAACACGGAGTATGTCGGCGGTTTGGAAGCACTTCAAAGTTTCAGATGAGGACAGCAAAGTTGCAATATGCAATTTTTTTTTTAATACAAACAAAAAGAAAATATTTTAAACATGTTTTTTAATGAAGCCATTTTCGGTTTCGGTATCGGTTTTCGGCCAAGTGCATCCAAAAATTTCGGTTTCGTTTTCGGCCCAGAATTTTCATTTCGGTGCATCCCTAATATATATATATATATATATATATATATATATATATATATATATATATATGGAATGAAAATGAAAGGAAATATGTACAGTATAAATCCTAATGATCAGATTGTTCGTGATGAGCAAAGCCGAGGATGACGGTGGCAAGGGAAGACTCCCTGCAAATGCAATAGGAAGAAACCTAAAAAGAAACCAGACCCAGCAGGGAACCCATCTTCATTTGTGTAAATAACAGATAGCACGAACTGATCTGTGTGTAAGGAGGCTGGAAGTTCAGTATAACAGGAAAGGTGATTTAAGTAGGTGTCAAGTCTACTTTTGTTATTGGAGTCTCAGGTACTGAACTTTTCGTGGGAATTTTAGTCCTGAGCTATTGAGCGACTGCAGTCACAAATCCTTAGAGAACATCAGTCGAGTACCAAGAACACACGAGATCTCCAACCAGAAGCGGGGCACCAGGATGAGTCAGAGAGGTCCGGAGGGCAGAGGGAAGGGGGGGGGGCGGGGGGGACTGGATCACTGGCCGCTCAGGAGCGCCATGAGGTATCAGTTACTACACAGAGCTCTGATATCGTTTTCATATCCACTAACATCATCATCATATCCCCCAAATAAGCGACTGAGTAATAATCTGATTAACTGAGAGATTGATGAATTAATTGATCAGTTGGTCATTTTATAACAGCCATATTGCCTCAGTATGGCAGCTTTTTGAGCAGCGTTGCCAATCTGATTTAGCTGTGAAAGCTCTAAGGCCAGCGATGCATAATGCACTCCAATTGCATTTTATTACATGATTGAGTCTAATCACTGAAGACAGGCCTGTGATTTTGCCGTAATGGTGCTGAGAGGCAGCCAGGCACATGCCTCAGTCCTGCGCGATCAATACGAAGCCGTGCAGTTTCAGTGCTGCACTGTGTTACCACACTCACACACTCTGCAGCACATTCTGTTCCATGTGTGTGTGTGTGTGTGTGTGTGTGGTTTCAGGGCTGTCATTCAATCCGAAATATAACCTGGAGTTTGAGGATATCTGAACTGAGTGAGTGTGTTACAGTACAGTGTCAAGCTGAAGTGTGTAGGGATTCTTGTGTGATGTGTGTAACAGGTCTATTACCTGGTGATGCTTCATTTAATCCCATCTTTGTCGCTTAGAGTGATCATTTTCTCTTATTTCATTTCTTTCTCTTTCTCTTTTTTTCCATTACACCCTGCTAGTGCATCAGATCCACAGCAGCTCAGTTGTGTGTCTGGTTTCTGTTTGAGAGATGGACAGACAGCATAAATACTGAGGGCTGATGATAGAGGTGCGGTACCCTGATCTTAACGAGCGTCTAATGCCAAACACCACACCAGTTCAGGGTCTGTTTTTCTTTCCAATTGTTGTGATTTTCCCAGTGTGTGATATACTTTGTGTTGAATCTTGTTCTTGAAGTAAGAAGAACACTGAGGAGCAACAGGCAGTTAGAGCCTGAGGAGAAGCCTGTGAGTTTTATATAATTAATATATTATTAATATTGCGGATCTAAATAAATATTTGGCGCGATTAAGCTTCCACACTGTACAGTCTCATTTGGATTTATAAGGGAACGTAATATGTAGAGCTGTGTGAATCTGTTATGCAATGTAATCAAACTTGTGTTGGTTGATTTTATTAATTGAGTCAATTTTAAATTTAGAATCAATTCACATTTTTTTAAAATAACTTAATCTTATAAACAATAAAATGTCTAAAATGGACAAATTCCTTAAAAATATATATTTTTTTTAATTTTTGCATTTTTTTTTTTCTCATATTTTGCATGTCTACTTCTTCACTTCTTCTTTTAAAATTATGGGCGGTATGGAAAATGGCGTTTAGGAGCGCAATCAAGTTAGACAGCATTTAATTTTATTTTATTTATTTTTAATTTTTTTTTGGATTTTTCCAATTTCTCCCCTAATTTAGTCGTAGTGAATTCCTCTCTATCACTAGGCGGCTCCCACATTAAGCCTACTACTACCACTCAGCCGGGAGGGCCAAAGACTATCACGTGTTTCCTCCGAAGCGCGTGACGTCAGCCGACCGCATCTTTTCTAACTGCTTGCTCACGCACCATAAGGGGCGAAGTAAAACATTCTGAGGAAAGCACTAGCCGCTCCTTCTGTGTGCGCGAGCTCACAGACGCCCCTGATTGGCTGTAGAGCCGTGATTAATGTGGGAGCACAAGTACCTCTCATCCCTCCCCCCTGAGAGAGCTCGGCCAATCAGCTCTCTCTGTGCCTCCGGCTGTGAGAGGAAAACAGCATCACCTGGGGTTCGAACCAGTGATCTCCGGATGATAGGGCGAGCGCTTTACCACTGCGCCACTAGGACAGCATTTTAATAGTTAGTAATATTAAATAGTTTTAGTAGGTTTTTAAACTTTGTGCAATGACAACAACTAATGCATTTAACCCAGCGTTTCATTAGTGCTTGGATACCATCAATTTAATTTTCTCAGTTTGCTGGAGCTGTGATCAGACTGCCTGCTTCACGTTTGAAACGGTGGCCTCCCAGGAACTCCCTTAATGTTCAGGACTGTATAGGGAATGAGGAAGAGTGTGTGCGCAAAACTGAGTAGCAAACTGAGAAAACTAACTTGGTGGTGTTCTGGCACTGATGAAACGCTGGGATAAGTGCATTAGTGAGGCAGGGGATTAAAGATTAACTGTGTTCTGTTATTCCACGCAATCAAAAGTCCTGGTTTGACTTGAACGTCCTTGGAATATAAACTAAACTGCCCATCTTTAAAGGTAAAGTAATTGTTATATTTTATTGCTGCTACTTTGCTTACCCTCGCAAAGACTAAAGCTCATTTTAAAAGCTAAAAAATTAAAAATGTAAGGTTAAATAAGAGCCATCAAGTTATTTGTTTCATATCAATCCGAATAGTCGGTGACTCATTTTAGCGGTTAACAGTTTTCAAAATAAGTGTTTAATTGCTGCTCCTGTTAATGTTGCTGCAGTTTCCAGATCTAGACTAGTACTGTAGAGAAGTTAAAGAGTATCAGCGTTATGAGCGGTTTGCTAGCCTTTTAAATTATTCACATGTTACTTTTAAAAATATGACCCGTTTGAATGTACCGTGTTTTTCCTGTTTTTATGATAATTAAATCATTATTACTCACACTCTCATTCATCTTCTATCCCGCTCTATCCTGTGTACAGTGTCGGGGGTGGGGGGGGGGGGGTTGTTGTAGCCTATCTCAGGAGACTTGGGGCACGAGGCGGGGTACACCCTGGATGGCGGTGCCAATCCATCGCAGGACACGTTCACATAAACGCACTCGTTCACACAATACGGGCGATTTGAGAACGGCACTTAGTCTAAAAAACAAACAAAAACAAAACTATGACTATATTTCTCAGCAGTAGAACTCTCATTTTTCTTGTTTCTTTTTTCTATTGTTTCTTTTTATTTGTACATCACGTTGCTCTTAGTGCGGCCCACACCCAGACCATCCTGCAGCTCGATGTCTGGTTTTGTTCATGAATTCTATTTATTTATTTATATATTTTTAGTCCCTCACCACTTGAAATCATTCTTGAGTGAATAGGTCATGTTTCTTTGTCTTCTAGCTGGGTGGCTAACATTTTAATCTACTTCAGCTACTTTGCTGAGTGTCACTAGAAGCAATTTCTCCTCTCCTTTTTATAGCCTGCTGAATTTTGTATGTAAGAAGCCTCTTCTGCTGGAGGAGGGTTAGAGGAAAGGCCATGACCCCTTTTATCTTGCTCACACTCTCTGGAGTGGGAACAGAATCAAATATGGATCCTTATTTCCTAACTTTATTTCCTTCTAGGGTTGCATTTCTTCGGGTACTAAGTGACACCCGTAGATCGGGCCGCGCTAAGAATAGACGAGGGAGATCTTTTTCATTTGTTAGAATTTAGAGGTCACAACATACAAAGCTTTTTTTGTTTTTTTTTTGTCCTTGTGATTAACTGTAATCCTTTTAACGTGAAAAACGTTTTTTTTTTTTTTTTACTTTAAAAAGCCATTGGTGCACATCCAGTGTTCTTGGCACATGCATTATTGATAGGGACGTGAGCTAATATGACTGCTTGGTGTTGTTTCAGTGGGTGGAGCAAGTGTTCAGTAGGTCAGGAAAGGGGTGAGCGCTCCACACAATCCACTGGACTAATGGAGCAGAGCCACAATGTGTTGAGAAAGAGAAGCTGAGGAAGAGAAAAATGGATTTAGTAACATGAGCTCACTAGGGTTAGTGCATAAATACATTACAGCAAATAGATGCAGATTCTCCTCACACACAGGTAGCATACAGGTTTAAGGCTGTTGAGCTTGTGTTAAAGAAACACTCATGATTTCTCCAACACAAGTTTGAATCCGGGTATATTGTGAGAAAAGATGTGGAATAATCCAGTTTTTTTGTAATCCAATACTGGGGTGATGGAGTAAGAGCAATTTTCAATGATTTGTTCTTGCCTAGATTTTTTTAATCAGGGTTCGATATAAGCAATGACCTGGTAAAAAGTATGTTGGGCCAGTTGATTGGCCAGTCACCGTTCAATTCGGGCCAGTCACCTATCTGGCCATGCTCCCTATAATAATAATAATAAGAATTATTATTATTATTATTATTACAATTTATTTCTATATCACTTTTTATGTGGGCACAATTTCAAGTGCAAAAAAGTCATAATACAAATAATAATAATAATAATAATAATATTAAAATGTTATCTGTCACACACACGGTCATACCCAGTATGATATACAGTAAAATGTTTTTAACAACCGCCCCTGACTTTAAAAAATATATTCTAAATAAGAACATGAAATAAGAATATAATTTAAAAAATTTAAATATTAAAATGAAACATTCTAATAAAAGATTTTACAGTATAGAAAATATAGAAAACTTTAGCTATAACATTTACATTATGTACAGTAGTAAAAATAGAATTAAGATGTACCTGAAATGGAAATGTCTAGTCACGAGCAAAGCAGCATGTCCAAAGTATGTGCAATTAAGATAGTAGCAATAATAATGATATTATTATTATTATTATTATTATTATTATTACTAATAGCAATAATAATAATAATAATAATTTTTTATGTGGACACAATCTCAAAGTGCATAAAAAGATAAACATTCCAAAAAAAGACGCAGTGTTGAACAGTGTTGTACTATTAGTAATTTCAATCCCAGAAACATAGAGCATAAATGACCTTGCATACCGTACATGATACTTCATGATGAGATGCATCATGACGCAAAGATGTTACAATGTGCATTGAGGAAATTTACAAATCACAAACTCGAAATCACTTCCCTATGCCTGTAATTACATCACATGATTTGATCACCAGAAGTCCCAAACCGCACAACCTATAAAGTTTAAATAAAAAGGTTACACAATAGTCACATGATCACATTGTTTTTAGAAGAGCCAGGAATCATCTGCATATGTAAACTATATGTTATATGAACATACAATCATTTTAGTGGCTTTCAGATTTGTGATCAATGTGGCACAAGAGAGAAGCCACAGAAAACAGCCATTTTAGCTGACTTTGGAGCTCTAATCCCACGATCATTATTTCAGAGAGTTCAAAAATATTTGCATGTTTATTTGTAAGGGTTTTGTGTAGAAGTTTTTTTTTGTTTTTTTTTACCAATATTGACCTGTTTTTAGCAAGCAATATTCGTTTTTTTCTATTTTTATTATATAATACAAAAACTGGGATTATTGGTTTATAAAAAAAAATAGAAGTCCTTTTAGGCATAATTGTTTTAGGTTCAGATTTTGTTCAAAGGATTTCTACTGAATCATGAATTCAGTATCATAAATTGAATTGAATCGTTACACACCAAATAACAAATATTTTTATTTTAATCGTTGTTATGTATCATGCCTTTTTTGAACTAAGGTTACAGGAGTAGTCTACTTGAACAAGAAAATAATGATTGACAGCCTGATTTATGAGTCGCATTGTAGGCAGACAAGAAGCGAGGCGTTCGAGACGGGACCAGATGACGATTCTGTCTGTGTGCAGTGAACGTTTAGCCTTATAGTCTTCATGAAATTGAAACAGAGAATTGTTATGAATTGGTGGTCCAATGGGGAGCACCATTCAACCGAATCATGTCGTTCTTGTTAAACTAAAGTTAGGTGGACAATAGTGACAATAGAAACATACAGAAGACATATCATGGGGTGTCAGTACACGATAATATGTGAAGACTAACCGCAATACCATGGCAACGCCGGTGTGCTTTGGACTGGACAGAAGTGGAAATTCTAGGATATGCTATTGTTAAAAAAAAGAAAATTATAATGAAAAACTCCGGAGTATTCCTCTAAGCCTCATTCCTCTCCTGGAGTGTCTATCAGACTGCTGAAAAATTCCACAGTGACAGAAGCGTGATGGAAGACGAGGTAGCTGAGTGTTGGGGTGATATAATTAGACAACCCTGTTAAATGATCAGCCCTGTTTAATGGAGAAAGGCTGCTCCAAACGTTGTCTTTTCCCACAAACGCGATAATTGCGGCTCTTCAGGGAGCGTCGAGTCTGGAGTCGGCACAAATCCCCGAAGTTGGTCCTGTTTAACGCTGGAATCGCTCGCATCCTCGGCTCGTGACTCCTCCTCGGTCCTGCGGCTCACGCGCTCCCAGTGCATTTGGTCCCAGATCTTTAAAAAAAAAAAAAAAAAAAAAGGAGAGGGAAGAATTTTGTAAGCAGCTGAACGATTTCAAATTGAAGCACACTTAGATCAGAGTTTATTCCACACCCAGATTTTCACCAGATGACCTGCTCTTATTGTGCTGCGCTCAATAGGCGGAGGGGAAAATATGCGCTGCTGAAGTACGTATTAATCACGTCACATGGCGGTGTTTCTAGCTAGTGCGTTGCTCTCTGTGCTCCACTTTATTAGAATGAAATGCCACTATATCTGTGAAGCGCAGAACTCCAGCACCTGCTCTTATATTCAGAGAGAGAGAGAGAGACGGCAGAAATCCATCAAGAGCAGTAATTAATAATGAATGATACAGTATTTCTCACATTGGTGTTCAGCTGTGTCCTGAGGGAGAAACTTTCTGAGAGTAGTAGCATATCTGTCATTCCGTTTCTTCATTCTGCTTCAGCTTTTGGGAAATCTTCTTTCATTCCTCACGGCACCGGCTCCAGCGTTTCCTTTCCTTACTCTGATGATATATCACCATCATGCTGTCCATTTCCTCCTTTAGCTTTGAATAGCTTTCTATAAATTCCGTTTGCACAAGAATGCAAGCGAGCCCTCGGCACGGGACACGGGGGAGCCGTCGACGCATGGGAGTCGCGTGGAACGGTGGCTCCGTTTACGGCGCAGCATCTACATCTGCTCTTCTGATGTTTCGTCTAACAGGTTGGATTAAAATTCTGACAAAAAGTGTTGTGTGTGTACATGCGCATGCTTTTTTTTTTCTGTGCGCAAGTGTATTATCAGCATGATCGCTGGGTGTGTGCATGCATGTGGATGTTATCAGCAGCATAGCTGTGTGTGCAGCGTCAGAAGTAGATAAGGGCTTTTTTCTTTCTACCCTCAACTGTCAGTTGTAGGCCACGCAGCTGGCTTCAAATTGTAAAAAGTCGCTTGAAATTTCAGTTCAGCTCAGTTCAGTCAGGTGGAGAAGCTTGAGAAGATTGTTTAATGTCTCAGCTCTTGACCTGTCTGGCCTTGGTGGTACCATTCTTTTTAAGATACACTGATATAGAGGGCACAGATCAAAATTGCACTTGTGCAAGTTTGAGGTAGTAAGTGCAAGCATGGGTTACATCTGTCCCATGTCCTGCTTTGATTTAGTATCCTGTTAAGCATGGAATATATACTGTATTTATAGTACTGCCTTAAACATAGACATTGAATTATAGGGATGATGATTCATAACAATTATTTAAATGATGTACTATATGAATCCAATGCGGCAATAGTTGTTGAATGGGTTATTAATCCAAAGGTCGCTGGTTCAAGTCCCAAGCTTAAAACACCAAGCTACCACTCTTAGACAAGGCCCTTAATCCTGTCTGCCCCTGTGCTGCTGTATTCCGGCACCATGCTGAGCTAAGCGAATTTCACTGTTCAGTTATGTATATATGACAAACAGAAAACTAATTAGATATTAATGCACCCATACGTTAATGTGGCATCAGTGCCACAGCATGCATTTATATTACAAACTGCATATAAAGTATAGTTAAAACTGTTAGTTTTCTTAATCATATAGTATCTGTTATAGTTTTATCAGGAACTTCTGTTTCGGATTTTAAGCCTACCATACTGTACATGTCATTCAACACTCAATATTAGTATTTGTCAATAACTGACACACCATGCCATTGCTATAGGTTCACCCCCATTGCACCCGCAATACTTGTATTACTTACTGTGGTGACCACATGTATATATAAATAGATACTTTATTGATCGCGAGGGAAATTCCAGAAATACATCTGAGCAGTTGAGGGTTAAGAGCCTTGCTCAAGGGCCCAACGTTGGCACCTCGGTGGTGCTGGGGTTTGAACCTGGGACCTTCAGATCAGTAGTCCAACACTTCAGCCATTGTGCTCCTCCTTACCCGGTACTGAGACAGAAGTGAAATTCAGAGGTTTAGTGCTCAATCTTGGTTGTCATAGTTTTAAATAATGTAAAATAATAAGAATAATTTGTCAGTTCGTGCAATGAAAGTGCTAGACAAAAATCAATCGAGTCCTTTTTTACTTCAAAATCCGCTGTATCTGGCTGGGCATGGAGTCAAAAAGACGTCTGCAGTACTCTGGTGTCACTCGCTCAACTCATTTGATCACTTCCTGAAGATCATGTACATAAAATTAGCCACAGTTCACTTGAGAATTCCAGAATTTTCCTTCAAAAAGTAAAAGTCGTGCCACATAGTTGTTCCATCCATTAACTAAATTAATTCTATCCAGACGGACGAGAAATAATTAGTGACATCACCTGTTTTGTGCACAGGGAGAACTTTAATACATGGCATATGCTGTCTTCATCCTTCTGGCCACCATTGCATATTCTGTTGCCGACTGTTTTTGCATGCTGTACCAGTACTTAAACTGTTACGATTATGCATTCTTCATCTTTGATGTTTTATATTTTTATTATTTTGCAAATATACAGTAACTGTATATAAAATGCACCGCCAGAGATTCACAGAAACTGCAGTTCTGTTGTGCTTGTTTTTGAAACTTAAATGTACACTTGTATTTATAGGTTATTTCAGATCTATATAAAAATCCACCCACGTCTAAACAACTATATTTAATCTCAAATGCCTGTCTATTAACTAGACATGTTACAACCTGAGGAAACTATTCAGATGCTGAACTATTGAAAGATCTTCTATCTATAAGTTTAAAATATCCGGCAGCTTTATTGGACGTAAATATAGTGCTTTCAGAGCAGTTTCACACACTTTCACTTTTTGCACGTCTAACTGTGTTGTAGGTATAAATCGAAACCCATTTCATCTAAAATTGATGTGTTATAGATTTATTATAAAAATGTGATTAGCTTACATAAACATAATCAATAATGACACTACAAAAGCCCAGACTCGATCCCAGTAGAGTAACTGTGAAGAGACCTGAAGAGAGCAGGTCACATCGTCAAACCTGGTCGGGCTTGAGAAGATCTGTCAAGAAGAAGTAGAGAAACTGCTAAAATCCAGGACACTTACTGTACTAAAGGAGACTTGATGCTTAGATGCTGCAATAAGTCCTAAATCAAGGGTTAAGTGACCTATCCAAGTGAAATTTTTATTTGTTTTGCAAAATGTTCTTGTACTGTATGTAGAACCCAAAGGTGTGTTAATTATTTCTGAAAGTATTGCATTTTTCTCTTCTGCATGTGCCTTAGCTAGATTATAATTATTATTTTTTACTTCTAGCATCAAAAAAACGTGAGGGAAAAAATATCGCATAAATTAACACCACAATGAGATCTCAGCCAAGCCGAGACTGAAAAGTTTTTGGATGAAAGTATGTTACGGGGTATAATGTAAAATTAATATAAATTTAAATCAAAAATGCTTTCCTGATTTACGTATGCAGTGCACTGTAGTATATATCCAAGGGTCAAATAACACAAGAGTCATTGGGTCTGTTGCCTTCAATAATTTAGTGTATTAGTGCTAATAATTTGTCTCGACAGACAATTTTGGTTCATGTAAGGTTCAAGACCAAGTCCGTTGCTGCACAGATGCCAGTGCCTTTGGGTTTTCACAGAATCGCCTGCCGGGTGTTGGCTGTTATAGGTTGCTGGACATTTCTCTGCGTGAAAGTGATCTGGGGGATATTTATTTCAGCGTGGTATTGCTCTCTCCTTGCTCCCACGTAGCCAAACACGCTGGCTATCGATTAGTCGTGCTGGAGTAAATGTGTCATTGATCTGCCGCTTGGTTAAGTGCTGGTCCTAGCACCATGTCCCCTCTTTCTTCCTTTTCTCCTCCCTCTTTGCCACTCCCAGGAGACAGGACCAAGACTTCAGCCCTACTAGTTTTTCTTACCGCTCCACTCCAGACTACTCTGTGTTTAGCACCTGTTCATCCAGCAAGATGTTGAAAAATGAGCAATGAATGGAGCTCAAGCACAAGGCAGTTTGAATGTAGAGAGTGTGCTTACTTGTGTGGCTCTCTTAAAGTGCATGTGCTTGCACATTTTTTTGGAGTGAAAGCGAGAATATTGCTTCTTCGTGTTCCCAGTGGTCCTGAAGGCTTCATCCATCTCTAGTCTAATCACCTCATTTCTAATGCTGTTAAAATGCCTCCCATCCCCAACTCATTTCATCATGCACATTATTCAAAGGGACAGCCTTAATCACTGTTTTTATTCTAATTCTGATGTTAGTAGAGTACTTATCTCTTTCTGTCTTTCAGTCTATTTCTCGTCCCCCCCCCCCCCCTCCATATAAGCCACATTCTGCAGATTTGTAAGTTGCACAATAAAGTGAGGCTTTTTTTTTTGAGAACTTTCAACTATCTGCCCCGTTAGTGTATTGTTTGTTTTCACAGACATGCTCACAGTGGCTTTTGTACAGTTGTTTAAATTGACATCTGGTGCTCTGGAGTTTATAGCAGAAGAGGGTAACCTATTTTATAGAATTACACTCCCAGTAATTTAACCGCACAATATGTTGAGAATAGAGACTATCAATAGAACTGAAATTACTCAGGAGGTTATTACACGAGCGCTCTGCTGTTCTTATTTTACAAGTCAATGAATCGTTAGGAGAATAAGAAGGCACTTCTCGCTCCAGCTCAACTCAAATTCCTTGTACTCATTCCATATATTATATAACAGCATGGCAAAGATGACTAATAATAAATTCAGATAGCATGAAGTTACTTATTTGAGTTTCAGTGTAGGCTAAACTGCGTTTTATTTTTACAGAGCAGACAAAGGAGACATGCTGATCGTTGTTAGCAGCCCATAAATGTACGGTAGAAGCTCATGGTTTTCCAGATGCCAGTGGGAACTTATGGGCCGCAGAATGGGAGGAGCATCACTTGTGGTCTTGTGAGGGTAGAGACAGGATTTGCTGGCCTTGTGATGTTCTGAGCAGCACATGGGTGGTAGAATTGCAGGAGCAGAACTTAGTGTGCCTTGGGATTGCAAGGTGAGGAGCATTTGAAGTATTGTGCCTCACGATCTTAGAAGCAGGATCTTGGGTGGTGGGAGGAGAAGATTGTTGGCCTCAGATTGGCAGAAGCAGAGACAGAAATTTGTGGGGATCAGGATGGCAAGAGCAGAAACTTATTGTTTTTGGACGCCAAAGCAGGGACTTATTGGGTTCAGGATGACAGATGAAGGAACTTGCTTGTTTCCGATATGCATGATCAGAAGCTTGTGGGCCTTAGTAAGGCAGGAGCAAGAACTTGTTGGCCTCAAGATGGCAGAGGCAGGGGCAGAAATTTGTGGCACTCAAGATGGCAGGAGCAGAAACTTGTTGACTTTGGATGCCACAAGTAGGGACTTATGGGGCTCAGGATGGCAGATGAAGAAACTTGCTAACTTTGGAATTGCATGAGCAGTGGCTTATGGGCATTACTATGGCCGGAGTAGGAACTTGTTGGCCGCAGGATAGCACATGCGGAAAATTGTTGTCCTCAGGATGACAGAAACAGGGGCTTATGGGGCTCAGGATGGAAGGAGCAGGAACCTGTTGTCCTCATGATGGCAGAAACAGGGACAGAAACCTATTGGTTTTGGATACCAGAACCAGAGACTTACTAAGGATGACAAGTAAGAAAACCTGCTAGCCAAAAGTTTGCAAGAGTAGAAGCATGTGGGCCTTGGAAAGGCAGGGGTAGGAACTTGTTGACCTTAGGATGGAGCCGGAACTTGAAATGGCAGAAGCTAAGCTTGTCCACTGCAGTTCGGCAGTTGGAGAAACTTTCTGGCCTCAGTTGCAGAACCTTGTGGACCTTCAGGTTTAAGGACAAGAAACTTTTGGAACTCATAACGGCAGGTCATTATGAAGTCTAGTCTTTGGAATTGCAGGCACAGAAGCTTTGTTGTTGTTAAAATGGGTTGAAGTCTTGGGTGAGTCTTGGACTATTATGTGTCCTAGGACAATTGGGACTATGTCTTCAGGATATCAAGGAACCCTGTGATTGGGGTAGTAATTAAAGTTAAAAAGTGATGAGATGGAACTGTAACGGAAACGAAACTGAAAGCAGCTTCCTTATGTATTTTAAGATGATGTGATTGCTGTTTTGTAACTCTGAAGCTGTAGCACTGAGGGTTTAGGTTTTTAAAGGAAATGGTTAAGCGTTCAGAAAACCGAGAAATGTATGAGAGTAAACCAAAGACATGATGGTCCTTAGCAGTGCGTCATTGCTTCACTGGCTTTCGTAAATCTTTCGTAAAGTGCCTTTTATTTCTGGGTGCTGCTCAAATGCCCTACTGCAGCGTGTACAGCCATTAGTAATGAAAAAGAGAGAGACGGTTGGACCTTCTGTGAATCTGGCGTGCGTTCCAGGAAACCAGCAGCGGCGCGCATAAACACTCGGCATGCTCGCAACGGCTCTCTGATGTCACCAGCTGAGTGAGAGAGAGTGTGTGTGAGTGTGTGTGAGAGAGAGAGAGAGAGAGAGAGTGGGAGGAGGAGACTGAGGCAGCTAGAGACAGTGCCTGAGGGAGAGCAGAGCGTGCTCATTGAGAGACGGCGAAGAAAAGAATCGTGAGAGAGCGAGAGGGAGAGAGGGTTGTATTCCGCTTGCCGCGGACTTGAGCGTCCCGAGTGCGAGACTTTACGCTGCTCGGCTTGTAAGACGGCCGATTCTTCGTTCAGAACCGAGGAACTAATGGGTAAGAGGTTTTTTTTTTTTGGTTTGTTTTTTTGTTCTCTGCTTCGCAGCGTGAGAGTTTTTAATGTATGAATGAGTGAGCGAGTGGGTGGACACACTGTAGACACGGACTGTGCATTTATTGAATGGTGCTGATGTATGTTAAGGGGTGTTCGCCGGGTGTTTGTGTGCATAGTGCATCCTTGAACGGGCTGCATACACTGGGGACTGACGAGAGCTTTATGTTCAGTGCTTTTTGAGGAGTGCTGCATTGTGTATATATGTGTGTGTGTGTGTGCGTGAGAGAGAGAGAGAGGAAGGGAAGTATGCAGGCTGAGCACTGCAGTGAGTGTAATGTTGCTGAGGTGTTCTGGTTGACTGGTCCAGTCATGTGGGGGCTCCATCCTTCATTCATTGAGAGCGAAAGCGAGAGAGAGAGGGAGGAAGGAAATGAGAAAACGAGTTACATTAATTTATAGCGAAACGACAGAACAGTAGTGAGGAAACGATAGAGTGTAAGCTGAGAGCTGATGGCTCTCCAGGCTGTGTGAGGTGTTAGCGAGGCAGGGAGACTTGCTGAATCCTGATGAGCGGTATCCGAGTTTCCTTCCAGCGCACGCCAGCGTTTACAGTCGCACATGTTATTCCGGGGCTGTTTACCGCAGGAGGTACGCGGAAGCTTAACGACGCTGCCGAACGACTCTGGGACACGCCGTTACGGAGATATAATCAATGATGATCGATAGGCTTTCCTCGAACAGCATAGCACGTCCCATTTAAAAGCATTTCAATCCTCTCATCATATCACACGTTCATTTATTGAATCAAGAATGACACGTCCTACTTTTTATTTATAGTTATGTTACGTGTCCTCAAAGCAAGTTCCTGTTATCGCTTTTGTTATAAGTGCTATAAAGGGTCATACCCTCACCAGCTTCTCTTTTTTTTTTTTTTTTTTTTTGAAGATGAAAGTTAAACAGCTTGCCATGTCCTGACTTTCCCATTGTACTGTTTATCAACACTGTTGCAAAGCACTGACACTGGAAACTAGATAATCTAACCATGCTGATCGAACTAATTGTCTACACAATAGTTTGAAAAGAAAGGGAACTTCAGTATGTGATATTAAAAAAATTGTATCCAGCGTCATCAGATCGATTCTGATTGTGTCTTTAAATATACAGTACAACATCCTACTGTATATGAAGATGTTCACGTGCTCGTATCGCTCTCTCTCTTTCTCTCTCTCTCTCTCTCTCTCCTCAGCCTGCAGTGTCCTACCTCAGTGCCATTCACATTTCATTGCACACTGATCAGTCTCTCCCTTTCTCTCTCTCTCTCTCTTTCTGTTTTCGTGTTTTGCCTAGCAGCAGTAACAGCGGTTATGTTCTGTCCCGAAAAAAAAAAAAAAAAATTTAATCCTGCTTTCATTCGGCGCTGTGGAAAATATTAAGTCTACTCCTCAGTTTTAATGGGCGAAGTGTTCATCCGTGCCATCTGCCAGCTCCTCCGCTCCTCCAGCGAGACACATAAGCGCAACCCGACTTGTAAACGGCCCCTTCGAAGTAAATGGGACTCTGAGGCATGAGTGGGTGTGTGCATGCACAACCTCGAGTGTGTGTATCGACAGCTGGGTGATGTCTAGCCTGTTTAGCGTTGGAAGTAAATTCCGTCGACTCGACGTCGCGAAACGCGAGTCCTCCGATGCTTTACGAGTGTCCGTTTCTGTCTTTCCGTCTCTCTCTCTCTCTCTCTGTCGGACACCTCTCCTTTATTGATCCCCCACCTCACGCGTGCACTCATACTCACACACACACACTCACTCGCTGCTCTGTACTGAGATTGAACCTGATCGCACAGATTTCCCTTCGCGCAGGTTTTCATAAGGCCCTGGCCTCACCTAGCCTCCGGCTCTGTGTAATCTCAGCGGCGTAAACTGCGAGCGAGACGATCCCGCCGTCGCTCCGGGGCTGCAGTGATACAGAATATGCCGCTCGACGCTGCAGCCCAGGAAACCCAGGCTATAAATAGCCGGAGCAGTCAGCACGGCTCGTACGCTGTATATACCATCGACTAGCGGTCAAAGCTGATCAATATCTGCTATCACAGCGAGAAAATCTATATTGGCAGGAGATTTAAATGTTGTATTAACCTGATACAGTCTTAATAATACATGCTCACGCCCTACGCTCTCTACATTACACATTCTGGAGATGATGAAAAGAAAGAAAAAAAAAAAAACATGAACAGCACTCGACATTTGTGATCGGGGTTCTGTTAGCTCTCCAGACGTGAGGATCGTTAATCTTCCGATATATTTTTTTTATGCATGTAAGTCGAAATGATTTGTATCGTTAAGCACCAGCATCGCCGGACTAATTGAGCTGCGTTCCCCGAGCGCCTTCTCGCGCAGGGTTTCTTAAGTAATAGGAATTTAGTGTTGTGTCAAGCGTGTCTGGTCAGACCCAGGTCCTGAGCCCCAACTTTAGCCGTTAAAGACGTCTGCCTGCATGATGACCAATAAGAGGTGAGCGTGATAGCGAGCAAGTGTTTCTGTACACCATCAGCGACATTACTTCTTGGACGCACAATGTTTCATCTTGGTAACGGGAGAGCGATCTCTCCATGCTCCCGAGGCTACCACCTCATGAGTACGCACGCGGGAGGTGTCGAGTCGGCATCGTCACACACATTCAGAGACGCATTACATCCGATACAGTCGGAATAAAACTGCTTCATGTAAACACCTCGGACTCGATCCGGCCCGATCAGAATAAGAGCGCGGTGAAAACCTTTGATAATCTGATCAACAGGTACTGTAAATGTTTGGGTAATGTGATGAGAAAAAAATTCAGATCAGCTCTGTTGTTTGTCTTCAGCCGAGGAATTAACACTGATTGGTTCGGCGTTTCATACATAGAAAAACATCCAGCCAATCATAGTGAAAGCTCTCCAGGAGTTTGTGTTCGTTGGGGGGGAATTTATTCTGTTGTCGACAAGGTACTTTTACAATCACTGTTTCTTTTAAACGTTTGTGGAGTTACACAAGGTGTTAGATTTACTGAGCAAACATTGTCCAATCAAAAGACAAGCAAAGAAAGCACAGCTTTTCTGTTTATCACAGCTGCTTTTCAGATGAGAGATAGCATTATTATTATTCTTAGTTGTGGTAGAAGAAGGAGAAGTAATGGTAGTAGTTGTAGTAGTATAAGTAGAAGTATTACTACTGGTAATAGTATTAAAAAGTTTAAGAAGTAGAAGTATAACTACTAGTAATAGTATTAAATGTACTACTAGTAGTAGAAGTAGAAGTATTACTACTACTAATAGCATTAGAAGTACTAATAGTAGTAGACGTATTACTACTGGTAATAGTATTAGAAGTACTAGTAGAAGTATTAGTATTAGTATTAGTATTTGTATTAGAAATACTAATAGTAGTAGTATCCTGTAAGTTAGAAGTTCTAGTAATAGTAGTAAAAGTACTAGTATTAGTAGCATTAAAAGTAGTAGTACTAGTAGTGGGACACATATAATAATCATTATAATTATTATTATTATTAGTAGTAGTAGGATTAACAGAAGTAGTAGTATGAGAGGTATATGTGAGTTCTAAAAATCAATCATAATCAAGAATGTTATGTGCATGTGTAATATTTTTTGCCCAAGATATAAACCTCAATGTTTTTTTTTAAGCCCTATTGATTTTATTTTCCAATATCATCAGTTTTTCCTCATTTCAACGTGGCTATTGAAGCATTTCGGTCCAGCCTAAACGCTGGCACGAGCTGCGGGGAGGGATTTGGACAGGAAGCGAGTGAATCGCGCTACTGAATCGCTGCTTGGTGTTCAGATCCGACACTTAGGCACGTTGGCTCTTCCAGTGTCTACCCATTAGAGTGTCTAATTGCCTGACAGCAGTGTTTGTGGAGTTGGCGTTACATCTGAATTTGTTGACTGTAAACATGCCATGCTTAATTATATTTGAGCTTTTGTGTACTTACCTCGGCCCCCGTCTATAGACCTGTGTACGTGCGGCCCGCGAATGCGCGTGTGCGTAACAGAGAGACACCATGTGCACACTGTGTTTCTTTGTTTGTTTTGGCTGCCTCGCGGTCGAAGTGATTGCCGTGGCCCGTCTCGCTTGGCAGCGCGCGATGCAGCAGCGGACGATTAATGCTGCGGCCGTATGCATGAGCACATCTATGTGTGCAGTGGTGAATCTGAGGGCTCCACAGAGAGACAGCTCCTTCCTGGATTCGGGCGCATCTGCCAGAGGACACGTGGAGGAGCACTCAGTGTGGGCAGGGGCGGGGGGTTCTCACACCCCGTGGCCAATCCGAGGTCCTTGCGGATCGGCTCCGGGGTTCGGAGTAAACCTGGCCCTCATTGATCACCGGATTGAACCGCACTGGATTAATGGAATGCATTTGGAAGGCTTGAAATGCTGCGCGCAGTCAGGTGAACGACCGGCGAGAGACACGGAGGAGCTTTTAACCAGCACTCAGCACTAGCAATTTCAGCAATGTTTTGTTTTTTTATGTCGACTATTTTCCGGTATTTTATTGAAGAGATAGTTAGATAGATGCGCTGCTTGAAAGCTTATGTGAGCTTAAGTATAGACGAATAACTGTGGTATTGATTGATGTGGAGTTACATAAGACTGCTAAAAGCAAAATGTGTGTGTGTGTGTGTGTGTGTGCGCGTCTTTTGTTTTTCTTTTTTTAATATTCATAACCGTGACATCTGCTTCTACAGAGGAGTTTTCTCTAAAGTGGGCCAACTTTTCTCCCGGCTATGCTGAGTATAAATGCGTAACATATGTGAGTATAGAAAATGGAACGATCTCTCGAGCACATGCACGCACACCCCGCTTGTGTCCTCGTCCCGAGAACATGCCTCCTTCCCCACCCGTGCACCGCCATGACCCGTTTCGTTTTCTGCGTCATTTTTTCTTTTTTTGCAAGCCGGTGCCTGAAGGCGCTGACGGTCCATGATGCCAGGTCTGGCTGCAGCTCGGTGGAATAACTGAATGTTCCCATGCTCCTGCTGTTACAGTGCAGCTGGGGCTAAAAGGAGGCTTTTGAGCAGCACTGCCTGGCTGACGTAAGGAGACAGGCACGTTGGCTTTGCACGGTAAGACCGTGTGTGTTCCTGCAGAGGAGTCCAGCCAGCTGTTTACACACACTGCCGTGCCACAGCAACTCTGCTGAGGTCATTCTGACCTCATCACCGAGCTTTCAGCCAGCACCGGCTCTTTATTTAACCGTTTCAAAGGACACAGAGGGCACGGGGGTTGTTCAGGAGTCTGGCAAGCTGAGGGAAATGTGCCATCCGGTGGTTCCCAAGACTTAGAAGCCAGAGCCCTGCTTTAACCACATGACCCCTCGTTATGAATCTCCCATGCTTCATGTGTAATATTTTTAAATGCTGTAACAGTATCAAGGTCCTGTAATAAATAAAAATAAATTATTTGATTTATTATCTATAAGAGTGGCTCTATTCATACTGTATCACAGGTTAATCATATTAATGCGTCTGCATTATTGTTTGTTATTGTTTATATAGTAACAGCATCCACATAATCCAATATTATTAATAATAACAGCAGATAAATCAACATGTAGGTGTTTGCAAAAAAACATGAACATTTATATGGAGAAGTTTCCTCTAA
The DNA here is from genome assembly GCF_024256425.1 of Clarias gariepinus. NCBI lineage: Eukaryota > Metazoa > Chordata > Actinopteri > Siluriformes > Clariidae > Clarias > Clarias gariepinus. The sequence continues at coordinate 29,907,484 of NC_071104.1, read as the reverse complement.
GTAGACGGGTGTTTCAAATTCATGGAAGGAGTCTCCAGGGATGGTACGGGTCAATCGTTAATCACTCACTCACTTACTCACTCACTCATCACCTATACGGCTTTATTCTGTATTCAGGGTCGCGGGGGGCCTGGAGCCTATCTCAGGAGACTTAGGGCACAAGGCAGGGTACACCCTAGACAGAGTGCCAATCCATCGCAGGACACACACTTACACATTCATTTACACACTATGGGCAATATTGGAACGCCAATTAGCCTAACCTATATGTCTTTGGACTGTGGGAGGAAACCGGAGTACCCGGAGGAAACGCACCAAGCACGGGGAGAACATGCAAACTCCATGCACACAGAGATGGGAATCAAACCCGACTCTGGAGGTGCAAGGCAACAGTGCTAACCACTAGACCACTGTGCCGCCTCAATCGTTAATCAATTAATTTTATTTGGGCTTTCTCTCTTTTATCCTAGTTGTCGCTTCATCAGATCATTGGATCTGCAACATCTGGAGAAGTTTTTTTTTTAATTATTATTACTTTTACGGCGCATGATCTTCCTCTAATTATCTAACCAGGCTTGGGACTGTGGCTGGATTGTCTGGGCTGTAGGGTTTAGGATCTTACCTCAAGGACCCAACAGTGGCGAGTCGGTGTTGGTGCGGCTCGAACCCCCAACTATACAATCAGCAACCGCCAGAGCATGAGCCACTGCTGACCCTTTTACAAGTACATTATTTAAATAATGAATATTAAGACTAGTGTCATGCATACACATTATGCGAAGCTGCTCCACACCTTGTTCATGCGCTCCACTGTATTCCTTCCAGTTCACTATTTACAGTTTCTGTCCCAGTTTTGCTAATTCCTCTGGTTCAGACCCAAGCCTTTTGAGTTTGGGGAAAATATTTATAAAATTTTCTCTAGAACGTTCAGATTCCGAGTTAAAGGATTCACGTTAAGCCTTATCCACTTCGCTGTACGACATCTTCCTTTTTTACTGAGAAAAACCTGGTTTTACTGGTTTTCAAATCCTATCATTGCTACTTCACAAGTGTTTCATGAGTGCAGCCAATGTGTGTGCACGGAGGGGCGGGACTATTCACAGGGAAGTAATATTTTTACAATTACGATAAATAAGGGCGTGGTGGTTAGCACTGTGGCCTCGCACCCTTAGGGTCGAGGGTTTGATTAATACTTTGTGTCTGTGTTTGGGTTTTTTATGTTTCCTCCATGCTTAGTGGGTTTCCTTAGAGTATTTCAGGTTTCTCCCACAGTGTGTGTGAATGAGTGTGTGTGTGTGTGTGTGTGTGTGTGTGTGCATGCTATCCTGGGATAGATTGGCACCCTGTCCAGGATGAACCCTGCTTTGTGCCCCAGTCTCCTGGGATAGGCTCCAGGCCCCCGCGACCCTGCATACAGATAGATGATGAGTGAGTGAGTGATAAATGAGATTTTACACAATAAAAAAATAATAATAATAATAATAGAAATCAGTAAATTGATATGTTGAGATCAGTGTTGATATTGACGGAGTCCACCACAAATGAATCAGTGTACTGTATAAGGGGAAGCACTGGATTGTGCCTTTGCAACTGTGTAAATATATTTATTACATAATACAATAATATAAATGATTAATGATTAATCGGTTGTTGATTGTTAAAGTGTTTGACAGTCGGTTAAGAAAGATGCACAACATTCGCAAGCCTGTATGAAAGTTCTCCAGGACGGAAGGAAATAAAGAGCGCTTACAATAGCACAATATATTTTTTTTCAAAGAACATTAGATGTAACGACAGACCAATAAAAAGTATTACATGTCAAGTTTTAATGATTATTCTTAAAAGGCTGCAGTACCAGACGGTGTGTTTTATCTTCTTCAGCGTTAACTCCACTTCATCACTCGAATAGTTTTCCTATAGCAGCACACCCTCCAGCTTTTTTTTTTTTTACTTATTTATTTATTTTTTTTGCTGTTGTTGTTCCGTATTTATCTTTCAGCTAATGATGTGCTTTAGATGGAGATCTGATCCTGTGTGAGCTGCACATGAAATGCCTGGAGAAGTGGCAACATCAGATGTAAATGGAAACGCGTCCATTTTAGTATTTCAGTCTTTTTTCTTTTCATCCCGGTCTAGTGTTTCAGTGCGCATGAAATCTGCGTGCAGGAAGCATTGACCTGATCATATACTGCGCTGCTGGTGTAGTCCTCTCACTTGTCGAGAAATCTCGGTATTGAGAAGCACTCTGTGCGAGGAGGTCTTTGGGGAAACATAAAAGCCAGTCGATGTTTATGAGTAAGAAGGTTCCCTGAAGGCTATTTTTAGCTGCATGTCTTTGGTAGGGTTAAACTCTTAGTCACGTGCGTGTGTGTGTGTGTGTGTGTGTGTGTGCGCACTTTCTCTCGCTTCCGTTGGAGTAAATTATGTGCTAGTCTCTGTGTAGACTTTTCGACGTGCTCAGGAGTGTAATGACACTGGAGATACATGGAGCATGCAGTCTGGACTTGCTGTTCACTTGTGTGTGTGTGTGTGTGTGTGTCATGACAAAGCCATTGTTTGTCCTGGAGAACAGACATGTCTCTGTTATCCTGAGCATGACACGAGAAGAAACAGGGCTTTGCTAACGTCACGGCTCTGCTGACTATCCGTGCATGCTCGGGGGGTCGCCGGGTCGTGGAGACGGGGGTGGGTCAGGCCAGCCAGACATGTGGAAGAGCACAGGAAGTCACATCCCGGTGCAAAAATCCAACAGACGAGCCGAGAGCAATCTGATCTGATTGCACGGTCGCGGTCTGTATAGTGGAACCTACCTTGCCGTGCTTGCCCTAACCGTGATGGATCACCGACCCAACGCGTTCCGTCTTCTGCTCCCATGATGCTCCATTCCGCTAAGGTACACGCCATGATTGATACGCGCACAGCACGGTCGAATCGATCTTTATCAGTGTTCCTCCTGGACAAGTTACATATAGTGTTGTTTATGTCAGCAAATCACTTTTTCTTTTTTTGCTGAACTTTGCTGGTACGTGTGGTTTCAGTTTTGTTCTTCACCATGTTGCATCAGTAAGCTGCAGATATTCTCCTCACACTCGGACCGGAACATAATTCACTTACTGACGTTACAGATTCCTCAGCATTCTTCACCGTGGAGTTGCAGACACCGCAAATGCAAATTTAAAAGGAATCTAAATTGTTTTTAGAGCGTTTTTTTATTTTTTTATTTTTTTATTGTGCCAATCTGTTGGAGCTGTGGATTAGGACGGCGTGGTGTGACAATATCATATTTTATTATATTTATTGTGATAAATGATGAATTGGGATGCTTTTCTGAGATATGCTGAAAACTTACATATATATATATATATATATATATATATATGTATTCCTATTGCAGACAGACTTGATAAAGAAACACGATTAGTTTCGTTATTAATAATAAACAGTTGCATTATGGTTTGACAGTTTCATGTTGTGACAGATTATGTAACATAAAACTTATGTTGTATTTGTCACATCAGAATCATCAGAGGAATCAGAAAGGAGTTTTAATTTTCCACAATGGAAAAGTACTCAAACTAGTTACTTTTATCAGAAAGTAACACTGTAATGTAACTAATAGGGTTAAAAACTAATTTTTTAAAGACAGTAATTTTATAATGTAATTAGTTGCTTTAAAAAAAAAGGGCCCCCAACACTGGTGGCAATAAATGAAGTCAGCTGACGACCTGAATGTACTGAATGGAGGTTCCCCCCCCCCCCCCCCCCCCCGATGGGACAGGCATACTCCAGGATTCCTCATATTGTGAAATTCTTAGACAGGTTGCGCTTAATCAAATGCTTTCCAAAGAGCTTGTGACACTCTGTAAACTGCCTGTTTATCCTGCTCCACATTTTTGATCTGGACTCTAGACTAATCTAATCTGACATGTACACATACAGTAATGGCGTATGAGCTATGTATACTGTACATCAGGATCTCTTTCTTATTTTTAGTCTGTTTCTACAGGATGGGACGTGTGGCTGAAGCAGACATCTGATGTGGAAATCAGTCATGCTTTCTCTTTCTTTCTACCTGTTTCAAGAGAAAATACGTCATCCGTACGTGAACTTTCCGAGCGACCCGTGATGACTTTAAGCTCTGAGCGCTGCCATCTGATCGTCTACCTTACTATTAATTACATGAAAACAGTTACACAAGTCGTTAAATACTAATGCAGAAGAAAACTAATGGGACTGTGATGTGTGTGTTTGAGTGATTCACCGGCGCTGCAGCTCTGAGTAAGAGTTCACTGCCGTGCACAGAGACGACCAGAGCGGCTTTTGACAGCTAAGATTAACTAGTGTATTATCAGCCCCTTTTCCACGTGTTGTTTGGAAGAAGGCTACTCTGATGTTCACTAAAGTTATTTAATCAGAGGTTTTGGAATAACATTTTAAAATGTGCAGTATTGGCAATAACGACTTTATAAACTGTGCAGTATTATCCCTGTGTAATTTGTTGAAACTAGTGCTATTGGTTTGTTTGAAAGTGCAATTATTATTTTGTCTTTACTTTTTCTCTTGTATTTATACACTGTACCGTCCCTATTTTTTATCTGCACAATTTTTTCTTCGCTGCTGTAACAAAGCAATTTCCCCGCTGTGGGACGAATAAAGGGATATCTTATCTTATCTTATCTTATCTTATTTTTTTGTTGGGCCGTTTGTGCCACGGGGAGCTAACTGGCATCTTAATTAGTGTTAATAGTTTTTTGTTTTGGTTTAGCTCGCTCGGCTTTGTTGGGATTTTAGCTCAAGCTGAAAGTGAGCGTTCGCCCATTTCATGTCTCTCGAAGTGCAAAAAATCGTACTCATTCAAAGCGTGTCCGAGGGAAGTCGTTCATTTTCGGCTTCCTGTCCAGCCGAGTGCGGTCGGCTTCTTCCAGTCCCCGTGACTCAATGAACCCTTTGTAAGGACGCTTTTTTGCGTCACGAGTCTGGTTTTATTAAGTCATAAGGAATGAATGGATCATTTTCTCCTTCACGCTATTACAGAAAAAGGGCTGTGACCCTGATCTTGGCATGGCTTCGGGGTCTTGGATCATTTAGAAAGTGGCTGCGGTGCTGAGGCAGTGTGTGACGTGCTGAAGCAGATGCAGAGGCATGGTTGTGCCCACGGCGGGTTTTATTTATTTATTTATTTTTTAAATAGGCCCACCATGAACAACTCGTATAATCTTTATAAGTGACCTGATAGTTGGAGTTTTGCAGAATTCTTCTTCCTCTTAGCTGGTGTTATGTATAACTCTTAGTTTTTTTTATTATCATTATTTTTTATCAACATTTCAATCTATTTTCACTTTGGTTGAATTACCCACAATGCTATTTCACTCACTATCTGCTGATACTGGTGCCAATGGACGTTCATCTCTATCTAAAGAGAGTAACGCAGCTGCATTTTGGTCTTTCACTCCAGCTAGCTTTCTCTCCTCTTCATCAACAGATGAAAGCTTCAACTTTCATGCTAATGTCACCGTCAAATCCATCATGCTAGTCATCTCAATCATCGCTTCCTAGCCAAATAAAACCTCAGCACAGCTGCATTATACAGTAAAACTGGATTGCAAGTGCAACATTTGTTGTCTTCACTAAAACTAACTTCTCAAAGCAGTAAAGAGAAGAAGGCTTAAAGCTACATTACAGTTTAGTAATATTCAAATAAGCTAAATCAGATAAATCAATTAATTTCCTTTAGGGATTTAACCGATAAAAAATGTACTATTTGTCAGCTGATAAAGATTTGCATCATATTTCTCCGTAGCTCGCATATGAATTAACCTGTACACCACAGGAGGGTGCGCTTGCAGTTCAAGCGATGTTCAGTATTGGACATTGTATTTTTAGCAGTGTTGTTTGTACAGTAAGTAAGACGAGCTGTAGTGGGGGGGGGGTCGATTTAGTTACATATCGCGATTCTGTCATGTATGGACAAATCTTCGAAAAATGCATTTTTTTAACAGTATGTTTGCATGTGAAGTGGTTCTGTATAATCCTATAGGTGGTGCTCTAAAGTATTTACACGCTAGCAGGCAGCACAGCATTCTGTGTGGTACAAGCTAATTATTTGTGATTTAAAAAAAAATGTGTTTTATTTATTTGTTTTGAATTGTACTGCAATTCTCCAAGTATAAAGGATTTTATAAATATCTCAATTCGGTAATTTTTTAAATTTAGAAATTGCTACAATTCAAAACAAATAAATAAAACACATAAAAAAAAATCACTGCCTAGGTATCATAATAATTTAGTATCAGTTGCTTCCATTATACCGTGATTCCCATGCCTACTTATTATACTTACTGTTATGCCTACTTATACCATTTTTTTATCCTGCCTATTTAAACTATTATTATTTTATTATTTTAAAATATAAAAATCCTAGTTTTAAATCCTAACCAGAGTCGAAATGTCTAATTTTTTTATTAACGATTCATTGATTATTGATCGTCCATAACTACCGGTTAAGAAAATTTGCAACCCTAATTCACATATTCAGCATGTTACACAGTGAAGCTTGTTTTTTACGGCTACAGCAGATTTAAGGTGATGTGTTGGCGGTCTCGCTCCAAGCTTATTCACTACATATCTGAGACTCACCTTGGCCTAATTGTACCCTAAGACATACATGCACCCTTGCTTGGTAAATAAAGCCTCTTAATTTTGTGTTGATACCCTGTTTAGAGAAGACTTGCACGAGGTTTGTACCTGTCCTAAAAAAAAAAATCCATTCCTTGCAGTTCTTTTATAATTGGTGTTTAAGGGCTCTGACATATTGCTGTGTGATTGCTAATTGAATTCTGTTTGATGAATTACGCTTTTAGTTCAGCCCCAGGGGACATAAAATCAGTGATTGCTTTTTAATCAGGTCAGGGTCGGGCTTGTGGGCCTCAGCATGCGCACATAATATGAATAATGCATTTACTTCATCAGAAATTTTCTCCTTTTTTAATAAAATTGTATTTTTGCCTAAACTTTACCTTTAACAAATCATAAGACTGGACTACAATATGTCTGTATCCGGGTGCTGGAGAGGAACACTTTGATTATTCATATATGTACAAGAGTTCACTGAAATGAATAAGTTTTTTTTATTTTCGACATGGTATATCAGATATTTTAAAAATATGCAAAATATTGTTTGATGGTACTAACTTTACTTCAACAAGTAGCAGATACTGTATTTGTTGTTTTCGTAAGCTTTCACCCCTCAATACTTCGCAGAAACCAGCTTTCGACATACGTCTCTAGCAGGATCTGGATATTTTTATCCATTTTTCTTGACAACATTTTAAAAACTGTGCCAGGAGTTTTCATTTCATCCATTTCCATAGCTTCGTGAAATATAAAACCCAAATGAAAATCCATTCAAGCGCCAGGTCATAACACTACAGAGTATGGGGAAAAAAATAATAAGTACAGGGGGTGAATACTTATGCAAGGCGCATTCTTGGCTTTCTTTGTCTCCAGGAGGAACGCCAATCAAACATCAATGTTTAAATACTAGGCCACGCCCACGTCTTGTATCGATCTCATAGAGTGCTCTTCCAGAAGAATGAATATGTAGTGACACATTACTGTATGTTCTGTTTGTGTGTAGTTGATGTGAGTGCGGTGTTGCCCGTTCCCGTTCCCCCCGCTGCCATCCCGATGGATCTGCGTGTGGACCAGCAGCACATGCCCGTGTCTGGGGAGCAGCAGCTGCAGCAGGAGCTCCTGGCGCTAAAGCAGAAGCAGCAGATCCAGAGGCAGCTGCTCATCGCCGAGTTCCAGCGGCAGCACGAACAGCTCTCGCGCCAGCACGAAGCCCAGATGCAGGAACACATTAAGGTGCGAAGCGTCCTCTCTCACACTCGTACTCATACTCTGTTTCTCTTCTGCCACTCCTCATCACCGGCCTGCTGATGGAGAGATACAGGAAAAATCACTTCGGTTCCATATTGTGTATTTTTGATTTCTATACTGTATGTTTGTGTTTGAGGTGGTAACATGTTGCAGTCCTTCAGCAATCCTGCTCATGCTTTAAACTATTTGCACATTTGGCAAACAGCACAGCGTCCTTTGTTTGATTAGAATTGTAATGAAATCTGAAAAAAATTAATATCGAATCGGTATATTTATGAAACCCTGATGCTTACAGAATAACGATGGAAATCGAATCGGCAACTAGGTATCATGATGTGATGTATCGGCTGGTCAATACCCAGTGTAGAAAATCTTCAGGCATCCCATGATTTCATTACTTTTTTTTATTATTGAGACCACAATGGGATTACACAAAGTTTTGTAATATACCTTGCACCAAAAAAAAAAAAGTTTTTAACTCCTCTTCTCTATTGTACAATAATACAATAGACGCATCCAAAAATGTGCAATAATCTCCTTTGAACAGTTGATATTGAGACGTATCTGCTACTTACGCTCTGTAAAGCCTTCATAATGCCTCTAATCTCACGATATGAGGTGCTGGTTGTTAATTGGTGATTTTTGAGACTGGTAACTTTAAATAAACTTCTCTTCAGTAAAGGTAAGTTTTGGTTTTGCTTTCCTGGGATGGTCTGCATCATGGTGCTGGATGGGTTTCGCTGACAACACTGTTGAGTGTTGAACAGCTGACCTTCATGTCTTAAAATAAGACCTGATTGTTCTTGATGTTGTTATATAGTCGCCTAACGCAGTGTGTTATTTCATAGATTCGAAAATAAGTCTATTATTGTGTGAGAATGTAAAACATCAACCCAAACTTGTGTCCACACTTTAGACTGTTACTGTACATGATACAGTCCTCCATGTTTCCAGTGACATTTGTTTTTCTTAAACAAACCACTTAATATTAAGGGGTTTACATAATACGATAAGTCTTATGAAATGTGTGTATTTGGGATCTGTGTATGCCTACAGTCTGAAAGCTGTGTCCTTGTACTTTATGATGCTGCAATAAGCGCTGCATGTGACCGTGGCGCTTTGTGTGTGTGTGTTTTTGCGACTTTGTGTGTTATTGGAGGTCTGAGTGTTTGTGTGTTTCGGGGGATTTTAGTATAGCAGTTTGCATTTTAAGAGGTGTGAGCGAAAGGGAGGAGGGAAGTTAGAACGAGAGAGAGAGAGAGAGATAGAGACAGAGAGAGAGACTGTGGTTTCCTGAGTCTGTGCTGCTCTCAGTGATTTGCTGTGTGAGGCCTCAGCATAAAGCTCTTGATTACAGACTGGAATGTGCTCAGCAGAAGGCCAGTGTGCTGTGGGAAAGGTGTATGTGTTGGGCTTGATGGCAATGTTCTGTGGAAAGGGAAGTGTGTAGAGAGGGGCAAGTGTGGTAGAGAGAGAGAGAGAGAACGAGACGAGGTCTGCTGTGGTAACCCTGTCCTTGGGAAACTCCATGAAGCCATGAGCTCAGCACATCACCGGCTCTGCCGCGCTGCCACGGTGAGAATTCTGGCCAATACAAGAGCCGTCGTTTTGGCTGGGCTATAAATAACCCGAGCACTGGCCTGAGGAAAGATGAAGGGGCTTGATTGATGCAGTGCCTGCACTTTTAGTGGTGACGCCGTATCGAGTACCAGAGGAAAAGAGGCTACGTCTTACTACAAGCGGTCACCGCGTTCTGTACAGCGCAGAACTGCTGAGCTGTAAAGTGCAGACTGAATCAGAACCAGAACCTAGTCGATATTCCATTTCCAAATGATTACAATATACACAACAACTTAGCAATATTAAACATGATTCTTTCTTTTCTTTTGTAACTGTGTCTAAAAAAAAGATCTTCAGACTATTAAATGGTTATCTTGCAGCAAAACAGTGGAACAACGCAGGTTAAAATCACTCAAAACAAGCAAAAACAAAAACAGAAAAGACCATAAAGTCATGAGTTCTGCCAGGTCTTAAGTGTGTAACATCTGGCAAGGTTCTGAGGGAAAGTTCAAGAAGAATGAAAAGCAAATATAACAACTACGCGGCGAGTCAAGAGCTGTTCAAAGGATATGAAAACGGTCGGAGGCAATTTTAGTAATGGATGGCTTTCAATGTTCATAACCAGAGTTGGCAAATAGTTTGGGACAAAAATTTTACTTCCAAACAAAAATATGATGAAATGCTAGGTAGATACGGATAAAAGTTTTAGTTGAGTTATTGCATGTTGTAGTAGTTGCTTGTGTAACATGATAGTAACTGAAGCAAGGCTTTTCCCAAATGTTTTGATCAGTGAGGATTTTTTTTGCGGTTCCAAAATACTTCCGAAAAATCCGTGTTCACTACCGGTCTAAAGTTTGGAATTTGGAGTTTGATTCTATGGTCCTTTTTTATTTTAAAACAGAAAAGGAAACGATGCTGAAGGTGCCAAAATATGTAATAATCTGCTTTGAACAGTTGATATCGAGCTGTGTCTACTACTTACAGTGTGCTCGGGAAAGCCTTCATGGCGGCTCTCATCTGAGGGGTTGGTTGTTAAGTGTTGATTTTTGGGGCTGGTAACCCTAAATGAACTTCGTCTCTGCAGCAGAGGTCTTGCAGAAATTTTGGTCTTGCTTTCCTGAGAAGGTCTTCATGAGAGCCAGTTTCATCATGGTGCTTGATGGTGTTGTTGTTGTTGTTGTTGTTGTGGTGGTGGTGTTACTAAATTACCAAATGCCATTTCTGTTATTTCCCAATTTTCAAATCTCTATTATTGTTCTAGTATGCAGAAAAATAAATCCAAACTTGTGTCCACACTTTTGACTGGTACTGTACACCATAAAGCAAAAGATAACATTAAGTTTTTTAAATGATGCATTTAACAACATAAACTACATCATGCCACTATATTCCATTAATTGAAAATAAATAATCCGGCCCAATCCGAACGAGAGGGGTGGTGTAAACATTCCATCGTTCATCATCTGGGTCTCTGGCTGATGAAAAGCCCTGATTGGTTCAGCATCTCATTTGTAGGGAAGCATCTAACCAATTGTAGCTGAGACTGAATTCTTACAACCGATCATAACACAGGAGGTGAAATATCGAAAGCCTAAGCTAGGCTTAAAATTTTTCATTTAAAAAATACTTATTGTATTTTTTTCCAGCACTTATTATTTTAAGAATTATTTTAAGAATGTCAAAAAAGTTCTATTTTGATTAAATGCCTTGATGTGAAAACATGTTTTATTAGATCAGCATCCATGCATGTGGGTAATTTGGGATCTCTAATCAGAACGATATTAATCAGATTGAGGAAATATTATTCATATAACCGTAGCTAGAGTGTGCATCTTATGAGAGGACCAGGCTTTTGTGGAGCATATCAAAACTCATTTCTGCTTTTACACTCACTGCTTGGATTTGATGCACACACTGCCCAGAATGCTACAGTACAGTACATGCCATAAATAATGTGTTCTAGCAAATGATTTTAATCGTGCATGAACATAAAAAACATCTCGAGCGTCGCCAGTCGTGCGCACCAGAGAGTGAAGCATTCATTTCTATTCCTTCTTTCACTATTATCATTTACGAATATCTGTTTATACAAACATGCATTACCACTGTGTGTGTGATGCTATAATTAATATTAGGTGTCCCATAAATCAGGTTTATATCTCCAGAACTGGGCTATGAATTATCGCTGGAGACCCTACAGTCGACAAGCTGTGACCTAAAGCTTCAAACAGAATATTTCTTCCATGTGTGTTTTCTAAATAATGCCTGTGTTTATACCAGAGCGCCTCAGGTCACTTGTAAGGTCGTCTCTTGGACGTGTCCATCATAAGTGCAGAATTAATGCTTTATCGTTGTGTAGAACTGTATTCAAATATTTATCGTAATATTTTAGAAAAGTAGAAAGAGTGATGTGCGTTACATGTCACCCAATTGTTGAGCAGATTAGCAGCTCTATCATCTACAAGGGGTTCAAGTCAAACAGGGACTAGCTTTATTTCTCTGTATAATCACCTGCTACATTAATTCACTTATCCCAGTGTTTCACTAGTGCTTGGATACCATCAACATAGACCGTTTTCTCAGTATGCTGGAACCTTGATCGAACTCCCTGCTTCATACCTGAAACGCTGGCCTCCCAGGAACTCCTGGAATTTTTTGTTCAAGTGGAACACCAGGCAGTTTATTCAAATAAAGGAAAGGGACATTAAAGGATCTCCTGGGAGGCCAGTGTTTCTGCAGTGACGACATGAAGCATGCAGTCCGATCATGGTTCTAGTATAAAAATTAATTTTCTGCCTTGACTGTATTCAAGCCTCCTAGGACCTCCCCTTCAATGGCCCTCTCCTTTAATGCAGTTCTTGGGAGGCCAGTGTTTCTGCAGTGAGAATGACATGACACAATACAATCCCTATCATCGATCTAGCATACTGAGAAAACTTTCTACCTTGATGGTATCCAAGTATCTACATGGAACACTGTAATAAGTGCGTTAGTGTAAGAGGGGATTATACAGAGAAATAAAGGCAGTTTTTACTCTTATAACTGTGTTCTGCTATTCGGCACAATCAGAAGTCCTGGTTTGACTTGAACACCCGTCGTACTGTATATGCACCCGTCACCATATGTCCGTATGCCGTATACATTTAATACGCGGTCATACTGTATCTGGCAGGATGAGATGCAGTCAAGCCGTACAAGGGAGCTAAAGTGCAGTGGGGAAATAAAAAATAAAAATAATTTAAAAAACACATGGCGTACACTTTGTATTTTTTCAAAGTTTCCTGAAAAGGTTCTATAGATCAGATAGTAAACCGCATCTCGTCTCGTGTGTATAGCCTCAACAGGCCGACCGAGATGTGCGTCCTCTGATTTCTTCTCACAGCGTAAGCAGTGTTTGCTCTGTGTTGTGTGGAACTCTGCTGAGTATCTGTCAACAGTTACAAGTTTGTGCTTGCTCTCCTTAAGCACACCTCTGCAGCTATTTATAGCACTAAACAAGCTGAAGGGCCGCATCTCAGGAGGACGGCAAGCAAAGCGCAGAGCTCAGGTCTGCGTGTAAAAGGCGACACGCAGGTGAGAGGTGGTCACTTCCACCTCTCACGCTTCCACTGGGCTAAAGAGAAATAGACTTAAGGTCTACAAACCTACGTTCACAAACCTGCTCTGCTTCTCACATGTGCAGGAACTGATGTTCTACTGTATATACTCCCTGAGCATCGTCATGAAACAGGAACGAGCAGAGGTTTTGTACTTTTGTGGTTTTGCATAGTCACACACCAAGAAAAGCGGAGTGTGTGAGGTACTTAACGCGTTTCGGTGTGTGTGTCTTAGCATCAGCAAGAGCTGTTGGCGATGAAGCATCAGCAGGAGCTGCTGGAGCACCAGAGGAAGTTGGAGCAGCATCGTCGTGAGCAGGAGCTGGAGAAACAGCAGCGTGAGCAGAAACTGCAGCTGCTCAAAAACAAGGAGCGTGGCCAAGAGAGTAAGTACACCCCACACACAACACACACACACACACACACACACACACACACACTCACACATTTGATTGGGAAGTAGAATTACTTATAGGCAGCTGATCTCACAACGTACACATCATACTACATATTGTAATAAGACCATGTTGCATTATAAGTACTATTATACTCACTGGCCACTTTAATAGGAACACTTAATTTATACATTTGTTCAAACAGCTGATCACATGGCTTCACCGTATAAAATGATTGTGTGATAGCTTAGGGACTTTAACCTTAGCATGGTGGTTATTTTTGATGTCAGATGTCAAAAAAAAAAGGTCCAATGAGCTGCTGCTTTTCAGGAAGCAGATCACAGTTGAATGGGTGGTTTGTGCTAACAGGAAAGTCCTATTCGTTTAAATAATCACACATTGCAACCAAAGTGGGCGAAGAAGCATCTCAGTACACATAACGTGTGTCAGATCTTAAGGAGCATAGGTTACAGCAGCGGAAGACAGCGTTGAGTTTTAGTGGACAGAGATGCAGTGAAACTGGAAAGTTGAACATAGAAAAAAAAAAAACATTGCCTGGAAAAAACGTTGCCTGCTTTCTCAGATCGTTAACTGCCTTATAATAGAGTGGGAAATGAGCGTACTTGTCGGTAACAGTGTGTCTTGGATGAACAAATGATGCATTTAAAAGCCCACGCAGTGTTTGGTTTGCCCCAGAAATCTAACTGACTCAAACCAAAAAAAAAAAAAAAGATTCTAGTTAAACGCCTTAATATGTTACAGATTGAAGCAATAAACTAGCGCACGAGTTCCCAGAAAGGGGACGGAGGTGTAGCTGAAGAGCTACATTCCTTATTTTCTCTTTATAAAGATTTTTATTTTCATCAAATCGGTTCATAAAAATCTCATAACTTTTTGCTGAGTTATTTTCTTCTCCTGTTACAAGTAGAATTTGTGGTTGTTTTCTGACTTTATTGTCTCTCTGTATTTTTGTGTTATTCGTGTAGGAGAGTTACACGGCAGTTTACTTTGCCTGAGTTTGTGACCATTTCACATTCACACATCTGCAGGTCATTTTAAGTATTACAGATGTGTGTAGTGCAGCAGGTGGTGGGGTTCGGAATGAATAGAGTGCTCTGTGATTGCACGGCTGTGAATATTTGCTTATTTTTGGCAAGAGTGATGCCCTGATCGATACTCTGAATGGACTGTTTTTTGGCCCGACATGCCATGATCGGAGATCTCCCAGTCAGCCTCGGATATATAACCAGTTCTGTGCCGACTGCGCATGTGCTCCTGAGAGGAGCCAGAGAAACGTAATCATGCTGTCATGGAACTGTCAGGGGGGAATGAAGAAGAAGCTAATGTCTTTGAGAAAGCTTGTGATACCTTCTTCTTGAATTTTCATTTTCACTAGGATTTTATTAGTACAGAAATGCTTTAACTGGTAACCCAGAGAGAGTCCTGCAATCTTTATGGAATTTAGAGAAAATAAAGTTTATTATATACATTTATTTGACATTTTTCAGTTACAGTAATGTTTTTGCTTTGCTGTAAATTATAATTCTTAGAAAAAAGGAAAAAATCTAAATCTGTCAAAAAAAAAAAATACACGGAAATCGGTATCACCCATTGTAATTGGTGCTTCTCTACTGTAGTGTCAGTGACTGACATATGATAAGCCTCAGCTTTGTGATTAATCACATTCTTTGAAACCGACATTCAGAACATCTAGTCAACATATTTGCCCATGACTATTATTATTATTATTATTATTATTATTAATTATATCAATACTTTCCCCACTTTGTGTCTTCATGTACTATTACCTTAAATGCATACTACCGTTTGTTTAGTCACATGACTTTACCCTGTCCAGTATACAACATGGAATCTACATGGAACTCTTTCATTAGAAAAAAAAAATTCCAACGTTAATAGCTGGGCATATTTACAATACAGACCTTTCCAGTGAACTACCTAGGCAAAACAACAAATAGACAAACAAAAAAATTTTCATAATCATGATTGTGGTAAAGTGTTTAATTCATTCTGGTATTACTTCGAGGTTGAATCACCCAGCACTATCTCAGCTTGAGATCGTGAGAACTCCCAGGTGCCCAAGCTACTGAATTTGCACTACTGAATATGAATTATGTGCTTAATTTTTTGATAACGAATAGAGTCGGGTGCCATTTTCAGTTATGGAGCTATTTCTTTACACACAGACCCAAAACGTACTTGTATGTCGACAGCAAATATCATGAGTCCCTGAGGTGTCGGTCCTTGATTGCAGCAACCAAAGTGATGTTTGACTAGAAGATAAAAATTTGATTTTCCTGAGAGCTGGCCATGTCCATTAAATTAAAACCCTGCAACGTCTTATCGGATCTCAGTCTACATCTAATAGGATGTAGAGACAGATAGCAGAAGTTGATGAGTTTTTTTTTTTTTTTTCTCCCTCCAAGCAGCCTTTGATTAAAGGTTTCGATGCGTATTTCTCACTTCAATTCCCACCCTCGTCACAGCTGCAGTGTGATCCCAGGAAATCCTCCGAGCCGTACGTCAGTGAAAGTCCCAGTGTAGCCTGCAGGTCCCGTTGAGACACAGAGATTTTAAAGCACACTCCTCCTCACTACTCCTACTGCTGATCACTCGCTTTTTTACAGCATCCGCCACCTGAGATTTCGCTCACCTGTTGCTGGCTGCGAGTGTGTGTTGCCTGGTGGCGGAAGTTTGTGGGTCGGCGAGTGGGTGTGTGAAGCTGGCAGAGGTCTCTGGAGGCTTGTTTACGGATGATGGGAAAGGTGGAAATTGTAGCGAGATCTGTGAGAAAACACATTGCCTTTAGAGAGAGAGAGAGAGAGAGGAATAAATACACAGCTTTGTTTAACTGACACAGTCTCGGAGGTACTGTTCTGTCAATTCGCTCTTTTTTAGAGAAGGGTAGACAAGTTACCCAAAAAAAAACAAAAAAAAAAACACTGAGGTGCCTATCTGATGGAAAGTGCACGGCGCTATACTGAGAGCTGTACAGGATGGGGTTAGTGTTGTCACTGAGTTTAAGGAAACTTCTAGTGATTATGGTTTATTTGCATTATCATTGTATGAGGGTACTCAGAAAAAAGAAAAGATATGTATAGAAAATTCCCCTAGTGTGTTGAAAAGATACGCAGGTTTAAACCAAAAACAGACAGCCACCCTTCTAAGTCACTTCCTCTGATGGTTTCCTTCTCATGCTTTCTCGGGGAGTTTTCATTACCTCTGTCCCAGAGTTACATCCAGATTACTGTAAAGATGTGTTCTAACAGGATTTATTGTTAAAAATATAGGTTTGGTTCAGTAACAGTTTTCCAATGTTCTTGCCAGTAATAATAATATATATTTTTTTAATGCATTATTTGTCACATGTACCTTACACCACAGTGAGAGTTGAGGTCAGAGAGCAGGGTCAGACAGGATTCAGCGCCCCTGGAGCAGATAGTGGTAAGGGCCTTGTTTAAGGGCTCAACAGTGATGAGATGGGCCCTGGTGGTGCTGGGGCTTGAACCCCCGACCTTCCGGTCAGTAGCCCAGTAACCCACAGCCTTAAATGATTGAACCACTGCACTATGATCATCTTATAATGGTAACCACAATTACACGTCAGGCACTATCAGAATAAAAGAATAAAAAAGTTCCAGCTGAAAGTAACCAGTGCTAACACTTGTAGTACATAAGTTACTTCTGTAACAATGTTGTGTTTTAAAGAGGAACTTTTCATAATTTAGTTTCTTAACTTATGCTTAAGTAATGCACCTGATCTAGGGTTAGTATTGTATATTTCAGTCATGTGACTACCATGACAGCAGGTTAGGTATACTATGGATTTGTGTTGATGATTCTGATCGAGGTGTATTTAAGAGCCAGAAATATCTGAAATATTACCTGATGAAAGACTAACCTAGTAGCTGATGGCTTCTGTTCCTCTTATTATTTCCATATGCAGTAATATGTGGGGGACTTCATAACTTATCCATAGGAGAAACAAGTGTATGAAAATGGAATTAGCAAAAGTTTGATTAGTTATCGTAACGTTATTACCTCAAATATGCACAAATATGTGATTCCTGCTACATTTGGTGGCGTTTGATAGCATTAGCTTATTCAGTGCTTCTGTTGTGAAATGAAATAATGCTCTGGAATATTCTGTGCTTGACGCTTCATAAAACGCTGTGTAGGTAGCGATACTGTAAGTAATCCTTACATTACAAAGTTTCTAATTTATAGAAAAGTTATCTAATTAATCTGTTTCAGGGTTGAATCCCACATAGTGTCAAATAAAGCACTACAGTACAGTATGTAGGGTGTTGGGTTCCTTCTTACAAACACCAAGTAGTCCCTTTTATCAGGGGTTAGCTTTGTGTTAGGAGCTAGTCAGTGTTGTAGCTATGAGTTTTGGCTCCAGCTTCTGTTAAGTAACATCCCATTCGCTGTCCAGAAGTGGGCGGGACTATGATGATCAAGTGATGTCAGGTGCAAAAGGTCTTTATACAGTAGGTGCAAATTAAAGACTGGCCTGTATGCAACCTCACAAACTGATAACAAATACTCTATACAACAGAATGCTATTATGTGAGTTTAGCTTCTAGCTTAGGATAGAGTTCCTTAACAAAATATTGTGTATATTATGACACTAAATATTCCTTTTTTTTTATTTACTTGTTTATAAAACGTTTGGTAAAGAGTATTGTCACGCTCACAGTCACACTGTCATACTAATACTCTTGTGTGATCATGTGCACTCACTGTTTTGATAAACAGGGCTAATAAAGTGACTGAACTTCATCCATCTTTAAATAGAAAATGTTTTCGCCGGTTCTCTCGCAAGCATTTCTGTGAGTAATGAACCATCAAGGTTGTAATGACGGTGTGTTCCAAACACTCCCACCGACAGGTTTATGACGGGGCCACGCTGTAACTTTTACATCTGCAGATGAGGACCGCAGTGCGAGGATGTCTGGAAGAACCATGTGACACCTCATCCTGTAGTGGTGTAATGAACCGCAGTTGATCAGTGGTGCATACAGATTGCTCCCCATGGTGAATAAGCTGCAGTTTAATTGCATAACAGTCAAAATACAATTTTACCAACATTGTGTGGTGTTACATTTGGGCTCATTTGCAAAGCATGCAAATCTTATAGTTTCACATACCCAAACTCTCTTGGGCAAACAAAAACAGTTTCCGCATTCAAAAAAGGAAAAAAATGTTATAATAATAATAAGAATAATAACATATATATAAATATATATATATATTTTTTTACCTAATTTATACATCATATATAAAGTCAAATTAAGTTTGAAGTTGACTTTAAAACAGCTTGCTTACTTTTATATGAACAGTGTTTATTTAATCTGATTTAAATATTTCCAGTTAAATATTCCACCTTACTGGTTTATTTAAAAGAATTTAATCTCACAGCAAATTCTCGCCTGAAAGTGGCTCTGCTTGCTGTAACGCATTCAATTTGTCTGAAATATAAAAGAAGAGGTAGTATTTTCTCCAACTTTAAGGTTGGGTTTATCATTTTTCCGATAAATAAATAAGTGAATTCAGTCTTATCTGTCATTGGTTGGATACTTTACTACATGAGAATTGTACGTATGTCATCATGTCACCTATATTGGGAAGAATTATCCAACAAGAGAGATGATCAGCCAAAGTGTTGCATGACTAATAATTACCCACTAAACGGATCATCAATGGTTTACAGCACTCCATACCCCCCACTTTAATACTGGTTGAGAATCGGTTGGGACGGACTGTTCCCACTGAGGTGTTTACCCAGTGTGGTCTTATTCTGATTGTTGGTGGAATATTAGGGTCGGTGTAAACACAGTGCATACATGAAATACGTTGAATATTCATCATTTTGTTAATACTGACCTTGACATGTTTGTGATTATTTAAGCTAATGAGTTTCCTGGCAGTAGTCAGTTTAGTTAGTTTATGGGTGGGCACTGAGTACACATTTTGGGACACTTTGAAAATATGTGCACAAATATTCAAACTAGTACTGCATCCATAGTGCATCAACATCGTGAGGATAACTTGTACCTTATTACTTGTACTTGTGAAAAAAAAATGCTCCAACAATAACTGATCATCAAACACTGGTCATCAAACTCCACAGTCCTGTTACATCAACGTTAACCTGATAGTCCTAACACCCTAAATATAAACTCAGCACAAGGATTTAATTGCCGGCACTGAGAGCTCTGATGTTTCATATCCAAGGTGACTGGAACGGAGAATTACTGGCAGGGCTTGTTTCTGAGCACTGTTTTGTGATCGACAGGTGCGGTGGCCAGCACGGAGGTGAAGATGCGTCTTCAGGAGTTTGTGCTGAACAAGAAGAAAGCACTGGCCCAGAGGAGCCTCAACCACTGTATGCCCAATGACCCACGATACTCATACTGGTAAGTAAAAAAAAAAAAAAAACTACATTTAAGACATTTTCCACACCGCCACTCAGAAATCACACATAAGAAATGTGAATATTTTCTAAGGGAGGGCGAGCCAAAGAGCCAGCGTGATTTACTGGAATAAGACCCGGGACGAAGGTAAACATAGTCCTGACTGAAGTTTCTGTCTGCATATTGACTTTTTTATCAGTCAACCCTCAGCAGATAGAAATGAATGAAAAAAGGGTAGTGGTGGCGGGGGGGCGGGGGGTGTGGGGGTGTTTCTGGATTGTTGCGACATTTGTAGAGGATTTGAGAAGCAAAGTGAAAGATAAGAGAAACTTTTTTCCCCCTAAAAAAAAAAAATACAAATGATTACAAAGGAGACCAATTCACACTCGTTATCTCTCAGGTTCAGATAAAGAGTTGGGAGGGAGCGAGGGATTGTGTACAGAATGAATATTAGCATACTGAAGCTCTTTTATTTTTTTTCTCTCTTTTTTTTTTACGGACATGCATGTGCGAAAGGAAAGATAAATTCCCTCCACACAGTGTGAACAAGATGGAGTTGTTGGCTCTGCTCAGCTCCATTCCGCTCCGCTCCACTTTATTCAAGGTCGTCGTTTCAGAATCATCTTTCCTGTAGCGTTCCGCGTTTGATTCACGTCACATACCTGAAATTCTCAGGTCTTCTTTCTTTGTAATAGCAGCGTATCAATAAAACATTGTTTAGTATCTGAGCGTCACGGTTAGATCCACACCGACGGCTTAACAAAGAGAGCCTACGGCGAAGGCAGAATGTTTCATTGATCAAAACATTTATCCTCACTTGTTTTGAACGCCAGTCATTCCTCCTAATTGCAGCAGGACCCAGAAGCTCATCGCTCATGCTTCTAAACACACTGCTGTTTTTTTTTTTTTTTCCTTTTTAGATGATGGGAAAGTAGGCAAAGTGAGTAGGCTGGGTTGGGTTGGTCTGGGTGTGTGCCAGATTGCCTGCATTGGCACGGAAAACAGGCATTTTGTGAGCTCGTGTCTGTGAAGGTGCCAGTGTTTTTATATATACCACCAAATACACCAGCATGTCTGCTTAGTGTATCATTGGTGACAGCCTTATCATGATCTGCCATTGCTTTCTAACATTTAAAAAATGACTACACACAAGTGTGTGTTTTGTGTTGCACTGAAAAAACTGGGATGTGTGATCTTTTTCTTTCGTGTGGTTATTTTTTTTTTTCTCAAAGAAATTGGGTACGGATGCAGTCAATGTCCTCGCTCGACTCCTCTTTTTTCCTCTGTTGCTTTGCTGTTTCCTGCATTTCGACCTTTTTTTATTTTTTTCATGTAATGAATCAAGCCCATAACGGAGAAGTGTGTGTTTGAGTACTCCCTCTTTATATTCGATATAAACACTTATTCCAAATTGCCTGTCTAATGTGCTTTACAGAAACACTGAAACATTGAGCTGGCACTACTAAAACCGGCCGAAAAAAAAAAAGTAAAATAAAATACAAAAATACAAGCCATAAATACCCATGTGTTAAAAGCTTTAGCTATTTTTCTGAAGTGAAGCTTAGATACAGTTACAGCGTTTGGATGTGTAACCTGTATGAAATAATATTATTTCAAGAAGATGAAAGCGTGTCTCTTGGATGAATTGATGATGTTTTAAGGCTGTCTGGCTGAATTAGGCGATGTTGATTCTCTGGCTTTTGGTTGACCTTCCCATTTGGTTCGGGGCTCCGGTTAGAGAAAGAGTGGAAAAATAACAGGCAGAGATTAATCAGCGCTGTGGATTCAGGAAAAAAAAAAAAAAAAAAACATACCAAAAAAACAAGACATTATGTTAGAGGGAGGGCTTCAAACTTTTAATAGTGTCCAATTTTCATCTTTGTGTTTTCTGCAGGAAAACCCAGCACAGTTCACTGGATCAGAGCTCTCCTCCTCAGACAGGGATGTCCACTTACAACCACCCAGTACTGGGACTCTACGATTCCAAAGACGACTTTCCACTCCGCAAGACAGGTAACATATAGTACCATCCTGCTCCACCACCAACTATTAACACGAAACTCTTTCGAACACTCTCGCAACTGACTTATCTTTATTTAACCATGTTCTGGTTTCGATTCAGGACCAGACGTTTAAAAACAACTCGATCTGTGTCTCACTTCCCACACACTGATCCTCACAACTGATAACCTTCACTGCGAGGTTTACTGCTAGAAGATGAATCCTCGCCATTTCTATTTCAGTCCAGAGCACACAGCATGAAGCTTTCGGTCTCGGGCTGCATGTACGCATAAATCCAAACAAACTGAAGTAATGATGCAAAGCCGGTGTAAGGAGGCTTGCGGTCGGGCGCTGGACCCAGCCAGTGGAAACTCTATGTCTTTATCCTAGCTGTCTGGTAACACACAAGTTTGCAACGATGACAGGCCTCGCCATCAATCCCAGAAGTCCGAGCAACCCTTTTCATTACTTGGAGTTGAATTCAGGGAGGCAAACAGCCAGCAGTAAGCACACAGGCCTAAAAGGAATGTTCTCGCCGTCTCTCTTTACTGTCTGTCTCTGTTAAGCCTGCCATCAGCCTCTCAGAATTAGTAGCTTTAATTCAAATGATGACAGGAAAGAAGGAGACGTTCCAGAAAGATGGGTCTTTTACTTACCTGAGGTCTTTTTTTAGCATATGGACTGCTCAGATTTCAGTCTGCGAGAAATACATGTGTTCTGCAAGAGAACTTGCACACAGTAGACGGCTCACAATCACTCGCACAAAAAAAACAGTGAAGACTAAAATGCAGCCAGTGACGAGCACACGGCGTTCATATAGGTGAGAAGAGGGTCAAGAGGGTTATGTGGCCTGAGCACTCAAACCGCTTGCAGAAGTGGTCAAAGATACACATGGCCACACCATGTCGTGTACTATAGTGTGTCCCCAACAACCTGAAAGGTCCCTGTCTCTAGGTCTGCGGTTTTCTTCACCTCAGAGGTGCAGACAGTTTTTTTTTTTTTTTTTTTTAAATCTTGCATCATGATATCTGGTAGTTGCCAACAGAAATGCATAAAACTTCTATATTACCCAAGATAGTGAACAAGGTTTGCCATTGGATGCAGTGCCGGTCCCAAGCCCGGATAAAATAGAAGGGGTTGCGTCAGGAGGGGCATCCAGCGTAAAACCTGTACCAAGGTGTTGTACAGACCGGAGAGTCCGCTTTGGCGACCCCTTGTTGGGAGCAGCCGGAACACCGCGGTTAGAAGTTGTGTTCGGACCTTTGACTGGTGGTGTACGTCGATTGCTAAACTGGACATGAGAATTTAAATCTTACCAAGATCTTATTGACTCAGCAGATCCAGGCACCAGACCGGTGAAGAGAAGGTAACCTATCAAACACAGTGCCAATAATTAGGGAGAAAATGATTCCCTGTGGTTAAAAACATGCCACAGACTTTCTCTAGATGCTGCACTATTTCTCAATTTTCCTTCTTCTACATTTCATGCAAAACAGCTGTCTTGGGTTACCAGTCAAACTGCTTCTTCCGGTGTATAGGTGGTTATCGGTCATTTGACTATTTATAGCGGGATGTCTGGCTATGTTGTGAAATAGAAAGTTCTCTGCCGGCTGTCTGTGGCTTTTTTTTTCTTCTTCCTCTGTTACTGCAGACGTGTGTGGTTGAGGAAGTAACTATAGTAGGCATTGCATCGTAACGGCATCCAGCTGCTAAGCATCATTACGAGTGAACCGGTGAGTAAGGCAGAACCTGCTCTCTACATGAGGCCCTGAGAGAGTGCAGCCAGAGCCCGAGGTCCTGAGCTGCTCCCCTCAGCAGGAGAGCTGCACTTAAGGGCCTTCCCTTTGCACACTCACCTTAGGCTGCCTGAGATTAGGCCACTGCTCTCATTAATCATGCTGGAAATGGACCTGTCAGAGTACTGCAGTGCAGCTGGGCACGGGCTCCCTGCACATTCACAGCCCCCTGAGACACCGGAGCAATTACAGCAAGGCTAGAAAGGGGAGGAAGGAGATGTTACAGCTGCAATATGCTCATCACCGGATGAGCGAGTAAGCGATAGAGGGAGAGACGGGGTGGATATACTTCCATAGAGCAGCATAATGCAGCGACAGAGTATCACTAAATTTTAAACTGACCCCAAAATTGGATTCTTGAACATTGTGCTGTGTGTTAATTTAGAAGCGAGCATTTCACAGAAAAAAACGAAACTTCAGCGTTTTTTTTTTTTATCCAACCTCATTTTAATGAAGCGTGTTTGTGGAGTATCTGCCCTCACCGATGGCGACGGTGGCAGAGAAAAAACTCCCTGATGCGGCAATAGAAAAGAAAAGAAACCTTGAGAGGAACCAGACTCGACAGGGAACCCCATCCTCATTTGGGTGATAGATTCATAATAATGCAAATCTGCTAAAACTACAAATGTAAGGCAACGTCTAACAAAAATGGTTCCTGTGTGTTTTTTTTTTTTTTGTGTTTTTTTTTTTTTTTTTTAAACTGGATCATGATGTTAATTCCTGCATCTTCAGTAGGTGTATAAACTGTAAGCCTATTACAGTAGGATACTGTGAGGATGATCCTGGATGAGACACCAGTCCACTACAGAGCACCATGCAGACACGTTCCATTCCCAGACGTGCTCACACTTCCATGCACTTTAGTCCTGCCAGTATACCAACCGGCATGTTTTTGCAACTGGTACGTCAGGGAAAACTGGAGAACCCAGAAAAATCCCACACACAGACATGAACCCAAGCGCAGATTCCTGTGGCTTCAAGTTAGCGGTGCTACCTGCTGCACCTTCGTGCAACTTCTAAAACTTCTCATCTTTTAAATTAACTCAAGTTATTTAAACTTCACTAAATCTTTTTATAGTATCTAAGTACAGGAAGACCCACAAAACAACGTATTCTTAATTATAAATGGCTCTTATCTCTGAAAGGAGTAATTTTACAGATTTCTGGCAACATATTGAGACATTCATATAAAGAATTTAAGAGAAATTGTTTTTGACCTCTTTGATGCCTACCCTTAACGTCTGTTATACATGTGCTTTAATTATGGAGGTTTTCTACTCGTTTCATAATACTGGTGTTGAAATTCTGAAACATCTGGTGTAACACGTGATAGAGATAAGGTTGGAAGGTTCTGGGGTAATACTTGAACACTTCTTCTTTTTTCCTTCTTCTTCGTCTACTCTCCCCCATCTTTCTTTGAGGTATATATAAGTAATATTTCCCAAATGAATAAATTAGCTAGAGGATACGCCTTCAGGAAGTTGTGTTTTTTTTTTTTTATAGAGGGGAAAGAATCTAAACCTCAAGTCAAGCGTTCCTTTGTATGGTCACAGTTCTTCACTTTGTGGCGAGGCACGTCTGAGTGTTGATTCCAGCTCTCCCGCTGTAGATAAACCTCAGTTTGCTCTGGCTGCTGCGGTGCATTCCTGGGGCTGGGTAGAGTGCTCGGTCTCCTGTCACAGAAGCTCCATGCGCTCCTCCGTTCCCATAAGCAACCAGTCCGTCAGCTTCTTAAGCCCGTTCATTTTCTCTTTACACAAACCTTCCCACCTCTCTTCTTAGTGATAGAGCAGAGAATCTGTGTCGTCCTCTGTTCCAATTCATTTCATGATTCGGCTTTTCATGACGCACGAGGGGTGAATGAGGGTGGAAACGAGCTGCTGGAGTGCTCTTGTGTCTTCGTCCATTCATTCGTTTGTGCATGTGGAGCTGTTTATAGGGCGCTCTTATTCAGAAAGAGAGAACACGGCCATTGTGTGCCAGCTGACATGAGGGTCACAGATTTGATATTTCCATTGGTCAGGTCCTTTTTGCTGCCCTCAATTAACTACAGTGTTCAATTGTATGAGATCAATTCAAGTCCAGCTTTTCCCACAGGAAGGAAAATGAGATGAGATGAAAAAAAAGGGGGCATTTGAATATTTGGAATAATGTTAATATCGCCTTTTTATTATTATTATTATTATTATTATTATTATTATTACATAATCAAAGGTGATTCATATTCGTTTTGGTGTAAAATATGTGTGGAATGTTTACAGCAAGGCTGTCAAGTGTACTGCCTGTGAGCTAATAAAGGTTCTAAGCAAATACATTTAGCAACCAAAAAACCTTGTGAGCTTGACTGAACTGAAATAATAAAAAAAAAAACTAGTTTGTATTGTTTAATGAGAGCAGCTAATGCCAGGCTATAGAAACAGCAAAATGTACTAATGAAATGTAAATGTCTCAAGGTAAAATATGACCCAAGCAACAAAATCTCTCCAATCAATAAACAGGTTAAGACTCCACATAAGACTGGGTTGCTGATAAGCAAGGCTCTTAATCCCGTCCACTCCAAGGGTGCCGAACCCTGAACTCTGACCCCAAATTCCCAAGCTACAGTAGGACATGCGATCAAAAGAATTTCTCTTAGCTGTAATTTACACGTCTGAGTCATAAACGATCCCCACTCTGGCTGCAGAATTTAGAAAAGACACATACTGATAAATGTTTTAGGCTGAGCTGCGAGCCACGGATGCACCGCTGTCTTCACTTCTTCATCAAAAGTGAATCTTCATCCTCATAGGGCTGCTTTTAGGGGAATGAACAGGTGAAAGTCTAATGGAGCAAGATAAGGACTATAGGAGGGATGCTCTCAAAACACCTCGAAACGTGGAGTGTCAATAGTGTGGGCAGAAGTGTGCAGACCTGCAGGGTGATGAGCCGTGGGCGTGGACGGGCTCCTTCTTGTGCGGCTTTTCTTGACAAAACACCTTCTCCATACACCTTCAGACCACAAAAAATGAACAAATGAACCAATGTTACACGTTCACTCCTGCATGGCGCTGACTGGGGACACAACAGCCTTAAACAGAAAGTGCTGATAAGACAACTGGACTGCGGATCATTTTTGACTCGTATTTTTAAGCAGTAAAATTCACTTAATTTAAAATAATCATTCAGTTTAGAGATTTCAGGGTAACTGTTGACATTAGCGCTGATCCGACATGTTTACACGCTCGACGTGTTTAATCAGAATGTAACATCTTTCGACATGAATAAAGTGATTCCGCCTTTTGTTGTTGTGAGGCATTTAAACTGTCAGAAATATATCAGAAGAAGGCGAATCAGTGCTCCTTTCTCAGCTGGAGACCCAGTGGATGCAAATAAAGACAGGTGGGAGGAAGTTGTTATCACTGAGTTTACTAATCAGGATCGAAAGCAAAAAAAAATTCCCTCCCCGAAACCCATCACGCACCCCCACATGGGGCAAATGTGCAGAAATCATATATTTATATCCAACAAGAATTAACTGATTGGATCGAGTGTTTACTGGGTAATATCTTTCTAAGGAATGGATTATCAAAAGTTTACACACCCCCTCTTCCTGGTTGAAAATTCTGCTCTTCCAACTGTAGTGTGTACACTAATTCCGATCAGGCTGTTATTCCCATTATAAGAGCAATATTAGGGTAACCTAATAAAAAAAAAAAAAAAGTTGTGGTCCTTTTTTTTTTTTTTTTTCCCCACTTCCGTCTGCTTGACATTCGGCTAAATATAACGTGGCCTGTTACCTAAAACGAGTTCGACACCCCAGGTCTATGGTAATATCTGGGCTCTTTTGTTAAGCACGCAGTAGGAAGCCATTATTGTTCCAGCAGCCTTTCTCCCAGTTGTCCTCCATATGAGCCGCCTCCTTGTTATAATGAAGTACCATGCACATTTATGTTGACATGGTGATTTTCATTTGGAGCGACCCATCAAGCACTGAGCAAAAAACTGCAGCAATCTTGAAGGAATCAGGCAGAGGCACTAAAGCCGTTAGTCTCCACAGCCTGAAGGCTGCAGTTCGGGCCTTAATGTTCACTAAACATGGCACAGTGGGGGACAGACCTGCTGGAGCCATACCACATGTCACTGCCCTGTCAAAACCACAGAACAGGAAAACGTCAAGTATCTGCTATAACTAGATGATGTGTTTTCTGGAGAGTACAGCTCAGACACCTCGATGCAGCCTGACTCGTATACCCCTGGGTGAATATTCGAACTGGGCGAATCTATTCATTATTTTTTTTTCCTTTCGCATTCAGCCTTAAGATGAAGACATAACACTTCCTCCTATGAGTCATATGAAACCTTCCACACTATCTTTATATTCATTTTTTTCTCTACTTGCCTTGTGGTTGAGCCTTTTGCCAAGTCTGTATCTGTAATATGATCATGTATCCAAGCTCCACTTCCAACCTGTGCACTGCCAAGCACGTTATATCCTTACTTTACTAATGGGTTGGGGTCAATAATGGCTGTTAATCAGAAAGTTTAAGCTGAAACAATACTGTTTTAATAAATTTTTTATTAAGCAATTTTTACTAAAATGTTTTAATTCGGACACACCGGCCCGGAATTCTCATTTCAGATTATTCAGAAAGTGTCAATTAATTTCTCAAGCCACACCTCTGATTGTATATCCTGCTGCGAAGCAAATCATAGGTCTATATTAATGCACTTGTTCTAATACATTATCATTTTAATGATTACATTTTGCACAAGGAGTTGAATAATAGAGGATCAACATAATCTAAGATAAGAAAAGGGTAAAATTGATGATAAAGTAGAATGTCAAAAAAAAAATCACCTCTTTAGAAAGGGACAAATTATTGGCCTGTATCAAACAAAGAAATCTAAAGAGATTTGAAATGACTGGAATTGGGTTAAGAACTGTCCAGCATATTATGAAATCCTGGAAGTACATCACTGAACTGTCAGCTCCTTCGAAGAAATGAATCATGAATGGATTAATAGTGAATGTAAGAGCATTTCCACATACCCAGTGCAACAAGAACACAGCAGTATGGGCATAAGAAAACCACTTGTTAGTGAAAAAGGATTCAGTTTGCTAGAGAGCATAAAATTGGGACTTTTGAGCAATGGAAAAAGGTCATGTGGTCTGATGAGTTCAAAAGGGAAGAGCATGAAGTGATACACCCATCAGGTATGGTACCCACTGTACACGCCTCTAGAGCCAAGGTTATGCTCTGGGGTTGTCTCAGTTGGTCAGGTCTATTCTCAACAGCGGTATGTGCAATAAGATGAAGTCAGCTGACGACCTGAATGTACTGAATGACCAGGGTATCACATGCAATATATATATTTTTCTGTTTTTTTTTGTTACTTACTGTATTGAACATATATTCTTTTTATTAGGGATAAACATTTTTAAAAATAAAAGGCCTATTTTTTTACAAACCAGCTGCTGTGAATATTGTAAATCAATTTTGATTATTACTTTTGTGTCACTTTCCCAGCATGCAGTGCTAAAACCAGTAAAGAGAAGTACGCTGTCTCAATGGCCTAATGCCTAATGAGCTTTAGAACCTGATGAACTTTTCCACAGGCACATCTCGGTGTCCTAAACGTTGCCACATATTTGTTTATCCATGCGCCAGTCCCTTGAGACTGAGCCATTACTGTGCCCTCAGTGCTGCTGAGGACAGTACTCATTCCTCACATGGTACATTGTGTGCTCTCCTCCCTTATATTAGACCATGAACAGCTCTCGGAGCTCATTCACCTGATTCGAACCCTTTCTAACAGCGCTAAGCGCTTATTAAATGGATCTCAGCAGACGACTTGTGTATCATTTCCTGCTCGTTCTACTGCACTCGGCTGGTGACTCGCCATAGCTGGCACAGTCGCTGCGTGTCCTTGATGGCACTTAAACTCCCTTGCAGAGCTTTCTCATCAGCCTTCATCAAGCTTTATAGTGCAGGAGGGAATGGCTTTCCTCGCCTCTCCTTCTGCTGTCTCTTTTTTACCTCCTCGTCTTTGTCAGTCGCGTTCCTCAGCCGTGTCAGGTGCAGATGCAGAATGGCGCTCCTCTTCCCCCCGGTGTACCAGGGTGCCTTCATTATGCCCCGAATAAAGACGAGTAGACCCCCAGAACAGAGAAAATCGTTTTTCTCAGGGAAATGGTTACTGTAGTTATTCATCAGCATGCAAAAGGCGTCTTAGCCTTTGATGAACTGTGATGTGGAGTTAATGAGTGTATAAACTCCGAGATTGATTAATGCTTGTGCGAAGCCCGAGTCATTTCCACATCTCCATGGGCTTCGGCTGGACCGGATTCTGACGAGATGATCGCTGAACAATTAGCATCGCTTCCCTCATCAGTCTTAATGCGCGTCTATTTAAGCACCTGTGCCGAAATGCAATGCGCACATCAACAGTTGGGTTTCTAATGTTCTTGTTTTATGGCCCCGTGAAGAACCCGATGCATTGTGCTCCGCGCTCGGCTGTCTTTAATCCGCTCTTGCCAATGACACAAACATCACTGAGCCTACAATAGCTATTCTTCTGGTAATGTTTTCGCAATTGCCTTCTCAGAATTCAGTGTCTACCCAGGGTGCACACAGATAACCATCTTTCATGCAACCAAGATCTCTTTAGTATCTGATTAATAACCCGTTTTATGCATTTTAATCAGCGCACTTACGGGAGGTCACGCTGAGCAGTACTTCTCTGTTTTCTATTGTTACTACTGCAGGAGGTCAAAATAAGCCTGGCTTTGCAATTCAACCTCACTTTTAATTCCTATCCTTCCCGTTCGACCATGTGATCTACGCGCAATATTGGCAAGAAGCGAGACGCGGGGAGCCCAGATGGTGTGTGTTTGAGACGTACTCCCATGCGGCGTTACTTTGTCTTTTTATGAGAGAATGTTATAGGCTAATCCATACAGAAGCACATTTCCCGTAACAAAGGCGTCCCTGTGTAGAACGACAGCGCGAGGTGAGGTAAGGTCTACAGCTGTAAATCCTTTCTTATTACAGTTCGGGATCTGATGTTGGCTGAACAGACTGCGGCGTTCTCAGCGGTTTAATATCTCCAAGCTCGTGTAGTAGTACACGGGTAATGTTTGCGTTGTGTGTGAATTTTAGAGCAATTTAGTTCTTTTTTTTTTTTTTTTTTTTACAGCAGGTAATAACATTTTCATGGTTATCTGCAATATTCAGGTAATACGTCCCATGATGCATCATGCAGGATGTGTGATAAAAGATGAAGCAAACATTATGATAAATACTAATGCAACATCTAAAATGACAAGTTACTTTAAAAAAAATAATATGATAAAAAAAAAACATTAAAAATTCCTCACTCCTTTTTTTTTTTTTTGACATATAGATGGATAGATGAAGTGCCCAGGACTAGTTTTGGTTATTTTGTGCAGTGTTTAGCAACAGAGGCTGGTATTAACAACTGGAAAGGTTTAGAAACGTATGAATACCGTTATCGCAGTAGAGTCAGAGTGTGTCTGATAAAAAAGAGAACTTGCTGCAGCTTTAAGAGTTTAGGGGCCTGAATCGTTACACCATTATTACTTCACTCATATTATTCTGTCGATTACCCCGAACGGAGCCCAGGATTATACCCTGGTGCTACACTACAATACACTTCCTAACCCCAAGGCTGTGTTTTCAAATATTCTTATTTTTAACACCTTTGAAAATGGTTTCACTCTAAACCTTAAAGTTTTACCAAACATCTGAATATTTTTTTTTAGTTTATTTAATACTGCGTTTTTTTTATTTTTTTTATTGGACTTTAGTAATAGACTAGTTCCAGCATAAGGGGTGCTTAGTGGTGATAAACATAATCCTTTTGAGTCTAATCAAATCCCAATGATGCCGAAGGAGTACTAGTCATCGCTCTTATGTTGGGATTGATAACGTTACACTCTCTCTTGTCAATCAGGGCACTACTTGACACTACGTCCTTTCTAGTGCTTTCCTTAAGTGTGTTACGCTGCCTTGTGAGCAGCACTAGATGTGATTGCTTGCTTTAGGTGGCTTATAAGAAGTGTGTCTTCACCCTTTCTAGTTAGTAGCTGTATTTTTAATTAGTAACTGAGAATTGGCAGAATAATGATGCGAAAGTGGAATCTAATTAACCTACTGTACATTTCCTAAAATGTTAAAGTTAAAAATACTACAGGTACTCAAGTTTCTGCACATGATGAGTAACATCCTAATTGGCCATTCTGTGTACATTAAAATCTGCACCAGTATATTGATAGCACAATGCGTTTCATTGGCTCTATACTGTACGTGTACTTTGCACAATGACGGTAAAGTTGAATGAAATCTAATCTAATCTAATCTAATACCTACTGTACTTTATCACTCAGCTTCTTGTATACAGTATGTAATTCGTAGAGTAAGCGCGGTTGTAAAAACGTGTACATATTTGCCATCAGCAGGTATTAGAGCGCTTTAGTAAATATACAAGTGCTCATGTAAAAACTCTTGAAAGTCAGCAAGTCTAACCACCCTGTGACCCTGTGTCTGTTTCTACTGCCGATCTCTAAGCTTCGCTTTTGCCACGTTAACACTTTCGCAGAGAGCACGAGGGCGGGGGGGGGGGGGGGGGTGGGGGGGGGGGGGGATGTCCCCTGGTCCGTGGCCTCATGGTAGCCCCCATTCATTCCAATTACAGCTGGCGATGCCCTGCTGCTGGCTGCCATCCATGGATACACACAAGTCCACTCTATTACAATTAATACCCCACTCTACATGAATCTCTTCACTGATTATGCCAAAATATATTTTCTAATTGTGTTTTTTTTTGTGTGCGTTTTCATGTTTTTGGAAATGTATGTTCATTTCTTTGTGAAGACAAATTTTGTTACACCAGTCTGATCATCATTGCTTGTCTTTCAAACATCTACTGTTCTGTTACGCAAAATGGTTTGCCATGGTGCGTTTCCAAACTGTAGTCCTGGTCGACTATCCTGCTGGTGAGGAGACCTTAGCAACCGTTCAGCTCAGGGTAGGAAAGGCTAGTTTCTTGCCATTAGTGCACTTGCTAGAGACTTCACTTTTGAAAAGGCAAAGGGCAAAGCTTAATTCAGTCTTTGGCAGCTGTGTTCCTCAGCTTTGACTAATGCGTGGTCTTAATGGCAGGATGCAGTACATTCTTTAAGAAAGATGCCTGGGAATGGTCCTGCCTTTTACAAGAAGCCGCCATCCTCACGTTCACCTAGTTTGCTAATCGCAAACCGCACGGCCCGCTATTTAATTCAGAGTGCTCTTCAGAAAGTACTTCAAGTTATAGAACCTGGACGTTGTAGATAAGTGCATTAAGACAGGTTTAGCTTAGTGTTTCCAAATGGGTGTGAACGATGGAAAGATGGTGCTTATGGTCATTTTCTCAGTGGGTACTGACCGCACTTAATATTGACCAAAACCCAGTGGGCTTTAAGCACCATTAATGATCTTTGGATGCACTTATTATTGGCCACTGGATGTTTGACACACGGTCACATGCTAATCATGGGTCGTTAGGGTAGGTCCACTAAATGAGGGGAGTGGAGACGGAGGTACTAGTGGTTTGAAATGCTAATGGTCAAGTCGACGGTGTGTGGGAAAGCACTCAGTTCCGGGATTATAGCTCGACACGGATTAATGCTTCTTGCTCAAGCCAGTTCCCGAATTCCAGCATCGCTCGACTCGATTGACCTTGGTGCCCAAAATGGTGCTCGGTTAGAGCGTGTGTGTGCCTTTGATGTTATGGTACCTTTCTAACGTGATATCTTTTGTAAACACAGCGTAGCAGATTAGTCTCAGATTATGTGCCGGAAAAGAAAAAAAGAATTTGAGCATGATCCGACAGACTGCGATGTGAACACAGTGTGTGTTTGGGCTCCCCGCAGCGTCAGAGCCGAATCTGAAGCTGCGCTCCAGGCTGAAGCAGAAGGTGACGGAGCGGCGGAGCAGCCCGCTGCTGAGGAGGAGGGACGGCCCAGTGACTACGGCCAAGAAACGCTCCCTGGACGTGACAGGTGAGCAAGTCAATAACAAAACCCAGAAATAACAGACTCTTCTATTTCAGACCAGCTTGTCAGAGTGAGTTAACTGCAGTAGTTATGCAATATTTATTACATCTTGTGTGCGTGTGTTTTTTTATTATTGTATTTTTTTAAAGAATCAGCTTGTAACAGCGCACCAGGGTCTGGCCCGAGCTCACCCAACAACAGCTCGAACAACATCACTAACGAGAACGGCATCACCAGCTCAATCTCCAACAATCCAGTGGAGGTACGGCTCACATTTCACATAATGCTTCAGCCGAAACTCGGAACCTGTACAAAAGTGAAAACCTGGAAAAGTACATCATGAAAGAGAATTTTTGTGATTTGTCGCTAATTTTACTAAATAAGTGTAACAAAATAAATATGGACTTTATCCAGCAGTCATATTGCTGCTTTACATGGCACTGAAGTGCTTAGATTATGCTGTGGATAGTGTGTGTGTGTGTGTGTGTGTGTGTGTGCGCGCATAGGTTTTTACACCACCGCACAGAGCCGTTAGTTATGATCACAGCGTTTATTTATTTGTGTGTGTGTGTGTGTGTGTGTGTGTGTGTGTGTGTGTGTGTGTTTTGCTCTTTTCCAGCCTTTCCTGGCACATCGTCTTGCCAGCAGAGAGGGTCCTGTTAGCCAGCTGTCTCTGTACACATCCCCCTCCCTCCCAAACATCACTCTGGGCTTGCCAGCCACCGGCTCCACCACTGTGAGTGGTTTCATCTCCCTTTCGCAGACTCTTTCTCTCACTCTCACATACTCTCACCCCTCACACGCATATCTCTCATAATCGGTCTATCTTTAGCTCAAACTTTTGTCTTTATCACTTCTTACGCTTTCTGATCGCCCTCTGTGTCTCTCTGACGCATTTTTCCTCATTTTTTCCCCCTTACTCTCTGACACGGGGGTTTGCCTCCGATCGGTCATTAATCTGAAGAGTCCACATAGAAGGCTGCTGTCTAGACCGCCAGTGTGCTGTATGTGGCTTTTCAGTGCCACTGCGATCCTCAGAAAGGACCCATTGAGACACAATGACTGACCGCTGCATGCTGACGCAGACACAGACCCCCTACAATACACATCTAACATTCGTATTGCTTTTGAGAGAAACACAGTCTCTGTTATTTGACTTTTCTGAGATTTGATATGTTCTCTTTCACAATTCACACATAATTTTTTTTTTTTTGCCTTTCTTTGCTTTTGTGTCCCGTTCCTGTCTTTCACCAGGTGGCGTCTGGCCAGCAGGATGGTGAGCGCCTGGCGATAGCAGGCCTGCAGCCCGGACTACCCATAACCACTCCGTTCATCGCTGGAGCCCACCTCCCCTCATACCTGGCTGCCTCGGCCTTGGAGCGGGAAGGAGGCTCCGCCCACAACCCCTTGCTGCAGCACATGGCCCTGCTGGAGCAGACACAGATTTCAGGTTTGTGTTTTACTTTAAGGCAAGGGTTATACTTGAATTTATCTGCAGACATGCACGATTGCTTTCACGTCAGTTATGCAACGTGTACACAATGCAGTACTAACACATTATAATATTGAAGGCAATATAATTAGATTTTGACGGATATCTTTAAAGGATGGAGTTTTTCCTAAAAAAGAATAATAAACGTTACGCTTAGTATTTGGATTTTAAAATAAAATTTAGAAATTTGACTACTGATACCGTAGTAAGTAAAGTAGTCATATTTTTAAACTGATTTTTAGACAGAGTTTATCGTAGTCATGACAGTGGCAAAAAACACAAGCAGATCTAAACAAACTAGTTTTTTTTTCTTTTTTTAAGAGCATCCTGAATTACGGAGAGCAATTAATTACCAATTTTTTTCTATGAATAATGACAACAATCAGGACTGCAAATTACCAGTCACTTCCTGCTACAATATCACAATACCTGGGTTCTGATTCAATAAATATTGCGAATTTAATAAATATTCTGATTCAATATAAAAAAAAAAATCCACCCGATTTTGTTTTAATTTTTATTTTTTTAATTTATATTTTTTCTAGAACTTTTTCCTAATTTTCTCTTCAATTTAGTGGTATCCAGTATCTCCCAGTCACTAGGGGGCGCCCACATTTAACCCACATAAGCGACCACTCAGTTAACTCGCTCATAGACTATCCCATGTTTCCTCCGAACCACGTGATGCCAGCTGACCGCATATTTTCAAACTGCTCGCTCACGCACCGTTGGGGGCGGTGTAATACACTCGGAGGACAGCGCTATCCGCTCCTACCGCTTGCGTGAGCTCACAGACATCCCTGATTGGCTGTAGAGCCGTGATTAATGTAGCAGCACTAAGTGCCTCCCATCCCTGCCCTCTGAGAGAGCTCGGCTAATCAGCTCAAGTCAAGTCAAGTAGGCTTTTATTGTCATTCCAACCATATACAGTTCAGTACACAGTGAAAACGAAACAACGTTCCTCCAGGACCAAGGTGCTACATACATGCAACAACAAAAATTAACAACACAACATAATTTAACAAGCTCTCTCTAGACCTTTAGCTGCAAGAGGGTACAGCATCACCCGGGAATCGAACCAGGGATCTCTAGATGATTGCACTTTACCACTGCACCACTTAGGGCTTCTTTACACTTTTAAACTTTTTTACATAAAAAAACACAGCATTTAAACAATACAAACTAACTTAAAATACAAACATTTTACTTTAAATTTAATTAAGCAAGAGAGCTTTCAACTGAGCAGCACATATCGCAATCATCCGCCATAATTATTATTTTTATTTATTATTTTTATATTGTAAACTAACCTCACTGGTTGAAAATGTGTAAATAGTTCAGAGTGTACCTCCTGTAGGATTTTAAAGAAACGACAAAGTTTTACCGCCACTTGTAAGCATGCGGGTTGCTACAGGACGATTTTTGACCAATTAGCGCTCGTGGTGGTTTGAGACATGCAAGTGTGTGTGTAATGAATAGGTTTAAAGAAAAAGGAAGATTAGATGCTTATTAACGCTTTCAATTTTTAGATAGTGTTTGGATGATTTGTTTCCCCATCTTTAAATACTACTAATAATTTGGTACTTCCACTTTGATGACAGAAATACAGCACAGGGTCAAGTTTTGTTCTTTAATGCACAGATAAAATTTTGCTTTTACCCAGCAACTGGTTATAATTAATATTGATTTAATTTCATCACAGTGATAAGATTTCAAAACTGTTTGTTGATGAGCCTTGTGTGTAATTTCCTATAAATGGCAAAACAAAAGAACAATATTGCTCAAAGTGCATCATTTAGTATTTAACTTGGATCTACTGGTTTTCCTTTGAGGCGGATTGTTAAATGTACAGTTTATGCCCTAAATCAGATGGAACCCTTCACAATCATTAAGCAGATTGATTTGGTAAACAAAACGAAGGGTTAGTTCATTATCAAGCTATACTCTCACAGTTGGGTGTGCGGCTCCGCGCTTAGCGCTACTTAACGGACATTATCCCTAATAAATTGTCATCAGTTTGCGCTGATTGGCTCTAAGGAAGCCTTATTTTAATGAAATCAGTCATAGACGATGTTAATTAGCCTCCCGCTGAGCTCGGCATGATGGCAGCAGGCGAGTCGATACTTCCGCCCGGTCGACAAAGAGAAATTTGTTTGATGGTCGGCTCTTCGCTCAGACGGACCCGCTCCTCTATCATGACCGTCTGTGCTGAGCTCTTCTCATCTGTTCAAGAGATTATTGAAACCAGTGTGCAGTAACAGAGACGCTGCAGAGAGGGTGAACAGTGTGGATAGTGCTTTACGGTAGAGGAGCACCGCTACACAATGCTACTTAGAAGAAGTCAAGAGGAGTCACCAGACAGCACTGATTGTTGAATATACATACCAAGTCCTGTCTGATATGAGAATTTTCTCACTGACGCCATACTCCACTGATGATTTGTCAGTTTCTTGGAGGTTTATAAACACAGCCTTTGTCTGTTTATCATGTGACGTGCACAGGTTCCCTTTGGAATCTGGTCCCTCCCTCACAACGTCTCGGGCAGTTGTTGTCACATCTGCCCTGCTCATTAATGATCTACTTCTACATCCAAATTTCTATAAAGCCGAAAAATTTCTACAAAGTTTGTGACAACGTCTATTGTTAAACAGTGCAAATGAAACTACCAAGGCTGAAACCTCAAACGAGGGTAGGCACATTTACATTTACATTTGGGCATCTGGCAGACGCTCTTATCCAGAGCGACTTACATTTTTATCTCATTACACATCTGAGCAGTTGAGCGTTAGGGGCCTTGCTCAAGGGCCCAACAGTGGCAACTTGGTGGTTGTGGGGTTTGAACCTGGGATCTTCCGAACCGTAATCCAATGCCTTAACCACTGAGCTACCCCTGGCCCCCTTGCACATAATCTGGAGCGCTAGATCTCCAAGCTTTGGCCTCATTGTTCTGATCCTGACGCTTCCAGAAGCATCCAAGGGAGAGCCTGATTGCATGTTACAAGTAAACTGTGTGCACATGTGACAAAAAAGTCACTGCCAGTAAGTACGGCCTCCTAGAGCTTTACAATATGTTAAGCTGTTCAAAAAGAATGCATTTACTAATGCAGGAGACAGTGGTGTGTGCACCCCCCCACAAATTGTGTGTTTAAATCTTAAAAATGGCGCCTTCTGACTTGGGGCAAAATTAGCCGTGATGTTTGGTTTGTCAATCAGAGAAACAGTAGCCACCTAAACTCTGAGTGTGTTATGGTTCACATGATCAGCTGGCATCAAGGCCCAGTGGACCACATGTTATCTCTTACCCTCCTCACGGTTGGTAGCTGTCACTGGATAGCTAGCTGGTAAGGGCTGTTAAACAAGGGCTATTCAAGTCAAACTGGAAAACCATTGTGTAGTCTGATGAATCTTGATTTTCACAGATGTAGACAGACTTAAAGGTCAGAATTTGGCTATAACAGGATGACTTCATGGATGCGACCTGCGTTTTTTTGTTAACAGTCCAGGCTGGTGGAGGTGGTATAATGGTGTGGTTGGGTCAACCTTTGGGTCATTAACACAAATCAATCACCACCTAATTCGCAAAGCTTATTTGAGTATTGTTACTGAATATTTGGGATGTGGCAACACTGTGCACTTGCAGTACAGTTTGATTTAGTTGTTTAGTGTGGGTCTGTGGGTGTTTGGATGGATGGATGGATGGATGGATGGATGGATGGATGGATGGATAAGTAAACGAACAATGGATGGATGGATAGGAAGATAGGAGGATGAATGGAATGAATGATGAGAATGGAAGATGGATAAAATATTGAAATAATGTGTGTCATGGTGTCTAGATCTAGATCACCCAGGCTGGAGATGAATGGGTGGATGGATTTCTGGATAACTGGAAGGATGGATGCATGAATAACTGGATAGATGTAGGCAGAAATTGATAAGAGGATGGAGGATGAATAAAATAATGAGGTAATAGATGAATAGAAGTGAGGATGGATAGACATGGGATTGATAGGTGGCTTGATCAATGAGATGATGGATGGGTAGATTACTAGAGGAGTGGATAATAGAATGGAAAGAATGGGGATCTGTTAGAGAATAGTGAATAATGATCTAATGATGAGATGGATGGTTGTGAGGATAGATGGACATGGGATTGATGGTTGTGAGGATGGATGGACATGGAATTGATAAATAACATGATAAATGGGATGGATTGATAGATTACTAAAGGAGTGTAGGGATAGGATGGATGGATAGATTGATGAGAGGTTAAATGGATAAGAGGATGGATATAAGGACAGATGAAGGAATGGAAAAAGGGTCTTGGATGAATGAGGTAAGTATAATTTTAGGGTAGCAAAAAACAAAAAAAATTGAACCTCTTTTTTTCACTCTATCTAGGTCTGAGCGGTCTGCCCCTTCAGTCTCCCTCCATCCATAAGCTGCGTCCTCACCGGCCGCTGGGTCGAACCCAGTCAGCTCCTCTGCCCCAGAACACCCAGGCCCTGCAGCAGCTAGTGGTCCAGCAGCAGCACCAGCAGTTCCTGGTCAAACAGAAACAGCACTTCCAACAGCAGCAGCTCCACATCAGCAAGGTACACTCGCTCCATCTCTCCATCCCTCTCTTCTTCCCTTCTCTTCCCTACTTTCTCTTCGGTCTCTCTCTCTGTAGTCCCCTTGTCACTATGGCAACCAGGAGGATGCACATGCCTTATTTGGTCACATCGGAAGCTCACGGAGCGTAGCTTTGTGTATGTGTGTGGGTGTGTGTGAGCTGCGCTCTTAATGCAGTGTCATGAGATGAGTGTGGGCGTAGAGTAATACTCCAGTAATGATTTCCCCCCTCATTCTTTCTCTCCCTTTCTTTTTTTCCTTTGTCATCCTATTCCCCTTTCATTCTCTTTGTCTCTCTTCCTTTCTACCTTTCCCTATTTGTCTCTCATTTCTGCCCTCCTTTCATATTCTCTTCCCTCCGTCTGTTTTTTTTCCTTGTTGTTTCTCTTTTCTCTCTCTATTATTGTCTCTCTCTCTCTCTCTCTGTCTGTCTTTCATACTTATACTCTACCCCTGTATTTTTCACTACGCTTCTCTCTCTCTCTCTCTTGCACTCCTCCTTTTCTATTCTTCATCGCTCCCGTCTCCCTCTTTATCTCTCACTCTTTTCGTCATGCTGTTTTCCTTCCATTCCCCTCTCGCTGACTATTTCTCTTCCTCTCCGCTTATTCTTTTCACATCCTTCCTTCTCTCATCATGCATTCAGATAACAACTGTTGCCAGAGCATTAAGTAGACCAAAGGGGAAAAATAATAGCGCCCACATCCCCCCCCAGCCCCCGTCTCTGGGTTGTGTGTGTATGTCTGACGCAGGGCTGATGGCATTGCAACTGCTTGGCCTCATGATCTGCACACACGCACAGACAGGCTGGAAATGCGAGGTGGCTTTCATAAACAGGCCGAGGACCCTGGAAGTGGCGGTGTTCGCCGCTCGCTCTGCAGACATTAGAGGAATGTAATACTTCTGTGGCATTTCCCCTGTTTACGTGCAGTCAGAAAGATATGTGCACCACACGAGCATGTGAAGTGCTTACAGCAAGGAAGACTCTGAGTTTCGAGCTTCTGCATTGTTGTTGTTGTTTTTTTAGCATGTTTCTGGTGTGTGTTTGGTTTGCACTTCACTGTACATACATGCAAATATATACAACACCATATACATAAATCAGGTGTTTACATTTCTGCAAATGCATTATCTAGTCGCTTAACGGAAAAACCTGACTTCTTCTTCTGAAATGCGTCTAATCTTTTCTTTAATCTGTTCAGCTTTTTTGTGCCGTCTTTCTACTTTTTCTTCACATTGTGCACAGAACAGCTTAATCACTGCTTACACAGCCATTCAACCTCGGTGAATTTCCACTTTAAATGAGTTCGAATGTAAGAAAGAGAGCAAGAGAGAGATAGGGAGAGAGAAAGAGAGAGAGGTGGGGGTTGTGGAAAGAAAGAAAATTGAAAAAAAAAAAAAAAAAAGCAAAGTTTGTTTGGAGAACTGAGGACAGGGACGAGGCATTGCCAAGCACTCTGACGTCAAAGATGTTCCCTTGGCTCGAAGCCACAATGCTATGCTCTTGCCAGCATTGGCTCTAGCTCCTGTGTTTGTGTGTCTATGTGTGTGTGTCTCTCTGTTTGTAGGGGTGTGTGTGATCTTGCCGTGGCGATAGGGCAGGAGGCAGTTTCTCGAAGGGTGGAGTGTCAGCAGCCATAAAAGAACAAAAGCCTCCTGCGTTTCTACCCGCGTATCTCTATCCTCCCTTCTTCTCTCTCTGTGTTATGACATGCCCTCGTTTCAGTTTCTCAGCACAGGAGTCGTGCGTTATTGCCAGATCGTATTGCCGGCCCATGTGCGCTTAAGACGTTTCTCATGGTTTCGTGTCTGACGAGCCCCCCGTGGTGAGGTTCACCTCTTTTGCCCTTCGGTAACGGATCCCGCTCCGGTGCCGAGGAATCTGGCATCCTGCTGTCTCGTCAGGCTCCCGCACCATCCGTGCCGCTCTGTAGTTAATTCAGTGTAATCGTCTCCCTGTACAGTATATAAGAACGTTGAGCGCTAGTGACGCCGACAAAGCCGTCGGAAACAATACGTTTCACGGAAATGATGTTCGATCGCGCAGGGGAGATCAAACGGCAAAAAAACATTCTGAAGCCGGAAATTAGACCCGGATAAGTCC
Organism: Clarias gariepinus; assembly: GCF_024256425.1. Lineage (NCBI taxonomy): Eukaryota > Metazoa > Chordata > Actinopteri > Siluriformes > Clariidae > Clarias > Clarias gariepinus. Next base: position 29,865,572 of record NC_071104.1, on the reverse strand, counting down.
AGAGACCAGAATATCGAAGAGACCGTGTTCCTTTTCCACCTTTTCAGTCAAACAAACTTGCAAATTATAGATATGTTACGACAGGGTACCGTTCTTCTCTAAATGCATTGGCATTGGCGGATTAGGCTTCATGAGGATAAAATTTCAAATCCCTGCACTTCTACTGTTGAGTCCTCAGGCAAGTCCCTCAACCCTCAGCTGCTCAGATACATCCCGTCTCAGCGGCAAGTCGCTTTGGATTAACGCGTCAGCCAAATATGTAAATGTAATTGTGTTCAGATGGCCTGTGTCGTCTTGTGGAAACTATGTCCCAGCCTTAACAATCATAAATTGCCGGTTGTGCAATAGGACGGCCCTAACACTACAACTTTCATGTGACACGAATCCCTAAAGGAACGAATGACCATAAAGCAATTCATATCAGTTTCTTTTCTGGGCTTTTAGTCGCTTGAGCAAAACCTTTACATGCTTGAAAAGCTCAGAAATGTAATGCATGCAAGAAGCAAAACACTTTTTAGTGATTAAGAGCTTCAGTTAAGGCACCGTTACTCCGCAGCTGTGTGCATATCTTCTACTGCGATATTGCGACACTGGATAAAAGATTAGAAAAAAAAACAACACTAAAAAACCCTGTTAATGCTTTCAGCTATGTAACACAGCACATTGGATCTGAGCTTAAATACAAAGGACTGTATTACTGTATGTGCTGTCGATCTCCGATACTCAAATGCTTCAAAAGTCATTGGACAAATATTTGCAGGGTGATAGCCAAGTAAGTCAGTCGCCTGACCTGAATCAAATTAAGCATGCATGTCACTTCCTGAAGGCAAAGCACCTTAAGAACAAGCAGGAACTGAAGACAGCTGCAGCAAAGCCCTCGCAGAGCGCCTTTCTGCCTCTTCCGCACGTTTCATTTCCGAGCTTTTCAGGCATGTAAAAGTTTTGCAAGGAGACAAAAATCCAGCTGCTGTTTATGTGTAAGGTTTCCACATTTCACGTCTTATAGTATTACATATGACAATTTCATTTATTATTGTTAGTTTGTAATAATTGCTTTTGGTTTGTTTTTTTAATTCCTGGAGTGTTTGCATCCTTTAAACGTAAATACACTTTTATCAAAACCGAAAGCCTGCACTTTGATCTTATATTCAAGAATAAAAACAATTATCTTCCAGCATTCAAATATGTATGGACCTGAATGCGTGTTGAGTAGTAATACAGTCTAATAACGCACATGCTGTTGTTAAATTTGCACATTACATTTATGTTTAAAACATCTTCAACATGTTAAAAAGCAAATGATGCTTTTCGCTCATGCATTCCACCGTATGTTTCACTTGAATTTTTGTAGATCATGGCCACTAAACCAAACGAGCCAGGCAGGCAGCATGAAAGCCACCCGGAGGAGACCGAGGAGGAGCTGAGGGAGCATCAGGCCCTGAACGACCCGACTGAAGGCCTGCCGCGTGGAGTCACCATCAAACAGGAGCCTCCTGACCAGCTGGAGGAGGAGCTGCAGCAGCGGGAGCGACAGGCAGAGCACGAGCTCATCTTCAGACAGGTCAGAGAAACTTACAGTAGGAGCGGTGCAAGAGACAGCACAGTCCCGACCATAACTATTTATTTCCATTGTTATGAAATCCTTAATTTTGGGGGGGTTGAGATGTTAATGATCGAATTTAATCTCAGAACAATATCGGTATGTGAATCTGTACTGTGCTGTATATCAGTATTTTGGCTTAGGCTTAAAAATAACTCACACCCACACAGTCACGAACAAACCTACAGACGCGCATGCACACACCGCCGTGTCTCAGCACGCCCCCGCTCCACTGAGGCCACTCGCTTCGACTGTGTGATCCAGTCAGAGGGAGCGAGCTGAGGTTTAGGAGCCACATGAAGTGCTTTTCTGCAGTATCCATCTCTCTACAGCCTCAACTCTCTCTCTCTCTCTCTCTCACACACACACACACACATTAACACACGCAGGTTTACACAACCTTTCAGGGTAGTGACAGCAGAGGGAAGCATTCTGGCTAATGTAGCATCTATACACCAGAATAGGCTTCCTTTATTTAGGGTTGATGATCTTCAGGTCCTGAAAGAAGAAGAAAGAAGTAGTAAAGTAGTTTTAGTAAAGTAGTTTTTTGAGTTTGTTTGGCATATTAAGCGATATTTTCCGCACTAAATGTTGGTACTGGTATATCTAATGCATATCGGGTCTCAAGTTTTCTTCTCTTTTTTATTATAATATAGCTGATGCAAAACAGCGAGACTGAACACTCAAGTCTGTGAAACATCCTTAATGGATTCTTTAGGTTGTGATACTGTTGGTAAAAATCTTTAAATGTTTTAGATAAGCAGATCTGCAATTATAAACAGCAATTCTATATAGAGCATAAATATTCCATATAAGACATGCATATGCCTTTTTTATTATTATTATTTGTTTACGAACCCTGGACCAACGTAATGTAAAGATCTTCTGCCATCTTCTGGTAGTGTTTTGTAACTACAAGCTCATTCACTAATCAGAATTCATCATTTAAATTCTTCCAACTTTTCTAGGCTTTGTTGTAAAATCTTGAATCTGACTGGGCTTTCTCTCTGTCTCTGAGCAGCAGGCTCTGCTTCTGGAGCAGCAGAGGATCCATCAGCTAAGAAACTACCAGGCATCGATGGAGGCAGCCGGCCTCTCCGTCACTTTACCGGGGCACCGTCCTCTGTCCAGAGCTCAGTCCTCTCCAGCCTCTGCCTCATTCCCGATTGTCGTGCAGGAGCCTCCAGCCAAGCCGCGCTTCACCACCGGTCAGTACAATCGCAACCTACACGTCCAAACACCCGCGTCCAAAAATAATCCAGCGAACCAAGTGACACCCGACTCACAGCGCTCTGAGCTGGTCTGATTAGAGACAACCTGAAATCAAAGAGAAACCTTAATGTCAATGCTGATATTGTGTTGTAATAAACCTTACTTTGCTACAGCTGTGTATCATCATCCACCTCTGTCTCCATGTCGGTTTAGGAAAACCTGCTTTTCACAATCAGGAGAAGAATCATACTGTATACGTATTTTTCCAGTGGAAGCAAGATGCATTTTCTATTTTATGTTGTCCTTCAAGTTTGTCTTAAATGAAAAGAGGTACCTTTAAGTGTGTTACAGTAGGACTTTGTCATTATAAGTGCATGGCTAGTTCTAGGGAAATATTTTTTTTAATTAAATGCGTGGAAAAAACGTATAAACGATACCAACACAGTTTAGCTCGGTGGGACTGCGGAAGCTTGATTTGAGCCACAGCTGACCTTTGAATGCATTTTTGCATGGAATGAGGGTTCTCCTTGATTACTCACACTTTAGGTGACGAACCTTATGGTCAGTGTGCAGAGCAGGAAAAGTTATATTGACCAAGACTTATTGTAACGTACTTACACGGCACCTGGGTTAAACCAGAAATATTCCTTTAGGTTCAGTGGCGCCACCCTGTGGTGGTAAAATAATTGCAATTATTATAGTAAATTTAAAAAACTTATATATTACTTTATCGTTTGCAATTATATACTACAACTGCACTATATAAATACAGCGATTTTAGGGATTTGTTTTATTGTTTACATCCTAGAACATCTAAAGTGCATTTATTTCATTTTCCGCTTTCTCTCTTTCTTGCTCTTTCTTTCATCTTTCATCTTCCGTGCTCTCTCTCTCTCTCTCTCTCTCTCTCTGAGATCTGTGTTATGATTAATGGGTTGTTCCTAAAGTAATCTTGTACTCAAGTGCCTGTCTCACACTCTCCAAACCTGCTGATAGGACAAACATGTCCCGACAGGTCTTAACAGATATTCGTCTTACTAAAAAAGATCTGTCTGGTGTGTCCCTCGCGAAAGAAGCGTGCGGACGAGAGAGGCAGTGTGTGCTTGTCTGTATTTCCATTCAAATCTCTTCCGATGATCTAGTGTTCCTGCTAGGTGTGTTGAAGCAGTTTTATTTGTGCAGTTTTATTTGTTCATTGCGTTGCTTTGTTTATACGGTTTATTTTATGTTGCCGTCTTGTGTTTGATTTTGGATTTGATGATGATGATGATGATGATGGATTGCTCTGCTTGTTTGCGTATGCGTGTTCCCACAGGGCTGGTGTATGACACACTGATGCAGAAGCACCAGTGTATGTGTGGCAACACTAACACCCATCCAGAGCACGCGGGACGAATCCAGAGTATCTGGTCCAGACTGCAGGAGACTGGACTGCGCAGCAAGTGTGAGGTAGCCAACTCCAGACACACAAGTATAATAATGACATCATTAATTAAATGCAAAAACGGATGGAGTTTCACAAGTTCTTCTCATGTCTATGTGGGTTTTCTTCATGATCCTGACTTTCCTCACACATGCAAGGGTGATTGGATCCTTTTTATTGCCCCTGTGTGAGGGGGAAGTGTGTTCCCCGGCTGGTTTGGGGTTAAACCGTCGCAGTGTAAAAAGGATACTGTAGTGTAGATGCTTTTATCAGATTCAGTTCTGATAATAGTGATGACTCGGGTGTTTCTGTAAGTGCTGTGTTCTTTCCTGTCTCTAGAGGGTGCTAGAAAACCACAATGACAGTCGAAGACTTTTCAGTTCATCCCAGTGCTTGTACTTAAGTGCGAAAGCTGGTTTGTTTGTGCTGAAGATCACGAGAGCGCAAGCGAACTGCTGGTTACAGCACCTCATTGGATCCACATACTGTATACAGTATCTACAGATATCTGATGTGGCACTGGTTTTACACTGGATGCACTTCCTGACACAGATCTTTCCAGTTCCCTGACTGGTAAAGGAACGCAGGCTGCAGCAGTGAGCGCGTCATGTGGTGTCAGTAGTTCACCATGGACCCTCGGCCCAATCTGTATTTATTCATATACAGTAGATCTACAGTAGATGTATTTACAGTATATAGAGAGATCTGTATTGGTTTATGAGAGTAAAAGTGTCAGGGTGGGTGATGTAACAGAAATATCTTATCTACCAACACAAATCGGACAAGTATGCATTAAGGATGGGAATCACCAGGAACCAGACAATATGATGTCATCAGGACAGGTGTTGATTTGTTTAGTTGTTTAGATTTTGTAAGTATTGCAATTTTATAAATATTCCAATAAAATAAAATAAAAATGTTTTTTAGATTTTGTTACAATTCTAAACAAATTAAGCATATAAAAATCTATTATACGTTTTATAGATTCAGTACAATGACTCCAAATCGGCCACTTCTGATCATACTGTATGGATATGGAAGCTATTTATCATTCATAAATAAAGAAAAGAATGCATAGTCTTTGGGTTGTTTTTTCCATCAACAATAGAGCTCGAATCATTTAGTCATGAAGAGGCAGAAAACCTCTGAATAAGCGCTTTCGCACAGAGCACTTTTATAGCCCCGAGTGCAGCGTGGTGAGCGTGGTGAGCAAGCTCGGACACCTGCAGCGGGCCACTCCTCCTCTCTGGCACCGCTCGGACCCACTGACGTGCGGTGACTAAACCCAAACCGAAGTTTAATAGCTCTAACTGGATCTAATCTCTCTCAGCATGCTCTTCTTTTCCTCCGCGCTCCATTGCGTCACGGCTATTAGAGTCAGTCGCATAGCTGCCGTCTCTGTTTTGCTACAAACAAACAAGTAAACAAGGCACAGCAACATTAGCGAGTCTTTCTCTCTCTCTCCCCCTCCTCCTCTTTCTGCATGGTATGGGAAGTGGGTGTAGTTAGCTCTTCTGTGAGATTGTTTATTGTTCTGAGAGATGGGAACACAGAATTGGGCCTCAATTAAAGGCAGTCACGACTCTAATACCCCCTAATCTACAGCAGGGGGGCCCTTAAAGAAACTGGAGCCATTTCAGGTTGTTGCCAACAACAGCCTGGGCCTCGGAGGGCCCTTTTTTAACTGCGTGTGCTGTTTAACCCAAGAACAACCCCACCCTCTGCTTCTGCAGGTGTCAGTGTAGCACACACACACACACACATGCATGCAGGTGAGCAGCTCTCACAGCCTCCTCTGAGAACCGCTCACGGTCTGGCCGAGCGCCACAGCTCACGTTCTCGCAGAGCCACAGCTTTTCTACTCCTGCACTTTTCTTACACCTACTGCAGACTCCAGCACGGACCTTAAGGGAGGAACAGGATACGGTTTTGATAATGTACACAACCTTTAAATTCATACTAACAGAGTGGATGTGACATATTGGTTATATGAGATGCGGTCAAGCGACGGGGTGCTCGTGTGTGTGAGACCGTTGTGGTGTAAGCTTGTGGTCAGATTAGAGAGACAAGGTAATTGCACTAGCTGTGATCCTTGCAAGGGTTTAGCAAGAGGACATGGCAGTATAAGATGAAACCATGTATATTTATTAATAATATGCATGCATTTTGTTGTGCAATTTTATAACGATCAACCACGTGCTCGGTAGTATCGGGTCGAGGAATCCTTCGAGGAATCGTTTGTTTTTGTCGCTCCATAGTGCCGTGTGTAATTTGCACTAATCTAACCTCATTTAAAATTGTGGCTCCGTGCACGTACCTGGAAACTGAACGTTAGGTTAGAGTCCTAATCTACCATAATACGCCTCTGACACTTTCTGTACCTTTGTCTCCCTCCTTTTTTTTTTCACTTGTCGCAATCATAATCGCATATGAGAGAGAAGTTTGGATTTGCAATATCGCCGTACAATTTATAGATTTGTTCATTTCCTAATTATAGGGTGATGATTTGTATTTTATATATATTTTTTTATTTCCGCTTGAAGTTTTGCTGTCTTCCACTCTTTTCCTTCAAAAGCATTTCACAAAGCCTGTGTGGATTCAACAGATAGAACGAATCGATTAGTTTTAGAATTTTAAGTTGCAGTTCACAGTCACAGCCAGCAGGGGGCTCTGAAAATTAGAGTGCTGATTATTTTATTTATTAATTTATTTTTTATATAAATAATTTACTCCAAATAATTAGAGAATTAAAACTGATGCCAGTTGTGTGCATGTGTGTGTACATGCAGTGTATCCGGGGCAGGAAGGCCACGCTCGAGGAGCTGCAGACGGTCCACTCTGAAGCTCATGTGCTGCTCTACGGGACCAACCCACTGAGACAGAAACTAGACAGTAAGACACACACACACACACACACACATACACACACACTTCCATATGCAAGTCACCTGGCTTAACATGAAGATTTTAAGGATTCCTTTTCTCAGTGTGTGTGTGTGTGACGAATCAGCATTACCTCCCACCTCTACCCTCACACACACACACACACACATGCATCACTTCTCCACTAATGACACCGCTGCCTCTGTAGTGCTAGGTCTGTTTTCAGCTCTTCACACTAGCTTGTTTTCCCAAACAGCACCGTTTCCCCCCTTTTGGCTTTCATCAGATCTGAACGTGCCCCAGAGCTGTCCGTCAGAGCCGCCAGGGAGCCTCACGCAGTTTTCCATGACTTCAACCGCCGCCATGCTTTTCATTCAGTGATCAAACAGCGTTCAGCGATTAAACACACCTCCCATGTGGTTTATCATTGTGCAGTTGATACAAACACACACACACAAGCTCGCCCACTCCACTTTCTCTTTCTTTTCCTTTCTCCCCCCCCTCTCTCTCTCTCTCTCTTTCCCTCTCTCTCTCTCTCTCTGTGAACTCAATGATGGACAGATTGTTCTTAGAGAGAGAGAGAGAGAGAGGGAACTCTTACCTGTCAATCTCATTTTTCAGACTCAGGCAGACAGTAGGGGGCAACACTCACATTACCAACTTGATGAAATCACTACTTTGGAAGACCTCAGGGGTCCTAAAAGGTGATCATCACCTCTGTCTCTCTTTCTCTTCTTCTCTGCAGGCTCTGTGACACCCATGTTTGTGAGGTTGCCCTGTGGGGGCATCGGGGTAAGTCTCCTCTCTCTCTGCTTCTCTTATTCGCGTGTGTAAATAATGGGACTGTTTGTTCTCCAGAGAGCCCTCCCACCCCTGAAACTCTAGCGGCAACAAAAACTGTTGCTGTGCTTTCCGCCGAGCGGGTAATTGTGTCCAGATGTTTTCTATAAACAAGCTGTGTGTGTGTGTGTGTGTGTGTGTGGAGGGAGGGCTAATCTTTTGTATTATGAAGTACCCTGTGCGTGCTGAGACGAGGTGTGTATCCATGTTGCACTGTACTCGATATTTGGAGCGTGTGTGTGATCTCTCAGATGAACGGACTGCCTGCCGCTTCTCCGGGGCTGAGCGAGCAGAGCCGTGTCTGTTCCGCCGTCCAGAGAGCGTGTACGTTTGACGGCTGTTTCCGGTCATGTCTAAACGAATAGGCCGGCATTCCTTTTTTTTTTTTTTTTCATCTAAACTCCATCCGTAACATCTGTAGTGTTTATGAGGAGAATACCAGTTTCTTAGGATGTGCCGTTATTCGAAAATACTCAGCATTGGCGTGTGTTAATTTTTTTGTGTGTAATTGCACACCCTTGTGTTTTATTCTTTATAGAGTTCGCGAATGATCAAATTTAACGATCCTTTATTTTATTTGTTCTTTTTTTTTACCAACATCTGGAAACAAAACTTTTTTATTTATTTGTTTGTTTTTTTGTTTGTTTTTTAATGAAGGTTTAAAGATGACATTACTATCTCACCACTTTTTCATTTTGTAATAAATATCGTCATAAAATTTATATAAAATAAACAAATGGAAATAAAAATCCCCACTACAGACAGAAACACTATAAAGTCTCCTATACAGAATGCAATAATTTCCTCTTTTTTATTATTTATTATATATATATTATTTGTAACTGGATCTAATATCCTAAATCCGATCCTCCGTTTTGTGCTGCCGTCCCTTCAACAGCTACACTTGTGCCATCTCTAGTTTTAAGCAAAAGTAATAATAAAAACAAAAAAAAACCCTCCACTCTGTGCTAATCACATGTACGCTGCAGGCGAGCTGGATAAAGATCAACTCCAAAAAAAAAACAAAAAAAAACTTTGCTTTCATCATTGTCCCTCTTCAAGAATGTCCCTGTATAATATTTATTAATGAGTTGTGGCTGTGGGATGTGAGTGCCGGAGTAATGACGGTGGGTATGTGATGTGGCTGAACGGGGTGCAGGTTAACCCCCCTCAGCGCTGTTTGCCAGGCTGATGAATAGCAGGCGGGCCTGGCAGGCTGCTGCAGTAGACCCGGTGCAGCTTGGTGAGAAACAGAAGGTCTCTGGACTCTTTTATGGAAATGGAACAAAATTGTTGTCTTCCTGCGTCTCCACAGCTAGCCTCCGCTCTGAAAATTAGCCTGTCAGAGTCAGGAGAGACTGCCTTTCTTCATTCCAACACTAACCCCCCCCCACACACACACACTTTTCACCCCACCCCGAATCTATGTCTATTAAGAGGCTCTTTTTATTCTTGTTTTTTTTTTTCCTCTCGCACACCATTTTGTTGCCTGTATTTACTCCTGTACATAATGTGCATCTCTCTGCTCTCAATTCAGTTTATCCAGTGAATTCGTCACTATTTATTTAGTTTGTATTTTTCATGTTTGTACGTATATAGCTTTTCTTTCTGTTCACCCAGACTCTTCGCCTTGACCTTGCACTTGGTTTCTCGTACTTTTTTTTTTTTTATAACTGTAAATTCACCGCAGGCTTGTAATTCGTGACAGAGTCATTCTTGGCCCAGCTTTAAAGGGTACTTTTTTTTTTTCTTCCCCTTTTTTAACGCTGCCCTTGAGCGCTCATGCCATTGCAGGCGAAATTCATAAATTGTTAGCGAATATGTATGCACAAAAGGATCCGCGGGGACCTCACTTCCTCGAACCCTCAGCCTCTCGGTTCACGGCTTGTCCTCCGCTCCGAGATCTTAACCTCCCCGAGGTGTGCGCAACACGAGGAGAGCATTGTTCGCTGTACACAGTAAGCCAGCAGCTTACAGTACATGCTGAAATAAGCGCATTCACTTTCTCTGCCTCAGTGGAAGACATTAAGCTAAATAAGGCAGCTGATGTAATGGAAGGTTGTCTCTGACGGCGGTGGGTTGTAATGTTGCTCTGCGCCGAGGACACCTGTTCAAGAGCCGACTTTAAACGAGCACGAACGAGTCCCTGGGCTTTAAGTCCGAGGTGCGTTTTGTATGTGCACATGTCCATTTCTGTATGTTGTGTATGTCTGTGTGTGTGTGTGTGTTCATGGGCCAAGGGCCAGGCTGGAGTAATTGCATGCTGTAGGACAGGCGTGTGTTGGAATAATGAGTGGTGACTGATGAATGAGTGTTCTCTGTGTCCACACTTGGATGACACACACACACACACATATATATATATATATATACACACACACATTCCTTCTGCCAGGTTTTTCCCACTAATTTTTACCCTGCATGGCACCGAATAAATACTGCTCTCACCTGCCATGTTCTCTTGTATTTAACTCTGGGGCATTTTCACGTTCGTTGCTGAATTTTGAGGTTTAACTGTAAGCAGTTATTAAGGATGCACACATTCCCGTTTGTCACAGAGGATATGATGTATAGCTCTGCATCTGTTGCATATGGTAGAATTTACTTTCCAGGAGATTTACACTGCATTCTTTAAGCACACCATGTCTGTTGGGGATTAGGATATGAATCAGCACAAAAATAAAATAAAACATTTCAATCGCTTCATTTTCAATTGTTTTTATTTTTTTTAATACCCATTGCAGCTTTATTCTGTCTTTATTTAAAAACTCCCATCTTGCATCAAGCCTCAGAATGGCGAAAATGTCATCTTGTGCCAGACAAGCTGGCTTAAATCTCTGTATGTTTCAGTCAATTATTATAACAGTCCCCAGTTCAGACACTTTTTTTTTTTTTTTGGATAATTTATATCTGTCTTCATTTATTTTTAACATATTGTGCACCTGTAGTATATTTTGCCTTCACTATTAAGTCAGCATGAAGCCAGTATTGTGTATGGAATTGAATTGTGACCGTCATGTGCAAAAAACCATCGGCGTATCAAAAGGGTCAAATTGTTGGTTTATATCAAGCGATGGAAGGAACTAAGTAGATTTAAAATGACTGGGATTGGGTTAAGAAACACATTTATTTACAGTAATATATAATAATGAATGGACCTCACAGATGATTGGTGATGTTGCAATATAAAAAAAAAACACAGCAACACAAGAAATCATGAAATGTTTAGTAGTGCAAATATCAGCATTTCCTCATGCACGGTTTGACAAGAACTCACATGATTGGAACTAAACATCTGTGTCACCATAAGAAAACCACTTTTTAGTGAGACTAATCGAAGAAAAAAACGGCTTAAGTTTGCCAGGGAGATTGAATAAAGATTGATCTTTGGAACAATGGAAAAAGCTGATGAGTTCAGATTGACCCAATTCCAGAGCGATGGGCGCGTCAGGGTAAGAAGGGAAGCACATGAAGCGATGCATCCATCATGCATATTGGCCACTGTACAAGCCTCTGGAGGCTGTGTCATAATCTGTGGTTGCTTCACTTGGTCAGGTCTAGACCCAGCAAAGTTATCTGGCAATAGAAGGAAGCTAGCTGATGATCTAAATGTACTGAATGTCCAGGTTACCATCATCGATTTTTTTAATTTTTTTTTTTTTTTTTTTTTCATGATGGCACACGATTGTTCTACAAGCACAGAAAATTATTTCCACATTTCCATAATCAAAGCTACACATGATCATTTAAAATATGTCCAGGCAGCGTGCGAAGATTGCGACCATAGGGTTTCAGGAGCCCCTGTGATTTCTCAGGACATAACTCGATTAATCACGCTATACAGCCTTGGTGAGCAGAAAAGCATCTCAAAAAAGCGAGGAACGGGAATCGGTTTAACTTCAGGAGTGCGGATTTCTCTGCTTGCTTTCTGAGCCGTCTAGCAGGTGTTAAGGTGACAGACCTGGTGTTTACGCAGTGCAGTGTGTAAGCAAGGTCTGATTTCTCCTGTTGTGCGCATGTTAGTCTGCGGTGTTTACCCAGCAAATATCACACCTCGGTTCTCAGTGCTGCATCATCAAATGTGTTTTTCTCTCAATCTTGGATTGTTTGAGTGTCAGTGTGATTTCAAAGGCTGCATAGCCTAACTCATGTATCCTTCACAATCCTTATATTTGTATTAAACTAGTATACAGCTATGGTCTTTATTCACACTCAATTGTGTTTGTGCAGGTGGACAGCGACACTATCTGGAACGAGGTACACTCATCTAGCGCGGCTCGTCTGGCCGTCGGCTCCGTGGTGGAACTGGTGTTTAAAGTTGCGTCTGGAGAACTAAAGGTAACGCCATCCTCGTCTTCATCTTCATCATTTTTACTTCTCTTAGTAAAGGTCCGACGTAGAACTGATCCCTGTGGTACAGTATTGTGTCGGGTTTAAAATGACAGGTCTGTGAAGGTTTGCTACTCGCCTCTCTCCAGAACTCTCCTCACAACTGTTTCTGTATTTCTGCGTGCAAGATTTTGCCAGTCAACCACACCAACGTGTGACTCACCTGCTGCAGCGGATCATCCCACAAGGATACCCGAAAAAAAATAATCCCCCAAGTCTAACATGTTCTCCCATGTGTAATCTTACTGTAGTAGTCATAACACTGTCCAGGATTATCAGCGTATCATTTAAAAAGCACTCACGCTGAGTATCTTTTACCTCACTATTGGTTGTCTCTGAGATATAGAAGAACATTAAAGGCACTTAAAAATGTGTTTGACTTTTTTGTTAGAATTTTGACTTTTATCTTAGAATGTTGACTGTTTTTCCTTATAATTTAGATTTTTCTTATAATTTTGAGTTTTCTCATAATTTGGAATTTAATGTCTGAATTTTGACTTTAATCTTATAATTTCTGATTTTAATCTTAGAATTCTGTCTTTTTCCTTAGAATTTTGACTTTAATGTCACTTTATTGACAGAATTATGACTTTTACCTTTAATCTCAGAATTGTTATCTAAATTTCATTATTCTAACAATGTCACTTAAATAGCAGAATTATGACTTTTTCTTTAGAATTATGACTTTAATCGCAGGATTTAGATTTTAATCTCAGAATTTTTACTTTTATCTCAGATTTCCAATTTTATTGTCACTTTAATGGCAAATTTATGACGTTTAACTTACAATTCTGGCTTTAATCTTAGAATTTTGCCCTTAACTTTAATGTCAGAGGTTTTGATTTTTTTTTACTTAGGATTCTGACCTTAATCTCAGAATTCTGACTTTAATCTCAGAATTCTGACTTTAATCTCACTTTAATGTAAAAGTTTTGAGGGGGAAAAAAAGGCTTTTTTTTTTTTTTTTGCATAAAACCCAATTAATTTAACATTGAGAAACGATTTGTGAGTGGAAAGCATTAAAGTCTCTTCGTAATTGTGAAAAACCAAATCAGAGACCCATGTCAGTCATGTCAGAAGGCTGAAATTCTAGGCTCTTTCATGCTCAGTAACGAGTCGTGCATATTTGAAATGGGTTTTAGCACCACGTTCCACACACACACATAGCAACATTTCTGCTGCTCACTCACATTACATACATCTCGCTTCACACTCTTACTTTTCACTCAGCACCTCCACACTCCTACACCTCGCACCTCCCTGCTCTCTCCACACTCCATCCAGTATGTAAAAAAAATATATGGCCAGTATGACAAAAATGATGTGTTCATTTAGAGCCGTTCAGCTGAAATGTTAAAATGCATCAACATTGTGTATGAACATGAGCTCTTAACTATTTATCTGCATATTTAAATTTAAAATGTAATCCTGTGATGGGATTTTTTATGTCAGAAAACTTTACAAAAATATAGGAACATTCTATTGGCTAAACATATATTTGATAATGATAATGATATTCTATTAGATTTTTTTTTAATATAATAAACATATCACTCACCCACTATTGCATTATTTCTCTTCTGCAATGTCCTGCCACTTTTGTGTCAGTGGGCTAAATGCAATTTTCGCTTTGCTCACTGTTTGTGTAGCTGACTCGTGAGTAAAGGAGTTTGTCTGTGTGTGTGTGTATGTGTCAGTGTGAGATCAGCTGATATCTGGGCATCCTTTCAGCAGCAAGCAACTTAATCTCAACCAAATGCAAATACTCCTGAGTGTAACCGCATCATTAGTGAGACTGTACGTCTTCGCGCACACACACACACACAAACACACACTTTCTCTTACAGCATAACATCCTGTCTGCCAGTCATCCCACACTAAAATAGAAGTGCAACACCTCGGCCGCAGCTCAGCCCAGCGCACTCAAAGCACCCCACTGAGGACTAGCATTACACCGAATAAGCCCTTCTCTTATGTTGAATTAATATTCTCCGGAGAGAGAGAAAGGAAAACAGTACAACACAGCTGCTTCAACATTATTCTGATGGGAAGTCTCTGTGCTCCGAGTGGCTCGGCGAGTCTTCCACACTCGTCTGAGCGCAGCGACTCTGTTATCGGCCCCTCCGCTAGTCCTTCAGGTCACTGAACCGTTGATCACGATTGAAAACTAACGAGCTCAAATCTGCACCAAGCTTTAATGTATCCGAATATCATGCTGGGAAACTGAACTATACATTAGTGTGTTACTGTCATCCTGTCAGGGTGTGTACGAGCCTGCATGCATGTGCACTTGCGTGGGCCGGTCTCTGTACAGCTCTGTGTCGCGGTATAGCTAACGCAGCTGTGTGTGTTGGTGTGTGATTACAGAACGGTTTCGCTGTGGTGCGGCCTCCAGGACACCACGCCGAGGAGAGCACCCCCATGTGAGTACCCCACCCCTGTAGTGCAGAAACCACATCACCATCCTGTTATATAAACACTGTTTCACTGCACAGCTAAATCGTCTTCAGTGCATGTGTCTGAATTCAGCTTATTTATCGTTAGTTACAGGAATCCTTGCACATATTCTATACAAGTAGTGTTCACTTAAAAGTGACCTTTTAGACCTGAAGCTAAGACCTTACATAGGGGCGTCATATATGGGGCGTTCGAGTCAAACCAGGATTTTGATAAGAGAGTAAAAACTTCCTTAATTTCCCTATATAATCAATCCCCTGCTACACTAATACACTTATCTGTACGGTCACAATCCCAGTTTGACCTGAACGCCCCTTGTAGATACATATAACAATATATCACTGTCCGGTATACTGGATTTTTTTTTATACAGTGTATATTCAAGATCCATTTATCTACAGTATACTGCTTATCCTCTGTAGGGAAATGGGAAAGCTGGAGCTTATCTTAGGGTACTTGTGGACACAATGTGATATTTGGTGTGCAAATCATATATCACTTAAAAGCTTGGGTATTCCCCAGAAAAATAAATATTCACGAACTTAAAATTAAAGGACAGGCCACTTATTCAGTGGTAGCCAAAAGTGTTTTTTTATTAAATTTTTTTATTAGTATTTTTTTGGTAATAGCGAATAGGAATAAGAAGAACAATTTGTTATTTTGTGAAATAAAATTTTGCTATTTAACAATCAATATTTAGTATAAAATGATTTGTTCTTTAAAATCTGCTCGATCTGGCTGGGCATAAAGTCAAAAAGACGTCTGCGGTACTCTGGTGTCACTCGCTCAACCCATGCCTGCTTGATTGCTTCCTGAAGATCATGTACTTTCACAATTTCCCAATTCACACGGGAATTTCCAAGGTTTAGCCGTCTTTTTGTGCAGAGGTGAACACCCCGGCTTTAGAAAGTAAAAGTCCTGCCACATATTTGTTCCATCCATGAACTAAACCAGCTGATTCTAATTAACAGCTCTCCGGCCAGATGGACGAGAACTAATTAGTGACATCACCATCACCTGTTCTGTGCGCAGGGAGAACTCTAATATGTTGCACATGTTGTCTTAATACTTTTGGCCACCACTGTAGAATTATCAGACCATTTGCAGGGTTTGAATCAGAGTAAGATGAATCATTTTACACACTGCGCTTAAACGATATCCGTTATTAAATGAAGCAAACATGTACTGCAAGTTTTGTATTATAAATATAGTAAAAATATCTAGTTTACAAGCTGTAGCCTGCTTGTAAATACAGGGATCATAAACAAGCATTAAACGATTGTGTATAGGAATTACAGAAATAATGTGAGCGTGGCGAACACTGAGCTGGCACTGAATAAAGAAATGATGATATAATTATATAAATAATTCTTTAAACTGTTTTCTGTATTTCGGTTAGTTTTATTTATTTATTTATTTTTTTTTTTATTGTTCTTAAACACATTATAATTCTGTGGCTCTATAGCTCAGTCTGGCTCAGTTTAGCAGCTCGCATGTGCAAAAAAAAATAAAAATCTCACCCGCAACCCAAAATGCACGGCATGTTCGGCTCACTTCCTGCACTCGAGCCAATTCAGGGTCAAATCACTTTCCTGCTGCGATAGAACCACGCCGAGTCTGAGAGATCGAGGGAATGTCAGAACGGGCGTGTTGATCCAGTTAACAAACTGCGCCAGGTTAGAAAACAGACCGGGGTTCGATTTTAAGAGACTAAACGCTGCATATGTGAAAACACCCTGATACAACATGATGTAACTCATTCACACACACACACACACTGAAACATAAATGAGGCCCAGGTCAAAGGTGGACATCCTAGCCAAGACTTCCCCAACTCACAAGCCTGGCTGCTCTACAGGGATAACGCAGTGTGATCCTCTAAACCTAACGTTCAGACGTTCTCACTAGTTAGTTTAGAGAGGATACTGAATCTGTTTCAGTGTCATGACTGAAGGGTTGTTAGATATTTTTTTTTGCAGTTGTTTGTTTATCTGCATGTGCGTGTGGGTGTCTTGGTGTCTGTGCTTTTCTGTGCGTGTTAAATACCTGCGCATAAGCTGTACAGTAAGTGATCCGTATTACTACTTCCTTCTTTGTTCTACAGAAAAGCCTCTTCACTAAACCGGTCTCATTACATAAAGGTTAAGTGAAATTATTGTTCCATTGAGGCTTTGGGGAAAGGTTAAATCAGATGGCTGTTGCAATGCTGTGGTGAGTGTGCCAGGCTTAGTGGAGGCAGTGTGTGTGTGTGTGTGTGTGTGTAGTGATGTATCACTGTGTATGGGCTCTAGGCCAGGCCAATGCAATGTTCTCTCCACTCTGAAGTGTAGCCAGAACTCTGTGGGTGAATTGTCATTAGTGAAATGGGAGAATCCACTCGACCAGGGGGGTCCACTTTACACAAACTCACACACACACACACACACACACACACATGCACACTGCACACTACACTACTCTCCTGTGCTCTCTGCTCTCGTTTATTCATCCATCTCTCTCTCTCTCTCTCTCTCTCATTTTCTCTCTTTGCAATAACAGGGGATTCTGTTATTTCAACTCGGTGGCCATCGCAGCCAAACTCCTCCAGCAGCGCCTGAATGTCAGCAAGATTTTAATAGTGGACTGGGTGAGTTGTTTTCTCAGAAGTCTGACCAATAAAAGGGAAGAATGTCAATAAGGGAACGAGCTCTCTGGTATCGGATATGCCGTGCCGCGACTCGAAAAACGGAGAAGTCTCAAAACGAAAAAAAAATTCAAATTGCATTTCCATCACAGCGATATGATGAATTCTCTGTCCTGATTGGCTGAAAGATGTTGATTTATTTGCTATAACTGGAGCTCTGAGAGTAGGTTCGTGTGTACTGCGAATCACAGATTTATATTTATAACAAGCGCTCGTTGTTTGTAGTAAAAAAAAAAAAAACATTTACAGGGACTTTTTTGGCAGACATGCGGCTTAGTTTTAAAACGCATCGCTGTTTAATGATGAAGATGATATCGCTGATGATATTTATTATAAGGGGGCTGTATTATTAATATCTACAGACGCCGTCCCAGCATCTCGTAACAGTCGGGTAGAATATGAAGATTATGATAATCGTACAGTATGATGATATGACCAGCTGTAGATTTTTCCTGTGAAATTGAAGAGAAGAAAAAAAACAGACTGGTGAGATGATAATTATAGCAGCACTGATTTACAGCAGGTTACTAAGCTAAATTGTAATTGGTGCTAAATTGCGTAGGTATAAGTGGAATAAAGCACAAAGCCATGTATCAATTTTATGGCGTTAAAACAGATTTTGTTCCTTATAACCAACAATTTGCTAAATTATCAGTAAAAGCTCTTCCTTGCACACTGTATGCTGTAAAGCCCCGATCTGAAACGGTTCTGCCAGGTTAATATGTTGTGTAGAGCGAGTACCACGATACGGGCCGCAATGTCCAGCAATCCTGCTGACCAGTCTCGACTGAGATCATTAAGGTCCAGGGATGCCTTTGAAATGCTGTTCATTTCCTCCTGCCTGTCACGCAGCGCTTCTGCTGGAACTGTAGACACCACGACACCCAGCGCCTCAGATCAAAAGACACAGGATGAGACACAAAGCTATTAAACGTTATTACACTGAGCTCAGAATAGAATGTTTGGACATTTTTTATGGCATGAAAATGTCACAGTCAATGTCTTTTCCAGCAGAGGATCTGATTTTGACATTGTGTGAATGACCTGTATTCTTCATGTTGATGCAACTGATGTAGTGTGTGTGTGTGTGTGTGTGTGTGTGTGTGTTGTTGTTGTTGTTGCTTTACTGAGTTTTTACTTCAGCAAACACTAAATAATAACACCACGTTCTTCTTTTAGGATGTCCACCATGGCAACGGCACCCAGCAGGCTTTCTACAGCGACCCCAATGTGCTGTATCTGTCTCTGCATCGCTATGACGACGGGAACTTCTTTCCTGGCAGCGGCGCTCCTGATGAGGTCAGAACCACAGACGCAGCTGAGACACCAACTCATCATGTCTCACAGACCAAGAGAAGAAGAATAACACTTCTCTCCATTTCAGTTTCCCCAGCTTACACACACACAAGATCCCAGTAGGGCTTTATGCATTATGTCATGAAATGTTGTTCTAGGAGCAAACACAAAGGTCAATAGTAACATTGTTTATTGATGGACTATTGTTTTTCGCTTTGTTGTGCGCATTACTGTTGCTTATTTAAATTAGCTCTATTTGCTTGAAGCATGTACACAACCCCCCCCCCCAGGCAATAGGATATGTGAACAGATCGGATATAACATTAACAACTAAAAAAAAATAAACACATTTGTATTGATTAATTCAATTTAATTCAATTTTATTCATTGATTTTTTACATATTAATTGAAAAAAATATATGGTGTAGTAAAAGATTTGGTGTACAACTTGGAAAAGTTTTTTTTCTTTTTCCCTCTTCCCCCCAGACCTTCTAATTTTTGTGACACTTTTTGTTTGAGCAACCATCGTCAACCTTATCCTGGCTAGGGTTTGTTGGATCCCGGAGCAGAAGAATATCTGATCTAAAGCAGAAACAGAAAACTGTTGTTAACGGGCCTAGAAACAATTATCTGCTATGGTTTCTCTAATAATCATACCTAATGTTCCTGACTCGCCGAAAAGTTCCTGCTTGTTCTGTTTTTATCATGAATCAATACATTTGTACTCAAACTGACTTCTTCTAAATGAGAGAAGTGTAACCAGAAAGCTATACCATTATTGCAATAATAAGGCTTTGTGTGTCCCTGTGTGTTTTTCCCAGGTGGGCTCGGGGCCTGGCATGGGCTTTAATGTGAACATGGCCTTCACAGGTGGTCTGGAGCCTCCAATGGGAGACGTGGAATATCTGGCCGCCTTCAGGTAATCACCACTTCTGGTTCATATTGTATAATCTTTTTTTTTTTTCTTTTTTTTTAATGAGGTAAGTTTTATTATATATTAAATTTTTCGACCATCATCAATATGAATATAAACACTCAGCTAGAAAAGTCTGTACTTATTAAGGGCACCTTTCTTTCCTGGTATTTCACATCTTTGTAGTTTATATTGATCTGTAGGAAACGTAATAAGTTTTCCGTGTGATTGAGTGTGACATCTTTAGATCATATCTTTATTGTTGCCTCTCCTTTGAGTGCTCATGCCTCTGCCAGCCTCGCTCTCAGAATGTTTATTTAAGCCATGCATGGTCCAGGTTTAGAGACTGTCCTGCTGGCTCCTGCTGCGAGTGCCCTTCTAGAAGACGCAAGTAGACTTTACTTTAAACCTGCTGTACGTACAGTACGATTTGTTTTTTTTTGTCCTACGCATAAGCATGAGATACCTAAACGCATCAGTGTCCCTAGCGCTATTAACCTGTCAATTAGCGAGCAGTTTGCTGCAGGCCGGATTTTTGCGGAAGGCAAAATAAATCTTGTGTTGCACTACTGCAAACTTTGCCTCCATCCTGAAAAAAGTGTGCACGTTGCCCACAACTTTCACACACCTTTTCAGCATCTAAGAGTAAATAAAAGAAAGTTGGAGACGAAAGCTTCCAAAGCAGTGTCTTGTAACAATTTGTTTAAGCACTGCCCCTCTTTTGGCCAGTTTCTTTTATCTGTGTACGGGGGCTGATGTGAGCCTTTGAGGATGTGCCAGTAGGTCTGAGCCCCATTAGCTCCGGTGTCTGGAACTATTAATAACCCTCTCTCCTCAAAACGCCAGCACACGGCCTATTTCAGCCCTCCGCTTTGAAGAGGTCAATCCACAACCAACACGTCGACTGCGATCCCGCAGGTAGACAATCGGCGTGACAAACAGCCCACAGCACGTCTGCGGTGAACCCGAATGATCCCGGCTCATCGCTTTGTTCACCTCCCTCCCGGCACTCCAGTCAGCCTTCGGTCCTGTCTTCAGGTCTCGCGGGCACTGTAAATCTCCCTACAGCGCATCACTGATAAACAGCACTATTTCGGTCCGGCCTAAGCTCCGCACGCAGGGTCTAAGTGATGCCAGCTGCTTCACACGCCGCATCGCCCGGTGCTTTCTTCACTGAGGCTAGACGTGAAGCTTCCCACGGCACACTTCTTTACACCAAGCGGCCCTGCAAACGTTATATTCAGTCTGTTTATACCGTGTACTGCTGGCATTTATCTCACTCTCGCTTGCGCAGCAGACGTCCCACGAAAAATGCATTCCGTTAGCGTTACAAATGTCGGGCCTGCGTTTTGTTACTTTTAATGTTTTTTTTTTTTTCTTGCACATATGGATGTCTGACTGACTCCATATTTGCCAGGGCAGAAGTAGAAAAACCTAGCGCGCATATAGTAGTTGCTAGATATCCTTTGACAGGAACTGTAACGTAACGTAAATTTTTTTTATTATTAAATGGGAACAAGTACACGGCTGTGAAGATTCCAGGTCCCTAGCAAGGAGTCCACGCAAACCTGCTCGATTTACAATATTGATGTAGATGATCATGATACAGGTGGTGAGTTCAGAACATAGTTTCTGAAAAGTAAAAAGTTATTTAGAGTATCCTTTAAAATAACACAATCATTTCTGTTTAAAAACTGTTTATTCAAACATATTTTATATACTCTATCTTATATATTTGCTAATTACATAAATGTACATGGGGGGGGGGGGACCTTGCTTTGTCCAATGTACATATTGGCATCATCTTTAGCCATGAGCGAAGGTTCCCGTTTTGTCATCTTTGATAAGATAAGAGACGGCTTCAGATTTTGGAAGCCAGTTTAGTTCTTGTGCTGTTTAAAACTTTATTGAGTTTCCTGGTTTTGGCAGTCTCATGTGTTCCACAGGCAAATTTCTATTGGAAGACCTATTTTTCCCCCAAGAACCATGTCACTGAGTCTCTCTCGTAACCATGACAACCATAAGACTGTCATTCTGTCTCATTTTTAAAAAATTCTTATTTTTAATTTTTTTTACTTTTTTCATGGTGTTTTTTCTTGACATTGTAAAGAGTAATTCCAACACACCACATACTGTACCTGTAAATTATTTAATTTTTTTTAACAAGATGATTGTAAGGGACAGGTGGCTTCACTGCTTGATTTTAGGTTTAATGCATGAAAGAAGGATCGGCGGTTTGTGGTTTTTCAATAACATGACAAGCCGCTTTCATTTCAAAAGTTATAAATGGTAACAGGAACTAACTTGGTTCGCAGATGTCCTGCTATAATAAGTCTAACTATAAATGGATCAAAAGTGTGATATGTCATTCTTTAATAAATAAATTGTTAGCATTTGCTAAAGCTCATACTAAGCAAAGTGTTTCATCTCATATCATCTAACGTTCGTAAGTAAACATCTTGACCAAAATGTGGAAAAATATTGTCCATGTTAAATGTTTTCATGTGGCGGTTTCTCTTTCATAGGAGGTTTTTCCTAGGTCTGACCTTTACTAGCTACTTGACCACCTCCTGTCTCCTGCAAGCTTTCATCCTACTGTATGCATAGGGTTCCACACGTCTCCCTTTAGTCTGGCAGGAATGCAGCCCTCTACACCGAGGAGCTGACGTCAACAGCTGATGTATGATATTTGGACTGTGTGCAACTAGCAGCATTACTCTGTAATCCTACGGGAATACTGCGCGTCGTTGGCTGAGGCCTATGAGGGATAACGTGTTGAAGTGTGAGTCAGGGTTAGTCACAGGAGCTCCAGTCTGCTTGAGCATTAGTGTGGTACTGTGGTGTATGACTCTCAGAAGACACTTTGCTGAGCTGCTGGATGATTCAGTCCAAGTCTTTCCTGCCAGCCGACTCTGAACCTGGCGCACAGCCATGTACATGTTCAACTCATTCATACTGATCATGGAGAGACCCATGGAAATCAAAGTGAGCTTGGTTTTGAAGAAAAGTTCATTTCTGACCATCACACCTATATGAGCTTGGTGAACACATCATTCCAAATTTATCCCCTCTTTGCAGATACAGTAACCCCCACTTTTCTCTGAAGGCTTTCCACTGGATTTTAGAGCATGGCTGTGGGGGTTCGTGCTCATTAAAGCACAAGAGCATTACTGAGATCTGGCACTGATGTTGTGCGAGAAAGCTTGGGGTGCAATACGTCTTTCAGTTCACCCAAAGTTTGTTAGTCGGGTTGAGGTCAGGGCTCTGTGCAAAACACTTCATCTGTGGCAGATCATCCCTTCATAAACCTTGCATTATTGTGCACAAGGGCATTGTCATGCTGGAATATGATACATTGACGACATATCTGCATTGGTTGCTATGGTAACAACACTGGAGGCTCACATGCAGCCAGATATTTCTCCATATATTGCCCTGTTTTGTACTTTTATTTACTGTAGCCTTGCCTGTACTGATGCATCCTACTGTACCATCAGACACTTCACTTCTTCCTCTGTCCAGGGACTGTTGTTCTTCATTTCTAAACTGGAAAGCCAGCCACTCTTCCTGAAAGCATCGTTAATGTAGCTGCACAGAAAAAAAAAATTGAAGGGCGCGGCTTTTACATACTTTGTGGTAATAGAGCAAAAAGTGGAAAAAGGGTCCTTTGTGATCTCCTAAAGGATATCATCTTTCTGAAAAATTATAATTACTTATTTCCAGTCCTTCTATTGTTTTCTGGCTTGTTTTTCATCCATGAATCCATGTTCCATACCACGTGATCCTGTGGACTTGAACTTCAACTTTGGGTTGCGGGTGATGTAATGGACAGTTTGGAATCGGATTTGAGAAAGTACGTAGAGGATGCAAACTAAGACACATCTATGGGAATCTGATTTGAAACCAAACCATCTCTGGATGTGGTCCAGATCGGATTCGCAAAAATCAGATTGCGTGGTTTTTTTTTTTCCTTTTTTTTTTTTAAGCAATCTGATTCCAAACTGGTTCCAGTCTGGATATGCCAAAAATTGTCTTTAGACTGGCAGCCTCAACAGGGCTTAAATGCACCTTAACTATTATTCAGTTTATTTACTTACAGTACAAAACATCTCATGCCCAATGTTCTCGTTATATGTTCTGCGATCCTAATCAGAATAAAGCAGTGCCTGAAAATGGGAAAGGTTTTAAAGTTATCAGTGCAGAACTGTCTTTTGTCCAGGACAGAAGAGTTTGTTAATGGAACTTTATTTATTTATTTGTTTTTTATACGTTGCTTGGTTTGATTTCTTGTTTTTGTTAATGCACTCAATCCAGCACATGAAGGACTTGGCAATTATCTGATGCATTAAATCCATGTTTGGCAATTTTCATGTTCCAAGTCATCGAAGGCACCATCCCACTGCCAAACTCTTCCATGGATTCTCTCTCCTCATCTTTCCCACTCTCTCTCCCCCTCTCTTTCTCACTACCCTGCGGCTCAAATCGTTCACACAGCACTGCACCCTTCTCTGAACACTGATTTATTTTTCCCTTAAGACTGGAGAGGGAGAGCCCAGCAGTCCATATATCTTTTCTTTTTGTCTCTCTCTTCCTGCTTTCGTGCACTGTCCTTACCTTCTCTCTCTCTCTCTCTCTCTCTCTCTCTCTCTCTCTCCCCCTCACAACCTCTCCTCTCCCTGCTTGGTAAATAATGCATTATTGTAGTAATGATAAAGTCTGAATGGAAAAATCTGCATCCCACCAAACAGATGAGAGAACCAGATAAATAAAGGCTGTTTTGGTGTAAACAACCAACATCTTTCTCTTTTTTTTTTCTCCCTCCCACTGTCTCCCTTTCACTGCATTTTCCTTATTTCCCTCTCAGCTGCGTTTTGTGGGCTGTGTGAGACAATGCGTGCCTTGCGGGCAGCACCTTCTTATTTAGCTACACTCAGTGCCACGTTGCATTTACAGGGGATCAAGCTTGAGATGAAGAAAGAGGGAGAAAAAAGATAAGAAAATTGGCTCTAATGAAAACCAGAAGCCAAGGCATTCTCACTATGAACTTGGAAAAGGAGAGGAGAATTGAAGTTAATTCAAACCAGCTCTCCGCAATGCCAGATGACAAGGCTTTGAAGTGTTTTCCCCCTTCTTTTCCTTTTAGGTCTTTCTTGACTTTTTTGTATAGGGGGAGCGATTGGAAAAGCCTTTGAGCCTGACAGATAGCCCTGGATAGCATTAACCCTTTGTTGGTCCTCCTGGTTTTACAAGTGGGCCCCATTGTCTCCTCTAACCACTATTGGCCTTCCTTTTTTCGGAAATTAGACAGAACTGTAAGGATGAATCATTTTTTGACAGCATGTGGTCCCCTGTCCCCCTTCCATTTCTCGCAATTTGTTTCAGTGCATTGCAGGAGAATTTGTAAAGGCCTTTGCTAATTAGCTCATAAATTTTCCCCAACCATCTTTCATGATCCTGATGTCTTCTGCAGTGGATCAGCTGTTGTTTGGATCTTCCATTGCAAGTATTTTCCTCTCTAAGACTTTTAGTGACGATAATCAGAGGAGGATTTAGAACATTTATATCTGGTGGAGCGGACGAGAGCTTAATGAGAAGGACCTTGGCGTGTTTCTTGTTAGAGCCAAGTGAGGAAGAAGACCTTCTCAGATTCCAAAATGTGTGTGTTTGAAAGAGCGTCTGTTTGGATCGTTTACAAATTGGCCTGATCTTTATTTGGTGCAGCATTATCATATCCTGTAGATACAAAACCTTGTCTGTTTTCTTCCAAGAAGTTGCTTTCGCCAAGCCGTGTTCCAGCTCTACACGCTACGCTTCTCTGACTCTGACTCCTTCAAGTGCACTGCCACTATCCATGGAAGAGATGAGGTAGAAAGACTCGTTTTACTCTCTAATGGCGATTTGGGTTTTGGGCGGTTTTTACAAGGAGGTGATTGATGATCTGCGCATAGCGTATTAGAAATGGTCCCAAACATCAAACCGTCCATGCCTAGAAACTGGAAACGAATTCCAACTAACAGAATTTCTTAGATTTGTTTGACTCTGGTGTCATTTCAGAGGTCAGTCTTTCGTACACATGGATCTTTAGGCCAGTGTGGGTTTAACAGATTTTAAGAAGATCAGGCTAGGTGACTAGTAAAATTCCCAAAAATATCATTTTAGATGAACGAGTCAAAAGGGAAAGCAGTTTACCCTGAAGGATTTGGTGGAACAGCAGAATAATTCACATGAGTTTCAGAATAATTGTAGGGAAAGCATATTGATGGCAATTGTTTTATGACTAAGATTACAAAGTTCAGTCCTCTGTAGAGTAAAGGGTTTTCTTTGAGGTTTTCTGATAATCTCTTGGGAAAGAGAGGAAAGCCCAGATGCTGTAAATGCATGTTTCTATGGCCCTGGGAAAGCCACTGAGAGTGGCACAGTCTGTTCTTTTAGCACTGCTGTCAGGCTACTGGCCTGCAATAACCACTAAACACAGTCAAATACTGACAGTATCCTGGCTCAGAAATGGGCTCGAAATATCCAAGGAGAAATGTGTTTTTATTTTCATTTCTTCGTTCACACTTCCCAGTTATCGAAACATACACTTTGAAGCCATTTGGCTTTAAATCATAGTTTACAATAGTGCTGGGAATAAAAAGGGCACTTCTTATACTGCATTAGGTATTTAAACATATTTGAAGCAGCAGCCCGGCTTTTTAAGATTTAACAAGACCCCAGACAGTGTCGTATTAAGAATGCTGAGGGAGTCTGGGTGAACGCTTAGTGATTATTAGTGCTTTTGTCTTTGACTTTGCATGGCATGCTTTCCCTTTATGAGCGTATTTGTCAAGAGGTGAGCTTTTCCGAAAAAAGCCTGGTGGTAGTTTAGTGAGTGTTCTCAGAGCATATTCCACTGAGGATCCTGACGGGCAGCCTCCAAGGATCTCAAACCCAAACCTGCTTACTTACTCTTGTTGAAAATCACACAAAGGTCTGAAGGACAAGGGGGAAGCCTGGAAAAGAGTGTTAAAAACAAAAGGTTTGTGGGATCCGTGAGAGGCACATGGGTTCTGTGAGGGTCAGAGTCTGCTTTGATTTATAGTCATTGCATATCTGTGTGGTCCAAACAATAACTCATCCTCTTTCTATTCAGTTCATTACTCCTAGAATAAGGAATAACGCGACAAGATGAATAAAAGTCCACCGACAGTTAACACAGACCCGAGACTCCTGCTCAGCGGGTCATAAATCTCAGTATTCCCAATATAATTAGCCGAGAGATTTTCTTCTTCCCAGATCAGACACTGCATGATTCATACACTCGCTTTAATGCAGAATTTCCACACTCGTCACCAAGAGATCATGGCTGCGGCTTACAGCAGAGCACTGCAGGTTTTGGTGGGGGGTCTATCGAGGGAATGTGATGATGTGAACACTTTTGATGGGTGCATGGCGCTAGCGCAGACTCACTGGAAACATCAAAGTGGGACGGGCTTGGTACCCACCCCACCGCTGGCGCTCCAAGTCCCGACTCCAGGTTTGTGGCAATCGTCGGCATACTTGTGGGCCGCATGTAAAGCATCAAAGCTTCTTGTGCATTATGCTCCAGACGCAGGAGAAACACAGTCAGGATTTGCTGTGGCTGCACAAGTGAAGTGTGGTGTCAGCAAGTGTCACCTGTGGCAGAAAAGTCTGTCTGAGTCTATAAAGAGATGGAGACAGAGACTTATTTCCTGTTAATAAATACATTTTGCTTGTCTCTGTCTTAAATATTGACTCAGTGGCCAGTCAACACTTTTTCCAAGCGGTTGTTGTGACACTGTATTTTTTTTTTTTATGTGTAGCCACCCAACACGCCAAAACAGGCAATGACTAGGGCCACTGTTGACTGTGAAAATATTAAGTATTTTCCGCTTGGAAGGCTGTGATGCTCTGACCAACACTTACTGAAAACCAATATACTCACCATATTCATTGGTACACCCACTGAAATCTTCCCACCCCATCTTCCCTTGTTTTCATCACTCCATCTTGGTGCTATTGATATACAAAATGGTAAAAAAAAAAAAAAAACACACAATAGAGAGGTCCCCAACTCCAGAATGACTAAATTCTGGTTGAAGATGATTTCATTTCAAGAGCCAGATCTCTAAGACCAAGACTAAGCATCAACCAGGTACTATTGTATGTTCCAGTGGTCAGAAAAGTGCAGCTCCCTACCGCTGCTCCAAAATTTGTGCAGATATAACTACTTTTGATAGTTTTCTACTTAGATTTAGAGCTGTGACATGGTTGTAACTACAGCAGCCAAGCTACTTGAACCAAATCAGATAAACTACCTACATGACACAACCCTAAGCTGCACTAACAACAATAGAGTTACTTGTATTTAAAGATCTTTGGCAGTTATAGAACAGGATTGTGTTCCCAATACAAAAATAAAGTCAAGATTTGATGTTGGCTTTTAACCAAATCAGAATAGGGAAGATGGATTGTTGGAGGATACGGATTTTTTTCTTAAGGATAGACTGAAGACTGGGATGGGTATTTAGAGCCTGACTTCAGCTGTGGTACCGGCGGCCAGGTTTCAGCTGTGCAAGACCTACCCACTTCTAAAGAAAAGCAACACAAAGCCAGCCTATAATCTGCCTACACCTACACTGCTGTGGATCCAGATCCTCAGAGAGAGCTCTGACTGTAGCCCCACCAAACCCCAGGCAGATCCAGTTCCTTTCCAGCTGCAGGTCGGCCATGGAAATGCAGCATCGTAACAGTGCTTAATATAGCCTCACAGCTGGCTGTGCTTCAGGGACACTGCAACCAGCCAGCCAAAGGTTATAGTCATAAGCCCAGTCATAATATCCTCCTGCCCGGGCGATACACATATCTCATGCTGGCATGTGCTCTGATATTCCTTACCCAATGATAACATTCGCTATGCTTTATGGCACGAGACTCAGACAGGGGAACATACGTTTTGTTACTTTTATTAAAGTTCTGGAATGAGAGAGGACTGATGGGAGCATTTTAATGCCATATGCTGTACTCAGTCACGCTGTCGTCAGGTCAGCACTGCACGCTGGGTAAGTCGAGGCGGGGCGCTGTGTGTGTTGCACTAGCTCTGGGCTACGAAACACAGCCTCACCACAAAATGGGCTATTAAACCCTCAGTCCTTCTATAAATCACACATTGATGCTGAGCATGTACTGTAACTTGTAGTCCATGAAGGTTTGTCCTAAAGTATGAAAGCCAACTAGAGATTTGTTAGAAACTGGAGTGAATGGTAGAAATTAGTCAGTGGCTGAAGTGTCTTTAGTTTCATGGCGGATAAACTATGGGGTTAACATATATTTTTGTATTTGTGCAACAACACGGCCTGGCACCTTCAAAGTTAAGGGTTCGATTCTCTTTAATCTGTGTGAATGGAGTTTGCATGTTCCCCCTGTGCTTGGTGGGTTTCCTGCCAGGTACTCCGGTTTCCTCCCACAGTCCAATGACATGCAGGGTAGACTAATTGGCGTTACCAAGTTGCTTGTCTGCCCTGCAACAAATTGGCACCCTGACCGGGGTATACAGGGCGCCCTACCAGAGCCTCCTGTATTCGCCTGTATATGGGTCACTTCATGACTTTTGTTCCATTTAATATAAACAACCCCCCCCCCCCTTTTTCATAGACATAGGAAGTAAATAAGAGGCAGTTTGAGGTCTAAAAATACATCTGAGGGTTTTTTAAACTGGAAGGTTACGGTAACAGACACAGAGCTTTGAAACCGGTGTTAACGTCTAAATTACAAAAATATCACGATACTCTAAAACATGGTTCTACTCAAGTTTAAACCCCACTAGTTTAAGCAATGTTACGGGACCTTGTTTAAACATTGTGTTTTGTTTATTATTTGTAAATCAGACTGTGAGTGTTCGGACTTGTGTAAAGTGTATTCTTGGCGTTGATGTTTAATAAAGACTGATCATCATGCATCTTTATCTCGTTTACAGAACAATAGTGATGCCGATTGCGAACGAGTTTGCGCCTGATGTGGTCCTGGTGTCGTCAGGGTTCGATGCTGTGGAGGGCCACCCGCCACCGCTGGGGGGATATAGACTCACAGCCAAGTGTAAGTGGCCAAGTAAACTTTACTCTGACACATTTACACAGCAGCACAGCGCATGAGTCTTACACACCAGGCTTTCACGCAACATAATTAAACGATGAGTCATTAATATACAGTACGCGTATCTCTATGTTTGTCTCTCCCCCTTTCTCTCTCTCTATCTGTTTCAGCTTAAAAATATGTTGTAAATAGATCGTTTTCAGTTTTACATACATAACCATTAAATAAAGACATTTTCACGGTGATCGTTCCGAGAACACTTGACCCCAAAGTCTTGTTCTTTTTGATCAGTGAGAACACAATCGTTCCATGTTCGGGAACTGTTGCACGAGTCCACTGGAAAGGGTGAAACAGCATACTTAGGTTTAATGCATGCATACTAAAGAATAAACACTGGTTTGTTGTTGAGTGGAACCTTTGTTCACATTTTATCCTGCATTTGCACCAACATTGCTGATAAAGTACACTTTCAATCTGATTGTGATGCAGAATGGTCTTATATCAGCCCAATAGCCTGTGACAAGACCCATTATCGTACACACACATACACACACATACACACACACAGGCTTATCTGGACCTCTATAGAAAGCAGTACACGCACTTTCATGCACGCTTATCTGGACCTCTCTGGAACCGTGCACACTAACGTTTATCTGCATATCTGGTGAACACATAAACGCACACATTTGTCTATGCACACAGAAATATACTTAACCATACCTAATTATCTCATGCTCTCCATTTCTTTTCTTGGTGCTTCAAGGGAATTCAGCAGAGTATCTGGATACTAAACTGGCTTCTTAGAGAAGGCTGAGTTGGTTAGAACAGGCTGCGTATAGTCGAGATCAAAACCAGACCAGAGCCAAAATCCTGAGCCACATATATTAAAATTAAACCTGCCTTTTATTATACAGGATGTTTAGACCTACTAAATCCTGGGTGCCTTTTTTATTTATTAACCAAAGAAAAAAATATGATGTAATACCCTTCTTTTTCTCCTTTTCTTTCTTTCCATCTGTGCCTCGTCCTTGTCTTATTTGATGACGAGCCAAGTGGTAAAGCTCTCGGGTAGGCGCCGACCACCGCTCACACTTCCTTTCTCCTTCTCTGCAGGTTTTGGGTACCTGACCAAGCAGCTGATGGGCCTGGCCGGCGGCCGCCTGGTGCTCGCCCTCGAGGGGGGTCACGACCTCACTGCCATCTGCGATGCGTCTGAAGCATGTGTTTCTGCTTTGCTAGGAAACGAGGTAAGAACATACTGTAGAGCCGCACAAAGTAAGGTCAGGGCTAGTAATGTAGTAAGCGGGTTTACACGGCCATTCAGTCTGACAGAGAATACGAGCCTGATTACAGGGCACGTTAAAACTTTTGACAATTAATGTTTTCCGTCCGGAGCGCATTGTTGTGAATAAAATGTCTGCCAGGTTTTGTAACCACAGCGCAGCCTGGCACCTGAGACACGGCAAGTCTCGTTTCCCTAGAAAGCATTGCATCACACCATAAAAGTTTGGCTCTCTGAATATCGTCCCCTTTTAACCGCTCCTAAATGCAGCGGCTTGGAAATGTGGTAACATCGCCAATTTAGTGATTTAATTCAACACCAGAAATCTAAATCTTCACATAAAACTAAAATTAAGCCTTTATTAAGACTAAAATTAAGACTAAATTAGGACTAAAATTGAGCCTTTATTAACATGACCAGTCACTGTGTACAGTTTGTCACGATTTTAAAGTATGAATTTAGTTATTTTTTTAATATGCAAAGTTTTATGTTAATTCAAGATCTACCTATTTATTAACTAGCTTAACATACTGTACAGTATTGAGCAAACTTTTCTGATTATTCTCTTCGGATATTTCTTTTAAAACATATAATGGTTTTTCTGTAGCCTATTTAATTGTATTTCTCTCTTTTTTAGCATTAGGTTTAAGGTATTTTATTATCCCAATCCATCATCCTGCTCCCTTAATTTTATTGTTTAGACAGCAGTAGTCTTCCATCCATTTTTTTTTCTGCCGATCATGCATTTCCTTTCCCTGTTCTACACCCTCTCCTCGCTGGTCTCGTCTTCGTTGTACAGTGTAGGAGGAAGCTCTTACTGCAGAGGAGTCCAGTTCTAAAAAATGGAGGTTAATTGTCGGAGTGCGTTCCCTTTCGAACAGGCTGTTCTCTGTGATTCATGGCACACACGTGATTGCACTGAATAAAGTTCAGGTCTTACTTTTCTCACAGGCGTACGGCTCGAATCGTGTGTTGGAAACTTAATGGATCGGCGTTTTCGCCCAGTATTGGAGACTCTGTATGCTGCCGTTGTCCTGATTACAACATTAATAAAAACTGTTTAGAATCATTTATAGTCTACAGTAGGTTTTACTAGTCTAGGAGTATAACTGCGGCAGGGTTCTTGCTTGTTGAAGAAAGTGCATATACAGTACAGTCATTGACATGACGTCCCTTTTGAAGATTGTAAAGGGATTTTCCTGAGTGTGAACTGTACTGTATCAGCACCACAGCCCACTGAGACCAGACCTGGAAGCTTAAGAATGGGTATAAACTGGGTCCACATTTTACTATTAACAATTTATCAGATTGGATCGCAGTTTAGAGATTATAGATAAAAGTTCAAGTATGGGAACAAGAATGTAGGGCTGTACGTACAAGAGAGCAAAAGGGGATCAGGTAAAGTGGACATAGAGGCAGCAGGCGAGAGGAAAAGAGTGGGATTGTTGTTAAAAATAGAGCGACCAGTCAATCCAAAAAACATCACTGTTGCTCTGTGGATCTCTTTCAGATGCCTACAGTTAACATTCACTTAGGGGGTGGGATGGGCGTAGAATGCAAAATCTTTAAGTCTAGTTAAAAACATCCCCTTGTTCCTCTCTTTCTCTCTCTCTGCAGTTAAACAGTGTCCCTTTTCCACATCTGCAAGCCGTTAAGCTCACACTCTATGCAGATGGGGTCACTAACAGAGAGCGAGATACAAAGATGAAGTAATCAAAGGAAATTAGAAATCATTTGAAGTCTAACGGAAGCTGTCGTCATAAAACAGCACTAGTGTTATTGACGGATACTGCTCTGTAACCTTTAGGGAATCGAACAGTCATATACTCGCATGCTTCCAAACCTTAAAATAACACCGCCGCTGTGATATTAAGGACCCTGTAAGTATCCTGCACAACATCTTCGTTCAACTCATCTCAGCTCGGTAGCGGGGTCCAACTGTTTCGCCGCCATGCAAAATAACTACATGCATCGCACGCCAGATTCAGACACACGTGATTAATAAGTAACACTGGTGTTTTTTGTGGCAGGGATTCATGGAAAATCTGGGGTTTTCTCTGCATCTGAACAAGTCAAAATCAGCCATGCGTTTCATTTGATGACCCGAGCAACAAGTAACTCAGGATCCAAAACTCAGGGTTGAAATCCCCAAACTCGATAAAAGATCAAATAAACAGAGAGTAAGGCCTGTAATCAGAATTTCAGGAAGCAAGTGTTTTATCACGGTCTTTACAAAGGCTTTAGTGTAATAGAGTTGGAATGCAGGCCACTGATTCGTGATGAGGCAGATAGAACAAGAGAGGGAGTGTGTGTGTATATGTGTGGGCACGCACACACGCTCTAAAGTGTGTTTGAATGCTCTTATGGGAGCACAGCTGCTTCAGCTAGCCCAGGCTTTAAATTAACCCATCATATTCATACAGTCTCAAGCCTACACAATTTTAAGATCAGATTTATGCTGCATATGGAAGAAAGGCATGGATGCTCGGTCCCCACCGCCGCCTCTTCCTGTGTGACTGGTCATTATATCAAGCTTTTTACTGTCGGCTCCAGCGTGCGAAAAATTCCATTTTATTGGAAGGTGAAGGAGTAAAGACAAGGAGTCTGCTATAATAAGGATTGTGTTTCCTCCCGAAAAAGAACGGATGGCCGGCAATAAACCTGGCCACCACCGACCTGTTTTTTTTTTTTCTTCTTCTTCTTCTTCTCCACCTCAGCTCTTCAGTGACTAATCGAAAGCCTTTTCAGGTTAAATACCTCATGAATGATGCATAAGATTTGACGATATTCAACTCTGAACTCATGATTGGTGAATGTGCACTAACAGATGTTGCGCTCCAACTTGTGGTTCCTAGTAATTATTTGATAAACAACAATCTAATAGGCTAATTGTTACCAGTCACTGATGAGGTTATCCATGTGTTTACCCAGCAGTTTCTGTAAACATGCATGCTTTTACCTCTGACTTCCAGCTCCACGTTCTGCCCTGTGGAAATGCGCACCAAGGGCACTAGTAATTTCTTACAAGGTCGCTTTGTGAATTAAACATAATATACAGTAATCAGCCAGGGCAAACCGTTGGAATGTTTCTAATAACACAATAAGAGGCATTACCATAAAATGTACATAATTTATGTAAGGTTCTCGCATGTTTGTCATACGTTGTCTGAAACCTGTGACTTTGGGTGTGTATAGGATTGTCTTCGCACTTGCATGTTTAAAATTAGCGCCATGGATTTAAATTCCTTTTGACAAGAGGCTTGGTTTGGTACTGTGCTAGCAAAAGTGATTCTTAATCTCTAAAACTTTTGAGACTTTGAATCTTCTTACTTGGCTCAGTTGGAGGAACTCCAATAAACCTCTGTGTCACGGAGATGGCCTTGCATTCCATACCTGCAGAGCTGCTTGGAGAGTGCTGACAAGACCCATTAAAGTTTATAGCAATGAACCATGGTTGTCTTTCAAGCTGATGGACAGACTGGCCCCCATGGCCTGTGCCAGAGCAGGTGAGGGTTACACTCTCAGCAGGGTCTAGAGGAGGGATGGGGGAGTGGGAGGAGTAGGTTGGGGTTAGTGGGTCGAGGCTATGGTGAGGTGCAATGAGAGATTTCTGACAGAATGTGAGGAGATTGGTTGAGACTGGAAGTGAGCTACAGGGAAGCTGCACAGCAGGGCATCATGAGTAGATGACCACCTGGCTTTACAAACACAGAGATGACTGATTACTTTACCACATGGGACTATGCATATGGGCACAAACCCTGACTGTTTGAGTAAAAGCAGAACCCTCTCCGCAGTAAAACGTCTGGTCACGGTGCACCCTTTAGATCACAGGTGCCAAAATCGAGAATAGGGTTGGGCACTTTTCTGTTAGAGCTTGCCATACTTTCAGTCTGCTTAATGCCAGTGGCTCAACACTGAGCTCTATTGTCTGGCATGGATGCGCTGTCGGCCAGCCACGGCCCTTGGGCTCAGCTTCAGCCTCACATTTAACTCTGGCTTTCCTCATCTGCAGTTGCAAGGTACTGAATGTGCATGGCAGACGTCCACAAGTCAAACACGAACACTTCTCCATTTAGTTCTTCTCCATTTGTAGATTATTGTTTGATGAGGAGAAACAGTGCTGTATTTGTATGCCACTAAATCGCACTGTAAGTCAAATTCTCTTAAGGTA
The DNA here is from genome assembly GCF_024256425.1 of Clarias gariepinus. Classification (NCBI taxonomy): domain Eukaryota; kingdom Metazoa; phylum Chordata; class Actinopteri; order Siluriformes; family Clariidae; genus Clarias; species Clarias gariepinus. The sequence goes on along the minus strand of NC_071104.1, from coordinate 29,830,325 downwards.
CATAGAAGGAGTGTTCCTAATCTCATCTTGCTTCGTAACCCTGCACAGGGAAAAGCTTGTCTCTGTTTCCTAGACACCATATCATTAGACTCTATCTACAGGTAGATGCGTTCTGTACATTTTCACAGTAAAAGGTTTCTGTGAATGAAAATAAATCAGTGCTGAGATATTGTCTCTGGCCACACTTATACCTTGGGGTTTGACAAGGAACAAAACGTTGTGAGTGTTCTGGACTATTGTGTGTGTTGAGCCATGATTGATATAAGTGTTAAGGCTTTACCTACGGCCTACCTGATCACCACACTGTTCTTTCAGCTGTATCACAGATTAGTCCTAACTAACCACCAGCACAACATTGGGTAACCCTGTAGATCCTGTAGATAACCCTGCCAATCAGGTACTTGTTTGCAAGTAACCTTACCAATTCGATACCTGTCCTGCAGAACACCTCGCCAGACACCAGTCCTTTCAGCAATCCTGTCAGATACCCTTCCTGAAGATAACACTGTCAGTCAAAGCCCTGTCATGCTGATAACCCTGCTAAAGAGATATCAGTCATGCAGACAACTCTGCCAGACAAACACCAGTCCTGCAACTAATCCTACCAAACAGACAAGTGATAAACAGACCTCAGACCTGCGGACGGTCTTGCCGAACAAACCAGGCCTGCGGATAAACCCGTCAGCTGGAGATAGATATGCCAAATGGACAATAGTGTGCAGGTAACCCTGCCAGTCTGACATCGGTAGTCATGCAAAACACAACAGTTTGTCTAATTGTTAGCACTGTTTCTAGGAGCTGTTGAAAAGTACAAGAACTTTCAGCTATCTGTTAGGGACATACCCCAACTGTAAGTGTGTCTTTGTTTTGTCAGTCATATGTTGATTCGTTTTTTTGTTAAAATATTGTGGGAAACAAAGACTTGTAAAGATTGCATGGACAGGGCTGTTGATAATAAGACAAACGAGTACGATTGTCCAAGTAATAAATGTAGAGCGATGAAATCTGTCAATGTGTAATGTAATGTTCTGAACTCTTTACCCTAGCTGGAACCACTACCTGAGAAGGTTCTTCAACAAAGGCCCAATCTCAACGCTGTGCGCTCCATGGAGAAGGTTGTGGAAGCGCATAGTAAGTGCCCTTGTATTTAAAATCAAGCCAAAATGTACAAAAATTAATTTTTACCCTAAACATTCAAGTGTATTTAATGATGATGCTTAACATTGTAAATTGGTCCATGTGTGTTGAAGGTAAGTACTGGCGCTGTCTGCAACGCAACGTTTCGACACTAGGCTACTCTTTGATTGAGGCTCAGAAGTGTGAGACGGAGGAGGCTGAGACTGTGACCGCCATGGCCTCGTTGTCTGTAGCCACCACGAACATGGGGAAAAGGTAGGCTGTGTTGTTGAATTGAAGTAGCTTCATGTATTGGCGGTGTACTCAGAGACAAATCATGAGTTTGTGTATATGTGTCGCAGGTCTGAAGAGGAGCCAATGGAGGAAGAACCACCACTGTAGATGACAGGTGACTGACTTGACTAGGTGACCTCCTTGGCTCACAGCCTCTCACTGGTGTGTGACCTCACTCTGCTCTCTCCATATGTTTCATTTTGGCCGCACCAGGCTCCATGGCACCGCCGCCTGCGAGTGCCTTTTCAGCACAGAAAGCAAAACAGACCGAAGACGTCTCTAAAAAAAAAAAAACAACAACAAAAAAAAACAATCCAAGCACACCAATGTGGAAAACTTCGCAGTTTTTGTCTGTCTCTGTCTAGAGCAGGGTGTGTCTAGGCCTCCCTTCTGCTCTGTCCCGCACAGACGTCTGCTTTCAAACAGGTTGCGGACTTGGGTCTCACTGCTTCGAAGCGAGAGCTGGTGCTTTCAGAAACAAACTCTTTTTTTCATGGCCACTAACGTCCGCATGGTTTCAACTGTGGACATTGTCATGGCTGTGTCCTCGTCTGGTTTTATTTCGTGTCTCTTTGGTTGTTTATTTGGTTTTTTCTTTTTCTTGAGGGAGGAAAAAAGTGACTGGTGCTGTTTCATTCCGAATTGGGAAATTTTTTTGAAAGTTACTTCTGGATGCTTTGCGAGATGCTTGAGAGGAGAGGCCGAAGACATGGACAGGGTTGGAGAGAGTGGAAAAATGTAGAGGATGTGTAGAAGAAGGCTGACGAAGCAGCTTGTCTGAAACCCCTCTAACGCATACAAGAGAGACACTGAGAGCTTGTGCCTTTTTTTTTTACACAGCTGGTGGATTTAATGATGATTTAAGAAGAACATTGCCTTAAACTAGTTCCTTAAGGGGAAGGCCATCGGGTCCTTCCGCCCCCTCCTCCATTTTTTTTCCAGGAGCGGAATGGCTGGAGGCCCGAAGGACAGAAAGCCCTTTGCATGTTTACCAGGAATGTCCTGCAGACTTGTGCGTGTCTCACACACATTATCATCATTTTATTGGCAATTTGTTTTCCTCTGCATTTTTTCGATACTTGCTTTGGAGTTAACTTTAAAATAACCGAGAAGGTAGTTGCCAGCCGTATCCAGGCAAACATTGTTGGAGCAGTTTTCAATTGATTTCTTTAGTACTTTTAAGAGCAAGTGCAGCCCGATGTAGCTACTTGTTTAAACTCTATGACCAAATCTATACATCCGTCTCCGTTAAACTCGCATGCACTGTTGTTCCTGAACACCATTCCCAGTAGACCAGTAAGGGAACACGAACTAACAGCATGAGATCTAACCAGTAGTTCAGTGCCACTAACTGCAGGTGAACATGATAGGACTGTTAACATGTTTATCTTCTTCTACAACTTTGTCGTTTATGAGAAAAGTCGGATTACCGACCTATTTCTATCTTTCATGTATTTCTCACAGCAGACATTACACTTTTTATACAGTAGGTATGAATGTCACAGTGTTCATATTCGACTCAATTAATAGTGCTAGCTAATCACCGATAACAACCTTCTGTCCAGATGGCCAGTTTTCATTGGCATCTTTCAGATACGAGCATAAGGGCTGGAAAACAATTTTAAAATATACCGTTGAGCCTTCGAGATGTTCCAGCTGTTAGATTCGGTGCTGGTGCCCAGCGTGATGTTTCCTGCAATCCTAGCAGCACTGCAGTGGACGTCCCTACGGATTTCAATACAGGCAGGTGCTACTGTCTGATCGAGTGTGTACATGTGTATGTGCGTGAGTGTGCGCGCGAGTGTGTGTAACACAGTCCAGGAAGTAATCGGACCACCAGCCTGATAATGATGCTAAAACAACGGAGATGGCTGTGACACTGCTGGCATGAGTCTCGGGGCTGAGTGCATACTGTAGGTATGGAGCACCTGCATGGCAGCATATGTATGCATTTTAAAGATTCATTTACCTGTGTGCGTGCGTGCGTGCGTGTGTATGTGTGCGTGTGTGCGTGTGCGTATATACAAGCATGCTCACTGGCAACATCATTCACTTTGACACTGATCGAACACATCACACTGTGGACTGATACAGACGGGCTAATTTGTTTGAAAACCCCAACTCATGTTCAGCCTCTTGGCAACTACCTTACCTGTCATTGTATGGACTTTATACGAAATTTTTTTTTTCCCCTTTTCCTTTTTTTTTTTTTTATTCTCATACGCAAGGTGGGAGACGGGCATATTAACGAAGGAGACATGACTTGCAGAGTCACAGTTGTTCTTAAAGTCTTATTGGTATACCGCATGACTACTCCATTCTGCCAGTTTTGTCAATTTTTTCTTGTCATCTCAAATCTTTTTATACTTATTTTATTGTTGTTGTTTTTTTTAGTTTTTAATGATCATTTCCCTGTTACACTCTGTACAGTTGACAATGTTGTTTTACATGCTTAAAGATCATTGTTCTCTTAGAGAACAGCCTTTTACACACATGCTGGGGTTCTGGTTTTCTTTGGGAGGGTGAAATTGAGATTTTTACTTTGTATAATGATTCCCACAATTGTGTATTTACTATATGTTCTGTTTATAGTAGATTTCTATATGGAAGAAAAAAAATTATCTATAGATATATATTATGAAAAAAAATTACAATCATGTTTGGAAAAAAAAAAAAAAAAAAAAAATTGGAAGTTCAAGGTGATATGCTCATATATCTGCTCAGTGTACACTCTCTTCTCTCCTTCTGGCTGCCGGTGGTTTAGCACTGCACTGGTTCTACATTTCCAGTCCCTTGGCACTTCATACATAATGCAGCGACTTTAATGCGTAATGTCTACTGAAATCACAAGCTACACTCAGTGAATGTTCTGGCAAGTTTGTCAGTTTAGACCAAATGAAATTCCGTTCTCTGTTCGACGCATCCAAATTCTCAGTGCAGTTGATTGTGTATTACGCAGCTGCTCCACTTGACGTAGAATTTACTTGTTATTAATTGTTGAACTGTAGCATGATCACTTAGGGGGGGAAAAAGCTGCAGTTTTTTTTTTTTTTTTTTTAGTTTGTCACGCCTCGGTTCTTTTACTGAATGATTCACATTTAGAATGTCATTGATTGAGAGTTTTGCTGAAGCTTTAATCAGTGTTCTTAATGAAGTAGCGGCTCACTTGACCAGAACTCACACATCACTTTGCAGCAACAGTCTGAACTATGGCGGCCATTTTCTTTCTTTCATTCTTTTTTTTTTTTTTTGCCTTAAACGAAATCTTTGTCTGTCTGGTTTCTCTACCCAGCATCCAGATAAATAACAGAAACCACATTCCATTTATTTTGATTTTTATTCCCATTTTTTATGATTATTTTTTTTTTCCTTTGTTTGGGACTATTTGTCATTCCTGCTAATTTGCCATTAAATCTGGGTCTAGCTTGTTTATTCGAAGGCCTGGATAAACTTCTGTATCGTTCTCTTTGCTCCACCTCTGCATGGTTTATGTGTCGGCATGCCTGTCTGTCCTTGTAACATATTTGCACAACCGATGAGCACTGTAGGACGACACTTTTCCAGCATCGGAGAACGGCTTGGGACACGACTGCTTTCTTGTCGGTTCTGTGGTCAGGAAGCAGAAAGAACGATGCTCCTTGTGTCCAACATGTGCTTTTTACTTGTAAAAAAAAAATAAAATAAATAAAAAAAAATGGAATAGAGAAAGCTAAACAATTTCAAAACATTTGAATATTTTACAAAACAAAACTATCTAGCACTTGTGACATACAGACGACAGATTTTATTGTATTTATGTAGAACTTTGTTTTAGGTGAACTACACACTACATATTATGCCTGTGTGATTATATATATATATATATAAATATATATATATAAAATATATATATATCCCCTCCCCGTCCCCCCTCGCCTTCTTTGGATGTATTTTCGGGTTGAGCGGAGAGCATCTGGAGTCATCAAAGGGCTTTGTCCAGATGTTTGACAGGTATGTCATCCTCAGCCTGTACTTCCCTTTATAGCCAGTAATATATCTATGACCACTGTGGCTCGAGAGCAGTTCTAGGTTTACAGAAATGCATATTATTTTTATCACTTGGTTTTGATTTTGTTTCCATTGTTACAGAAAACATTTTCTTGGGACCTTTGCTCTAACATTTGTCTTTGACATCAACTATAAAGTATCTTGTTTTGGAAAACCACGATGTCTTGTCATTTTATTGCACCAACCACATTTGGGCAAAAATCATTTGTTAAAAAAAGAAAAGTGTATATATATATATATATGCACATACACTCAGGGTCCGCTTCATTAGACACACCTGCACATTTATGCAGTTATCTAATTAACTAATCTTGTGGCAGCAGGTCAGCGCCTGAATTCATGTTGATGCGGGTAAAGACCTTCAGTTAGTGTTCACATCACACCTCAATTACAGAACAATTGTGATTTCCGTGACTTTACCCGGGGCATGGATGTTGGAACCAGATGGACTATTTTGAGTCTTTCAGGAACTGCTGATGATCTGGGAAATTTTCACACAAAATTCTCTAAAACTACACAAAATGGTTAGAAAAACAAAAGAAGCAGCATAATCGCAAACACCAGAATCAGTTCATCAGAATAATTTGGCTGCATTGCTTGAACCTGTAGTACAATGTCCTCCAGGATTGAGGGTTTGATTCCCATCTCAGGTTTGTGTGCGTGGAGTTCACATGTTCTCCCTGTGATCGCCGGCTTCCTCTGGGTACTCCAGTTTCCTGCAAAATTTGGCATTTCCAAATTCCATTTTATGTGTGCTTCTGTGCCTCATTGGATTAGCACCCCATCCAGGGCGTACCCCACTCCGTGTCCCGAGTACCCTGTGATAGGCTCCAGGTACCCCCAGGACCTTGTATAGAATAAGCTGTATCGAGGATAAAAGCTTGAAGGTTGAACCTGCCACTAAGGATATACTGTAGTAACTCAAATAAGCACTGTTCAATACTATGGTGAGCAGAAAAGCATAACATAATGCAAAACATACAAGGAAGATGGGTTTTAACAGAACATGGCCACATTATGTTTTACTCCTGTCAGCCATCAACAGGAAACTGAGGCTATCATGGGCACAGACTCACCAAAATGTCCAAAAGTGACGATCGGTCAATAAGGGGCGCTGGGGCGCTGCCTCCTTTAATTAAGGAAGAGAAGAACGATACTTTAACATGTAATTATTTAACATAATTTATATTTATTTTAATAATAAAATAAGGTCTTTTAGTTACAATATTTCGCTCTTTATTTCTTAGTATAATTTATTTTACAAAAAAAAAAAATCTAAAATCTACGTGTACGCAGGGCGCTGGACAGTCGAGCTCTAATTGGATTGTTTTAAATCATCCTCGGGGCGCAGCACTGTGCGCCCTAAACCCTCCCACTTTTGTTCTTTTAATATTTGGGCTCATGTGATTGTAGTGGTTCGCACTATCGCCTTGCACCTCCAGGGTCCGGGCTCGATTTCCGGCCAGGCTCAATTTCTGTCTCTGTGTGCATGGAGGTTTCCTCCGCGTACTCCGGTTTCCTCCCACAGTCCAAAGACATATAGTTTAGGTTGATTGGCGTTCCTAAATTGCCCATAGTGTGTGAATGAGTGTGTGAGTGAGTGTATGTATATGTATTGGCACCCTGTCCATGGTGTACCTCACCTCATGCCCTAAGCCTTTTGGAATAGCCTCCAGGCGTTTGACCCTGAATACATGATAAAGCGGTATAGAAGATGAGTGAGTGAGTGAGAGAGAAATTGTTAGTTAATGTATTGAATAGGGATTGATGTGGAAGCCAGATAAATATAACAGAAAATTCTGTAATTTCTTTGCTAAAATACCCCTTTGCAAGGCGATCGGAAGAAGAAAGAAAAACAGTTAAAGAGCTTGAACCAGATCGACCTGATCTTCTAAGTAGGCAGCAGTCAAGTGATCAAAGCCGAGCTGTAATTATAATAATAGTAATAATTAAGAGGCGATTATTAAAACTTTAATTTTAATTTTGTTTGGGCCACCAAAAATTTTTTGCACCAGCCGCCACTGCTGTTTAATGCATTATTAAAACTTGAAGGGATAATGCTGCATCATTTATGGGTTGGGGGAAAAAAAATCATCAGGGATCACATAAATTCTTGGTGAAATTACATCCTAAAAAAATCAACATTAGGAATCAGAGCTATGTTTAATGTTGAAAAAGTAATAAGAAGCTAAGCACATGAAACTATGCACCCATCATCCATAGTGGCTGTTGAACAAGCCTCTGGAGGCAGTGTTATGATCTCTGGCTGCTTCAGTTGGTCAGGTCTTGACTCATCAACAGTATGGGGCAATAAAACTGAGTCAGCTGACGACCTGAACGTACTGAATGAACAGATTATCATCTTCACGCATGAATTGGACACTACATTGTGTGCTGTAAGGATCGAATAAAATTTTATTGTGTTCCTTTTTTTTGTCCAGGTAGAGTACAGACACAATATGTTAATATACATTAATATATCAGAGAAAATAACAGCGTTCTTTTTTGCCTGACTTCAGTAACTGACTTTGTGTCTCACATTGCCTTTGAGATGGACTGACTGTGGATATTTTTCACAGGTCTATGGGTCCCATGGGGTCCAGTCCATGTTGCTGTGGTCGGAAAAAAAAAAAAGTGGTGTTGCATGTATCCTGGTGTTTCTCAATCTCAGTTCTGAAGTTGCTCTGACTTGTATGTCTCACTTTTCCTCTCACCTTTAACTAACTGTTGATGGCCCTTCATGATCAGTTTCAGGTATTTCATAGGAGGGACCAAAGCTGTTTTCTCTTTTATTCTCTTTCCTTCCACTTTTAAACTAATAGTCAAATGTTATGCAGTATGTTACTAAGTTTTTATCAAATAAAAATTCCATTTAATTTAGAGCAAACTTTCTTTGTATGGCAGAATGTATTGAGGATATTAGCAGTAATGTTAAAAATCTGACAAGCAGCTGATTATGGTGAAATTTATTTTGGTTGATTTATTTGTTCTGCTATTTGTTAATTCATAGTTGTATTTTTGAACTATAAAATAAATGAAAACTAAGGTTTTAGTAATTCATTTACTAATGCAGGGGCCTGGATCTTATCCAAGGAGACTTTGGGCACTATAACATAGGCACGAGGCTGGGTACACACTGGAGAGAGTGCCAATCCACTGCAAGGCCACACACACACCGTGGGCAATTAGGGGCTCCTATAACATGCATTTGGACTGTGGGAAGCAACTGGAGTACCCAGAGGAAACCCACACAGGAATCGATCCCTGACCCTGGAGATGTGATGCTACAGTGATAACCACTATGTCACCATGCTGCTTGACCTAAAATCAAGGAATCCAAAATAGTTCCTTTATGGGATAATTTTAAAGAATGTTTTGTGTCACTTTTATTTTTTTATTTTTTTACAGTTTATTCTACAGGTTCTGTAGGTAGCTGGGGTATTGGTGGCTCAGGCTTCTTAATTGCCATGGGAAAGAACCGGGTCCCAGCCAATACCCCAAACTTATTAGTGCAGTCTTAGTGCTGGTCCCAAGCTTGAAAAAATAGAATACGCACTAAGTTAACAATCTTTGGACTATAGTAAGAAACCAGGGTAAGAAAACCAATCAAGCACAGGGAAACTCCACGCACACAGAACCAAGACGGTACTCACTACACCACTCTGCTGCCAACTAGGGTTTTATAGGACCTAAATATAGCAACACTATATTTTGGCACCTAAAAATTAGGGTTATATACACTACTAGGTAAAAGTTAATATAGATTGTTTTCTATTGCTGAATTTTTTTTAATTTATGATAAGGTTTTGATGGATAAGGGTAAAAAAGGTTCATGTTCTATCGCCTCATACCTCCAGGGAATCTTGTCTCTGGGTGAAGTTTCCATGGTTTTACTCAGGTTAGTGTGTGTGTGCGTGTGAGTGTGCCCGTCGCATTCACAGTCCAAAGGCATGCATATAGGTTGATTGTAATTTCCAAATTTCACATAGTGTATGATTGTGAGTGTGGGCTTGTGCCGACTTCATTCAGGGTGTGTCCCAAGTTCCCTGGACTAGGCTCCACCGCCCCTCCCCCCCACCCCCCTAGAACTTTACACAGGATAGGGGGTCTAGTTGATGGATGGATGCAGATAGTCGGCCTAATAGCCATTATGTGTTAATTTTCCTGAATCAAATTGTATTTTATAAAACCTACTAAATCGATCCTTGAAGAAGCTTATTAGAAAATGCCAAAGGAGCATGAAGCTTTAATATTGATTCTGTTAATAATAGTTTTCATGTATTTAACACTTCCTGCTCACTGCATGCTTTTATATTTGTTATTTCATAGTGTTCATGTCTTCATTATTATTCCTTAACAATAACAAATGAAGAGAAGCTTTTATAAGCAAGGGTGTCCAAACTTTTGGTTGGTAGCGTTTATACAAGAGATTGCACACCTGCAGTTTTATTATACTGAGTCCATTCAGCAAAGAGCCAAAGATGCTTCTTAAACACTTCAGCTGTGCTTGTTCAGCATGTGGTGATAACTCCCCCTCTCTCTCTCTCTCTCTCTTTCTTTTTTTACTCCATCATTTTATCATTACCAAGGAATGTTAAGCCATATCATTAATCAGGCACATTTAAATTCTATTACATTTGTAACCTTATTTAATTGTTTCTGTGGGTCAGAATTAGAATTATATGGTAATGATTTGTATGATTTGTATGAAATTTACAAAATTGGATTATGTTTTTAAACCGAATGGATGTTAAAATTCTAAGGAACAACATTCAGTTTCCTTGTTTATAAAAAAAAAAAAAAGAAAAAAAAAAGACTTAACATCTAAAAGGCTGCACTGCTTTTTCAGACCAGTGGAGGGTAGCAGGGAGGACTGGACCTGGAGTAATGCCAACGACTGCCAACAATTTTGTGCGAGACATGGGTCAGAAATTTGTCTAAATAAGAAGATACTTGTTGAAAGAACAGCTGATAAAAAGAATCAGTAAACAGAAAAAGCACGCTGACCTGTGAAGCCTTCTTTAAATAAACAGCAGTGTGCCTCATTCTGTATTGTTTGCTTTGGTCACAATCAAGTCTTTTGTCTTTTGTAAATATGCGTAATGTGTAGGTCTGGGTGTCTAACTCGAGATGTTTAAATGTTCATAAATCCTGAAATGTGAGATGTGTAAAACGGAGCCTAGCATGTCAGGAGCACGGCACCGCTAACAGAGACACAAGGGACAATATTTACTGTCTTAGCCGTCATTAGAGGCACGAATTCAGACAGGACAAATGTGGACAAAGGAGACGTGAAGTTGAGGAATGTGTTTATATTTCAGGACGTTTAGGAGCCGGGGTGCTGTTAAGGCCAGTGAAATTGCTAAACAGCTCATCAGTAGGTGACTGTTGACCACGCTGGCTAACCTCATAACCCCTGGCCTGTAGCTTAGGGTTAGATAAACTCAGGAGCAGCTCTGCACTTGATTTGAGATCCCCTGGCCTGGCTTTTCTTTTTCTTTTCTTTTTCTTTTTTTTAAATCAAGAGCCCCGTGCAGCCTCAGTTCCCACACTAAATCCTTGACAAGGAATTGAATGGTGACACATTGAAGAAATCCCAGTTATTTTCTTTACCACAATGGCTGTCCTGTCTGTGGTCTCTCTCTCTCTTTCTTTCTCATGCTGTGTGTTCTTGCCTTCTTCTGCTCATCCTCTTCAGTAAGGCCACTCAGTCTGTCATTAGCATCTCCTATATTAGTGTCTTATTTCAGAGCATCCTTCTATACACTGCTCTAGTATTTAATTGTGGTGTTGAATGGTGGTGCAGGCTCGTTGCATCTCTGCACCAAATTACAGATCAGTCCTTCCAACTTTTCTCGATATGACATGGGAAACGGTTCATGTGCTAGTGAGGGAGGCTGGGTTGTAGTTCTCGAAAGCCAACTTTGTTTCAAAGACCACCTCGCAGGCCTGATCCCATTTTGTCTCAATTTTGCCTTGGGCTTGCCTATCAATTTTTGAAAATGGTCAAAAAAACATCAATTACCCAGCAATCATGAAGCAGATGCAACTTAGGGTACTTTCACACTATAAACCCAGGCACGGATCCCCCAAAGTCTGGTTGGTCTGCATGATGTGAACACTCTGTATTGTGTTTGGGTATGGATCAATGTACTGTACCATCCTTGAATCTTCTTGAAAACGTGATCTTCAAGATGGTATGGCATACTCTAGCATAGCGCAAATCAAATTTTAAAACTCAACTGTACCTAAACATGAAACCGGACCGATATTTAAGATGTGATGTCATCAGCACCGTGTAAAGATCTTGACAGATCTTATCCTCTGAGCTACTGTACACAGCCATAGCTGATTAAATACGAAGGTCGATGATGATACGTAGGGTTGCTGTCAACATTTTCTCCAAAAATATTAATAATATAAGGCAAAGCATGAAGGTACTCTTCTCTTTGAGATCACAAATCAACCAGATACAGTACATACTGCCACCTGCTTTATCAGGGTGAATATGAAGAATGCTTGGACCCCGCATGTTGCTTCTTGTATTGGGATTGAATTAAATTGGTACATTTTATTTGATTATTCCCAGTCATCATTACTGAATCCAGCCAAGTTACACCCCTGGCAGCAATGTTGACATCCTTATTTGTTGATGATAGAGTTTGGATTATTTTTTTTTTTAAACCATGAAGAATTTTCCAGTGCAAATAAAGAAAAAAAGTTTGTTGGTCTGAGTTTTTGTCTTTCTTTCTTTTTTCTTTTCTTCTTTTTCTTTCTTTCTTTCTTTCATCTCGACTTTATTAAATCGGACACTGATGGGAGCAAAAGCTACTTTTAAATAAACACATATCTTTTCTCTACAGGTTGTCAGTTAAGGTTCAGTGACTTTAATTCTTCATCTGGCTTTCAGATCAAAGTCAAGGTGGTTGTGGTTTTCACGCTGCGCCATCGCTTTACTGATACTCAGATATTCCAGACGGGCAATTCGGATCATTTCTCAGAGAGCAGCTAGAGGAGCTGCTCTTGTAGACTCGCTGACCAGCCTTGCTCAGACCTCGGCCTCGTGGATGGCGTGTTTGGAAAGCTGGCCTACGTTTGCTTGTCTTGCTGTCTGTTTAGTCTAGAAAGCAGCACCCAGCCTGCAAAGGCACGGCGAGAGCATATTTGCCTACTGACCCATCGCTGCGTGCTCTCAGGTGAGACTTCACTGCTGGAATGTGGCACGGCACCACGGCGGGAAAAAAAAAAAACGACAACAGTGAAAATATGATCACAGCGCTCACAGTATGTCTGCTCTTCACCTCCTGAGAGAACGGTAAACACTCAGGCTTCAAACAATGCTTTCCACTGTCTGCTCCGTCTGTGGGCATTAAAAGAGATTCAGCAGGCTTTATACTCAGAAGAAAGCCTCACACACACACACACACACATACCGAACACAGAGGAAGGTGGCCCTTAGGCGGTGCAGCCATATTTTTCACATTAACTGCACGTTCACCTTTGTGGAAACCCACGCAAATTAAAGCTGCATCAATTTCTGCCTGGTGCGCTCGCCAGGATTATACAGGTGACCCGCCACCTTCCTGCTGTATGAGATGAAACAGCGAGTGAGAAAAAAGCTCAACCCCCTCACAGCTATTTTCATTTCAGGCCCCTCTACATGAACACCCCCCACCACCACCACCCCCACCACCACCACCCCCAAGTGTAGCTAACCTTGTAAAAGAGACTTAGTTTTTATCCTAAAGACTCCACATCAGGAAAGCATTAGCAAATACATATCTGTGCAGTAATCTGTTCAGGACTGCTTCCTTGTCCGTAACAACAAACACACTCTCTTATTGCTTCACACATTATAGTTGAAGAAGACTTTCTGCTTTTCACATTGATTCATGTATAAATGCATCAAATTTAAACATTTTTGAACAAATTTGTCAATTCCAGCATAGATTAGAACATTATTATTATTATTTTATATATTTATATATATTATTATTTTATATATTTATATATATATATATATATTATTATATATATATATATATATATATATATATATATTATTATATATAGCAAGTCCTTCGCCTATATTCATCCCTGAGCTGTGGTGTACTATTATATAATTTATTATTCAACTGTTTTTATTTCTTCTTGACATGTTAATGCTGACTCTGTGTCGTGCTTTGTTTTGATTAAATATTCGTTTTGAAAATTATCCCTTGACGTATTCATCTGGAGAGAAGGAAAACCCCTCATGACTGATAGCGAAACTTTCCTTCAGATGACTGTGTATATTCTGTGAAATCTCATCACCCAAAATACCATAGTTCCTTTTCCCAAGTGCTTATGGAGCTGATTTGTCCACCTCAGATGTAGGAAGGCATTATGCTATTCTTTGTCCAGTGAAGATGTGCTTTATTAGTTAGATACCACAATTAAGGGGCTGTGTTATTCAGTACACTCTTCCTCTGGGTCAAAGCACAATGATTTGACATACAAAGGTAAAATATTTAATTCTATTCAATTCAATTTTATTTGTAAAGAGCTTTTAATAATTGATATCGTCACAAAGCAGCTTTACACAATCAAAAGAATTATTTAAGTTTGTATGAGATGTAAACGTGTATGAATCAAAATGATAAGATTGTTCCTGATGGGTGGAACGAATGTTCATTTGGGTGGAACGGATAGCAGGGATTGATCTGCATCATACTGTGTGAGACTGGAAGTTCAGTAGGAGATGTGTTTAAGTTAAAATGAAGTCCAGTTCATTATTGGAGGCTCAGGTAGACTGTAGGAAACTCCAATCATGAACTATCAAGCGACTGAAATCCTCAGAAAACAGCTGTCTCAAGTCCCCAGAAAACAGCTGTCTGCATCAGCCTACTGTAGGCATGTTTGTTGTAAATGAGAAAAGATAAAGCTTGAGTAATGAAATGATACAGTATGTATTGTGTCAATGCAAGTCTGTTTCATTCTTAAAAATAAGAGAACCGGGAAATGTGTATAAGTAATGTCTAGAAATTTATATTCCAATTTTTAAAAAATATTTTATAAAAATAGACAGATTTATTTATTTATTTACTTACTCACTTACGTCTCTCTCTCTCTCTCTCTTTCTCTCTTTCTCTCTCTCTCTCTCTTTCTCTCTATTAATTTATTTATTGATCCTGAAGGAAATTCCAGGATGACAAATGTATAAAGAAGTATTAAGATTCTTTAAAGCAAAAGCATTTTAAAAACATTATTTTTTTTAATGAAATAAAATGCTTTTTCAGGGAATCTTTATTTTTAGAAAATTGAGAGTATGAAATTGAAAAGTTTCCTGGCAGAAATGAGTTAATGTTTTAAATATGGTGTTTAAATTTGCCTTAATACAATATTTGTTACAATTAGTGGTAAAAATAGTTTGAAGGCTTAAAAAGTATTAACTCCAAAGGTGTCTGCTTTAAATCCAAATCCTTAAGTTATACATTAGACATGAATACAATACTGCATGTATCCTATTGATTATGTATTTGTAAAAGATATTTGATATATACAGTATCAGTGGTTACGTATTATTCAGTTAATTGATTTACAAAAACAAGGCTCAATACTTTATTTAAAAAAGCGAAATAAACACACACAGCTCTTCTTCAAAAGGGGAAAATTATTATTATTTTTTTTGGGATTCCTTACCGCACTGAATTATGTTACATGTCCCTTGTAACTGCTTCAACATCAATTTTGCGTTTGTGTGTGACACCGTGAGCCGGCTCCTCTGGTAGTGTGACCTCTCTGACCCTGAGTGACCTCAGTGCTAATAAAAGGAAAAGTGATGGTGTGAGTTGTGCCACAGTGTGAGCGCTCTGCCTGTGTAGATCAGGTTACAACACGCAGCGGCCGAGGGATCAACACGTTTATTTAACTACTACAAATCACTGTGAGTAGACTGTCTTATTATAGTTCCAGAGTTACACATTCACTCGCATTACACATTTACAGCCTATCTGCCTAAACTGACATGCCTTGGATGATGGTTCAAAAGTAATATCCATCATTTGCTACCTGAGGTTTTATAAGTCCGGCTTCAGTTAAAGTTTGCAGTTCTCTGAGCAGTCCTACGAGGGGCTGTTTAAGCCTTCGGGTATGAACAGGGCTGGGAATGAGAGAACAGAGGTGACTGAGGAATATTGCAAAACTATAAAAAAAAAAAAAAAGTAAAGAAAAAGAAAAAAAAAAGCCAAAAGCAAACATTGTGGCCTTAGAAAGCCTTTTGAGCAGCGATGTAATTTCCCTTGGCTGGCCTGCTCGCTCATTCCTCCACCTGCATTCACAGCCATCTTTACGGCCACTTTCGTGTTCTTAACCCATTTTCTTGTCCAGTTTGATTCCACTTTTGTGGGCTGCAGAATTTTCTCCTGCAGTGGTGAGGGAATGCTGGTGTGGGGGAAAAAATGTAAAGAAATTCTTGGTGCTCCCTAGGATGGAATGAAAGGTGAAAACTCGGCCAGACTCTCACGGGTATCAAGGGACACAGTCCGAACTACCATAACTCTACAGAGATATAGATATAATGTATGTTTTCTAAGACATTATACTGAGCATTACAGTATCTACAAGCAATCAAACTCAACACAGACAAAAAAAATTAAGGGGGTCACATAAAGCTGGGCCCAAAATAAAGTATTCTTTAAACACGCCTACTACACTGTAATTTTCCTTGATGTGGGTTGGTAACCTCAAGGGTATATCTTTTGTATGTTTAGTAGGCAGTTTCTTATAAAGATGCATAAAGTGTATCTTTAAAGCTTTAAATTTGGTCTAAGTATATACTATAAACATTTTAACAGGTACACTCTAACATATCAACATTTACAGGTGAAACGTAACTGTAACTGCGCCTCCCCAGCGACAAGCAATGGTACAGGTTTTTTATTTTAATTATTTATTTATATATGAGAGTATGTGCACACAGTGTTTAAGTCATACCTAGTAATTTATGTTCATTGGCATCTTTAGACTTCTCACTACCCAGCACTTTCTACATGTCTAGATCAAGGTGAGAGGCGCTGATCTGGTAAAATTTTGTCATTGAAACGGTTTCATAGGGGTGTGAAACACTGAACAGGTCTGAGATCAGCATTCCGGGTTTATACGCAGGACCTCTGGCCTGCTAGCTCTTTGGACAGTCTCCAGACCTCCACACACCCTCCTAGCTCATAATTTACTCATCACTCTGTCATGGTTCTGACATTCTGAGGTCTGAGACACTGCAAGTGATTTTCTTTGTGTTTGAAAAAAAATCTGTTTAAACATAAGCAAGCTCTGTCTGGATGCACACCTGGTATCTGGAGAAGGCATGAAAATGCTAAAGCCGAATTCTGCACCATGCCAACGCAAGATTCTCAGCTTCGTATACCTCAGCCAAAGCGTCCTACGGAATTTATAAAAAGGGAAAATCTAACAGTTTTGCACAAAAGTATTCTTTAAGTGTCTTGAATATATTCATATCTATGTAATGTAATATTTAATGAGCAGTTGCTCTATGATACTTCATATATACAGTACCTGTGGTGAGATTACAGGTTTCATTTGCAATATAGAAGTCAGAGCTATTTATATATGCACGTCGTATTTTATATAATCGGTAGCCTCATTCTATCACTGCATCTTTTTTAGCCTTGGAATTCTGCTGTACCAATGTCCCCAAACAACAGGAAGAGGGACATGTGGAGCGACGGTCACTAGATTCATCCCTGCCCTGGATCTAATAATTCAAGACCAAAAACCTGACAAGAGACTTTCCAAGCAAGGTTGGATTCTATTGAAAATAGTTTTAAGTAGCATTGCAGAAATCTCATGAGATGTTTTGGCTAGCACATGGATTTCTTTTGGCGTTCATGTGACATTGTGACAGTAAAAGCGCTCAGGATAGATTGAGAGCAATTGAGCAATTGCGGTGACACGTAGTATGAATCCCGGCTGGTATACGGCATTAATATCAGCCTGGTTAGGACTGTCTTTAAGCAGATACCCACACTGACTCTTCAAGAGTTTATTTGTTATATTTTCGTAGATCTATTGTCATTGTTGGTCCTGAGTAAACTGAAAAAAAAATGACCTGTATAAATTATTTTATTTAAATTTTATTTTACTTTCTATTAAAACATTATGGACAAGTCTTGATTAGCATAATGTACATTTACTGTTTGCAGTACAAAGAGTCTGAGGAAAGTAACAAGGTACTTCTGAGTCACAGTATCACACCAGCGTCCACCCCCCACACTCACTCGGAGAAAATTCCATTTTGAGGCTCACACACAGCATAAACCTTCACTTTATCCATTTTACTGCGAATTAAACTTTTGCTGCTTTTTCCGTCTGATTTTTACGGGAACCATCTGGGCCTGGCACAGTGTTGGAAGTGTGGCCCGGGGCCCTCAGGCTCTTGGCTGGAACTGAGCCTCTCATCTGAGAGCTGAGATAATGAGACTGTATATCGCCGCTGTCGATGGAGGCCTCGCACACATACACACCACTAATGCCTTTTTACTGGCTTTTACACATAGCTCTCTCTCTCTCTCTCTCCTTTCTTTCCCCTCTCTCATTCACACACACATACTGTGTTCTAGATCCTCACAGGATCCTCTTTTTGACCTTATTTACCATTCCATTGTTTGCTCTCAAAGTACTTTCTTTTTAAGTGCAAAAAAAAAGGCTATTTTCTTTGTTGCATTTAAGAATTCAAGCTGGGGATGTGAATCTTCATTCCAGTAAAGTGAAAGAATGTGGCGGCAATGCCGAGTTTGGCAGGTGCACATAATTTTGGACTAAAGTCCAGTCTGAACCGCGCCTTCCTCAAAATTACTGAAGATTTCAGAGCCAACAATGCAAACGCTTAACGGAAAACTACATTCCATAAGTCCTTTTTTTTTATTGAATATCTCTTGAAACAAATAAAAAAAATATAGAAAAGAAAACGACAAGTGTTTCAGATCTTCAAATCTAATCAAGATGGATTGTCTTTACCAGTACACTGTTAGAAATAAACTACTGAACAGTATTATTTTTGTGTGTCATTGGGGTGTTAGTGTTGTCGACTTTTGTTCCTGTAATACACATATTTCACCTAGGTAACATGGGGTGTACTTATAATTATCTTTTAGAGTCTTAAAGTCCTTTTAATTATTGGTTGAAATTATTTTGGAAAATGTTCTTGGAGAAAAACAAAACAAAACAAAAAACCTCCTTGATGGTACTACACTAGAGACAAGGAAAAGTACAGTAAATGTTCAGAATCATAGATGGAGGAGATAGCCATCTCCTCACTGTGGTTGATCATTAGTTCTGCACGACACACAACATTTATTTACACTTTTATCAGCCACAGTCAGCGCATGGCACATCGCTCTGTTTTATTCTGCAGATCTTTATCTGAGCAAAATGAGCTGTAAACAATTTCATGCTTTGCAAGTGTGGCAGCTTTCCGTTTATACAGGGCTGAGGAAGAAAATCTGATCTTTAGATCGGCTCAGTTTTGGTCGTTAACTAAGAAATTTGGTCTCCAGCTTCAGCAGTTTAAACGATACTGTACTATTAAGGCAGGTAAAACTTTAACACAGGCTTGTATTTCTCTCCTAGTGAACAGCTTTAATTTCCACACAGTGACCATGGCTTTGTGCTTACTGTCTGCCATTTTGTTATTGAGTGTAAGAAATAATTTCGTTTTTTTTTTTTCTCGAAAACATGGACAGATTAAAAAAATAATAATTAATAAATAAAAAACCAATAATAAACCACTGCAATATATATATTCCATGCTACATAATCCACAGATCAACCTATTTGTTCAAAAAATATGTTTTAATAAATAAGCACAATTTCATTGATTGAAATTTAAATTCTTGCATAGAACAAAGGATTTTTTTTGTTTGTTCGTTTTGTATGTAAAAAAAAAAAAAAAAGGCAGGGATCCATGCAGGACGCTATTGCTCTAAATCATATTGGTCCCCTTAAAAGCTGACCAAACTCACAGATAGCATTATGTACAATACTTTACCAAAAGAAATCATATACATCTTTATATATATAATATATAAACTCTTCTATTTCAAGGGGAAATATAGTTTCATTAAAGATAGAAGATGGCTTTCATTTACTATCACCATAAGGACATTTAGGGCTAAGTTGTGGAAATGATTAAATATCAGTTATGCTCTGCTTTTCTCCCTCTCCATGGAAGTGAAGTGGAGCTGTCCCTGATTCTGGGCTTCATCAGCACTTTGAGCCATTATTATATCGCTCAGATTGTATATTTGGTCATAGCATAAAGCTTCACGGGTTCTTCAATAAATCCTTTGGTGTCTTCAGAAATAGTGGAAGTAAACAGTCTGAAGGAGAGAAACAAAAATGGTTGAGATAAATGTCATGAAGTAGCAGTTAATAGGGTATTTATATACAAATATATCAATGTAAAATGTAAAACATAATTATAACCAAATGTATTGTGTTTTTATGTATTGTAACAAATTATTTTAATATTATTCATATTATAGAGAAGGAAGTCTTGTAATGTTTTCATACAGTAGACTATATTAGCATGGGAAGTCATTAATGAGTAAGTGATTTGGTTGTAAGTGGGAGCACATGGCCTTCAGGAAAACACTTTTACACTTTCAACACGCTGCCCAAGCCCTGCCGTGGCATGACATCACTGCAAAATAACAGCGTGTTTTAATATAGTCATATTGGTTTGGAAAATGGGCCTCTACACCTGCCCTCTCTTCCGCTCTCTGAGTGGCGTAAAGCACAAAGCGCACAACAGATTCTCCTAGTGCACTGTGTGTGAGATCGTTCTCATGACTGCTCAGGACTGACTTTGACATTTATGTTCTTATTTTAATCAAACAAAGATGCAATCTGATATATTAATCTTATAACAAAAGCTACATCCCAAAGAAGGATTTGTTTTTTCCACAATTTTGCCCTAGCACCATTATTAAAACTATTGCTGTGATTTATTATGGCTTCTTTTTTCTAATCATCTGTATAATCTGTTTTATTCTGAAACTTAGTGTATCATTATTATTAAAATGTTTATTTAAATGTATATACCTTAATATAAAAAAATATCCCTGGCTTTTCATTTGCCCACATTTTGCAGTCTGTGTTTCAGGTCAGAAGTCATTATAATATTTATGATAGATTTATAATGCATTGTAACTTTCACACCTAAACTTAAAACTGAAACTTTATTCCGAAACTGAAAAAAACATTTCTCCACAAACAGAAAAATCTGAATTTAGACTAATTACTAGAAATCTTTAGATCTTTAACTTTATTTAAGTGCATTTCTTTTTTAAGTGAAGTTCTTCTCACAGTACGTTCACACACCGGTTATTGGACAACGGTCATGTTTTTCTATTATTTTTGTATCTTCATTTTGAACGAATCTCTATTAAATGCTAAAAAAATTTTGGGAATTTGTTACAGAATTTAGACATTACTCAGAACAGATGAAGCATTTTTGTGGTGCCTCTCTCCTTCATATTTTTCTAAAGAATAAGAAATGGGTATTTCAAAATTCTAAATGATTACATTGGCCTCCTACATTTGTTAAACTTTTCTGGGGATAAAAAAAAGAATGAAAAAGCTTTATTTGTTGAGATTTATCAATAGCATTATAGAGCGTTCATTATTAACATTTACTTGTTACATGTTTTTTAATTATTAATAAAGAATTATTGGTTGCATTAAAATACTGCAAAGCCTTTCTGATGTCTAGTTATAATGAAAAATAGCTCATTATAATACCACACGTATTATTATTATTATTAGAGCAGATGATAATAATTTAATTATTATGTGATCTCTATATTGTATTTTTTTTTTTACCCTGCCTGTGACGCTGCTGTTAGCTTACAATATTCTATTATTTATAATTAAGTTTATTCCATTTTAAGACAGGAATTAAATTTAAATTTTAAAAGTGAAACGGAATTCTAACGTGTGTGTGTGTGTGTGTGTGTGTGGATGCTGCATGCCTGTACATACCCATGTGGCATTGTGCACGGCGGCGCGCGGTGCTGCTGGTCGTTAGTGCGAGGCGGACATGGACCAGGCTCCCTCCATGCGCCACACCGAAAACGCGTAACTCAGTCTCTCGTGCGCGACGTAGCTGCAGCTGGACATTTTGTTGTCCATCTCGTCGCTCTGCAGCACCTGATAGAGGAAGTCGATGTAGCGCGACGCCAGTTTCAGCGTCTGGATCTTGCTCAGCTTGTCGGACGGCAGCGTCGGGATGATCTTGCGCAGAGACGCGAACGCCTCGTTCAGAGACTGAGTCCTTTGGCGCTCGCGCACGTTGGCCAGCACGCGCTGGTTCTGCAGCTCCTCGTAGGACTGCGCGCGGCTCGGGCTCGGCTTCTTGCTCCGTTTCGTCGAGCCGGGACTTCCTCCGGAGCTGTCCTCCTCACTCGACTTCTTACTCGGTCTCCTCTTCCGGGCGAAGCGCCTGTGCTGCTGCTGTTGTTGCTGGCGGTCCAGCTCCTCCTCACTGGTCCCGAGACTGTCCACCGGAGACACCGGGGAGCTCGAGCTCTCTTCCATTTCTCGTTTAAAGAAATGCAAGGGCACGACGGAGGAAAACACGCTGTCCGCCTGCGGATCCGTGGTGAGAAAGTAAATCCGTGCGGGATGACAACAGACTGAAAAAACGTGTGGATGTTCCACCTCAAAATGATTGTGTATGTATGTGTGTGTGTGTATGTATGACTCTTTCGCTCTGACGTGCACTACAGCTTCCTCACTGAAGGCTTGCGCCACTTTTCGTCCCGTAGGAAGTTTTTGCCTAATGTTTTATGGAAACTTTATCCCATGTCTCTGATGCTAAATAGATGGAGAGGGAGGAGGGACCGCGTCCGATTGGCTGACACGCACACAGGAGGAGCAGTGTTAGGTTACACGGATACACGGAGCCTGAGCACGTCATACAAGCAGGCTCGTCTTATATTAAAATAAATCTTTTCTAAATATCTGATAATAAATATAGCACAGCCGACAATTCATCAGTTTTCAACAACAGCAATAACAGGCAGGTTCATCCCACTACTACTACTGCTGATAATAATAATAATAATAATAATAATAATAATAATAATAATAATAAAATGATAATACTAATAATATTTGTTATTATTATGATTATTATTATTATTTGTAGTAGACGTAGAAGTATATGCTATAGTTATATATGCTATAAGTAGCCTATCTACCAAATAGCCGCCATAATCATAATCATAATCTTTTTTATTTTTTTGCAGCACACAGCAAAAAAACAAAAACAAAAAAAAACTCTACCTCAGATCAATTAAAACACAGATTTCTTGTAAAATACTTGTATGTCCATATTCTACCTACCTATTATACCTAATGGTCCTGCCGTCTTACAAATTTTTCAGCATGTTTTCTGAAATACAGTATTCTGAAACAGTATTATTATTATTATTATTATTATTATTATTATTATTTTATTATCAACAACAATATAATTATATTAACAATAATAATAATAATAATAATAATAATAATAATAATACATAACAAAAATGATAATGATAATACAATCATCATCATAATCATTGCGGTAATACACAGGGTATTTATATTTTAAACTATTATTATTGTTATTATTATTATTAGTAGTAGTAGTACTAGTAGTAGTAGTTAAATTATTGTTGTTATAGTTGTTATTAATTATTATTATTATTATTTTTAGTAGTAGTAGTAGTGGTGGTAGTATTAAAAGAAACAACAACAACAACAACATAATAATAATAATAATGCTAATAATAATAATATCATCATCAGTGCGGTAATACACGTGGTGTTTATTTTGTTTAACTACTACTTTTAATACTACCACTATTATTATTATTATTATTATTATTATTATTGTTGTTGTTGTTGTTGTTGTTGTACTTGTTGTTGCTGCTGTTGTTAATAATAATAATAATAAGAAGAAGAAGAAGAAGAAATCTTGTTTCATTTTGAAACATCATTTTGATGCTGTGAAACTACAAAGAAAGTCATTAAATACGGACTTTAAGAGATTTATTCTCCGTCGTAAATAACACACACACGGACTCGGTTCATTCGATTAATAATTCATGTTTTTTTATTGTTCGTTTCTGTCGCGCGCGTTAGTCCTTCGTGTATGACGTCAGGTGTTGTGCACCTTGCGCGCCGCACGCGACTCTATAATGCGAGTTCTCGGCTTTTCGCAGCTCGTGACTGACGCCTTCATCTTCTCTTCACCGCAGGGAGTAATGCGCCTTCACGCGCTTCTCTTTATTAAAGGCGCGCATTCATATCATTTTTCCAGACTATCAACGGATCCTCATACAGTCCATTAATAGTCATATTTTATAAGAATAAAACAGGTGAGTTTGAAACATCAAACTCACTACATAATAACTTGGTCTCAAAGCACAGTGAAGAATATTAAGGACGTTTATAAAATCAGGTTGCAAATAAACAATGTTAGAATGCAGAGTTTTTAAAAATCTGCTCTGTCCAGTTGAAGTGCAGCAGTAACAGTATTAGCTGTATGACAGCATTAAAGTCGGAAGCTTTGTTTTTAAACCAGTGTATGTCCATATTATACAATATTTACACCAACAGGTTTCACTATGTTTCATTATGGAATTCTTCTTTTCCCCTTTGATTCAAGTTCCTCTACTAAACCAAAGTCACCAACTGGTTAAGAAGCAGTTAATAAGCGAAGCCCAATTTTCTCTTCTCAATGCACATGTCATGTCTCATATTTCATCATTCAAGGAACAAATCCAAACCCTTCTATCTGTGTGATAGAGTAAACTGGGTTTGATTTTTTAGTTTTTATTAAGATAAATAAGTTTTTTTCAATTCAAATTGTTCTAATGTACCAGGTCCATGTTAGTCTAAAACTGAATAAAAAAGACTTAGATTGAAGGTGTGCTTTCTGATATGTTCCTCTGAGTCTATTCTTTCAACCATGATGAAAGTCTTCTGCCTGTTGTTTTCCAGAAAAAAAAGTCCAGGCTTTCACAATACCCCAACCACATGTCCAAGGCGGCCTGTTGTGCTGAACTTTTGGCAAAGCCTCACAAGTTCTGCCGCATCAATGCAAAGTCTGGACTGTCTCCTTGTACTAGACAATAATAATGTATGTCAGATTTCTTTTACCAGCGTCCAGTGCTTCAGAAAAGGCTGTTGGATGTTTTATATACTGGTGAAGCGTGGTCAGTTTTGTTAGGCTTTAAATTGTGAAATGCATCTTCTTTTGATATTTCATTCAATTATGAGCATATAATGCACACGCGAATTGAGAACAGGTCCCTGAAATGGTCACAGAGAGTACAGTGATCTCAAAGTCTATTCCAGGATCTTTAGCTTTAAATATATCTGAACATTAAGGTCATTTTCACCACAAGAAAACCTCTTTAAAGTCACACTTGCTCTACTGTTGCTCTACATGAACTTTTGCATGGTGCTTATGGGAAAATTGGTAGCCTATTTTGGTCTGATTTCTGGGAAGTCTGAGTAGTTGAGTGTGTATCAGAACTTTAGAATGATATGACTTGAAAGTCGTTCAGGAATCTGTTTCATTGCCAAAGATTAAGCCTGATCCATTCAGCCATAAAAAAGAAACCAACAATAAAATCACTATTTAGGCTAATAATTTTAGATATTTTAGATCTTTTTTTCCCTCTTTTTTTTAACACTAATCACTACTGGCAGCATTATTTCAGAACTAATTCTGACCTATGCAAGAGAAATAATCTCAAAATAATTAACGAAAGACCTGGGTTACTCCATGTTTATATTTTAAACTGCAGTTATACTGTTGGCAAACTGGTACACGATGAAGATCATTTATAGACCTTAATCTTTAGAATTTATAGTTCCTGACCTAAGAGGTGCTCTTTAAAATCCTAGCCAGGATTTTCTGGGAATGAAAGCAATGAAATGAGCTGTATGAGAAGACTGGGTTCTTCACCAGTAGGTTTAAAACAAGTGCAAGATGGGTTTAGAAATGACGGAAAGATATAAAGTAAACATAGTAGAACTAAAAATCAAAGTAATGCAAAATGATCAGTCATTAAAAAAATGAAAACTATTATAGTCCACAAATTTATAGTATTGACCTCAAAAACATTAACAAGTAAAAGAATTACAGATGAGGAAATACCTAGCTATCTAGAGACAAGGTGAGTAACGTAGTGACAGTGTCTGTTTCTGCTTAGTGCCCTAAATGTCTGTATCTGTGGTCAGAAAAATGTTTTGTTTGTTTTTGATTAGTTAAGAACTAATTACCTTAATTGCATAGGACTTGTTTTATTTTATTTAGCCTTTCAGCAGGTATAATACTGTAATTGTGTGCATCTTCACATACATGTTATTTTCTTGCAAATTTAGCTGGTTCCATTTCCCAAACTAGTAGCCATGACCTTGAGTAGACAGTTACAAAGGATGATGTAAATAATGTCCAATTTTTCCAGTATAGCGCATTCATTTGTACATGGTCTTTGTTTCTTCTGGAAGCTTCATATCCTAAAGTGAAAACCGAATTTTAGTTGCGTTTTCTTGGATCCCAGTCCTGGTGCATGCCTCAACCAGATGTCTTGTGAAAAAAAAAAAATCCTACTAGAGATTTGTTCATGCAACTAAACTGAACATGAACTTAGCAATGAACATCCAACGCTGTGTCCAGCACTATAATTGTCCAGCACTGGGTTCTTTTTATCAGCACATACACATGCACATACAATGTCATAATTTCATGTAAAATTGACTATTTAAATCATCCCAGCCTTTTGAAGGTACCCTGTCCGAGACATAATTTAAACATCATCTGTCTATTCAGCTTTGGTAAGAAGATGAGAGAGACCTGTTTCCTCCAACCTGCATTCCTCCATCACCCCTACCCCTATAGCCTCTTCAGAGAGACTTCATATGGATGCTGCAGCTCCTTCAGAACATGTGCTCATGACGGCAGCTATAATACCATACACATTTCCTTACTGATCCTCATAGGTACTCTTCTTGTTCTCCTGAACCGCTGGGCAGGCTCTAGAGATGACCCCTATCAGATCAAAGATGTGTAATGCCATATTTCACTCTGCTAAGATGATGCGTTTACATCTCCCTGACACCTCTAAATCAGTTCCACATGGCCTGGAACTCTTTAATAAGCTGAAATCCTTTTTGCAGAGGCCTGTCATATGCCTTGGCAGAGGGCTGAGGCGGCTGCTTTCAGGCTGCAATAAATAGAAAGGAAACAGCAGAAAATTTCTGGAGACTTTTTGTGTCAGTGGCAGCTCACAGGGTTTTAATAGTCGTTTCCTTGAACAATCTGGTAGAACAAAGGTGGGTACTGTGTAGGTTAGAGGATGATATTGCTTCTGAATGTTATATGAAGAAAGAAGAACTGGTGTGATCCATAGAGGAGATGATTTGTTGGATGTGATCAGGGGTTTTACAGTCCAGATGTATCCTATGGATTGATGTATAAGGCCTTGCCTGAAATGAACTTGGCTGATCCTAAGTAAAGTCAGATGTGTTTTGTGTGTTTATGAATCTCGCATTTGTTGATTAGGTGTACAGAGTGGACTTGTGAGCTTATGCATGCAATATGTTTTTCACACCAAGATGAACAGATGATGCAGGAAAAGCGGGAGCAGCTGTTTTTCAGACTCTATTAGTGTTACTGCCATCAGCTTGTGCCGGTGCTACTGTGTGTAGCATCACACTTACCTGTTTAATCCTGTGGTGCCAAAACATACACAAACTTTCAGCATAGTGTCCTGACTCTAAGCTGACATCTATTTTCTTTCCTTTCAAGCATAGTGTCAATATGTGCTTCACTGCACAGACTGTAAAGGTGGTGTGAATGTGACACACATGGGTGAACTAGGAGTGTAAACATGTTCCAACAAACACTGCTGTTTGGATACACAAGCTCTTCATTCGCACCCTTCCATGCAACAGTCAGGACAAGTCTCCACTGACAGTAACACTTACTTTATCGTAAGTCATCGGTACTCAAAGGAAATCGCTTTAGCAAAAACAAAGGGAATGCGTACAGTACTATCCATTTGATGAGGGGAAAAAATTATTTGTATTATAAAGGATAAAATGATTTCTGACAAACCTTTTATAGGAACTTCAACCTCTGTTTGCTTTGTTGTTATTTCAGAAGTATTAACATGCCTTGACCCCTGATGTAATTTATGTAAATATTATACTGTAACACTTGGGTGTTTGCGGTTGTAGGAAATTAATCAACGTTGGGGTAGTGTGCTGAAGCCGATTCACTGTTACTACCCTGAATTTTTTCAGCAGTAGCGCATCGCAAAATGTTTAATTTCTCGTACCACAAATTTTTCCCACTACTTAAATATTTTTTTTTAATTAAAGAAATGCACACTGTACATTTTATTCTTATAAAGTTATGTTAAATGTTGTGGAATGTCAGTATTGGATCCTGTGATCACTTACGTTACACAGTTGCGGTTAACTGTACATCTGTGGAATACATTATATAGTTACGGTCAACTAAATGTCATGGGAATATTTGGGCTTTCAGTGATTCTTTTGAACTGGTCTTTTTTGCAGCAGAATAATTGTGCAGCATACATCTTTAACAGAAGAAACACCCAATAATTTGGAGCACGCCTTTTAATTTCTTTTGTGTTTTCTGATGTCAACAAATATATACATACAGCAGCTTAGACCATTAATTCCATGGTGCTGAAAGGCCCAGACCTTATAAACGTCCTGTTAGTGATCATGATTGACTCCAGCTAGTAGATTCTTTGTTCCAAGATAAGAAAGGTTTGCTTGACATCACTCATAGGAATGACCAATTGCACAGAACAATGGAAAAATCCAAAGAGCTCAGTGAAGATGTAAGAAAGATTTTAGATTAACACAAGTGAATAATGTCCTTTGGAGTGAGATCATTAAAAACAATTTTAGTAAAAACAAGTTATTGGAAAGTGAAGGCACATTAACAAGGTATGGAGGAAAAAAGTGTCAATCTCAGCAGATATGGAAATGATTCAGAGTGTCAGGAACATCTCAGGAACCACCATGACACAGGCCTGTTATGAAATGAAAGTTGTTGAAACACCATTGTCTCTGTCTATAGTCAAGCCATTTTTACATCGCCATGGTCTAAAACGCTGCTGTCCAAGAAAAAAGCCTCCAAAATTAACCCCTTTAAGACTGACTGAAGTTACCAGCTGACAAAGAAAATTAAAAGATTCTGGAGGGAAGTTTTGACGAGATGTATGTTTGGAGGAGTAAAGGAGAGGTATTTATCCCCAGGAACATTGTACCAGCTGTTAAGTGTGGTGGAGGTGGCATCATTCGTTGGGGCTGTTTTGTTGAACTGGTGCATTGCACAAAGCGGAGGGAATAATAGAAAAGGACTACCTACTTTTACATAACCTTAAATCATTAGCTAGACAGTTAAAACTTGGGTAAAACTAACTGGACAGTGTCCCCAACGCTGGTGATGGAATGGATAAAGCAAACCAACTGTAATTGAACACCTAAAACTTTAACCTAAAATTTGAAAGAAAAAAAAATGTCTAGAAACAGTTCTATGTTAATCAATTAGTTTTCATTATATAATAAGCTTATAAAGATAACATTTTGTTTATTTAACAGGTTTTAATGCAGTAATGCATTTCATGCAGACTTGATTATTAAATCCTATTAAAGATGTAAATTTGATCTCGTGTTTTTAAGTGTCAGGCACCTACATGCCCAATTCATTTGTCAAATAGATGCAAATCAATACGCTACACCTTTACACAAGGAAATTAACTATTCTGGTTTGTACATATCTCCATTTTCATTTTGTAACCCCCCTGACAAGGTGTGTTTAAAATCGCATTAAAGGGTCCTTCATAAATGTTGCATTAGGGAGTGTGTAACAGCTTGAAGCATTTAGGTTTGTTTAATATGATGCAGGCTTCAGCGCTGTGTGTGCTGTCAGGACTGGATCACTGAGGCTTTGCGTGGCTTCTCTCCAGGGTGCCAGGGGCCCCAGAACACTGCTGCCGCTGCTCGCTTTGATTTCAGCTGAGGTGAAGCAAATGGGCCAGAACGCTTCCATCACACACTCTGGATTGGGCTCTGACAGGCCAAGCCTGCAATTCCTTATTATTATTTTTAAAGGAGAACAAGTTAAAGAAACATGAGAAATTATTCTGTACCAGGCTAAATAGTTACATTTATTTGCAAATACAAATTAAGCTTATACAGTAGGATGGTAAAGTGTTGCAAACCAATAATAGATGAATGTCCGGGAGTTTGGAGTTTGGTTGACTGGAAGTTCGAAAGTTTGGGATTCCATTTGGGAGTCCTGTTCCTGATCCATCAGGAAAGAAATATGTTAGATACATCTGTTACTTGAACTGTATGAATGAATAAATAGAAAATTTCTTACTCCAGTTTCAATAATCTTAAGTCAGTCTCATGTATCAGTATTTTTCCCTTCCAGTTGGAAAAGAGTTCTCCTAGAACAATTGCAAACACGCTTAAATTTGCCAGAAAAAAAATTCATTCATTCGTATCTATAAAAAGAACAGTTTGAAGAATATTTTGTTTTTATGTTCAAATTAATGTACAACAGATTCTCAACAGATGAGATGTACGATTTGAGCCTAAAGTAGAGTATTCTTTATTTATTTTTATTTTTAGCTTAAAAATGTATATAAACTTTTATATACATTAAAAATGTATATAAAATGGACAGAAAATCTGACTCAGAAGATGAGCTGTTTATGGAAAATAGATCACCTACTGTAACTTCAGACAGGTACTCCTTTCAGTGTGATGAAATACTTTACTGTGACTGCCAGGTGATGACTCTTGGTTTGGTTGATAGTGAAGTATTTTGCTGGTTTCACAGAAAATTAAATAAACCAGTGTCATAGGTGGCATGTGGAAATATGACTAAAAATTGTTAGTTGGTTTACTGTATCATGGGACAAACAAAATATGATGTTAAATATTTATGGATAATCGGTGGTCTGGACCTATCAAGGTGGGGTTCACCCTGGACGGTGACAATCCATCATAGGGCCCACACACACACACAATCAAACAGACAGGCAATTTGGGAAGGCCAATTAGCTTTTAAGTCTAAAGCATGGGTAGAACATGGCAACTCCACAAACACAGGAATCACACCTGACTCCGGTAGTGTAAGGCCACAGTGATAACCACTACTGTATGCCACCATGCTGGCTGCCTCAAAATCAAGGTATCGAAAATGGTTCCTTTATGGCATGATTTTAAAGAACCTTTTCTGCTATCTTTATTTTTTACAGTTTATTTTGGTTAGCCAAACTCAGCATCCTGAGTGTGGGTCCCATGCTGGAAAAAAATTGGAGGGTTGCATCAGGAAGGGCATCCAGTATAAAACCTGCACTGAGTCACATGTGCGAATCAGATGGTGATCTGTGGCAAGCCCTTAATAGGAGCAGCCAAAAGAACAACCAACAAAAAAAATTATCGTCTTATTTTTTCCGATCTTTTTTTTTTTAAAAGTCTATCCTAATTCAGCACTGCATAACATTTATGTTTTATTTTAAAGAGTATAATACTATCCCGCTGCTGGCTACATGGCTTGTGATGACATCTAAGTCATCAGTAACCTCCTTAACCTCCTTTAACCTACTGCCAGCATGTAACATTCATTATTTCATTCACTGTTAAACTTTAATAGGAAACTCTAGTTATTTTTAGCTTTGAAGCATGGTCCGGAGGCTGTAGCTCATTACTGAAGTAAAGGTACACAGCGCTCCCTCTTCTCTCACCCACACCTTTTTCTGAGCAGTATATTTTAATGAGACATGCACTTGTGACCCTGGTGCCAAGGGTAGCCTTAGGCTCACAGCACTGTGTGACCAGGTGGCCAGGACTCCCCCACTGAGCCTGGGCAAACACATCTTGTTTACCCTACTGATTGGCCAGGCACAAGTGAGTAACAGGGCCATGATTGGTGTAAACGCAAGACAGACATTTACAGTCAAGTGTAAGTCTGAAGTCTTTATGTATAAAAAAAAAAAAAGAAAAGAAAAGGACAGCACACAAAATCCTGCAGTTGTTTATGCAGAAATGCTTTTGTAGTATAATTTGATCGATTAGAGGTATATATCTTTTAAAACACCTACTATTATGAAATTATAAATTAAACTCAAGGGGAAAATGTTTTTCGTAATACATGTTAATGTAATTTTAACAAAATAATGTATAATAGACATGAATTTGTGAAGATTAACAGTGAGCAAAATCAATAATAATAATAATAATAATAATAATAATAATATAATGTAGGCATGCAGCTGGTCTCAATCCTATGAGAGGATCACTCAACACAGTGTGTGCATGTGGAAATGATATTACTTTGACTGTTAAACATAGCTGTGATTTCTATTATCGATTTTTATGATGCTGCCTCACCAAGCATTTAAATCATATTCAATTCATCATTGTTCTTGATTTCTCCATCAACAATTCTTATATAACCATGACAGTTCAGCCCTACGTTTCCAGGTTTTAATAATGCACTGGGCAGTTCTTAGTTGTTTTCTTTGCTTGATGTTTTGACTAGGCAGGTGATTTGACTAAGTATGTTTTGACTGAATTCAGGTGACTAGGGATAAAAGTTGAGTTTGTACCACATGTAACTTTTCTTATGGCCTTATTAGCATGAGCTCAAACTGTTTAGCTATGTCCATTCCAAGTGAAATCAATCTAATATGACGTTATTGCTTGGCTATACTATAAGTTGTTGAAGTCGACGTACAGTATTACATCTTCGTGTGCAATCTGCAAACAAAACGAATACTGTAGTTTTCTTTGTGACGGAGGATCCAGGCGAATTTCTGTAATTCTGTTTAAACTGGATAAAAGCAGGCTGGTTTTGAAGTAGACACCATAAACACACCTGCCTCTTTGTGTACAGAAAGTTTCCTGTTGTTTCCCGTGTTAGCAGACTAATCACATGGACATTTGCTGAATAAAGCAAACCTCTTGTACGAATAAACAATCTGGAACTTGATACAGTTAACAGGATGAATGGATTATGTGTATGAAGGCTGTGAAGACCTTTTCATCCAGGGAGTGGTTATTACAACTACGGTGCCATTTATATTTATTCATACCTATTAACAGTTAAAAGTATGTTATGGATAAAATGTAAAGAAAAAGTTTTTTTGATCATTTTTAAAGTATCCTTTAATGTAACATGTATACATATAGAAACATCGATTTAAACATACATTCATACACTTACCTTAGTTTAGATAAATCATTTAAATCCATATAAACACACGACAGCTCTCTAAGACTACGCTTAATCTTGATATGTACCGTGAAGAAGTCGTTTAAATCTTATTAACATGTTATTGTGTGCATATGTACTAAACATCATGCTTGAATGAAAAATATGGAAACTATGGAAAATATTCCACAAGTTAAACAGAAGGTTTTCCTGATTCTGATCCTGTAGGAAAAAAAGTGAAGTAAATAAGTCCACTGTTTAGTTTAGTTTTTCCTTATTTTCAGTGACCTTGCAACCAATGAGATTAAGTAACAGGATTGTGCTTTCAAGGTAAACCCATTTTGAGTTCTTGCTAAACACTGCTGCTTTCTCATTTGGGATCATACTGCAGTCGTTCAGCACGGAAACCTTGGAAAAATTAGATATTATTTCCTAAGACGGGGTCATTTTTTGGAATGGATAAATGCATGCTTTGTTAGATTCAATGTTGCAAAAAACATATAAGGAATAGCTCACACCTCAGATGTGGCATCATCAGTATGGTTATGTAGTGATCAGTCATATGAGACATTTGATCTACAATACCTTTCCTTACTATACCTGGCAACTTGGAACAAACACAAATCGTGGCATTCCACTAGAGGGAGACGAGTAATCATGCACCATGGATCAATTACGTCAAATCACAGCAATTCCCGCCACTGATGAATAGAAGGGAAAAAAAATAGTACTTTTTGTACCTGCCCAAATGACATAAGAATAGAAATCACTGCCATGATCCGTACAGCAGAAAGAGTCTCCAATGAGGATCCAGAGATCTACCTCTACCCAGAAGTGTAAATCACTCAGACAGAGTGTAACACTTGACACACAGCGTCCTCCTGGGCCACACAACATGTAAACGGAGAAGCACAGTGCCTATGTGCTGTAATTGAAGCCTCTGTTATGGCAATAGCACAGCAGGGATCATGTTAGGGTGATCAGTGGCTGGGTCTGAGAGAGCCATCACACACCTGCCGCTGCGCCCAGAGACGGAGTTAAGGTCCTGTTAAGCACATCGCCCTGGAGGAAGGAGTCAGCCAAACGTATAAATTAAGTACCAGTCCCTCAAGACGAGGCCTGAGAGAGCGAAAAATTCGTCCAATATTTTGTACGTGCATAGACACAGAGGCTGTGTAAAGCAGCAGGAGACTACGCAGTAAAGGGAATGATATTCGTTCAAGAGGTGACGCTTCAACAAAGCAAAGCTCAAGAGACTGCTCTGTTCACAAGAGGACGAGAAACCCAAAGACGAACTGGAAAGTTGAGTTTCAGTTCGTTTAAAGCTTTGAGTTTGACTGTGACTATAATGAACTTCCCATACCTTTCCCTGGTCCTGCTTAATTATTTCCACCGAGAGCTATTAATGGCTACGAAATAGCACTTGCAAGACAGGATAGGGAAGAGGCATAGCCCATGTCTCACCTGCAACCCAGGTGTGTTCTCAGACTGAGCTTTTTCACCTGCGACAATTTTTATAAGCACACCAGGATGTATAAGCATTCATCATATTATGCATAAATACTTACAAGGAAATCGCAAAAGCAAACACAGTCTTGTGAGCGAACGGCAATATGCTAGCACGGGACAGCTGTGAATTCAATGTGGATATGGAACTGATTCTTCTGGGCCAATGCAAACACGTGCACCTGTACTAATGCACATTTACTGGAGAGGTACATTAATTGTTTTACCACTGAAGTTTAAAAAATTGATACGGATTCATAAAGGCAAATAATAATAATAAAAACATATTTGGACATTTTATTTGCAATCATATGAAATGACTTGGAGAAATAAAATCATCCATTGAGAGTTTCAGCTGTTAGAATATTTAATAGAACATTGTGGAAAAAGTATTTAGGTCAAAATCAATTCTTTTAAATAGTATGAAGACAGTTAAACAGGAAAAAAAAACAGATGGGTAATAAATAGTATAGTGTTAATAAATAATTATTGATAATTAAAGATCATAAATACTGTATATAAATAACATTTAATGTTCCAGTGGGATTTTTCAAACAGATTTATAGTCAAAGTTTTTATTTTCGGTGTATTTAGTGCAGAACAACACTCCTCTTTCATGTAAATATGATCAATGGACATGCTGCAAATTCTCACCCATCAGCTTGCAACTATATTGAAACGCACACAAAACACTTAAACAGGCACCCCAAGATTCTCAGCGGTCCCCTTGTCTTCAAGTGTCTTTGCCCTACCATGGATGAAACCTGGTCTCATTCATCCTTATAACATGACTGGAGTGGCACAGCAAAACACCGGGTCTCATTCTCTGCCCACAACAAATTAGAATATAAAAAGCATCCTGGATGCCAAGTGCAAACGTATGACATGGTGAGAAATGTGCAGATGTCAGTGTGCCATGGTGCCAAGCTGCCAGTGAGGTGGGGGCAGGGGGGAGCAGGATCTCTCCCCCCAATCGGAGCAAGTCTGTCCCGCAAACTAATCCCACTTTATCCAAGAAAGACGAGCTGTCAGATCTAGAGGTGAAGGAGACAAAAGCAGGACAAACGTAAGTCTTTGGATACATTTTAATGGCCAATGAAACACTCACAGGCTTGTTAGAGACAGGACTAACAACAAAAGCTGGTTTTTCATTAAAAGGTTCGCCCGGATGAGAGGCTGCACTGAGACGCTGGTTAAGTAAAACACACAGGCTGGGCATTGAGCTTAAATAAAGTACTTCTGTTACCTCAAAGCTTTCAGCACAAAAGCCAAGACTTAGACAGATGGGAATAAAACAACAAACATACTTGAAATAATGAACAATAAATACGACTGTTTGACCGTGTCTGTTTAAGTGATGAAGCCTTTTTTTTAGAATTAAATCTGCTCAGATATATTTGCATATATGAAAAAAAAAGTAATTAAGTGGAGCTTGTACAGCTCCTGCTCGCCATGATTGTCCATATGTGTGTAAGGTCCTATTTTAAACAGAACATTAAATTAATTGACAGGGAAACAATATTTAATTAAAAATGAAGTAAAATAAAATGTATGGAATTTCGGTAATAATGTTTACATAACACTAGCATTACAGACCAAATATTTCTACACGATTTTCTTTAATAAAATATGACAAGTCACACCTGTGTATACACACTTGTCAAACATCATATTAAGGAAAGTATTTTGTAGTGACATAATGATTTTTTAAAATTGATATTTTGTTGCCTACATATATATTGCAATTACAAAAATTAACAGTTTGTCTTAATGTGACACGCCCAAAATATTTCCTGAGGATGAACGAGTTTAGAAAAAAAAATTTTTATAAGTGGTGTGAGACTAACAATGTTCATTTCTTACAATGAATGACTTGTGGAAACTTGATTCAACCATGAAATTTGGATTCCCATATTCATTTACAAATAATAATATTTTTTTAATTTATATAAAAAAAATTATATTGAAAAGTAAAGTGCCCAGTTGGATGA
Organism: Clarias gariepinus; assembly: GCF_024256425.1. NCBI lineage: Eukaryota > Metazoa > Chordata > Actinopteri > Siluriformes > Clariidae > Clarias > Clarias gariepinus. Next base: position 29,794,043 of record NC_071104.1, on the reverse strand, counting down.
AACAGGCACTTCCTAAGAAATGGACATCATGCATTAAATATCTTTAAACTTTTAATCAAAAATAGCAAAATGTAATGGGTTGATCGTTGATGAGTTGTCACTGAACTTATTAAATAATTAAGCCAACATTCTATTAAATTATTCTGTACTACTTTGTTCATATGTTGTTGGATATTTGTATTCCTTTCATCTTCAAAAGGGTAAAAAATTGCATCTTGTAAAAGATTAAACCTGCTCATTCATGACACATTCATCAAAACAATCTAGTGCTTATTTAAATATTATTTTATAAATATTAAATATTATTTCAAATATTATCAAAATACTATTCTAGAATTAGAATTGTGAATAAATAAGACGCCTAAATTAGAAAGAAGGCAGGATTAAGCTTTACCACTTGTGTTCCAGATGGCATCGGTTTGATTTTTGTAGCCATTCTTCATGCACTCATCTACGTAAGCCTTGGGGTCGCAGCCAGACACAAGGATCTCTCTGAGCAAAGCGATGTACGCTATGGCCAGTCTCAGAGTGTCGATCTTGGACAGCCGCTTCTCGTAGGGGAATGTTGGCACGTGACAGCGCAGCTCCTCGAACGCAGAGTTGATGCTGAGCATGCGCTTGCGCTCGCGGATGTTGGCAGCATGACGCTGGACGCGGTATGGGTGGTGCTGAAGCTGGTGCTGGTGCTGATGTTGGTGATGATGCTGGTGATGTGCGTGATGGTTGGAGGCAAGGCGGCGTGGCCTGAGCTTACCCCGCTTCTGCTCTTCTTGCTCTGCCTCTGCAGCCCCGCAGTCCAGCTCAGTCTGTGGGGAGTGAGACTCCAGCTCTGGGAAAGCAAGCTGTGCTTCGGGGAACCCAGACTGACACCCGATGGAGGACCATGGAGAAAGTTCATCTGTCACTGTTGTGCCATCAAACAGAAATGAGTCAAGCTGTGACTGAAACTGAAAGTTGGGGTCCATTTGGCCCCAGAAGGCAAAGTCTGTAGCTGCATCTTGGTCAAAGTCAAACAGCATGTCCTCCATCACTGCTTTGTTAAGATTACCAGAGTGACTTGTGACTAAGTCTGTTTCGTACATCAACTTGTTGCTTTTATATGTCTACCTGCACTTGAAAGCTTGGCGATAGAGCACTGGGACGCTGTCCTCCAACTGGCCTCTCCTGACGCTAAGCCCATCCAGGAGGGATTAAATAGCTCGAGGCCTAGCAGGACTCACAGCAGGGTGCTTATGTCCATTCAGCGAGTTGAAAAAGACCTCATTAGGACACGTGCCTCCTTCAAATAGCACTTTCATTGCCATTTAAATACAGAAGCGAGGGCTCATTCAAATGGATCAGCCGATCGTAAGAATACAGAGAGAAAAACACGTGCACAATTATTAAGTTCTCTTAAGTCGTTTCCCATACAGCTCAAAAGATGTAGCAATTTTTAAATAACATGAAAAGACTTATTTGCGATGCACTCATAAGCAGGTTGCACCAAGACTCTTAAGACAGAGCACATGGCCAGTAAAGAACAAGTCTGGCACGACAAACTTCT